>NC_069503.1:440259205-440962955 GCF_027579735.1 Bombina bombina
GACAACACTTTTTAGTGTATTACCAAATACCACATACGTTTTCAAATGTAACATTTATCAATTAAAGGGACAGTCAAGTATAAATTAAACTTTCATTATTCAGATAGGACTTTTAATTTTAATCGACTTTCCAATTTACTTTTATCATCAAATTTGCTTTTTTCTCTTGGTATTCTTAGTTTAAACTAAACATAGGTAGGCTCATATGCTAATTTCTAAGCCTTTGAGGGCTGCCTCTTATCACATTCTTTTTAAATCTCTTTTCAACACAAAGAAACAGAAAGTACACGTGGGCTATATAAATAACACTGTGTTCAGGCACAGAAAGTTATTTAAGATCTAGCACAATACAATGCTAAATTTAAGACAATAGATAATAAACAGTCACAGTCATGTGATCAGGGGGCTGGAAGAAGGTTCCTAGATACAAGGTAATCACAAAGGTAAAAAGTACATTAATATAACTGTGTTGGTTATGCAAAACTGGGGAATGAGTAATAAAGGGATTATCTATCTTTTAAAACAATAACAATTCTATGGTTGACTGTCCCTTTAAAGTTAAAAAAGTTATAATCACTTTTACACTAAAAATTTGTCAAATTCAAAGCCGAACAAAAACACACGCCCACTATACTGATACTGTCCCTGATCAAGTCCATTAAAGAAACATACGTACATATCTAGATTGCAAGTTCCCACGGGAATAGGGCCCTCAATTCCTCCCTGTATATTTGCTAAATGTTGTGCGCTGTATTGTATAATAACATAATTTATGCAAGAACTTACCTGATAAATTAATTTCTTTCATATTAGCAAGAGTCCATGAGCTAGTGAAGTATGGGATATACATTCCTACCAGGAGGGGCAAAGTTTCCCAAACCTCAAAATGCCTATAAATACACCCCTCACCACACCCACAAATCAGTTTAACGAATAGCCAAGAAGTGGGGTGATAAGAAAAAAGTGCGAAAGCATAACAAATAAGGAATTGGAATAATAGTGCTTTATACAAAAAAATCATAACAACCGCAAAAAAAAGGGTGGGCCTCATGGACTCTTGCTAATATGAAAGAAATTAATTTATCGGGTAAGTTCTTACATAAATTATGTTTTCTTTCATGTAATTAGCAAGAGTCCATGAGCTAGTGACGTATGGGATAATGACTACCCAAGATGTGGATCTTCCACGCAAGAGTCACTAGAGAGGGAGGGATAAAATAAAGACAGCCAATTCCGCTGAAAATAATCCACACCCAAAATAAAGTTTAAATCTTATAATGAAAAAAACTGAAATTATAAGCAGAAGAATCAAACTGAAACAGCTGCCTGAAGTACTTTTCTACCAAAAACTGCTTCAGAAGAAGAAAACACATCAAAATGGTAGAATTTAGTAAAAGTATGCAAAGAAGACCAAGTTGCTGCTTTGCAAATCTGATCAACAGAAGCTTCATTCCTAAAAGCCCAGGAAGTAGAAACTGACCTAGTAGAATGAGCTGTAATCCTTTGAGGCGGAGCTTTACCCGACTCGACATAAGCATGATGAATTAAAGATTTCAACCAAGATGCCAAAGAAATGGCAGAGGCCTTCTGACCTTTCCTAGAACCGGAAAAGATAACAAAAAGACTAGAAGTCTTTCGGAAATTCTTAGTAGCTTCAACATAATATTTCAAAGCTCTAACTACATCCAAAGAATGCAATGATTTCTCCTTAGAATTCTTAGGATTAGGACATAATGAAGGAACCACAATTTCTCTACCAATGTTGTTAGAATTCACAACCTTAGGTAAAAATTGAAAAGAAGTTCGCAACACCGCCTTATCCTGATGAAAAATCAGAAAAGGAGACTCACAAGAAAGAGCAGATAATTCAGAAACTCTTCTAGCAGAAGAGATGGCCAAAAGAAACAAAACTTTCCAAGAAAGTAATTTAATGTCCAATGAATGCATAGGTTCAAACGGAGGAGCTTGAAGAGCCCCCAGAACCAAATTCAAACTCCAAGGAGGAGAAATTGACTTAATAACAGGTTTTATACGAACCAAAGCTTGTACAAAACAATGAATATCAGGAAGATTAGCAATCTTTCTGTGAAAAAGAACAGAAAGAGCAGAGATTTGTCCTTTCAAGGAACTTGCAGACAAACCTTTATCCAAACCATCCTGAAGAAACTGTAAAATTCTCGGAATTCTAAAAGAATGCCAGGAAAAATGATGAGAAAGACACCAAGAAATGTAAGTCTTCCAGACTCTATAATATATCTTCCTAGATACAGATTTACGAGCCTGTAACACAGTATTAATCACAGAGTCAGAGAAACCTCTTTGACTAAGAATCAAGCGTTCAATCTCCATACCTTTAAATTTAAGGATTTGAGATCCTGATGGAAAAAAGGACCTTGCGACAGAAGGTCTGGTCTTAACGGAAGAGTCCACGGTTGGCAAGAGGCCATCCGGACAAGATCCGCATACCAAAACCTGTGAGGCCATGCTGGAGCCACCAGCAGAACAAACGAGCATTCCTTCAGAATCTTGGAGATTACTCTTGGAAGAAGAACTAGAGGCGGAAAGATATAGGCAGGATGATACTTCCAAGGAAGTGACAATGCATCCACTGCTTCCGCTTGAGGATCCCTGGATCTGGACAGATACCTGGGAAGTTTCTTGTTTAGATGAGAAGCCATCAGATCTATTTCTGGAAGTCCCCACATTTGAACAATCTGAAGAAATACCTCTGGGTGAAGAGACCATTCGCCCGGATGTAACGTTTGGCGGCTGAGATAATCCGCTTCCCAATTGTCTATACCTGGGATATGAACCGCAGAAATTAGACAGGAGCTGGATTCCGCCCAAACCAGAATTCGAGATACTTCTTTCATAGCCAGAGGACTGTGAGTCCCTCCTTGATGATTGATATATGCCACAGTTGTGACATTGTCTGTCTGAAAACAAATGAACGATTCTCTCTTTAGAAGAGGCCATGACTGAAGAGCTCTGAAAATTGCACGGAGTTCCAAAATATTGATTGGTAATCTCACCTACTGAGATTCCCAAACCCCTTGTGCTGTCAGAGACCCCCAAACTGCTCCCCAACCTGTCAGACTTGCATCTGTTGAAATCACAGTCCAGGTTGGAAGAACAAAAGAAGCCCCCTGAACTAAACGTTGGTGATCTGTCCACCACGTCAGAGAGTGTCGTATAAATGGTTTTAAAGATATCAATTGATGTATCTTTGTGAAATCCCTGCACCACTGGTTCAGCATACAGAGCTGAAGAGGTCGCATGTGAAAACGAGCAAAGGGGATCACGTCCGATGCAGCAGTCATAAGACCTAGAATTTCCATGCATAAGGCTACCAAAGGGAATGATTGAGACTGAAGGTTTCGACAAGCTGAAACCAATTTTAGACGTCTCTTGTCTGTCAGAGACAGAGTCATGGACACTGAATCTATCTGGAAACCTAAAAAGGTTACCCTTGTCTGAGGAATCAATTAACTTTTCGGCAAATTGATCCTCCAACCATGATCTCGAAGAAACAATACGAGTCGATTCGTATGAGATTCTGCTAAATGTGAAGACTGAGCAAGTACCAAGATATCGTCCAAATAAGGAAATACCACAATACCCTGTTCTCTGATTACAGACAGAAGGGCACCGAGAACCTTTGTAAAAATCCTTGGAGCTGTTGCTAGGCCAAACGGCAGAGCCACAAATTGGTAATGCTTGTCTAGGAAAGAGAATCTCAGAAACTGATAGTGATCTGGAAGAATCGGAATATGCAGATACGCATCCTGTAAATCTATTGTGGACATATAATGCCCTTGCTGAACAAAAGGCAGGATAGTCCTTATAGTTACCATTTTGAATGTTGGTATCCTTACATAACGATTCAATATTATTAGATCCAGAACTGGTCTGAAGGAATTCTCCTTCTTTGGTACAATGAAGAGATTTGAATAAAACCCCAGTCCCTGTTCCAAAACTGGAACTGGCATAATTACTCCAGCCAACTCTAGATCTGAAACACATTTCAGAAATGCTTGAGCCTTCGCTGGATTTACTGGGACACGGGAAAGAAAAAATCTCTTTGCAGGAGGCCTTATTTTGAAGCCAATTCTGTACCCTTCTGAAACAATGTTCTGAATCCAAAGATTGTGAATTGAATTGATCCAAATTTCTTTGAAAAATCGTAATCTGCCCCCTACCAGCTGAGCTGGAATGAGGGCCGCACCTTCATGTGGATTTGGGAGCTGGCTTTGGTTTTCTAAAAGGCTTGGATTTATTCCAGACTGGAGATGGTTTCCAAACTGATACCGCTCCTGTGGATGAAGGATCAGGCTTTTGTTCCTTATTGTAACGAAAGGAACGAAAATGATTATTAGACCTAAATTTACCTTTAGATTTTTTATCCTGTGGTAAAAAAAGTTCCTTTCCCTCCAGTAACAGTTGAGATAATAGAATCCAACTGAGAACCGAATAATTTATTACCCTGGAAAGAAAGGGAAAGCAAAGTTGACTTAGAAGACATATCAGCATTCCAAGTTTTAAGCCATAAAGCTCTTCTAGCTAAAATAGCTAGAGAAATATACCTGACATCAACTCTAATGATATCAAAGATGGCATCACAAATAAAGTTATTAGCATGTTGAAGAAGATTAACAATGCTATGAGAATTATGATCTGTTACTTGTTGCGCTAAAGCTTCTAACCAAAAAGTTGAAGCTGCAGCAACATCCGCTAAAGATATAGCAGGTCTAAGAAGATTACCTGAACATAAGTAAGCTTTTCTTAGAAAGGATTCAATCTTCCTATCTAAAGGATCCTTAAAGGAAGTACTATCTGCCGTAGGAATAGTAGTACGTTTAGCAAGAGTAGAGATAGCCCCATCAACTTTAGGGATTTTGTACCAAGACTCTAATCTGTCAGATGGCACAGGATATAATTGCTTAAAACGTTTAGAAGGAGTAAATGAATTACCCAAATTATTCCATTCCCTGGAGATTACTTCAGAAATAGCATCAGGGACAGGAAAAACTTCTGGAATAACTACAGGAGATTTAAAAACCTTATTTAAACGTTTAGATTTAGTATCAAGAGGACCAGAATCCTCTATTTCTAAAGCAATTAATACTTCTTTAAGTAAAGAACGAATAAATTCAATTTTTAATAAATATGAAGATTTATCAGTATCAACCTCTGAAACAGAATCCTCTGAACCAGAGGAATCATTATCAGAATCAGAATGATGATGTTCATTTAAAATTTCATCTGAAAAATGAGAAGTTTTAAAAGACCTTTTACGTTTACTAGAAGGAGGAATAACAGACATAGCCTTCTTAATGGATTTAGACACAAAATCTCTTATGTTAACAGGAACACTAGTATTAGATGTTGATGGAACAACAACAGGTAATGTAGTATTACTAAAGGAAATATTATCTGCATTAACAGGTTTGTCATGACATTCATTACAAACAACAGTTGGAGGAACAGATACCACAAGTTTACAGCAGATACACTTAACTTTGGTAGATCCAGCACCAGGCAGTGATTTTCCAGTAGTATCTTCTGACTCAGGGTCAATCTGGGACATCTTGCAATATGTAATAGAAAAAACAACATATAAAGCAAAATTGATCAAATTCCTTAAATGACAGTTTCAGGAATGGGAAAAATGCTAGTGAACAAACTTCTAGCAACCAGAAGCAATAAATAATGAGACTTAAATAATGTGGAGACAATAATGCCGCCCATATTTTTTAGCGCCAAAAAAGACGCCCACATGCTTCTGGCGCCAAAAATGACGCCACATCCGGAACGCCGACACTTTTGGCGCAAAAACGTCAAAAAAATGACGCAACTTCCGGCAACACGTATGACGCCGGAAATAGAAAAAAAATTTGCGCCAAAAAAGTCCGCACCAAGAATGACGCAATAAAATGAAGCATTTTCAGCCCCCGCGAGCCTAACAGCCCACAGGAAAAAAAGTCAATTTTAAGGTAAGAAAAAATGATAAATTCATATGCATTATCCCAAATATGAAACTGACTGTCTAAAATAAGGAACGTTGAACATCCTGAGTCAAGGCAAATAAATGTTTGAATACATATATTTAGAACTTTATATAAAAGTGCCCAACCATAGCTTAGAGTGTCACAAAAAATAAGACTTACTTACCCCAGGACACTCATCTACATGTTGTAGAAAGCCAAACCAGTACTGAAACGAGAATCAGTAGAGGTAATGGTATATATAAGAGTATATCGTCGATCTGAAAAGGGAGGTAAGAGATGAATCTCTACGACCGATAACAGAGAACCTATGAAATAGACCCCGTAGAAGGAGATCATTGAATTCAAATAGGCAATACTCTCCTCACATCCCTCTGACATTCACTGCACGCTGAGAGGAAAACCGGGCTCCAACCTGCTGCGGAGCGCATATCAACGTAGAATCTAGCACAAACTTACTTCACCACCTCCATAGGAGGCAAAGTTTGTAAAACTGATTTGTGGGTGTGGTAAGGGGTGTATTTATAGGCATTTTGAGGTTTGGGAAACTTTGCCCCTCCTGGTAGGAATGTATATCCCATACGTCACTAGCTCATGGACTCTTGCTAAATACATGAAAGAAATTGTATTGTATTACCGTTGTACTTTTTATCTTTGTACCCATAGACAGCGCTGTGGAATCTGTTGGCACTTTATAAATAAAGAATAATAATAATATCTCTATTAAAAGGGATTGATCAATATACAGGCCTGTCAGTGCCTATGGCAGCACAAAAACAAAATACAACAATTTAGATATATTGTTGTTTTATTCAGTTTATAGTAATAGGCCACAGTTCTAATTAATTACTTTGTATTGATTGTTCTCTAAGTCAGCAGCCCAACCAATACCAATTTTCCCTTTTTAATTTGCAGAATGATCAATCATTGAGGAGATAAGAAGAATGTTATCAAGAAGACAGCTACACAGCCCTAGATGTATATTTACACAGATTATGCAAATGCAGCTAGACAATATGGTCTACTGAGGATACATAAGGACTGTGAACATCCAACCTACAAAATCTACCTACATAATCACACTGCAGTATGAAACCATTGCAACAGAAAATAAATAAATAATAAATATGCTTATACCAAGACTTACAAGTATGCCCCTTTAATAAAATATATAATAGTGCTTGCTGGCAATCTAAGACTATGGGCTAGATTTATTAACTACAGCGGATCATGTCCGTCCGACATCGCTAAATGCTAACAGCATACGCTGTCGGAATTTAACATTGCACAAGCATTTCTAGTGAAATGCTTGTGCAATGTTGCCCCCTGCACACACGCCGCTAGCAGGGGGTGTCAATCATTGCTGTCTGCTACCTCTGAGGTGGTGGACGAGTTAAGGAGCAGCGGTCTTAAGATCGCTGCTTCTTAACTTACATTTCCGGCGAGCCTGAAGGCTGCTCGCTGCTTCATAAATATACCCCTATGTGGCATTATTTTGAAGCTAGTACTCCTAGCAGCAAGTATGTTTGCTATATAAATGCTTTTAGCTACAGTAACTCCCAGTTTATACAGAGAACAGCAAGGGTCAGCTCCTATACCCAGGTATTACAAATCTGAATATTTTGGGAGCCTTGTCATGGTGATAAGCTTGTACTATTATACCTCAATGTATATGCAGGCTATGTGTCACAATGCAAGGTGTATATAAGTTTTTAATATTAAAGGTACATGAAACTCAAATCTAAGTTGACATGGATTAGATAGAGCATGCAACTTCAAGAGACTTTTACATTTATTTAATTTATCAAATTGACTATGTTCTCTTGGTATGAAGAACAGCATAAGTAGGTAGGCTCAGAAGCAGTACTGCACTACCCAGAACATTTACCTCTTGTTCCTGTTTCACCAGATGCATTTAGCTAGCTCCCAGTACTGCATTGCTGCTCTGGGGGACTAAAAACCTAAAGGGACAGTAAAGACCATATTAAACTTTCACAATTCAGGTAGGGCATGTAATTTTAAACAACTTTCCAATTTACTTTCATCATGAAATTTGCTGTGTTCTCTTGGTATTCTTAGTTGAAAGCATTCCTAGGCAGGCTTATATGCTGATTTCTAAGCCCTTGAAGGCCGCCTCTTATCTGAATGCATTTGACAGTTTTTCACAGCTAGAGGGTGTTAGTTCATGTAAGCCATATAGATAACACTGTGCTCACACCCGTGGATTTATTTAAGAGTCAGCACTAATTGCCTGAAATACAAGTCTGTCAAAAGATCTGAGTTAAGGAGACAGTCTGCAGAGGCTTAGATACAAGGTAAATACAGAGGTAAAAAGTATATTAACATAACCGTGTTGGTAATGCAAAACTGGGAAATGGTAAATAAAACGATTATCTATCTTTTTAAACAATAACATTTTTGGTGTTTACTGTCCCTTTAAGGGCTCATTCATATCTTTCCCATTTTTTGCGATATTGGAAAAATGGGAACAGACTTTTTTTCCGTTAACAAATCAATCACAATCTTAAACACAGCCGAGTTTTATAACTGCCACAAGATTTGATCCCCATTTTCCCACAATGGTACCCAGAACTACTGATAATGGATGCTGAGAACTGAAATAAATCTAAAATGGTTTAATGGGGTTAATGGTGTCCATATGTGTGTTTTGAAATTCTATAGAGTGGTGTTTACGATAAGTGTTAAACAATATGATTGTCCTTTGTCTATGAGCATGAAATAAGTGTTAAACAATATGATTGTCCTTTGTCTATGAGCATGATGGGTATACTGGTCATGTTTGATCAATGGTGTTTTTATGATATTTAATATTTTAAAAATATGTATGTTTATTTTTAATTAATTAAGAAAACATCATTATTATCACTATATTTTCATCTAAAATTAAGAAGACATCAGGAAATATATTTCCATACAAAGAAAGTGGCTGCAACTTATCGCATCTTCTGTAACAATATTTTAACAGTTCTTATACTAAGTAACAAGGTTTAAAATATCAGCAAAAGTCCCAAACCTCACTGCGGGCTTGACTTTGCCTAATATTTATTACTGAAAGAAAATGAGGACAGAAGGTTCTAGATACTGTAAATGGCGGGGGGCAGAGGCGTAACTAGAAACCACAGGGCCCAGGTGCAAGAATCTAAGAAGGGCGGGGGGGGTTTAAACACAATTTTAGGGACTTGTTTACTTGATCAGCAAAAATCTAGACGGTAATTCAAATAGTTAAATCCTGATAACAAATACGTCAGTACTATGAGAAAACCTTTTTAAGAAGATAAAGTTACTGTAATTTTAATAAACATTGTTGTATTGTTCAAAAGGTGTGTTACACAAAGGTTAAAATAAAATACATAAAATGTTTAAACATAAATACAAATGAATACACTTTACAATCCGTGTCTGAAAACATTTAGCAGTAAATGGTTTACATACCAAAATAGGATTCGAATCCGGGTCCCCAGGTTCCAAGATTACATATAAAACCATTAGGCTACATAGCCTTTATGTGATTACAACACTCATAGTGTTATCTTTTGTTTCAAAAGACAAGACAAGAACACTATGAGGATTGGAATCACATAAAGGTTATGTAGCCTAATGGATTTATATGTAATCTTGGAACCTGCGGTTCTAATTTGAAGGACTTTAACACACTATATGTGAGTGTAAACCTGGGCTGTTATACCCCAAGTGATGTTTGACTGTTTTACAACTGTTGACATTTGGATATTTTTATGGTCGGTATTGAAAGTGTTAACATCACTTGATTTTTAAAACACTTTTTTATTTGCATTTTCTCCCTATTTGACATTTTTTTAGTGATACATATTATATGTATATAGATTTTTATCATTCAATCTATTGAGGATTGTTATTTTCTGATACACCAGCCCACTATTTTATACTGTCAAATAGTCTGCACTAGCGCTTGTATTTGCTTGTGTTACTTTATTCACCATAGAAGTCAATGGAGAAGACAAAAAGAAAAAAACATTAAAAAAAATAAGTTGCGCAAAGCCCTTGGCGTATTCTCCTTGAAAAGTGTACATGAAAATGTGAATATTTCATATTGCAAAAATGTTTTCGTAATGGAATTTGTACAATTTTTTTATAAATAAATATTTCTTTCATGTAATTAGCAATAGTCCATGAGCTAGTGACGTATGGGATATATATTCCTACCAGGAGGGGCAAAGTTTCCCAAACCTTAAAATGCCTATAAATACACCCCTCACCACACCCACAATTCAGTTTTACAAACTTTGCCTCCTATGGAGGTGGTGAAGTAAGTTTGTGCTAGCTTCTACGTTGATATGCGCTCCGCAGCAGGTTGGAGCCCGGTTTTCCTCTCAGCGTGCAGTGAATGTCAGAGGGATGTGAGGAGAGTATTGCCTATTTGAATGCAGTGATCTCCTTCTACGGGGTCTATTTCATAGGTTCTCTGTTATCGGTCGTAGAGATTCATCTCTTACCTCCCTTTTCAGATCGACGATATACTCTTATATATACCATTACCTCTGCTGATTCTCGTTTCAGTACTGGTTTGGCTTTCTACTATATGTAGATGAGTGTCCTGGGGTAAGTAAGTCTTATTTTTTGTGACACTCCTAGCTATGGTTGGGCACTTTGTTTATAAAGTTCTAAATATATGTATTCAAACATTTATTTGCCTTGACTCAGAATGTTCACCTTTCCTTATTTTTCAGACAGTCAGTTTCATATTTGGGATAATGCATTTTAATTTAACATTTTTTACCTTAAAATTTGACTTTTTCCCTGTGGGCTGTTAGGCTCGCGGGGGCTGAAAATGCTTCATTTTATTGCGTCATTCTTGGCGCGGACTTTTTTGGCGCAAAAATTCTATTTCCGTTTCCGGCGTCATACGTGTCGCCGGAAGTTGCGTCATTTTTTGACGTTATTTTGCGCCAAAAATGTCGGCGTTCCGGATGTGGCGTCATTTTTGGCGCCAAAAAGCATTTAGGCGCCAAATAATGTGGGCGTCTTATTTGGCGCGAAAAAATATGGGCGTCACTTTTTGTCTCCACATTATTTAAGTCTCATTTTTTATTGCTTCTGGTTGCTAGAAGCTTGTTCTTTGGCATTTTTTCCCATTCCTGAAACTGTCATTTAAGGAATTTTGATCAATTTTGCTTTATATGTTGTTTTTTTCTTTTACATATTGCAAGATGTTCCACGTTGCAACTGAGTCAGAAGATACTTCAGGAAAAATCACTGCACAGTGCTGGAGCGACCAAGCTAAGTGTATCTGCTATAAACTTTGTCTCTCCAGCTGTTATTTGTATTGCATGTCATGTCAAACTTATTAATGCAGATAAAATTTCCTTTAGTACTGTTACATTACCTGTTGCTGTTCCGTCAACATCTAATTTTCAGAGTGTTCCTGATAAACATAAGAGATTTTATTTTTTAAATCCATTAAGAAGGCTATGTCTGTTATTTCTCCTTCTAGTATACATAAAAATCTTTTAAAACTTCTCTTTTTTCAGATGAATTTTTAAATGAACATCATCATTCTGATACTGATAATAGTTCTTCTGGTTCAGAGGTTTCTGTCTCAGAGGTTGATGCTGATAAATCTTTGTATTTGTTCAAGATGGAATTTATTCGTTCTTTACTTAAAGAAGTGTTATTTGCATTAGAAATAGAGGATTCTGGTCCTCTTGATACTAAATGTAAACGTTTAAATAAGGTTTTTAAATCTCCTGTAGTTATTCCGGAAGTGTTTTATCTCCCTGATGCTATTTCTGAAGTAATTTCCAGGGAACGGAATAATTTGGGTAATTTATTTACTCCTTCTAGACGTTTAAGCAAATTATATCCTGTGCCATCTGACAGATTAGAGTTTTTTGAGACAAAAATCCCTAAGGTTATGGGGCTGTCTCTACTCCTGCTAATGTACTACTGTTCCTACGGCAGATAGTACTGCATTTATGGTTCCTTTAGATAGGAAAATTGAATCCTTTCTAAGAAAAGCTTACTTATGTTCAGGTAATCTTCTTAGACCTGCTATATTTTTAGCGGATGTTGCTGCAGCTTCAACTTTTTGGTTAGAAGCTTTAGCGCAACAAGTAACAGATCATAATTTTATAGCATTATTATTATTCTATAACATGCTAAATATTTTTATTGGTGATACCATCTTTTGATATCATTAGAGTTGATGTCAGGTATATGTCTCTAGCTATTTTAGCTAGAAAAGCTTTATGGATTAAACTTGGAATGCTGACATGTCTTCTAAGTCAACTTTGCTTTCTCTTTCTTTCCAGGGTAAATAATCATTTTAGTTCCTTTCCTCACAAGGAACAAAAGCCTGATCCTTCATCCTCAGGAGCGGTATCAGCTTGGAAACTATTTCCAGTTTTGGAATATATCCAAGTCTTATAGAAATCTATAGCCAGCTTCTAGGTACCTATGAAGGTGCGGCCCTTGTTCCAGCTCAGCTGGTATGGGGCAGATTACGTTTTCTTCAAAGAAATTTGGATCAATTCCGTTCTTATTCTCTGGTTTCAGAAACATTGTTTCAGAAAGGTACAGAATTGGCTTCAAGTTAAGGCCTCCTGCTAAGAGATTCTTTTTCTTTCCTGTGTCCCAGTTAACACAGCATAGGCTCAACATTTCTGAAATGTGTTTCAGATCTAGAGTTGGCTGGAGTGGGGCTGGGGTTTTATTTTATCTCTTCATTTGTACCAAAGAAGGTCAATTCCTTCAGACCAGTTCCGGATCTTTCATTATTGAATCGTTATGTTAGGATACCAACATTCAAGATGGTTACTGTAGGACTATCCTGCCTTTTGTTTTGCAAGGGCATTATATGTCTACAATAGATTTACAGGATGTGTATCTGCATATTACGATTCATCCAGATCACTTTTAGTGTCTGAGATTCTCTTTTTAGACAAGCATTACCAGTTTTGTGTGGCTCTACCGTTTGGCCTAGCCTCAGTTCCAAGAATTTTTTTCAAAAGGTTCTCGGTGCCCCTTTTTTCTGTAATCAGAGAATAGGGTTTTGGTATTTCCTTATTTGGACGATATCTTGGTACTTGCTCAGTCTTCTCATTTTCGAAGAATCTCATACGAATCGACTTGTGTTGCTTCTTCAAGTTCATGGTTGGAGGATCAATTTATTATTCTGTTTATTGATTCCTCAGACAAGGGTAACCTTTTTAGGTTTCTAGATAAATTCAGTATCTATGACTCTGTCCTTGTCAGACAAGAGAAGTTTAACATTGATTTCAGCTTGTCAAAACCTTCAGTCACAATCATTCCCTTTGGTAGCCTTATGCATGGAAATGTTGGGTCTTAGGACTGCCGCATCAGATGCGATCTCCTTTGCTCGTTTTTCACATGCGACCTCTTCAGCTCTGTATGCTGAATCATTGGTGCAGGGATTACTCAAAGATATCTCAATTATTATCTTTAAACCGATTTTACAACACTCTCTGACATGGTGGACAGATCACCATCGTTTAGTTCAGGGGGCTTCTTTGTTCTTCCGACCTGGACTATAATCTCAACAGATGCAAGTCTTACAGGTTGGGGAGCTGTGTGGGGGTATCTGACGGCACAAGGGGTTTCGGAATCTCAGGAGGTGAGATTTCCGATCAATATTTTGGAACTCCGTGCAATTTTCAGAGCTCTTCAGTCATTGGCCTCTTCTGAAGAGAGAGTTGTTCATTTGTTTTCAGATAGACAATGTCACAACTGTGGCATACATCAATCATCAAGGAAGGACTCACAGTCCTCTGGCTATGAAAGAAGTATCTCGAATTTTGGTTTGGGCGGAATCCAGCTCCTGTCTAATCTCTGCGGTTCATATCCCAGGTATGGACAATTGGAAAGCGGATTATCTCAGTCGCCAAACGTTGCATCCGGGCGAATGGTTTCTTCACCCAGAGGTATTTCTTCAGATTGTTCAAATGTGGGAACTTCCAGAAATAGATCTGATGGCTTCTCATCTAAACAAGACACTTCCCAGGTATCTGTCCAGATTCCGGGATTCCCAGGCGGAGGCAGTGGATGCATTATCACTTCCTTGGAAGTATCATCCTGTCTATATCTTTCCGCCTCTAGTTCTTCTTCCAAGAGTAATCTCCAAGATTCTGAAGGAATGCTCGTTTGTTCTGCTGATAGCTCCGGCATGGCCTCACAGGTTTTGGTATGCGGATCTTGTCTGGATGGCCTCTTGCCAACCGTGGACTCTTCCGTTAAGACCAGACCTTTTTTGTCTCAAGGTCCTTTTTTCCATCAGGATCTGAAATCCTTAAATTTAAAGGTATGGAGATTGAACGCTTGATTCTTGGTCAAAGAGGTTTTCTCTGACTCTGTGATTAATACTTTGTTACAGGCTCGTAAATCTGTATCTCGAGAGATATATTATAGAGTCTGGAAGACTTATATTTCTTGGTGTCTTTCTCATCATTTTTTCCTGGCATTCTTTTAGAATACCGAGAATTTTACAGTTCCTTCAGGATGGTTTAGATAAGGGTTTGTCCGCAAGTT
The DNA here is from genome assembly GCF_027579735.1 of Bombina bombina. Lineage (NCBI taxonomy): Eukaryota > Metazoa > Chordata > Amphibia > Anura > Bombinatoridae > Bombina > Bombina bombina. The sequence goes on from NC_069503.1 coordinate 440,273,752, forward strand.
CTTTGAAAGGACAAATCTCTGCTCTTTCTGTTCTTTTTCACAGAAAGATTGCTATTCTTCCTGATATTCATTGTTTTGTACAAGCTTTGGTTCGTATAAAACCTGTCATTAAGTCAATTTCTCCTCCTTGGAGTTTGAATTTGGTTCTGGGAGCTCTTCAAGCTCATCCGTTTGAACCTATGCATTCATTGGACATTAAATTACTTTCTTGGAAAGTTTTGTTCCTTTTGGCCATCTCTTCTGCCAGAAGAGTTTCTGAATTATCTGCTTTTTCTTGTGAGTCTCCTTTTCTGATTTTTCATCAGGATAAGGCGGTGTTTTGCGAACTTCTTTTGAATTTTTACCTAAAGTTGTGAATTCCAACAACATTAGTAGAGAAATTGTGGTTCCTTCATTATGTCCTAATCCTAAGAATTCTAAGGAGAAATCGTTGCATTCTTTGGATGTTGTTAGAGCTTTGAATTATTATGTTGAAGCTACGAAATCTTTTCGTAAGACTTCTAGTCTATTTGTTACCCTTTCCGGTTCTAGAAAAGGCCAGAAAGCTTCTGCCTTTTCTTTGGCATCTTGGTTGAAATCTTTATTTTATCTTGCCTATGTTGAGTCGGGTAAAACTCCGCCTCAGAGAATTACAGCTCATTCTGCTAGGTCAGTTTCTACTTCCTGGGCGTTTAGGAATGATGCTTCGGTTGACCAGATCTGCAAAGCAGTAACTTGGTCCTCTTTGCATACTTTTACTAAATTCTACCATTTTGATGTATTTTCTTCTTCTGAAGCAGTTTTTGGTAGAAAAGTATTTCAGGCAGCGGTTTCAGTTTGAATCTTCTGCTTATGTTTTTCGTTAAACTTTATTTTGGGTGTGGATTTTTTTCAGCAGGAATTGGCTGTCTTTATTTTATCCCTCCCTCTCTAGTGACTCTTGTGTGGAAAGATCCACTTCTTGGGTAGTCATTATCCCATACGTCACTAGCTCATGGACTCTTGCTAATTACATGAAAGAAAACATAATTTATGTAAGAACTTACCTGATAAATTCATTTCTTTCATATTAGCAAGAGTCCATGAGGCCCGCCCTTTTTTGTGGTGGTTATGATTTTTTTGTATAAAGCACAATTATTCCAATTCCTTATTTTATATGCTTTCGCACTTTTTTATCACCCGACTTCTTGGCTATTCGTTAAACTGAATTGTGGGTGTGGTGAGGGGTGTATTTATAGGCATTTTGAGGTTTGGGAAACTTTGCCCCTCCTGGTAGGAATGTATATCCCATACGTCACTAGCTCATGGACTCTTGCTAATATGAAAGAAATGAATTTATCAGGTAAGTTCTTACATAAATTATGTTTTCTCTATATATGTGATGATTTTTGGAATTATATATCTATTTACAGCGAGCTATGTATATGAATATATATATACAGTATATATGTCTAGATATCTCGAGATCTATATGCGAATATCGCTTTGAAAATCCTTCTGAGATTGTTTAATGCGCATAAGATTGCAATGTAAAATATTTTCTTTATCTCTATAGTTAAACATATCTCTTTACATATAAATGCATGTTTCTCTATGTATGTGTATGTTTTTCAATGTATATTCCCTGCATCGCCTTTTTTTTTCTTTCTAACACCCAAGATCTCATATCTTTGAGCCCTTATAACCTTTGCACGCAATATTTTTTTTACAATAATTTTTATTAGATAGTGGGGCATATGTATCAAGCTCCAAATGGAGCTTGATGCCCCGTGTTTCTGGCGAGCCTGCATACTCGCCAGAAACAGCAGTTATGAAGCAGCGGTCACAAAGACCGCTGCTCCATAACCTGTCCGCCTGCTCTGAGCAGGCGGACAGACATCGCCAGAAATCAACCCGATCGAGTACGATCAGGTTGATTGACACCCCCCTGCTGGCGGCCTATTGGCCGCGAGTCTGCAGGGGGTGGCGTTGCACCAGCAGCTCTTGTGAGCTGCTGGTGCAATGCTGAATACGGCGAGCTTGCCGTATTCAGCGAGGTCTGTCGGACCTGATCTGCACTGTCGGATCAGGTCCGACAGACCTTGATAAATATGCCCCAGTGTTTGTACTTTGTAATGTATTTTTTAAGTGTTTTGTGAAACTTTTATGTTGCGCAAAACTGTTAACTACAGCTCTTCGAGTGCGGAAAGGATTGTTACATAAAAGGCAAATGCGCGCAGGCAATTGCGATTTTTCCAGACTTGTAATAGCTGCGCGATGGAAATTGATTGCGAAAAACAATATCACGTGCGGAAAACTCATAATGCGCTACTTGTAATCTTGCCTATAATTTGATGTGTGTATTTTGTTGTTAAAATATAGTGCAAAGCTTGTGATAGGAGGGTTATCCATGTATCATATGCTTCACTTTTGTGCCATCTCCGATTAAAAAATTTCCCAATACAGAACTGGTGTTATTGTTTGCATTGTGATCATTCAGAACTTAAAAAACATTTATTGGGAGACGCAAAATAGCTAAAGAGGATCAGAAAGATTAACCCAATAGTTATATTCACAGTCCAATAATAAAGTGCTCTAATACATTAAAGCATTTTCTTTTTTGTACTTTTTTTGTCCTTTTAAATGACTGTGACTGTAAGCTACGGCACCTTGACAGGGCACTGTACCTAGGGTTGCCACCTATCTGGGAATGACAAGGACAGTTCGGGTTTACATTTGTGTGTCCTGGTTTGAAGCTGAAACAGGTCTGGACATAAAAATGCCCTGGTTTGGTGGGAAACAGCCACAGTCAAAACGGTGACAACATACTGCACATGCCTACAGTTATTTCTCTCTTGCTTGTGGGTGTGTCTTGGTGTGGGAGCGTGTCTGAGTGTGTAAGTGTCTCTGTGTGTAAAAGTTTGTGTCTGTGTTTGTCAGTGTCTTTCTGTGTGTGTGTGAGAGAGAGAGAAAGAGTGTGTAAGATATAGAAAGAGAATATATGTGTGTGAGTGTGTATTAAATTGTGTATGAGAGTGCGAGTGTGTGTGAGAGAGTGAGATAGAGAGTGGGTGAAAGTGTGAAAATCTCTGTGTGTGAGAGAGAGAGTGAGTGAGTGTGTGTGTAAGAGAGAGAGCTTTAGTGTCTTTGTGTGTGTGAGAGAAAGAGTATGTAAGTCAGAGATAGAAAGAGAATATATGTGTGTGAGTATGTATTCGATTGTGTATGAGAGTGTATTAGTGTGTGTGAGAGAGTGAGATAGAGAGTGGGTGAAAGTGTGAAAATCTCTGTGTGTGTGAGAGAGAGAGAGAGTGAGTGTGTGTGTAAGAGAGAGAGCTTTAGTGTCTTTGTGTGTGTGTGAGAAAGAGTATGTAAGAGATAGAAAGAGAATATATGTGTGTGAGTATGTATTTGATTGTGTATGAGAGTGTATTAGTGTGTGTGAGAGAGTGAGATAGAGAGTGGGTGAAAGTGTGAAAATCTCTGTGTGTGTGTGAGAGAGAGAGAGAGAGAGAGAGAGAGAGAGAGAGAGAGAGAGAGAGAGAGAGAGAGAGAGAGAGAGAGAGAGAGAGAGAGAGAGTGAGTGAGTGAGTGTGTGTGTAAGAGAGAGAGCTTTAGTGTCTTTGTGTGTGTGAAATAGAGAAAGAGTATGTAAGAGATAGAAAGAGAATATATGTGTGTGAGTATGTATTTGATTGTGTATGAGAGTGTATTAGTGTGTGTGAGAGAGTGAGATAGAGAGTGGGTGAAAGTGTGAAAATCTGTGTGTGTGTGTGTGTGTGTGAGAGAGAGAGAGAGAGAGAGAGAGAGAGAGAGAGAGAGAGAGAGAGAGAGAGAGAGAGAGAGAGAGAGAGAGAGAGAGAGAGAGAGTGAGTGAGTGTGTGTGTAAGAGAGAGAGCTTTAGTGTCTTTGTGTGTGTGAAATAGAGAAAGAGTATGTAAGAGATAGAAAGAGAATATATGTGTGTGAGTATGTATTTGATTGTGTATGAGAGTGTATTAGTGTGTGTGAGAGAGTGAGATAGAGAGTGGGTGAAAGTGTGAAAATCTCTGTGTGTGTGAGAGAGAGAGAGAGAGAGAGAGAGAGAGAGAGAGAGAGAGAGAGAGAGAGAGAGAGAGTGAGTGTGTGTGTGTGTGTGTAAGAGAGAGAGCTTTAGTGTCTTTGTGTGTGTGAAATAGAGAAAGAGTATGTAAGAGATAGAAAGAGAATATATGTGTGTGAGTATGTATTTGATTGTGTATGAGAGTGTATTAGTGTGTGTGAGAGAGTGAGATAGAGAGTGGGTGAAAGTGTGAAAATCTTTGTGCGAGTTTGTGTTTATCTACTTTTATACATTGTGTACTTTCAGTGTGTTCAGGTTTGGCCTAAACTAAAGGTGGCAACCCTAACTGTACCACCATGCTTGTTCTCAGTTGTACTTGCTGTTAATAAATGAACCTGCAAAAGTGTTTTTTTTGTTCACATACAGTAAAAACAATAAATTATAGAATAGTGACACCATGTGGCAATAAGATGAATTGACTTGAACATAAACATAAAAATGTAAGTTTATTATTTTACATGAAGAAATAATGAATTGCAGCATATAATGATAACTATTGCACAAACTATTTCTAAATTGGAACTATGTGGACATTAACACTATGATACTGCTTTTGCCTCTGTTTTATATCAAGAACTTAACTATAATTACAAAATGTAACAAAAAAAGTGGGATTATGCCAAACAATTAGAAAAGCCATACAAAGTACTTATACACAAGTTTCTAAAACTGAACGCAATTCCAATACATCAGAAATTTGTGTTTTTTGACTGGCTTCATACCATGTAAACTCTACTAATACTTTACACTGAGAGACCCAGGATGCACTGTTGCAATCGTTCATAAAATCATTTTTGCCGTTTTTTTTTATTTATCTTATTCATCTACCTTAACCACTTATGACCTTGGGATGATTGACAGTCCCTGCTAGCGGCCGATTGGCCGCCAGTGAGCAGGGAGCAGAATTGCACAAGCATTTCTGGTGAAATGCTTGTGCAATGATAATTGCGGACTGAGTATATTATAGCAAATCATGTCCGCTCAACACATGATAAATCAACTCCAAAGTACCAAAGTGTTGGCTCTGCACAACATAGCAAATCAGTGGTGGCTCTGCATAATGAATCAAACAGTGGTGACAATATATAAAGCAAGTGAACCTAGTGGCAGGATGACCTCTTTTCTGTTTCACCATTATATCTAGACCACTGGTTTTCAAACCGGTCCTCAGGCCAGATTTTGAGGATATCTGAACTAGAGCAACAATGAAATAGTCAGCTGATTAAACCTGGTTATTTTACTGGCTCTCACCCAAGGTAATCCTGAAAATCAGGCCTGTTAGGGAGGCCTAAGTACAGGTTTGAAAACCAGTGATCTAGACTGATACTAGCATGTCTTACAGGAGAATGTATCAAGCTGCAGGTGAACAAGTTCTCAGGCTTTAAAGGGGCACAAAAAAATGAATATCAAATGTAAGAATATATTTTGCTAACAATATTGAGAATTTTATTTTTACACTGGATTGTCATATGAATGAATGAATTTAAGTTCAATAACTATATGTGTATGGTACATACATAAATTTACATTTTACTTTATGTCTTTATTCATCAAAATATCATACCCTAAAAACAAATTGTATTATTTGCTGTATGCCCTACTATTGCTACTATAGAATTAGATCTAATTTAATATTTGCATACTTTGTGCATGAAGTATATATAACATGATTCTGCAATACAAACACTTGAATTTGTAACAGAACATTTACTTACAATTCCTCTTCATCTTTTGTTTTCTTGTCGAGTACCAGATATACAGTCCCAAAGCTCCCTCTGCCGAGCCTTTGCTTTAATATATATCTCTTTGCAATTATAGTCTCAGCAAAGGCTGATGGGGGTCGAGGTTCAAACATCCTCTCAGTTTCCTGGAAGTTTGGCATTGCGGTAAGTTCAGATTTGTTCTTTTTTTCAACCACTAAAATTTACAGTGGCAGGGTCTGCATTATTTCACCAGGAGAAGCCTTACAAAGAATGAAAACAACATTATTTTAACATTCTGTCAGTTTTAGTCAATGTTATATTCCCTACGTTTGACTTTTTACCTCTCCAACACTTATTACAATAGGCACTGGAAAGGGCTATGAATGGAATCAGATTAGCCTTTGTAAACCATTAGATAACCCCACAATATAACCCAGCGATTACAAACTTTTCAAACGTTTGTGACATGATAACTCTACATAGGGAAATTCAACAAATATATCACAATTCATCAAAAACACTTGTCCTACAGCTTTTCACAGTAAAAGGGACATGTAACTCACTTTTTCTCTTTCATGATTCAGATATAAAGTATAAAGATTTAAAAAAAAAAAAAACTTTCTAATTTACTTCTATTTGATAGTAAATGTTCTTAAATCACTTTGTATCCTTTGTTGAAGAGCATACCTAGATAGGATCAGGAGTGCACAAGTCTAGAGCACTAAATGCAGCAGTTTTGCTTTTAAAGGGACATGCAAGTCAAAATAATACTTCCATGGTCCAGATTTGTAATTTTAAGAGAATTTTAAAGGGACATCTCAAGATAGTAATATAAATTGTTAAATTACATGTAGTAGAACAACATTGCAATATACTTCTTCTCCTTTCCTGTAATTTAATTCTGATTATAGTGGGCTTTCCAATTCATGTTAAACATGGAAGTGCAGACCCAGCTGTATTCCACACAGTCATTGGTTGCACACTCTAGTAAACCATTTATAACTTCTAATTGGCCTCAGCAGAAAGGGTAACCTAAGTTACAATATGACGGCGTCCACTGCTTTATGGACATTAACTTTACCCTTATTATTTTTCAATATTTAAACAAATAATATAATTTGTAAAAATACATGTACAAATTATTCTAAGGCTAATCTTTGCTCTGAATACATCATTCAAGCAATGATGTATTTAGTGTTTAATATCGCTTTAAATGTACTTCTGTTACCAAATGTACTACATTCTCTTGGTATCCGTTGTTGAAAAGCATACCTAGGCCTTAGGAGCAGCAATGCACTGCTGGGAGCTAGATGGTGAATGATGGATTTGCAGGATATAGTTGTATGCAAACAACAGTAAAATAACAAAATGATCTAGTACATTGGAGTATTTTCTTTTTTGTTCTTTTAAAGGGACAGCAAAATCAAAATTCAACTTTTATGATTCAGCGAGAGCATATAATTTTAAACAACTTTCCAATGAATTCCATTATCTAATTTGCTTTGTTCTCTTGGTATACTTAACTGAAAACCATACCTAGGTAGGCTCTAGAGCAGCAATGCACTAAAAGGAGCTAGCTGCTGATTGGTGTCTGCACATATATGCCTTTTGAATGTATCACCCAATGTGTTTAGCTAGCTCCCAGTAGTACATTGCTGCTTCTTCAACGATCGATAATAATGTTTAACATGCTAACTACTGTGTTGGGGATACTGAAATGGAGAAAAATGTATGCAGATATGTTGACAATTTAATTTTTATGTTTTACTTTTGCTAAAACAATATTGAAAGTTTCACAAGTAGGTGGCATTTTATGAGGTAAAGATTCATTTTTCATCTTTGCTGCAGTAGTGAATGTGGCCAGTAGGGTAATAGACACAGAAATGCACCAGTAGAGCTAGATTTTTATTATTATTTTTGTATGCTTTCTGAATTCTAGTCGCAGCACATGGAGAACATGTAGCCTTAAGCCCCTGCTAAGCAAAACCTCTGTATATAAATGGTAGCAATTCAATATTCCAAAGGGTGCAAGAATACTGAGAGGCCTTGCTTTCTCCTACCGTACCTGGTATTGTATATAACATCTCCTGGCTTCCCCTTACCTAACACCTGTCTACACACTGCTAAACCTCAATACAACAGAACACCACAGATGAAGAATACTACAGAAAAACATACTGGCCTAGATTTGGAGTTCGGCGGTAGCCGTCAAAACCAGCGTTAGAGGCTCCTAACGCTGGTTTTGGCCGCCCGCTGGTATTTGGAGTCAGTGATTAAAGGGTCTAACGCTCACTTTACAGCCGCGACTTTTCCATACCGCAGATCCCCCTACGCCATTTGCGTAGCCTATCTTTTCAATGGGATCTTTCTAACGCCGGTATTTAGAGTCGTTTCTGAAGTGAGCGTTAGAGCTCTAACGACAAAATTCCAGCCGCCTGAAAATAGCAGGAGTTAAGAGCTTTCTGGCTAACGCCGGTTCATAAAGCTCTTAACTACTGTACCCTAAAGTACACTAACACCCATAAACTACCTATGTACCTCTAAACCGAGCTCCCCCCACATCGCCGCCACTCGATTAAAATTTTTAACCCCTAATCTGCCGACCGCCACCTACGTTATACTTATGTACCCCTAATCTGCTGCCCCTAACCCCGCCGACCCCTATATTATATTTATTAACCCCTAATCTGCCCCCCACAACATCGCCGCCAGCTACTTAAAATAATTAACCCCTAATCTTCCGACCGCAAAGCGCCGCCACCTACGTTATCCCTATGTACCCCTAATCTGCTACCCCTAACACCGCAGACCCCTATATTATATTTATTAACCCCTAATCTGCCCCCCTCAACGTCGCCGACACCTGCCTACACTTATTAACCCCTAATCTGCCGAGCGGACCTGAGCGCTACTATAATAAAGTTATTAACCCCTAATCCGCCTCACTAACCCTATCATAAATAGTATTAACCCCTAATCTGCCCTCCCTAACATCGCCGACACCTACCTTCAATTATTAACCCCTAAACTTCTGATCGGAGCTCACCGCTATTCTAATAAATGTATTAACCCCTAAAGCTAAGTCTAACCCTAACACTAACACCCCCCCTAACTTAAATATAATTTACATCTAACGAAATAAATTAACTCTTATTAAATAAATTAATCCTATTTACAGCTAAATACTTACCTGTAAAATAAACCCTAATATAGCTACAATATAAATTATAATTATATTATAGCTATTTTAGGATTAATATTTATTTTACAGGCAACTTTGTATTTATTTTAACCAGGTACAATAGCTATTAAATAGTTAAGAACTATTTAATAGTTACCTAGTTAAAATAATAACAAATTTACCTGTAAAATAAATCCTAACCTAAGATATAATTAAACCTAACACTACCCTATCAATAAAATAATTAAATAAACTACCTACAATTACCTACAATTAACCTAACACTACACTATCAATAAATTAATTAAACACAATTGCTACAAATAAATAAAATTAAATAAACTAGCTAAAGTACAAAAAATAAAAAAGAACTAAGTTACAGAAAATAAAAAAATATTTACAAACATAAGAAAAATATTACAACAATTTTAAACTAATTACACCTACTCTAAGCCCCCTAATAAAATAACAAAGCCCCCCAAAATAAAAAATTCCCTACCCTATTCTAAATTAAAAAAGTTACAAGCTCTTTTACCTTACCAGCCCTGAACAGGGCCCTTTGCGGGGCATGCCCCAAGAAGTTCAGCTCTTTTGCCTGTAAAAAAAAACATACAATACCCCCCCCAACATTACAACCCACCACCCACATACCCCTAATCTAACCCAAACCCCCCTTAAATAAACCTAACACTAATCCCCTGAAGATCTTCCTACCTTGTCTTCACCATCCAGGTATCACCGATCCGTCCTGGCTCCAAGATCTTCATCCAACCCAAGCGGGGGTTGGCGATCCATAATCCGGTGCTGAAGAGGTCCAGAAGAGGCTCCAAAGTCTTCCTCCTATCCGGCAAGAAGAGGACATCCGGACCGGCAAACATCTTCTCCAAGCGGCATCTTCGATCTTCTTCCATCCGGAGCGAAGCGGCAGGATCCTGAAGACCTCCAGCGCGGAACATCCATCCGGACCGACGACTGAACGACGAATGACTGTTCCTTTAAGGGACGTCATCCAAGATGGCGTCCCTCGAATTCCGATTGGCTGATAGGATTCTATCAGCCAATCGGAATTAAGGTAGGAATTTTCTGATTGGCTGATGGAATCAGCCAATCAGAATCTAGTTCAATCCGATTGGCCGATCCAATCAGCCAATCAGATTGAGCTCGCATTCAATTGGCTGATCGGAACAGCCAATAGAATGCGAGCTCAATCTGATTGGCTGATTGGATCAGCCAATCGGATTGAACTTGATTCTGATTGGCTGATTCCATCAGCCAATCAGAAAATTCCTACCTTAATTCCGATTGGCTGATAGAATCCTATCAGCCAATCGGAATTCGAGGGACGCCATCTTGGATGACGTCCCTTAAAGGAACAGTCATTCGTCGTTCAGTCGTCGGTCCGGATGGATGTTCCGCGCTGGAGGTCTTCAGGATCCTGCCGCTTCGCTCCGGATGGAAGAAGATCGAAGATGCCGCTTGGAGAAGATGTTTGCCGGTCCGGATGTCCTCTTCTTGCCGGATAGGAGGAAGACTTTGGAGCCTCTTCTGGACCTCTTCAGCACCGGATTATGGATCGCCAACCCCCGCTTGGGTTGGATGAAGATCTTGGAGCCAGGACAGATCGGTGATACCTGGATGGTGAAGACAAGGTAGGAAGATCTTCAGGGGATTAGTGTTAGGTTTATTTAAGGGGGTTTGGGTTAGATTAGGGGTATGTGGGTGGTGGGTTGTAATGTTGGGGGGGGGTATTGTATGTTTTTTTTTACAGGCAAAAGAGCTGAATTTCTTGGGGCATGCCCCGCAAAGGGCCCTGTTCAGGGCTGGTAAGGTAAAAGAGCTTGTAACTTTTTAAATTTAGAATAGGGTAGGGAATTTTTTATTTTGGGGGGCTTTGTTATTTTATTAGGGGGCTTAGAGTAGGTGTAATTAGTTTAAAATTGTTGTAATATTTTTCTTATGTTTGTAAATATTTTTTTATTTCCTGTAACTTAGTTCTTTTTTATTTTTGTACTTTAGCTAGTTTATTTAATTGTATTTATTTGTAGCAATTGTGTTTAATTAATTTATTGATAGTGTAGTGTTAGGTTAATTGTAGGTAATTGTAGGTAGTTTATTTAATTATTTTATTGATAGGGTAGTGTTAGGTTTATTTGTAACTTAGGTTAGGATTTATTTTACAGGTAAATTTGTTATTATTTTAACTAGGTAGCTATTAAATAGTTCTTAACTATTTAATAGCTATTGTACCTGGTTAAAATAAATACAAAGTTGCCAGTAAAATAAATATTAATCCTAAAATAGCTATAATATAATTATAATTTATATTGTAGCTATATTAGGATTTATTTTACAGGTAAGTATTTAGCTTTAAATAGGAATAATTTATTTAATAAGAGTTAATTTATTTCGTTAGATGTAAATTATATTTAAGTTAGGGGGGTGTTAGTGTTAGGGTTAGACTTAGCTTTAGGGGTTAATACATTTATTAGAATAGCGGTGAGCTCCGATCGGAAGATTAGGGGTTAATAATTGAAGGTAGGTGTCGGCGATGTTAGGGAGGGCAGATTAGGGGTTAATACTATTTATGATAGGGTTAGTGAGGCGGATTAGGGGTTAATAACTTTATTATAGTAGCGCTCAGGTCCGCTCGGCAGATTAGGGGTTAATAAGTGTAGGTAGGTGTCGGCGACGTTGTGGGGGGCAGATTAGGGGTTAATAAATATAACATAGGGGTCGGCGATGTTAGGGCAGCAGATTAGGGGTACATAGGGATAACGTAGGTTGCGGCGGTTTACGGAGCGGCAGATTAGGGGTTAAAAGTGTAATGCAGGGGTCAGCGATAGCGGGGGCGGCAGATTAGGGGTTAATAAGTGTAAGGCTAGGGGTGTTTAGACTCGGGGTTCATGTTAGAGTGTTAGGTGCAGACGTAGGAAGTGTTTCCCCATAGGAAACAATGGGGCTGCGTTAGGAGCTGAACGCTGCTTTTTTGCAGGTGTTAGGTTTTTTTTCAGCTCAAACAGCCCCATTGTTTTCTATGGGGGAATCGTGCACGAGCACGTTTTTGAGGCTGGCCGCGTCCGTAAGCAACTCTGGTATCGAGAGTTGCATTTGCGGTAAAAATGCTCTACGCTCCTTTTTTGGAGCCTAACGCAGCATTTGTTTTAACTCTCGATACCAGAGTTAAATTTATGGTGCGGCCAGAAAAAAGCCCGCGGAGCGTTAACAGCCCTTTTACCGCCAAACTCCAAATCTAGGCCACTGTAAGCAATGAAACTGATAATGACAATCAAAAGCCACAGCGACCTCTGTGGTGGGAGTACAGCACTACATACAATATTGCTAAACTAAATACATACAAAACTACAAAAAAACAGACTTAAAGGGGCAGTCTAGTCAAAATTAAACTTTCATTATTCCGATAGGGCTTGTAATTTTAATCAACTTTCAATTTACTTTTATTATCAAATTTGCTTTGTTTTCTTGTTATTCTTAGTTGAAACTAAACCTAGGTAGGCTCATATGCTAATTTCTAAGGCCTTGAGGGCTGCCTCTTATCACATGTTTTTTAAATTGCTTTTAACAACAAGAGACTGTGGGCCATATAGATAACACTGTGTTCAGGCACAGGGAGTTATTTAAGAGTTAGCACAACACAATGCTAAATGCAACTCAATAGATTTTATATAGTCACAGTCATGTGATCAGGGGGCTGTCAGAAGGTTCTTAGATACAAGGTAATCACAGAGGTAAAAAGAGTATAATTATAACAGTGCTGGTTATGCAGAACTGGGGGATGGGTAATAAAGGGATTATCTGTCTTTTAAAACAATAACAATTCTATTGTAGACTGTCCGTTTAAAGGGATACTAAACCCAATTTTTTTCTTTTATGATTCAGATAGAGCAGCAATTTTAAGCAACTTTCTAACTTACTCCTATTATCAATTTGTATTTGTTTGCAGGAATGTAAGGTAAGCCGCCTCCCCATTTTTGGTTCAGCACCTAGTTAGAGCTTGCTGATTGGTTTCCTACATTTCAACACCAATCAGAAAGCAATATCCAGGTGCTGAACCAAAAATGGGCAGGCTCTTAAGCTTTACATTCCTGATTTTTCAAATAAAGATAGCATTAGAACGAAGAAAAAATGATAATAGGAATAAATTCGAAAGTCGCTTAAAATTGCATGCTCTATCTGAATCAGTAAAGAAAACAATGGGTTTAGTGTCCCTTTAAAGGGCATGGACAGGAAGCCAAAAAACTTGACTGTCCGGGGGAAAAATGGGACAGTTGGCAACTATGAGACATGTTATTTCAGAGATCAAGCAGTGGTGTGTATTACATTAGCAATGACTCAATTTGCATCAGGACTATGTGACACACTACCATCGGCTCTCTGACCAGGCATGGGGATTCAAGGCCAATTCATAGAGCATTTGTACCTCTAGAGCAAGGCCCTCCTACTGTTACATTGTCAAGGATAATTGCACTATACTGTATACCCCACTTACCAAGTATTCAACGTTGCAGAATATTGTAAACAATAATAATAATAATAATATAAACAATAATAATAATAATATTCCCTGCATGCATCTGCATAGTAAAAGCTATCACTGAAATATTAAAAATTAAATCACTGAATTGCTATTAAAAGTGTATTGCAAAAATGAATCTATTCAAAACTGTAATTAGCTCATGATCATTTTATTTTTGCCTACCAGAGACAGTAAATAACACCTTGTAATATTTTTCTGCTTCCAACAACTTTTTTGCTGCAGTTATTTTTAATTGCACGTTTTGCTCTTAGCAAACCATGCTTTGTTTTACAGTTTCTATCTTATCCATCTCTGATGAAGCTAAATTTACAAGATTACAATATATACTCATATATACATTTTTCAATAAAAAAATTTTTTTAATATTGTTAAAAATGTTTTAAAAGGATTGAAAGGGATATGACAAGGTGTTTCACTGGATATATATATATATATATATATATATATATATATATATATATATATATATATATATATATATATATATATATATATATATAATCCAAGGAGAGGCACAGTGCAGCAAATAAACCTAAATCCAGTCGAAATTAAAAGTTCCAAAAATGTATTTGCAAAATATTTAAAAGCACATAACAGCTATTTCAACACACATAAAAACAACCGGTTGTGCGGACAAGATCCAACGCAGACCTTTTTTCGTGCAAAAAGAAGATAGGAATCAAAAAGAGAAACAGTATGCCCTATGCCAGCACTATCCATCAAAAAAATATAAGAAAATAAACGCTGTGTATGGTAGCTACTGGTCCACTAGGATGCTTAAAGATCAATTACAAAATACATGTATTTATTAAACAATTCATTCATATACCAATACAAACATAAATTATGCTTACCTGATAATTTTCTTTTCTTCTGAAGGGAAGAGTCCACAGCTGCATTCAATACTTTTAGGAATACAGAACCTGGCCACTAGGAGGAGGCAAAGACACCCCAGCCAAAGGCTTAAATACCTCCCCCACTTCCCTCATCCCCCAGTCATTCTGCCAACGGAACAAGGAACAGTAGGAGAAATATCAGGGTGAAAAAAGGTGCAAGAAGAACAAAGACAAATTACTGTCGTCTCATAGACAAAACATGAGCGGAAGCTGTGGACTCTTCCTGTCAGAAGAAAAGAAAATTATCAGGTAAGCATAATTTATGTTTTTCTTCTTAAACGGGAAGAGTCCACAGCTGCATTCATTACTTTTGGGAAAACAATACTCAAGCTAGAGGACACTGAAAGAATGCAAACAACCGGTGAGTACAAAAAGCGCCCCTTCGAAAGGCACCACAGCCTGAAATTAACCGACACCCTATAAAAAAATAGACGACACGGGTAAAAACCCGAAGCCCGGGTAACTGCTCATTAGTTACACCACCAGCAAAGCCGAGCTAGAGACCCATCAGTCCCAGAGTACGTTGAGCACAAACAGCCACCGAGGAGTCAGCCACGTAGCTCTCGACTCCCAAGCAGTGTACCCGGCCGAACGACAAGGACCGCTACTTGCCCCCAAAAGGGAGAACATATTCCCAGAAGAATCCAAAGGATCATTCCACACGGCTCAACAAACATAGGACAACCCATGGTTGTCTTACTATAGTAACGCCCAGGAAGATGAACTCCCAAGAACCTGATAAAAAAGAAATCCATACTCAGGGAAACACGTCCCAAAGAGGACTCGAGGGACACCCTTATATCCCTGACACAGTACCATAACATAAAGTACTCCAAAAAGCATGAGTTCCCTGTGGACTTGTATCAGATCGAAACTTGCAGGCTAGGCAAGTATAGACAGCAGAAATAGGATAACTATCCCATAAGTTAACGAAGAGCTCTCCAAGAGAACACCAAACCGTCTGAACAGGAACTCTCAATGACCAGCTTTCAGGTAGGAAAACTGACTTCGTCATTGTGGAACCCAAGCCACCAAAAAGCTTTTTAAAGCCTGCTAGCACACATTCAAGGTGGAAATAGTTGTAGCTGGTTTCAAACTGCAAACCTTCCGAATACCGGGCTCCAAGGAGCGTCCCCTCCCTGCACCAGATGCCGGTAGAAAAGAGGAGGACAGCAAAAGTCCTCCCACCGAAGGGGAGGACAGACTCTAGAAGAAAACGGACAACACTGCATAGAATAACTGATCCCCGACCTTCCCTCCAGGGTAATGGTCCCAGGCCAAAGGCTAGTCAAAGACCAAAGACAAGAGTCTCAGACCTCTGGAAGAAAAGGATGGATCTATGAGGAGCAAAGCCCCCGAGTAGAACTCTGACCGCTACTACAAACGGCATGCTACCGTGAGTCAGGACAGACTTCTCAAGGTAAAAGGGTTCTCAGACCCCCAGCATCTAAATGTCATGATTTACACCTGTACCTTTAAGGATACCTGACACCAGTTGCCATCTGTATAAAAACCCCACCCTCAGTTCACTCATTGCTTAGTAATTTTTGACTACATCAGTCATTTACCTTAGCCTCTCCTGGAATTATTACTACAAGTCTTTGGACCATTGCTACAATTCGTTTCTACTTTGTTGCAAAATTCTAAAGTTACAAGTTCCCATCTCATTCCAATTTTGTTCTCTGAACGAACAGTATTCAGCTTTCTCGCAACTGACAGTTTCACAAGCTAATCACGCTGTCTACCGCAGCTGTCTGTGTTACCTTCGGAGCCGGAGTCCGTGGTGACGTCACCCGCCATCTCAGCTGTACCTCTTACCATCGGGAAGCCGCAGCACACGCTTGTTACACACGCTCTCCTAGCGTGTTCCAAATTCGATCCTCAACTCCTTCAGGCTAATCCAAAGCGGTAACAGTAAGCATTTACCTCCGGTATCGATACTTTTACTTCCTTGACTCCGGACTTTCTCTCTCTGGTACAGTTAACCTAGTTGGTTTATTTAATATTTGCCTGTTAACATCCATACTTTCTGCTTTAACATATTATACATTTACTTGTAAAATTCATCACAAGGTTTTTATTTATAACATAACCTGCCAAACTTGTTGCCACCTATTGGCTATAGGTTATGATTATGATAAGTTAACCTAATAGTAATGGTAGGATTGTTGCCTTAATAAATGAAACCATTTTCATTTAATTCCATTTCCTTCCTAAGTCAGCAATTCTTCCACACTCCTATAATTTTGAAAGTGATACTATATTTATTACAAGATACTTTTATCTACAGTTGGATTCACAATCTATCCTTATATCTCTCCCTACAGGGAAATATAGGATCTTGACTGAAACCTGACACTAATTACTAAGCCAACACAATGAATCCAGTAGATATAGTGACGCATGTTCAGACATTAACTGAAAAGGTAGAGACAATTACACAGGCACTAAATACTCTGCAACATGAAAATTCATCTCTTAAAGCCTACATAAAAGAAATTGCTGACAAACAAATAACTACTCATGCTTTAGAACCTAATGTTAGCCCACCTGAGCATTTCCAGGGAGACAGAAAACATTTCAGGGAATTCAAGAATGCTTGTTATTTGCTTTTCTCACTAAAACCTCTCACATACCCCACAGATCAAGTCAAAGTCCTAACAACTATCTCTTATTTAAGGGGGGAACCTCGCATATGGGCTAACACATTTTTTGAAACAAATGATCCAATACTACATTCCTTAGAATCTTTTTTTAATGCCATGTCACAATTGTATGATGATCCCTATAAGCAGCTCACAGCTGAAAATGGTATGAGAGCATTAAAACAACTTAAAAAGCCTGTAGAGGATTATATAACTGAGTTTAAAACATTTTCTAAGGACAGTGGTTGGAATGATTTATCGTTAAAAAACCAGTTCAGGTTAGGACTATGTGATTCACTTAAAGATGAATTGGCAAGAGTTGAATTGCCAGACACCTTGGAAGGGTTAATTAATCTCTCAATTAGCCTAGATAGACGTCTTAGAGAACGTAGATCTGAACGTAGTTCCAGTGATTTTACCTTTAGACTTCCAAACCTTACAATACCCTCCTCACAAAATATACGTAGTCAAACATTTTCCACACCTGAGGCTATGGACATAGGATTTATAAAAGGGCCACTTAATCCTCAAGAAAAACTCAGAAGAAGGCAAAATAATCTGTGTATGTACTGTGGAGCTGCACAACACATAGTAAAGGATTGTCCAATACTAGGACGTCAGAAAAGGGGTAAGGAAAAACACATGAATACCTGTTATAATGTACAAAGTTCCAGATCTACAAACTGCTCACTCACACTTATTTTGCAGTGGGAGAACCAACGAGTAACCTCCAAGGCGATCATTGACTCAGGAGCCAGCACTAATTATATGGATTTGAATTTCACTATATTAAATAAAATACCACTTATAAAGAAGACAAATCCAGTGTTGCTCAGAGTTATTGATGGTAGTCAAATATCATCCGGCCCTATCTCACATCACACTATACCTATAAAAGTGTCTATAGGGGGAACACATATTGAATATGTGTCCTTTGACGTTATTCCTTCTCCCATATATCCTTTGGTTTTAGGTTACTCATGGTTAAATTTACATGATCCCACTATATCTTGGAAAACCTCTGATGTTATATTTTCTTCTGATTATTGTAAAACAACCTGTATATCCAGTCATTACATTTTACAAACTGAGCATATTAACATACCATCTGAATACTCTGAATTTTCTGACGTATTCTGCAAGAGAGAGTCAGAAAATCTTCCTCCCCATAGGAAGTATGACTGTCCTATAGACCTTGTTCCTGGGGCTGATATACCATGTGGGCATATTTTCCCTCTTTCCAAAAATTAATTAGAGTATTTAAAAGATTACTTAGAAGAGAATCTTCGTAAGGGGTTTATAAGACCATCAACCTCTCCAGCTGGAGCTGGAATGTTCTTTGTCAAGAATAAAGATGGCACAATTAGACCCATAGTGGATTACAGAGAACTTAATCGTAGAACTGTAAAAAACAGGTATCCACTACCCCTAATTCCAGAATTAATCGAAAGACTTGAGGGGGCTTCATACTTTACTAAATTAGACCTGAGAGGTGCATATAACCTCATAAGAGTAAGACAAGGAGACGAATGGCTTACTGCTTTCCGTACGCGTTACGGACTGTACGAATATACAGTGATGCCATTCGGGCTTTGCAATGCGCCCGCCACCTTTCAGTATCTAATAAATGATGTGTTTAAAGATCTGTTAGATATATATGTTGTCATTTATTTAGACGACATACTTATATACTCAAAATCTAAGTCAGATCATATAAAACATGTTCGCACTGTACTCTCTAGGTTACGTCAGCACCACTTGTATGCAAAGCCAGAAAAATGTATCTTTAACTCCAATAGTATTACTTTTTTGGGTTATGTAATTTCTCCTGAAGGAATAGATATGGAAAAAAATAAAATAACAGCTATCTTGGAATGGCCTACCCCTACTTCCAAGAAACATATACAGAGGTTTATGGGGTTCGCAAACTTTTACAGAAAGTTTATTAAAAACTTTGCTCATATCTCTAAACCCCTCACTAGCCTCACAAAGAATAACATCAAATTCCACTGGTCTGAGGAAGCACAAAAAGCATTTGAAACATTAAAACATAGATTCACTTCCGCACCTATTCTGTCATACCCTAACCCCTCATTACAATATGTCATTGAAGTAGATGCTTCAGACTACGCTATTGGAGCAGTTCTGTCACAAAGACAGAGTTTAAAACACCCACTACATCCTGTTGCTTTCTTTTCACGGGTGATGTCAGAATCAGAAATCAATTATGCAATAGGAGAGAAGGAACTTCTAGCCATTAAGGCCTCCTTTGAACACTGGAGGCATCTGTTAGAAGGAACCACTTTACCCATTTTAATATACACTGACCACAGGAACTTACAATACTTAAAAACAAACAGAACTCTTACAGCTCGCCAGGTGCGATGGAATCTATTCTTCAATAGATTTAATTATTTAATAACTTATAGACCTTCTAACAAAAATTTGAAAGCAGATGCACTCTCTAGAATACCAGATAAACCTTTATCTCAAAATGCTCATCACTCAATAATTCCTCATGATAACATCATAGGTCTCACAGAGGATATAACTAGCCTATTAAAAACACATCTAGTATCAGATTCTGAATTACCTAAAACACTAGTAACATTGGGAACCAATGGTCTTTATTATCATGACAACCTTGTATATGTACCACACACATTAAGAGAGAAAATTCTGTATAACTATCACAACACTCCTTTAGCAGGTCATCCTGGAATTTCAAAAACTACAGAATTGATTACCAGGCATTTTTGGTGGCCAAGTATGAAAACTGATATTACTGACTACATAAGTTCTTGTAAAATATGTACAGTCTCCAAGACACAACACCAACGTCCCACAGGGCACTTACTACCTTTACCTATACCATCACGACCTTGGACTGACATAGCACTAGACTTTATAGTAGAATTACCTAGGTCTTCCAATCATACAACCATATTGGTTGTTGTCGATATCTTCAGCAAGATGGCACACTTCATTCCTACCACTAAATTACCAACCTCTTCAGAAACAGCTCAGCTTCTTATACATCATGTCATCAAATATCATGGGTTACCACTTAGTATAACATCAGATCGTGGAACCCAATTCACTAGTAGATTTTGGCATGAATTATGTAAAACATTGAAAATACGCCGTCGGTTAAGCACCTCTTTCCACCCTCAGACTAATAGGCAGACGGAGAGGACTAATCAATGGCTTGAGCAGTTCTTACGCTGTTTCATTAACAACAAACAGGATAACTGGTCATCTCTGTTAACATATGCAGAATTTGCATACAACAATTCTGTGAATAGTATCACTAAGTTCTCACCCTTCTACATCAACTACGGGTTCCATCCCATATTTCACCAGGAAGATTTACAGGATAGTTCTTGCCCACAAGTCAATGACTTAATCAACACCATATCTGATACGTTCACAACAGTAAAAGACAATATTGCTCACTCTAAGACTTTGCATAAACTCTACTATGATAGAAAACATTTACCATCGCCAAATTATCAAATCGGGGACAAAGTCTGGTTATCAACACATAACTTGAGGTTACCATATCCGTCCCGTAAATTGTCCTCCTTATTCATTGGTCCCTATTCTATTAAAGCAATAGTGAATCAAAATGCTGTTACTCTTTCATTGCCTGACAAATTCCGAATACACCCAACGTTCCATGTATCATTGTTGAAGCCTTACAAGTCTACACGGAATGACAATTCCATACCTAAGGATCCTGATATACTTCATGATGTGGACTTGGAATATGAGGTCGCCTCTATTAAAGATTCTCGTCGTCATGGGGGACAACTTCAATACTTAGTACATTGGAAGGGTTATCCGGATGAGGACGATTCCTGGGAACCTGCTACGAACCTCTCTGCACCCCGTTTGGTTTCTTTGTTCCACAGAAGAAATCCTGATAGACCCAAACCATGATCCCCGGAGTGGATCTTTGAGGGGGGAGTTCTGTCATGATTTACACCTGTACCTTTAAGGATACCTGACACCAGTTGCCATCTGTATAAAAACCCCACCCTCAGTTCACTCATTGCTTAGTAATTTTTGACTACATCAGTCATTTACCTTAGCCTCTCCTGGAATTAATACTACAAGTCTTTGGACCATTGCTACAATTCGTTTCTACTTTGTTGCAAAATTCTAAAGTTACAAGTTCCCATCTCATTCCAATTTTGTTCTCTGAACGAACAGTATTCAGCTTTCTCGCAACTGACAGTTTCACAAGCTAATCACGCTGTCTACCGCAGCTGTCTGTGTTACCTTCGGAGCCGGAGTCCATGGTGACGTCACCCGCCATCTCAGCTGTACCTCTTACCATCGGGAAGCCGCAGCACACGCTTGTTACACACGCTCTCCTAGCGTGTTCCAAATTCGATCCTCAACTCCTTCAGGCTAATCCAAAGCGGTAACAGTAAGCATTTACCTCCGGTATCGATACTTTTACTTCCTTGACTCCGGACTTTCTCTCTCTGGTACAGTTAACCTAGTTGGTTTATTTAATATTTGCCTGTTAACATCCATACTTTCTGCTTTAACATATTATACATTTACTTGTAAAATTCATCACAAGGTTTTTATTTATAACATAACCTGCCAAACTTGTTGCCACCTATTGGCTATAGGTTATGATTATGATAAGTTAACCTAATAGTAATGGTAGGATTGTTGCCTTAATAAATGAAACCATTTTCATTTAATTCCATTTCCTTCCTAAGTCAGCAATTCTTCCACACTCCTATAATTTTGAAAGTGATACTATATTTATTACAAGATACTTTTATCTACAGTTGGATTCACAATCTATCCTTATATCTCTCCCTACAGGGAAATATAGGATCTTGACTGAAACCTGACACTAAATATCAGAATCCAACATTTAACAGGAGCCCAATCAGGGTTCAAAACCCCAGCCTCGTGCTGCATTACTAATCAACATCTCCCTTACCAGGATTCGGAAAACGCAAGAAGGGAAAAACCCTTACAAGGCAATAAAACAAGGACCCACAGGTCACCACAGATACTAAGGTAATTCTGAACCAGGAGAACCCATCCCCCACTCTAGGAGAGAAAGTGACTAAAGCAACGGAAACCACCCTACCTTAAAGGCGAGATTCCTCTGCCATATCGCCAACCCAGTTGAAAGACACCTGGAGTCTACAAGGAACATCAAATCCACCAGAAGACCAGTAGGGACCCGTCAGAGAGACCTAGAACCTAAGCCACAGGCAGATAGGCATCTCCCATGAGAAACAGAGTCACCCTCTCCTCAGAGAGGCACGCAGGACCACAAACACCTAAGGGAAGACTGAACCGTCCACACCCAATCCAGGGAGAGACATGGTCCTAGTCCTCAAAAAATGGAATTGATCGAATGATCTAACTTCCTGAGGAACCCTAAGCTGCCTCCTATGATTAGGAGCGCACCATCTAAAGTCCGTAGACTTGGTGATCTAGTAACAGCCTGAAACCCAAGAGTCTGAAAAAACTCCTGAACAGTTTAAGAATTTGGCACCAAGTGCTCCTGGATCGCAAGGAAAAATCTCATAGACAAGCGTAACCACGTGTTACACACGCTGGCAACTTAACAACCAACACCCGAAGGTGAATGTGAACCCCGGACCTTGCTTGCCATCCCAGAGATATTAGACGTAAGCACCCTCCACAAAGCCCCTAACAGAGCATCGAGGATAAATGGTCAACTACCTGACCCCAGGAGGGCGACCGTCTGAAACCGACCTCGGCTCTTCACTGTTAAGCCCCAAGGCTAGCTTTGCAATGAGGACGCAGATAACCCAGAACGTCGAAGACCATGGTCAGATCAAGGGTATTATATGGAAGAAACAACAGCCAAAGATCCCTGCAGAATCGATCTTCCAAAAAAAACTTTAACAGGGTAAAAGCTGGAAGCCTTGCAGCTCCCCACAGAAGGCAGGGAAACCCCTGCACTCCACCTCTTAGAGTAACGCAACTCTGAGCAAAGGAAGAAGGACATGTCCATGCTTCCAGATCAGATGACCCACCCAAGGCGGGAAGGAAGGAGACTCTGACATCGCAAGAAAATGTTTATTAGGCTAAAGAGTCAGCATCTGGAAGAACCTCAAGTGAAGACGCAAATCGTTCACCACTCGGAACACTAGACCACATAGGTCACTCACATCTCCAAACTCCAAAGGAATGGAAACTACGGTTCTGAGTCCCCAGGGTCCTGAAAGAACCATGATGACGTCTGAAAAGACAGATCCGTAGTAGCGAGTAGCCAAAAAAAGCCAACCTTAGATCGGCACACACAACCCTCCATTCAGAGGCATTGTATCTACACACTAGGCCTCTTCAAAATAGGAACCGATCCCGGTGTCCATATCCATAGGCCAAGGGACATTCAGAATCCGACAGGATTAAATTAGCACCACGAGGGTGACATGAACCCAGGTAACAGCAGAAAAGCGTCCGACCAGTACCTGCTTGGTATAAGGACACTCCAGAACTGTCCAAGGTCCAAGAAAATTCGACCCGAAGGATCGATAAATTAACTAAAAAACATCTTTCTACAATATTATTCAAAAAGTGCGCAACTTCCTTGGTTCCAGAGAATGTTTTCAAAAACGGAAATCTAACAGACATGAGCTTAAGAAAAACAAAATAAACACATCCATCCAGATCAAAAATAAAAGGAAGGCAGCACCCATCGGGTGAATGCCCAAGGTGAATGAGAACGCCAATGGAACCAGTCGATCAGAGGCCCCATTCGCCCAAGCTCAGAACTGGAACCGAAACATAAAGAAAAAATAAAATGGAGACGTTAAGGAGATTGGCTTCATCCCCAAACGTCGCATCCAATTTGCCATCCAGCATCTAAGGCCTCTGATCCCTCGGCCCACTAGGACTGGGATCCTCTAACATCGCCAAAACGTGCCTTAAAAGAACACAAAGACGTGCCAGCCTATAACGGAAGGCAAAATCCTCTTTTGTCAGATCAACGAAAGACCCTGACACTGAGGTTGGGGCCCCTGAACCCTCAGAGGCCAACGCTTCCCCAGGAGGCCGAACTCAGGCGATCCCACACCCGACGGGCCCTGGTTAACAGAACATGGACAGTATTTTAGAAATATTTCACTTGGGAGATATAAATGAGACAGCGCCATAGAAATAGCCATGCGGAACAGTGCCATAACCTCTGGAGGAAACAAACCACCCTCCGGAGAGGGAGTAAAGGCCATAGGGACACCTGCTTGTGTAGCCAAGAAAAGGTCTGGGGCACGCGCTTAATGGGACATGGAAACCTCAGAGGTGGATGGCTCAACACACTCTAAGCTCCCTGATTCGGGAGAAGAGAGTACTCTGGAACGGCAATCGGAACATAACTAATGGGCATTGATTACCCGGGCCATTTCATATTCATCACAAGACGCATTCTCCTTATCGGAGACATCCGTGTCTAAAATATCAGAATCCTCCATAATCTTGGGATTACAAAAATGACAAAAACCCACTGGCACCCTTTTTACACCCCCAATGGCTGGGGAACTCACCACCTCCTGTGAACCAGACAACCCACGAGCTAGACTCTCTCTGTCGCACACACTCAGCATACGGAAGTGAGAAAAAAACGAGGTGCACCGTGCCAGTCACAAAAAGGGTGTGCAATCTTGAGAGATTGCGTCATTAACATAAGGCCGTTATGTTCCGTAACAGCAGTGAACCTAGGTATTGCTACACATTAGCAGATAGAACCATATAACAAACATGATTAAAGTTCCCCCTGTTTAATACACCCCCTCAGGAGATATTAACCCATGATTCCTTATTAAGATAAAAGGAGTTCCACTGGGACACTACCTTATTTCGTTAACATTACATTCACATATCGAAATAAAATAAAATGATCTTACCGGAATCTACGCCGTGGAACAGGAACATGGCCCTTCAAGTGTGACAGATAGTAGCTTCGCTTCTGACATAGACTTGAGTGAATAAAGGTAGGCAGCGAAACTCGTCAATGCTGATTACCAAGGTGCCAGGATGGTTTCACAGGAAAACTCTCCCTGCATCTCCGGACTCTAACTTTCATTCATGCTCTCACTGAGAGGCTGACAGAATTACTTAAAACTCCAGTCCCATAGCGAAGAGTACTACCCTCCATAAGAGACTATCTCAAACTTCTGACACTTCCCTGCAAACCTCCTGTGATGAAAGGCAAAGAATGACTGGGGGATGAGGGAAGTGGGGGAGGTATTTAAGCCTTTGGCTTGGGTGCCTTTGCCTCCTCCTAGTGACCAGGTTTTGGATTCCCAAAAGTAATGAATGCAGCTGTGGACTCTTCCCGTTTAAGAAGAAAATAATAAATTGTTAGTGCCTATATATAATATAGTACCTATCTACCAATGGCCATTGGGAAAACAAAATCACCCTACAATGGAGAGAGCTCATAAAGTGAGTCAGTGATGAAATAAAATAAATGGCGCCTGTGTCCATAAGCCTTGTCAGAGGCTGGTAGTGAATAACTCATATGGCAATCCAATTTCCTTTGTAAATATTTCAACACAGAGTCTCTTCCAATAGAGTCCATACAAACAAACAATTACTCCAATCGGTAAGCACATAGGTAGCGAGTGTTAGTCAGTAAGCAATGTCAATAGTGTTAATGGCAGGGAAGCAGTCCATGCAGTACATGATAGCAAGTAAGCAGTTAATAGCAGGTAAGCAGTTCATTCAGCACAGATCAGCCGTGAATTCGTATGTATAATGCAGATTTCCAATCATACATTGATATCCCACTCGCAGGGTACAACCTACTGAGGGCTAGCCCTCGCCTAAGGGACCCTTCTAGTGGGACGATAAACAGGTTAGATCTCATCAGTTTTCATTGTGATGTGATGTCCATATGTCTGCAAATCCGGTCAGGGCTATCCTGGTCACTGAAGCTTTAGGGCTACTTCAACTGCATGTACTTGAGCCGAATCAGTGATTTGCTCCAGCTGATCCTCGCAGTTTGGTTAGTTTGGCTGGGGGTCTCCCAAATGGTTAAGGTGGGTCAGGACACTCGGCCGGCCTAGCCGAGGTGATACAACAAACAAACAATGCTACACTTGTTTCGCAGAGGAAAAACTGCCTCACTTTATGAGCTCTCTCCATTCTAGGGTAATTTTGTTTTCCCAATGGCCATTGGTAGATAGGTACTATATTATATATAGGCACTAACAATTTATTATTGTATTGGTATATGTATGAATTGTTTAATAAACGCATGTATTTTGTAATTGAACTTTAAGCATCCTAGTTTTTGTGGGAGAGTGGTCTGTCTCCCCCGGACCAGTAGCTACCATACACAGAGTTGTTGATAGTTTTTTTTTTCTTATATTTTTTTGATGGATAGTGCTGGCATAGGGCATACTGTTTTTCGTTTTGTTTCCTATCCTCTCTTTTTTCCTTAATTCATGGGCCCATATATGCCCCCTTGCACCCCTGGATAAACAACTTTTTAGCTATCCAGGGTTATCCACTATATTACCATTAGATTGGGTCTGAGCTGGTGCACCACCACCTTCTTTTCCATATATATATATATATATATATATATATATATACAGTATATAGTGAGGGGAAAAATGATTTGATCCCCTGCTGATTTTGTACGTTTGCCCACTGACAAAGAAATGATCAGTCAGTAATTTTAATGGTAGGTTTATTTGAACAGTGAGAGACAGAATAACAACAAAAAATCCAGAAAAACACATTTCAAAAAAGTTATAAATTGATTTGCATTTTAATGAGTGAAATAAGTATTTGACCCCTTTGCAAAACATGACTACTTGGTGGCAAAACCCTTGTTTGCAATCACAGAGGTCAGACGTTTCTTGTAGTTGGCCACCAGATTTGCACACATCTCAGGAGGGATGTTTGTCCCATTCCTCTTTGCAGATACTCTCCAAGTCATTAAGGTTTTGAGGCTGACGTTTGGCAACTCTAACCTTCAGCTCCCTCCACAGATTTTCTATGGGATTAAGGTCTGGAGACTGGCTAGGCCACTCCAGGACCTTAATGTGCTTCTTCTTGAGCTACTCCTTTGTTGCCTTGGCTGTGTGTTTTGGGGCATTGTCATGCTGTAATACCCATCCACAACCTATTTTTAATGCCCTGACTGAGGGAAGGAGGTTCAGACTCAAGATTTGACGGTACATGATTCCGTCCATCGTCCCTTTAATGAGGTGAAGTTGTCCTGTCCCCTTAGCAGAAAAACACCCCCAAAGCATAATATTTCCATGTTTGACGTGGGGATGGTGTTCTTGGGGTCATAGGCAGCATTCCTCCTCCTCCAAACACGGCAAGTTGAGTTGATGCCAAAAAGAACGATTTTAATCTCATCTGACCATAACACTGCTACCCAGTTCTCCTCTGAATAATTCAGATGTTCATTGGCCTGTACATGTGCTTTCTTGAGGAGGGGGACCTTACGGGCGCTGCAGGATTTCAGTCCTTCATGGGGTAGTATGTTACCAATTGTTTTCTTGGTGACTATGGTACCAGCTGCCTTTAGATCATTGACAAGATCCTCCTGTGTAGTTCTGGGCTGATTCCTCACCATTATCATGATCATTGAAACTCCAGGAGGTGAGATCTTGCATGGAGCCCCAGACCGAGGGAGATTGACAGTTATTTTGTGTTTCTTCCATTCGCGAATAATCACACCAACTGTTGTCATCTTCTCACCAAGCTGCTTGGCGATGGTCTTGTAGTCCATTCCAGCCTTGTGTAGGTCTACAATCTTGTCCCTGACATCCTTGGACAGCTCTTTAGTCTTGGCCATGTTTGAGAGTTTGGAATCTGATTTATTGCTTCTGTGTACAGGTGTCTTTTATACAGGTAACAAGCTGAGATCAGGAGCACTCCCTTTAAGAGAGTGCTCCTAATCTTAGCTCATTACCTGTATAAAAGACACCTGGGAGACAGAAATCTTGCTGATTGATAGGGGATCAAATACTTATTTCACTCATTAAAATGCAAATCAATTTATAACTTTTTTGAAATGCGTTTTCTGGATTTTTGTTGTTATTCTGTCTCTCACTGTTCAAATAAACTTATAGACTGATCATTTCTTTGTCAGTAGGCAAACGTACAAAATCAGCAGGGGATCAAATATTTTTTCCCTCACTGCATATATACATGTATACACATATACAGTAGAATCCCCTTATCTGCGGATTTGGTTTCCTCGATTTTAGTTATCTATGGTTTGCCACAACCCAAAAATAATAAATTAAAAATACATATCTCTCTTTGTCCTCTGTACCCACGCTTGCCCGCTTTACTGGCATCCAGTTAGCCTCTAGCGTTCTCGCTGATCACATTAGTTGTCATATTATTGCAGTGTTGTAAAAATAATTGTTAATTTTGCTTAATAATGGCCACACAGAGCAGAAGTAGTGATGCTGCCAGTTCTTCAAAGCCTAAGGAAAGCCTAAGATGTACGGTACATAGGGTTAGCTACTATTCACGGTTTAAAGTATCCACTGTACGTTTTGGAAGGTATCACCAAAATACACTTTTGAGTCCTTTAAACATGCAATATTGTTTTTTATTTATTGTTAAAAAAAAATATTTATTGTTAACATGTTTTAATGGGAATATAAATACTATAGAAATTCCTATGTTCTGATCCATCATTAGCACCAGAGTTGGAAACTCTGACGGCTCAGAGCCGTCATTAGCACTCAAAGGGTTAAACTGAGAAGCAAAAGAGAGAATCTGAGCCTGCACGTGCTAGATGCATGCTCCCGTGTAAGTCTCGACCAAGCATTCCAATTAGATGATTAAAGGATACAAAACAGTCTGTTTCACTTTCAAAGTTGTCATAAAAAGGGATTTTACTTTGTATTTCATTTTTTTAACTTCACATGTAAAGGGTCCTTTACTTCCTGCTACAGCCCCCCAAGGGGGCTGGGGTCTCTACAGGAAGGCAAAGTAGCATTGTTTTCTTTGTAATGTTGCTGCAATAAGTTTATTGCCTATGTTCAGTAGAGGACTTTTTCTGCAAAACTCATGTGACAATAGAACTTATTGCTTGCTTATCTAGCTGCATGTAGTGACTACACTGAGAATTTCTAAATGCTCATTTAGCAAGAAAACAAGTAGATGGTGGGTTTTTAACTCATATTTTTGTCTTCTAAAGCAGCACTGTTTCATATCCCTTTATAGTTCCTCTACAATGGGATGTGACTAAGGACATTTTAAGGTAAACATCTTTCATAGAGATATTCATGTGATATTTTCTAGTTAGCTTTTAACATATATTTTACATAACTTTCAAGTGACTTAGCATATGCCCAGAGGCAGAACTTTTCTCCACTTTCTGCGATGAGATTGTTTTAGTGAACATTTTTCTGCAGATCATTTTGAAATAAAATAAAATTTTAAACTAGGCAGTGACACTAAAGCACCTGTTCAATATTGTTATGTGTTGATTAATTGGAAAATAAAGACATTTAAAAAAGTTTTATAATATAGTGCAGCCGTAAAAATTGCATTACAAATTAGCTGCAAAGGAAAAGACATTTTGTTAAGTTTTTAAAATGTCTTGTGAAAAAAATCTGAGAGTCAGTCAACAATAAATGAACTGCTGCTTTGCTACTCCATAGTTTACTGTTCTCTTCAAACAGCACTTTGTTTTAGATGCACTGTGTTAAGGAAAATTCACACAGTGCAGCCACAGCACCGTGCTGTTTGAAGAGAACAGCCTGATGCAGCTGCAAAGTGAAAAAAACAAGTCAGTGCATGTGTCCTGCTCTTTCTGCAGACATGCTGCATTTTCTGTGATGACATCTCACATCACTGTATGTTCTGCCTTAGGGAGCATATGTAAACTGTTATTTAAAGGGCCATTAAACTCATAATTGAATAATGCATGAAAAATTAAAAGGGACAGTACACTGTCAGAAAAAAGGGTACGGTTGGGGTCCGTTTGTGAACACTTAGGGTACAACTGCTGTGGTTGTACCCTCAATGGATCATAATAACACCTTAAGGAACTAATATGTACCATTTAGCGGTAAATAGGGTACAAATATGTTTCCATCTGTCAAAGGATCCATGTTTGTACCATTTAATCCCCCAAAAAAGGTACAATCACTTGTGTGACTAAAAGGTTGAGGGGGATGGGTGGTTCAAGGCTGGAGGTTTAAAGGTTATAAAGTATATTAATATAACCATTTTGGAAGTGCAAAGCTGGGGAATGGGTAGTAAAAGTGTTATCTAAATAAAAAATGTTTGTGTTTTAAAGGGACATTAAATACACATTTAAGCTGCATGGTAATGTACCTTCATATCTGAGAAGAATTTTGCAATGCAAAATGCAGCTTAATTTTATTAAATAAGTATTAGGTATGTGCAAAATTCGTTATTCGGATATTCATTTGTCAAACAAATTCCGAATATGGCTGCGGGTATTGGCATTTGGCTATTTTCTGCGCCAGAAGAAAATAGTGTAAATCCAGATCTTTGTGTGTTGCACTTTAAAGTTAATATATCATGCACAGAAAATACCTGCAGCCATATTTGGAATTTGTTTGACAAATAAATATCCGAGTAACGAATTTTGCACATACGAAATAAGTATATATTTTTTATGTTTTTTCTTTTCACTGGTTTCTCTGTCTCTCAGAAGAACCCTCTTATATAGTTTTTAAGCATTTCTTGCACATGAGCAGTTAATGTAAAAAATTGGGGTAGCCCTTCCCTTTTCTTTGTCCTTAAGGTGGTTTATCACTGATTCAGTTTAATTAATTAATAACAAATTATTAAACAGGTATTTAAACAGGCACACATTGTTCTAATCACCATCTATTAGTTAAATATACATTTATATATACATAATAATATCTAAACTATCCAGTATGCCCACCGCTAATGCAAAGAATGCTTTCTCTGTCATGATTGTAGATTCCAATCTGCTAATCCACTTTAAGAAATCAAATGACTAGAGCGATAAGGTAAGGGAGAGGAAAAAAGCTAGTTCAAAGAAAAATAGATAACAGTATTAACCCAAGCCTTCCTGGGAGAAAGTGGAACAAACACAATTTCTGATTTACAGAAAATTACAGAAAAATATGAATATTGAAATTCACTAACGTCATTCCCATGATCACATGCTTTTGTATTAGCTTTTCCCAACAGGGGAGTGCTAGTTTATGTGAGCCATATAGATAGCATTGTGCTCACGCCCATGGGTTCTAACAACACAGCACTAATTGGCTTAAATGCAAGTCAACAGATAATAAATAAAACGTTATGTGATCAGGGGGCTGCCAGAAGATGCTTAGATACAAGGTAATCACAGAGATAAAAAGTGTATTAATATAACCATGAATTCTGTGCAAAACTGGGGAATGGGTAATAAAGGCATTATCTATCTTTTTAAACAATAAACAAATTGAGTTGACTGTCCCTTTAACATTAATATGTTAGTAGAAAGACAATAACTCACAGTATAATTAAGCAACTGAAAGAGCAGTATTTAAACATGCTAAAACCATACAATTCAATTTAAACTGAAATGAATACAGCAGTATGAGTAGTGTCCTTCCTGATTGGCTGCTAGATACGTCGTTTCATGTTCATTGGCTGATAGACACTTCGAACTAATGTTCATTGGTTGATTTGTACATTTTACATACCAACCAGTAATCAGCAATATGAAATACATAATTGATTGTAATGTATTAGTTCCAATTTAAATGTTCAGGTACAAAACCCCAAATCAGGAATTCCAAAAAATCCTAAACGTGTTCCAAAATCCAAACTTTTTCTGAAATCTTTCTGAGGGTTTTATATATACAAAAATATAAAAATGATATAAAACTACTTTTAAGCTGCATGTATAAGATATATTATGACATGTAAATATTGCCTAAATGACATAAAGATATTGTTGTTTAAACTTGGTTCCATCCCCTCTTCAAACTGTCCCATTTTATAGATGCAAATATTTCAAAATCCAAATTATTCTAAAATCTAAACCTTTTCCGGTCCCAAGCATTTTTGAGTGCAATGTCCCTTTAGCATTTGAAGCAATTTTGTTTCAGTGGAAAGATTTCTGTTTCTTTCCCACAATCTTGCAACATCCTTTTTGTGTTTTTTCAATGGCATCTTCATTTTAATTCTCTATCTTTACATGTGCCACTTTGTTTAACTTACTTATAATATAAATAAAGAAAATCAAAATTCAAATAGAGCATCAACAAATGCTAAGAGGAATATTATTATTAGTATTATTATAAAAGCTATTGTCAGGCTTGCACATATTCTGTAAAACATCTACACACCTGAACATTACTATTCACTTTAATTACTAATGTTTACTAATGGTGTATTTTTCACTTCGCTGCAGCTGAACACAAAACGCTGATCTAAAACACAATCTAAATAACCACCTTGGCTTGTGTTTAAATTGATACATTTACAAGTTAATAATATATTGTTACATAGTTGCTCTCATTCCTGAAAACACCACATATCAAAGAAGCCCATTATTACCGACTGACAAAGAAATGAAATTCCCTGCAGTTTTATGAGACTGTTTTATCCCTGTGTCTTCTAATATGTAAACTAGTAATAAAACATTGTCAATGTGCACTACTGGCTTAACTGGAAATGTGCTTTACTGACTGAAGGACAATAAGTTACATGAAATCACATCATATTAAATAAGGTGACAGTAATTAAACTGTAATACCTATACTATCCTGCTGAGCTGTAGTATTTTAATAATTATATAGTAAGCAAAAAGTAAACCAGAGCTTCTCTAACTCATAGCTGGTTATAAAATTAATGATACATACAGAAGAAAAAAGATAATGTACACTATGTACAGAAAAGGAGGTGCACATTAATGAATGTTATTTGGCTTTCAAAAGAAATAGAACATTTTTTTATTTAAGAAAAGATAAACTTGTGAATCTATTTACTTAACCTTTACCAAATCTATCTATTTATCTATCTATCTATTATCTATCTAATCTGTTTATCTATTTATCAGTCTATCTATCTGTCTATCATCTATCTACCTACCTATCTATCTACCTATCTATCTACCTATCTATTTATCTATATATCTATTTAATCTATCTACTCTATTTATATTTTATATTTTTATTAATCTATCTGTCTACCTATCTATCTATCTATCTATCTATCTATCTATCTATCCATCTATCTATCTATCTATCTATCTATCTATCTATCATCTATCTACCTATCTTATTATCTATCTAATCTATCAGTCTATCTATCTATCTATCTATCTATCTATCTAATCTTTCAGTCTATCTATCTATCTACTGTATCAATCGATCTATCTATCATCTATTTATCATCTATTTATCTATCTGTGTATCTATCTAATCTATTATCTATTTATCAATCTCTCTATCATCTGTTTATCTATCTACCTATCCATTCACACTTTAAGAAAGAATGTGAAGGAATGCTCTTACATTTTCATTTAAATGGACATACAAATTCAAAAAGAAAACACCATGTTTTATTATTGCTATATTGCAGTATATAACCCCACGCAAAGGGGAAAATATACAATATAGTATACAAAATAAATAAAACCACAACACTAGAGAAAGGGACAAAGTCACAAACATGGCAAACTACTAAGACTTTTCAGAGCACTTATTCCCCCAGGTAAACTGGCAGTCTTCCAAATGTATTAAATAAAACAACATCCAGAAACAACAGGTACATTCAATTATTATTTATTAAAATACACTGCAATAAAAAGCATCACAATTCAATAGACTGTAAGGCTCCCCATTGTTTGTAATAGTTTGCATAAAGGTTAAAGGGACATTAAACCCAATTTTTTTCTTTCATGATTCAGATAGAGAATACCATTTTAAACAACTTTCTAATTTACTTCTATTATCTAATTTGCTTCATTCTCTTGATATTCTTTCCTGAAAAGCATATCTAGATAGGCTCAGTAGCTTCTGATTGGTGGCTGCACATAGATGCCTCCTGTGATTGGCTCGCCCATGTGCATTGTTATTTCTTTAACAAAGGATATCTAAAGAATGAAGCAAATTAGATAATAGAAGTAAATTGGAATGTTGTTTAAAATTGTATTATCTGTCTAAATTATGAAAGAAACAATTTGGGTTTAATGTCCTTTTAAGTCTGAAGATCTATAAGCCCTCCTGTTTTGTCACTACACTGATTTGAGGATTTTATTGTCATATCACTTAAGATACTTCTATCTGTGCCATTAAACAGTGTGTCATTTTAATATTCTTGTGAACTAAGTGGTAGTGCCCCTAGTGATGTATTAACATGCATGCCATGCCAGATACTCTTAGTGATTGTTAAAGGGACAGTCAAGTCAAAATGTAACTGTCATGATTCAGATAGGTAGGGCATGCAATCTGAAACAATTTTACAATTTACTTTAATCATCAAATTTGCTTTGTTCTCTTCGTATTCTCTGTTGAAAGCTAAACCTGGGTAGGCTCATATGCTAATTTCTAAGCCCTTGAAGGCCGTTTCTTATCACAGTGCATTTTGACAGTTTTTCACAGCTAGACAACACTAGTTCACGTGTGCCATATAGATAACACTGTGCTCACTCTCATGGAGTTATTTTGAGTCAGCACTGATTGGCTAAAATGCAAGTCTGTCAAAAGAACTGAGATAAGGGGACAATCTGCAGAGGCTTAGATACAAGATGCTGGGGTTGGAACAAGTTAAATGTGGCATTAGGGGTGGCAATACTGAAAGAAACAAAATTAATTTTTTGAATGAATACAGTATTCCCTAATGGGATCAATAAATGTAATAACTATTGTGCTTATTTATAAGTCATTGATCCAATCAAGATATAATCATATAATAGTCAGTGGTATAGTTGATAACTCCTAGACTATCATAAAGTAAGAGATTGCATGAATAAAAATATATAAAGTAATGCAGTGTTATTTTGAAATGGAACATTTTCAAGCTACTATTGCGGTATGCTAGCCCCGTGCAAAACATATATAGTTCTGATTTGAATAATACATTTCCTGTATGTGTACATGGGATTAGATATATGGGATTTATAACCGCATTATTATAGCTGGAATCATATGTAATAATGTAATTATTACAATGACGAACACACCTACGTTATGGTAAGAGCGGATTGGTCATGCTATCCACCAATAGCGCCCTGACATTGAAGCACATGTGTTATGAGGAGTAAGAGAGAAACACCTCACTACACGCCCACTTCAATGATGCTGCAATACCTAAACAGATGATTTACATACCTCTATTGTGATTGGCTGTCAGGGGGAAGTGATAGAATGAAATAGTAGTAATGATCGTATTGGTAGAAATAGTGATTACGCTTGAAAGTAGGTGTTAGCCTGATAGCTTAAAGTGAATGTAAATTTTGATGCTAAAGTGCCCGGTTTTTAAAACTTTGATTAAAAACAGGGGCACTTTAATTCATCAAAATTTACATTTCACTCCTGTTGTGAAAAAAAAACTTACCTTTTAATCTTCACAGCAGCTCCAGCTTCCTCCACCCGTTTCAAAGCCTCTTCCTGGGTCTAAAATGAGGCATCCGGCTTCCTCCAATAACAGCAGTGAATCAGACACTGAATCCCCGGGGGGAAGCTGTGATTGGAGGATGACCTATCAATCATTTCTGACATCAGAAATGGCTTGTGAGACCAGAGGAAGCTGGAACTGCTGTGAAGATTAAAGGTAAGTTTTTTGTCACAACAGGAGTGAAATGTAAATTTTGATGAATTAAAGTGCCCCTGTTTTTTAAAAACCGGGCACTTTAGCATCCAAATTTACATTCACTTTAAATACTTAAAATAGCGATAGGACACTCAGGTATTTTCTTTTTTGTGCAATCTCACATTGAGAAAGGTCTGTTTATGGACCGAAATGCATTTGTGTTGTTTGTGTGCCAAAACTTAGTGCTAGTGCTGCCACATATACATTCCCAGACTGATGCCGAGGTTCCAGCTTATCGGCCAGGAATACTTGGGGAAGGTATCTCTGTGAGCAACCTAGTTTTAGAGTTTATACATTTGTATTCTAATACTGCAGTTCAGATCCTCTCCTATGACTGTATGAATCTAAGTGGATAACTGCAAGTTATTAACTTAAATCTATTTATCCTATCTCATTACCCTTACTGGTCTCAATGCATTTACTATAAATGGAATTTTAATTAATGCAATAAAGAATTAACTTTTAACAATAGAAGATAGTGCCCCAAAGCCGCTTTCCTTCTTTTTCTTCTTTTTGCCTTTTTTTTTGTTTATTAGATACAAGGTAATCACACAGGTAGAAAGTGTATTAAAGGGACAGTCAACACCAGAATTGTTATTGTTTTAAAAGATAGATAATCCCTTTATTATCCATTCCCCAGTTTTGCATAACCAACACAGTTATATTAATACACTTTTTACTTCTGTGATTATCTTGTATCTAAACATCGTCTGACAGCCCCCTGATCACATGACATTTTATTTATTATCTATTGACTTTTATTTGAGCCAATTAGTGCAGTGTCTGCCACAATCCACAGGCGTGCTCACAATGTTATCTATGGGGTTTACCTGAACTAGTTCTCCCCTGAAGTGAAAAGCAAATACAAAAGCATGTGATTAGAGGCTTAGCAATTATCATATGAGCCTTCCTAGGTCTAGCTTACAACTAAGAATATTAAAAGAACAAAGCAAAATTGGTGATAAAAGTAAATTGGAAAGTTGTTTAAAATTACATGCCCTATTTGAAACATGAAAGTTTTTTTTGGACTTGACTGTAATCATGTTGGTTATGCAAAACTGGGGAATGCGTAATAAAGGGATTATTTATCTTTTTTAATGATAACAATTCTGGAGTAGACTGTCCCTTTAATGGCACACAGAGTTAGGTGAGGTGGAGAGCAAGATTTTGGGAGGTGGGGTTATAGTAAAAGTGCTAAACTGAATGGATTAGCACACTGCTCATCATATTTCTACTTCTTTGTCAGGAAGTGTGGCAGCAGCCTCAGCAATACTTTTTTTTTTTTAATATCTTTATTAGTTCCAGCAACAAAAATAAAACATAAATACATGTCAAGTTGTATTTCATTGTGCCATGCAAGGCCTTCATACATATACATAGACAGAAATATAAAGAATAACAGCAGAATGTGATACTCAACAAACGTAACAAGACAAGTAAATACTAATACCTGACTTTTAGAATCTGATCAATTATATTGCTGGAAATTTTATAAATATTTAAACCACTAATGAACTGAGAAAGGGAGGAAAAAAGGAAAAAAAAAAAAAAAATTTTTCTATACTATACACTTTCTCTCTCTCACCCCCCCCCCCACCCCCCCCCCCCGCCCACCGCCTACTTCTCTTACTTGTCCTACCTCTTCTCTTTCTCTACTTATTGTTACCAAATTACTATTTCATACTGTTATCTCCCGGGGACCCGATATCCATGTTGACGGGAATAATTCTAATATGACCAATTCTAAAAAGGCTATAGTATTTAAGAAGGGTTGTAAAATACGTCTTTGAATCTGTAATGGGTAAGAAATGATTAGTGGGGACCAATCCAGGAGGAAAGCCCTGACCTTACGTTCAGCTACAAATTTAGTATGAAAGGATTCAAATAAAATTTGAAGCTGAATTTCTTTAAGGAACCCTGTGACTCTAGGGGCTGTATGATCTTTCCAGCCTTTAGTGATTAACTGTCTCGCAATTATAATAATTGTGTTAAATATCTTTATCACCCTTTTAGGGCGTAACTCAGCATTAGTTAGAAAAACTACCTCATCAGCAGTGAATGGTGCCATATCTCTATAGATTTTACTATACCAGAATCTTATCTTTTGCCAATATTGTTGGATCTTTGGGCAAGACCAGAACACATGGAGAATATCCGCCCTATCCAAAGAACACCTTGGGCAGGCATAATTCTGAGAAGGATAGAATCTGGCCATTTTATCTGGGGAAAGATAATAGTTATTGACTAATTTTAAATGCGCTTCTTTCCATGATATGGAGACTTGTAATTTTTCTAACTCTGTAAAGCTTCGCTCAATCCTGTTCTCCTCTAATTCAGGCAAATATTTCTTCCAAAAGTTATATAGTTTATCTACGCATAATTCACCCTGTCTAGCCAACAGAATATCGTAGATCAATGATATCGAAGACTGACCCAGAGAAAATTGCCGGATAATATTTTTAATATCCAACCAATCCCCTAAAAATTCAGTATTCCATTTTTGCGTAAATATAAAATGCCGTAATTGAAAATAAGCAAATAGATTAGAACAATGTAAATTAAACCTTTGAAATAATAATTCTGAGGGTAATAACTGATTATCATCAAATAACTGATGAACATAAGTCAGTCCGGCTTCGGCCCATAATCTAAACACTCCCTGATTTATACCCGGAGTAAATTCCGGATTACCTACTATGGGGAGAAATTCCGAAAAAAATGGCGAGATTTTTAATATTCGACAAGTTTTTTGCCAAGCTATAATAACATTTTTAAGGGAAATTAGTTTACTAAGATTTGAGGGTAACTTTAGTACCGGGCAATGGAGAACAGCTTTCAATGAGAAAGGGGAGATCAGGAATGATTCTAGCTCTATTGTCACAAACTTATCTACCCCTGTAATCCAATCGAGGGCCAATTTGACTAAGCTAGACAAGTTATAGAGCCTAAAGTCTGGTAAGGCCAGCCCTGCCCTAGAGCGTTTCTGCATCAGTTTACTAAGACTAATCCTTGGCTTCTTATTACCCCATATAAATTTAGATAGCCAAGACTGTACATTACAAATATCTTTGTTGGTCATAAATAGCGGGAGATTCTGGAGAAGATATAGAACTCTAGGGAAGATAATAGTTTTAATCAGATTGATTCTAGCAGTTAATGAAATAGGAAGCGAGGCCCAGTTTTCAAGATCATTTTTGATTTTTTGTAATATCGGTGGAAAATGTAATTTATACCAGATTGTTGGGTTTCTATGAAAGGTAATACCTAGATATCGAAAGGACTCAACCACTTTAAAAGGGTGATCTTCCCAGTTAGATCCTTTCTTGTATACCCAGAGGAGTTCACTCTTATCGAAATTTATTTTATATCCTGAAAATGAGGAAAATTTTTTGAATGATTGTAACAATATGGGGATGGAATATTGTGCCTTATCCAAGAATATTAACAAATCATCCGCATATAATAGAGTATTTAACCTAAAGGAACCGAGTTGAATCCCTAATAGCCTATCACGTAATAAAATAGCAAGAGGCTCCAATGCCAAATTAAAAAGCAATGGAGAGAGGGGACACCCTTGTCTTGTCCCTCTTTTAAGTGAAATATATGGGGAAGAATGGCCATTGATGCAGAGAAATGAAATCGGGTTTTTATATAAGTTTCTGACAAATTCCAGAAACTGATTCTTGAATCCAAACAGTTCCAATGCTGTAAATAGATAGTTCCAATTCACTGCATCAAAGGCCTTCTCAGCATCTACTGTTAAAATAGCTGCTTCAGAAATCTTTTTAAATTGTTCGTTCTTGGGATCTAGATTCCATGCATAATCCAGAAATGTAGTCACTTGCCGTATATTCTTAAGAGAATTCCTATCCCTCATAAATCCAGTTTGATCTGGATGAATAATCCCATCTAATAACTTGGCCAGCCTAATCGAGATAATAGCAGTCAGCAATTTATAATCAGCATTGAGTACTGATATAGGCCTATATGACCCTGGATCTTCCGGGTCCTTGCCTTTCTTTAAAATCAAGGATATACGCGCAGCCGAGAAATAGTTAGACATTGAATTACCAGCAGAAAAATAATAATTGAACAGATTCACTAATGAAAGTTTTACTTCTTCCTTCAGAATTTTGTAAAATTCTATCGGAATAGCATCCGGTCCTGGTGATTTATTGAGGTTAGCTGATTGTATAGCCTCAAGAATTTCCTCCTCTGAGATAGGTCTGTTGAGCTCTAATAAATTCTCCTCCGAAATACTAGGGAGACTGACACTCGCCCAGAAGTTTAATGCGTTGTCCACATTCCCCTGTGTTTCCGAGTAAAGCCGTTGAAATACATTAAAAAATGCCTGACTGATATCCTCTGTGTTGGTATACTTTATATTCTCCACTTTAATAGTCGAGATAAGATTCTTACTTTTTCTCACCTTAGCTACTTTAGCCAGGAATTTGGCTGAGGTCCCATAATGACCTCTAAATTGATAGTTTATTTTCAATTCATCTTCCTGTGACCTTTGTTTGAGAAAGATATCTCTTTCCCTTTTCAATTTACAATATCTATCCCAGTTATCTCTTGTCTGATCAATATAGAATTTTCTAAGAGCATTTCTAACTTGTGCTGTTAACTGTAATTCTTGCTCCAGCTTTTTCTTCTTCCAAGTAGATAAGTAAAGTTTAATTTCCCCCCTTAATACGGCTTTCGCTGCTTCCCAGAATACCTCTGGTTTACTAAATTGCCCTATATTGAAGGTAACATAGTCCTTCCACTTCTGTTTTAACCAATTGCTGAACTTAGGACTATCCGTCAAAAATCGAGGGAAAAAAAAAGACGTATTCTGGGCCTTAGGGGGGGAGATGGCCACCAATGTGAAAGAGATTACCGCATGATCAGAAATAACGATGTCATGGATATTTGCTTCTGATCTACATAAGGCAAGTGGTTTAGAGATTAAGAACATGTCTATTCTTGAGAATGTCATGTGGGATTTAGACTCACATGAAAAACTACGCACTTCTGGATTTTTAAATCTCCATATATCAATTAGATTTAATTCATGGCAAAAAGATTTAAAGTATTTTGCTACTTTGTTATTTTCACGTAGATTTTTTGAGGACAATCTGTCTAAAATTGGACATAACGTCATATTAAAATCCCCCCCTAAAACTAAATTAGCTACTGATAATAAAAATAATTTACTTCTAATATTTTCCCAGAAAACAGGGGAAAAAGAATTGGGACCATATATATTGCAGATGACAAAATTGCACCTATTAATCTGAATATGTAATATCAGGTATTTTCCCTCTGGGTCAATCTCCTTCTTCACAATATTGTAATCTAGATTTTTATGAAACAAGATAGCTACCCCTGCTTTTCTTTTAACTCCTGGAGCTGCGACACATTCTCCTACCCATTTACACTTTAATTTCATAGCTTCTGCCAAATTCAAATGTGTTTCCTGCAACATCACAATATCGGGATTACATTTCGCCAGATGTTTAATAATCAATTTGCGTTTTCTAGGAGACGTAATGCCCCCTACATTCCAAGAAAGCATATTAATCCTAACTGCCATTAGATATAGTTAAAATTTAGGTACACTGATAAGCCATTTTTAAACTGTGGTCTGAATTAGCTATAACCCCAGGGGTGGAAGGGGGAAGCGAGGGGCGAAGAGGACAGGAGAGAGAGAGAGAGAGAGAGAGAGGGAAAAAAAAAAAGGGAAACCCTACATAATAAAAAGAAACTGCCCATCCTATACCTATGAAATATTCCATTTGAAGATAGTAAGTGTTCAACAACAATATAAATTCTTTTTTCCATTTAACACTATTAATGTGCACTGCAACCATCCAAGACATATCTATAATCATCATAGTAAACACAAAAACAAAAAAAAAAAAAAACAGAGAAAAAAAAAGGCACAAAAAAAGAAATCAGCGCATACCCAAACATATAATGCATCTATCTTACTTAACATAATTTCTCCTATCTAAACCTAAATTAATTTCCCTAATATATTACAGGGTACTAATAAATTCATGGGCCTCTTGGGGATTATTAAGGATACGTCTAACCCCGTTTTCTTCTATCATAATCTTTGCGGGGTACACAACCCATGCTTTAAACCCTTTATCAATAATCTTGGTACATAGCGGGATCATCTGTTTTCTTTTGGTAGATGTTTCTATTGAAAAGTCTTGAAACATTAATAGCTTGTTTTTTTCAAACACAAATTCCCCCATCTTTCTATATGCTTTTAACAGGTTTACTTTATCCTGGAATCTAAGCAACTTGAAAATGCACATTCTGCTTCTATCACCCCTAGCCATGTTTGTTCTACTGTATCCGACCCTATGAGCTCTTTCTACCTCTAAGGGTAGTTGTTGTTCAGGGAAACCTAGAGCTTTGGGTAATAATAGAGAAGTAACTTTTATAAGATCCTCGTACTCAGGGGACTCAGGAAGACCAATGATTCTTATATTATTCCGTCTGGAGCGATCCTCAAGATCCTCCAGACGGAATTGTAAACCAGTAATCTTACCATCGTAATCTTGGATTACTTTATCTTGGACATTGACCCGGTCCTCTAAGTCAGAGATCCTA
Organism: Bombina bombina; assembly: GCF_027579735.1. Taxonomy (NCBI): domain Eukaryota; kingdom Metazoa; phylum Chordata; class Amphibia; order Anura; family Bombinatoridae; genus Bombina; species Bombina bombina. Next base: position 440,316,208 of record NC_069503.1, read on the forward strand.
TTTTCCGCCTCTAGTATCCTTGAGGCGAATTGCTTGACCTCATTTGATAGAGAAATAATATCTGTAGAAATACTGCTGAGCTCCTTCTTAATAATATCGAATTGAGGAGTGAAAACATCGGTTAATTGAGATACTAAACTACCAATGTCCAGATGGGATATAGCCCCCTCTAACACGGGGTCCAGTGAGGTATCCGCACTCCTAACCTTTCTATCCTTGCCTTTGGGTGGCATTATGGGAGAACTCTGTTTCATGTGTGTAATATATCTTTCCATATAATCTGTGAATACTGATAGTGAGTGTGGAAAATAAAATAGAAAAGAAAAAAAAAAAAAAAAAAGTGAAAAAAGTGATCAAATCCGAGGGGGACCGAGGTCCCTGAAAAAAAAGGAAAAACTATAAGTTAGGCTTCAAGTTCAAGTGTATATGTGTGTTTTTTTTTTTTATTTATTTTCTTTTTGTGTTTCTTTTTTTTTTTTATAAGCGTGACTGTTTATTAAACTATAAGTGTGTATTTATAAAGATTAGTGTAATTACGGTCTAATATCTCACCCAGTATTATAATTATGGAGAGCGGGCACCTGTGAAGATCAGCAACTGATATTAAGGGCTATATCCCATAAACAATCGTAATTTAACCAGCATATCTTTGGCATTATAATAAGTCATTTCTCAGTACAATTGATAAACTTATACTAACAGGAGAGTAGAAAAATTACATATACCAATCTATATCAACAAAAAAAAGGGTCAATTTGTTTAACTAAATTTAAGCAACAAACTAAATCCCTCTTTCTCTTCTCTCCTAAGGAGGGAAACTGTTAAACAAAAAATAAGTGCACCATTCCTGGAACATATACCGGTAATATATCCTGTAATGTATCACATGAGGAGAAAGCCTGATTGCCCAGGCCTAGTCTCTTAGCTCTCTATAAGCCTCCAGGTAGCATAGGAATAGCCTAGATAATGAGAGACACCATCTTCAAAATGGTCAGGAACCGGTATACTGTTGCGCCTTATATCTTGGGGTAAAGTTAATAATTGTGGCAGTTCTAAATACCATCAGTTGTAATCAGTTCTGCTATACTTTGGCACCTTAATGCAAAAATACTCCTAGTTCTTCTTAGGGAACACTTCAAACTCTTGTTACCCCTAGACCATCGAAAGGGAAATAGATGAGCAGGAGAAAGGGGGTGAAAAGAGAATTCACCGGATAGAAGAAATGTCACTTCTCCCTAGCTTACGTCGATTCAATCCCTCAAGGGAGCCACTTAGCATCATCCACTTCTTGTGAATCTTCAGCTCCCAGGAGCCAAGATACCCAGTGTATGTAAGCTGTGTCTCTGTAAGCCAGATATGTCTCGTTAGGTACTAAGAAACATTTGGCAGTCCGCTTCAAAAAAACCTTATAGAGGTAAAGCCGGGGTTCTTTCCCGCTTTCGATCAGTCAGGCCAAACAAACAACTGTGACGCTCTTCACCGCGAGGAGGGCGCGCTCCCCACAGATCTCTCTGCAGGCAGACTACCCCCTCCTACAAGCGGCTACTCCTGTCAGCAAGGCCAACCACTTCACGGGTAATATCTCTCTTACCCGACTTTACTGTCCTTCTCCTCCAATCTGCCGTTTTTTCTCTGCGGTAGTTGCGGTATCCACCGCCGGGCTTTACCGCCAATACAGGACTTCCTCTGCTCAGACGTAGACAGCGTCTGCAAAACTTGCAACCGGTCCCTGGGATTCCGGATAACGCAAGCAACTTTTAGCTGGGGGAGATTTCCTAGCTCCCTTCTCTAGAGCGCCGTGAGCCGTGCAGCGTGTCTAACAGCTCCGCCCCCACCGGAAGTCGCAGCCTCAGCAATACTATGCTGTACAGGCCCAGGTGTTTTGCTTGGGGCAAAACCAAAGCAGCAAAGAGGCTAGGCAAATAAATATTAAGGTGTGGCAGGATTGCCTAGGACCAATGGTCTAATTTTTTTTTGAGTAGGCAGAACTAGGGTAAGATCTGATATTTCACAAAGGTATGCAACCATCAGAGGGGCTGCCGGGCTAGGGACTGGTCTGAGGTCTGATTGTGGTATAAGCCTTATACATGGGATGCAGGGCCAGGGGTATGATCTGATGTATGTGTCTTACAAAGGGGGCTGCAAAGTCACACCACACTTATCTCCTTATAATAAAGAAAGATCAATATGGATAGATTATTATAAAACTGCATTTCCTTCAAAACAAATAACTTGTTTGCTTTACCAATCAAAAGCTCTTTTCCGTAATCCCCTGGGCCTGCATTTCAAGCCAGGGATCATTGGTGGTCTAGTGTGTAGCACTCCCAACCAATCAATGGGAATAACATTAAAGTCGCCACAAATGTGTGGTGAAGTCACAAAGCAGTGGGACCACTACAGCTGGTAATGGAGCTGGATGGGGAGGTAATTCAAATCCCTAAACCTCAGCTTTCTTACCAGCTACAGCTGATCAAGACCCACATTTAAAAAAGAATAGAATAACCTGCTCTTTCAAATGTTAGGGATCTTGAAAAGTAACAAGCCCAATGAAAAAATATATAACAAGTTAATAAACAAGTTTTTACTCTTAAAGGGACATAATACTCATATGCTAAATCACTTGAAACTGATGCAGTATAACTGTAAAAAGCTGACAGGAAAATATCACCTGAGCATCTCTATGTAAAAAAGGAAGATATTTTACCTCACAATTTCCTCAGCTCAGCAGAGTCAGTTCTGTGTAAAAAGTTATACTCAGCTGCTCCCAGCTGCAGGTAAAAAAATTTAAAAAAATGAAGAAATGAACAGCAGCCAATCAGCATCAGCAGTGCTGAGGTCATGAACTCTTACTGTGATCTCATGAGATTTGACTTAACTCTCATGAGATTTCATAGTAAGCTTCCTTTACCTGATTGGTGAAATAATATGAGAGTGCACAATGCTAGTCCCTTCAGATGTCCCAGGACAAACACACTAAAATGCTGCTTAGAAATCCTTTACAATGGGAGGTGGCTACTGAGGAACTTTTGAGGTAAAATATCTTTCTTTTTTACATAGAGATGTTCAGGTGATATTTTCTAATCAGCTTTTTACAGCTATGCTGCATCACTTTCAAGTGTTTAAACATTTGGGTATTATGGCCCTTTAATGATAGCTTTTTAGAGCCACAATAAAGTTTATTTTATTATTTTTTTTTATGTTTTTATTGAGGATATAAATAAAACATAATGATGATTGTCGTATCAGCATAATACACATATCAAACAATAATGTTTATTTTATACTGGACAAGTCCCATTTAAAAAAATGGTGACATCGATCACCTGGAAAAAAAAGTGCTTTTATTTCTACTCTGGCACAAGGGGCCTCTCTAGTTTTTCTTACATCCCCAACAGCCAGTATGGACCCCTCATGCAACTTTAAATACAGTTGATAACAATTTAGTAAGGTAATCACAGTAGCAGCAGTAGTCACCTGGCTATTTCCGTACAGCTAGATTACGAGTTTTGCGTTATTAGTGAAAAAGCATCATTATGCTTCATAACAATGCTTTTTCCCTTACGCCGCTTTACAAGTCTTGTAGGTATAGGTGTACCGCACACCTTTTTGGCTGTCACGCAACGTCAGTACCGCACTTTAAAAAAAGTCCTTTTTCAATAGGACTTTCATAGCGCCGGTATTACAAGTTTGCCTGGGAGGCCAAAATGTAAGCGGTACACTCTGTAACCACAAGATCCGTACCGCCACCTAAAGTCAGTAGTTATGAGTTTTACGTTACAAAGCTGTAGCATAAAACTCATAACTAAGGTGTTAAAAAGTACACTAACACCCATAAACGACCTGTTAACCCCTAAACCAAGGCCCTCCCGCATTGCAAACACTAAAATAAAATGATTAGCCCCTAATCTTCTTCTCCAGACATCACCACCACTTTAAAAAATGCATTACCCCTATTACACCACTCCCCGACATTGTGGCCACTATAATAAACTTATTAACCCCTAAACTGCCGCCCTTCCGCATCGCAAACACTATTTAAATATTATTAACCCCTAATCTGCCATCCACCCACACCGCCGCTATAATAAACCTATTAACCCCTAACCCGCTGCCCTCCCGCATCACTACATAAATATATTAACCACTAAACATAACCCTAATGTAACCCTAAGCCTAAGTCTAACCCTAACATCCCCTAACTTAAATATAATTAAAATAAATCTAAATAAAACTTACAATTATTACCTAAATAACCTATTCAAAACTAAATACATACTTACCTTTAAAATAAAACCTAAGCATTGTAGCTAGCTTAGGTTTTATTTTTATTTCACAGGTAAGTTTGTATTTATTTTAACTAGGTAGACTAGTTAGTACATAGTTATTTACTATTTACTAGCTACCTAGTTAAAATAAATACAAAGTTACCTGTAAAATAAAACCTAACCTGCCTTACACTAAAAACTAATATTACAATAAAATAAAAAAATTAAATTAATCAAATACAATTATCTAAATTCTAAAAAAAAAACCACTAAATTACACAAAATAAAAAAAGAAATTAACCAAAATAAAAACAAATTACTCCTAATCTAACAGCCCTATCAAAATAAAAAAAGCCCCCCCCAAAATAAAAAAATAAAAAACCTAGCCTACACTAAACTGCCAATAGCCCTTAAAAGGGCCTTTTGCTGTGCATTGCCCCAAAGAAATCAGCTCTTTTACCTGTAAAAAAAATACAAACAACCCTCTGAACCGTAAAACCCACCACCCACACAACCAAACTCCCCAAATAAAAACCTATCTAAATAAACCTAAGCTAACCATTGCCCTGAAAAGGGTATTTAGATGGGCATTGCCCTGAAAAGGGTATTTGGATGGGCATTGCCCTTAAAAGGGTATCTATCTCTTTTACATTGCCCAAAACCCTACTCTAAAAATAAAACCCACCCAATAGATCCTTCAAAAAACCTAACACTAACCCCCGACGATCCACTTACAGTTTTCGAAGACTGGACATCCATCCTCATCCAGGCGACAGAAGTCTTCATTCGAGCGGGCCGAAGTCCTCATCGAAGCCGGCAGAAGTCTTAATCCAAGCGGGCATAAGTCTTCATCCAGACGGCATCTTCTATTTTCATCCATCCGGCGCGGAGCGGGTCCATCTTCAAGACATCCGGCGCGGAGCATCCTCTTCTTTCGATGGTCACTGAAGAATGAAGTTTCCCTTTAAGTGACGTCATCCAAGATGGCGTCCCTTATATTCCGATTGGCTGATATAATTCTATCAGCCAATAGGAATTAAAGGTGAAAAAATCCTATTGGCTGTTGCGGAGCTTTTTTTTCCGCAATCGCAGGTGTTAGGCTTTTTTTTGCCGGCTCCCCCCATTGATGTCTATGGGGAAATTGTGCATGAGCACGTCAAAACACTGCTTGTATTTGTGGGAGGTATGGAGCTAGACGCAACCATCTCTCCCGCACAACCTGTAATAGCAGTGCTATAGGTGGTTCAACACAGGGGCCTACAGGGGCCAGTGCCCCTGTAAAAATGTCCCTGGCCCCCCCTGAACTTATCCGTGAAGTTGATTCCTTGTTTTGCTGCAGTGTCATTGTAATTCCGCACTTGCCTTCTGATGTCAGAGCCCCCCTTGCGTGATGTCATCATTCTGCTGCCAGTGTTTCTCCTTATGATGTAGAATCATTTGAGAAGGAGCTGGGAAACCGGACCTCAAGTTGGCTTATCCCCCTCCCCCAGGACCTTTGATTTATCCCATTGAAGATCCCCATTCTTCCAGCTGCTGGACTCCTAATTTACCCCCTACAGGTCCTCAGATTATCCATCCCCCAGGACCACCTCCATACTCAGCGTTAACCCCCTTCACCACCCATAGAAGGATCCCCTTCACCACCCAAAAGGATAGCAATTTACCTTCCAGCGCATCTCCTCACACAAATCAGCGGTTCTCAGTGATCGTATATTATTGCTGCAGCAATGTCTGAAATTCTGCCCTACAGTGAGGATAAGATGGGGCATTACGGCTCTGATGCCAAGGTTGGGCAAATATCATTCAGCTGACACCTGCAGGATACCAGTTCCTTTTTTGGGAGAAATCAGCAGAAGAGATCGGTAGAGCTAAGAGAGGTAAGGGGGATGTAAACACCTATTGGATAGAATGATGTCTGCATAATTTCCCAAACCTTTTGTCTCCATTCATTCATCTATTTCACTTGCATTTTCTCTCATTCTCTCTTCTGCATTTTACTGCTCTTGCCCCCTGCAGCCTCTAATGGGGGTTGTGTCATATATGGCATGGGGTGCATATGTCCAATTTACCAAACAGATCTGAATCGCTTTGATGTTCAATTCATGGCACCACTGTGGCAGCCAAATAGTTAACTGAGCCTGGGATGCTTATGATATTTTAGGGATATAATATGATTTCCAACAGGTTATTCCTTTATACCCTTATACCACTATTGTGAAACCTGAAGTGGATTAGTATAACGTAATTACCTCCAGGTCCCTCTTGTACGCCCATAAAAAATATTCTGAGGGCTGCATGGGTGGGTATGCCCACAGACAATTTTTTATGCCCATAAAATATTCTAAAGACTCAAGAGCTGATTTGAGGTGCTAGCCTCCATGATGTCCCTGTGTTCAGAAGGCTCAATATGATGCTAGGGTATGATTTTAATGTAAAGCAAAATTAAAGTATTTAATGTTTAAATATAATTTGCTTCCATTTTTTAATGTGCCCTTCTGATTAAACACTGGCCCACTGATTGTGCAATATGTATTAACCAATGCAAATCACACATTAGTGTATTCAATGCATTAACATCTGAATGGATCAATAACGTTGGTGTAATTCTTTGTATCTATATATAATAATGCAATAGCATTCAAGGTAAATAATAAAATAAGTCAATATCCATCAAATGACATTAAAAGTTAAATCACATTCACTACACCAGTATGTGTGTGTGTTGTGTATGTATGTACAGCACTGTCTGTCAGTTACTACAACTGAGTATTATAATAGACTTTGCATAATAATAGCTATGCCCCCGAAGGTTAATACTGGAATCTTACACTGTGTATGTAAAATGCAGGTAATACAAAAAGTCTTTATTTAGAATTCAAGAAAACAACCATTTTTACGAATTATTATTTCCATACTAAAATGATACAGCATTTCCTTCTAATAAATAAAGCTGAATAAATCAAAGATGTTGGACATTATAAAGGACACTAGGATGATTTAAATTTATGGTTTCAATTTTTTTATTATATTAAAGAATATAATGAACACTCATATTTCTAAATTATCGTTATTGAGATACATTGTGAGTTGCTTTATCTTTCTCTCACTTCATTGATCTTCTTTATACACATTGAAAGCTACTTACCGAACCTCAGTGATCTGTCACAGCTTTTTGTTTACAGTTCTGTAGCTATGGAAACCTGACGTAAACACCATGCTCTGGTCTTTTTTTCAACTCCTCTCTACTGTGTGTATGGATGCTTTGCAAGATGACGTAATCAGAAAGCGTTTCCGTTTTCCTTTTGCCAGACGGAAGCTTTATGCTAGAAAGACATAAACATGCTGGAAAGAATCTTGTACTGTAAGTTAAAGAGAGGAATGTATGAACCCAAACTGTCATTTGCTTATACTGTCAGTCAGAACTTAATTTGTTTTTAATACTTCGTTATCGTAGAGGGCTGCAATATGTTTTAACGTGTGTTGCAAGTGCAAACCTCTGGCATTCATTTGGTTAAACGTATATAACCCGAGATTGGATTGCCAGAAGTGGCATGACTATAGGATTGATGATATTTATTATGCACCGGAAAATGCAGGACTGCAGGGACACGATTTAAAAAGGACACTAGCACCTGACTGCAAAAATAATGAAATATGAACAAAACCTATAACTTTTATTTTAAAAAGTATTTGTACTTGTCTGGTGCATGCTTTGCATTGTATTGTTGCTGTAAAAATACAAATAGTACGGCTATATTTTAACACTGGGCGAACAAACAGTATTTACTGTATATTGAGTCATTGTTCATGGAAAGCTTACAATTTAGTTGAAAACCATAAAGCTCAACACACATTTGAATATTATTGAGAAAGTATGTAGTCAAGTTGCGGGGATTTCATCCTAAATGCTCAGAAATATGTTGGTCGTTTTTAAAAATGCAAGTAATTTAATCATCCCTGTAAGTCTTTCTACAATTTAATACCGTCGCATATTACTGCAATATCAAGATGAGGGGAGTGTTGTAGTATAGTTTGAGTGGAAAATAGGTTAATTAAAGGGGCATGAAACCCCAAAATGTTCTTTCATGATTTAGGTAGAACATACAATTTTAAACAACTTTCCAGTTTACTTCTATTATCAATTTTGCTTCAATCTCTTGGTATCATTTGTTGAAGGAGCAGCTATGCACTACTGGTTTTTAACTGAACACATGGGTGAGCCAATGACAATCTGTATATATATGCAGCCACCAATCTGCAGCTAGAACCTAGGTTCTTTGCTGCTCCTGAGCTTACCTAGATAAACCTTTCAGCAAATAATAACAAGAGAAGGAAGCAAATTAAATAATAGAAATAAATTGGAAAGTTGTTTAAAATTGTATGCTCTGTCTAAATCACAAATGTTTAATTATGACTTTACTGTCCCTTTAAATATATAAGATAATATATATACTATTCTGAGTGGGGAGTTATTTCATTGTTATAGAAGCATTTTGCCAGATAACTACAGACAGAATTACAAAAGTGTGAGTAATAAATTGTGAGAAGTAGCTTAAGTGATTATTGAACAAAATGTAAAACACAAGCATTGACATAATATAGCAAGAACAGAGGAATGAATTTATATGCTTCACACTGCAAATGGGATATGCATAGTCTGACAGTACTGACTACATCTTTTGTGATCTTTAGTACCACTATCCCATCTAAACATGTAAGACTTGTTTTTGACTAAAGAAAGTTTTTTTTGTACAGGTTATGAACTCTCCTTTCTCCATTGCCAGTGCAAGGAGATGATAGTTCTTGATAAAAAAACATTTTTGTTCTTTTTGAACAGACTCGTTATTTTAAGACACACACAAAATATGGCATGTATATTTGTGCTTTCATGTATTCTATATACTTCTGTACTAAATGTGTTATCTTGCCATATGATCGTAAACACATTTATCAATCCATAAAATAATCAACTACTTGAAATTATTAAAGGAAAAGTCTAGTCAAAAATAAACTTTCATGATTCAGATGGGGCATGTCATTTTAAACAACTTTCCAATTTACTTTTATCACCAATTGTGCTTTGTTCTCTTGGTATTCTTAGTTGAAAGTGAAACATAGGAGGATCATATGCTAATTTCTTAGACCTTGAAGGCTGCCTCTTATCTGAATGCATTTTGACAGTTTTTCACCATTAGAGGGTGTTAGTTCACGTGTGTCATATAGATAACACTGTGCTCACGCACATGGAGTTATGTAGGTGTCAGCATTGATTGGCTAAAGGGCAAGTCTATGAAAAGATCTGAAATAAGGGGGCAGTTTGCAGAGGCTTAGATACAAGGTAATCACAGAGGTAAAATGTGTATTAATATAACTGTGTTGGTTATGCAGAACTGGGGAATAGGTAATAAATGGACTATCTATCTTTTTAAACAACAAAAATTCTGGTGTAGACTGTCCCTTTAACAAATACAAAAATGTATTAACAGATGTATAATTACGCATTCTTTTCTGTATCTTGTAGATATAACCAACTTGTGTTGTCAACATGGGGATCCAAGGTCTAATGAGCTATGTGACCTCTGAAAAACAGTTTTTCAGTGACTTACAGCTAAGAAACACAAAAATAATTATTGATGGTAATAACCTCTATCATAAACTGTACTTGGAATCAGGACTGGATCAGAAACATGGTGGGGATTATGACGCCTTTGTTGAGATTGTACATAAATTCTTTGAAAGTTTGATGCTGTGTGGCATTCATCCCTATGTGGCTTTAGATGGTGGATGTGATGTTTCTTGCAAAAAACTTGAGACACAAAAGCAGCGAGTCGCAGAGCGGATTAGGATGGCGCACAACTTGTCCAAGGGAGGAGGAGGAAATGTTCTGCCTCTACTTGTAAGAGAAGTTTTTATACAAGTCCTGAGAAATATGCAAGTGCCTTTTGTTCAGTGCTTTTCTGAAGCAGACAGTGAAATGGTGAAATTGGCTAATCTGTGGTATTGCCCAGTATTGACTTTTGACAGTGACTTCTGTATTTTCGACTTGAAAGCTGGCTACTGTCCTCTGAATTCCTTTCAGTGGAAAAATATTGCCACCTCAAAAGGAAAGCAGGAATGTTACATACCAGCTAAATGTTTCTCAGCTCAGCTTCTCTGCAGATATTTTAACAATATGAATATGTCGTTGCTACCTCTTTTTGCCGTACTTAGTGGTAATGACTATATCAATCTACCAGCCTTAGAAACATTTTTCAGTAAGGTTCATTTGCCAATAGGGACCACCTGTCCTGGTGGAAGAAAGCACCTGCGTATCTATGGTCTATTAAACTGGCTGTCTGCTTTTGCTGATGTAGAGGAGGCTATGGGCAATGTACTTAAACATCTTCGAGTCAAAATTCGTGATAAAGTCAGAGATCTACTGTATTCAGCAATGGAGGAATACAACTTGTCTGACACAGTCAACCTTGATCATTTCTTTCAGAAAGGTACTTACATCTCCCCAACAGCACTGCGATTGAATTTGCTGGATTGGATACAACACGCTTTGGCAAGAGGTCAACTCTCTCCATTCGTCAGTGATGCTTTGGTATTGAGGAGGACATTTCTTCATGTTCAAGTTGAAGATTCAAGGAAACCTTCTGCTCATCTTGTAGCAAAGCCGATCCGTCAAGTTATCTATGGCATGCTGTTGAATTTATTTAGCAACTTTGAAAATCCAACAGCTAAGCTCCCTGATAGACCTGTTGTAATTGAATTTGATAGACTGGAGACAACTCTCAGAAAATCAAATGTTGAGGCATTCATTTCAATGTGCTTCTTTAAGGATCTGTCTCTACAGAAGCTTCGAGAAGTGAGTTAAAGGGATAATATCTTGATTATCCTTAAAATTGTAAAATAGCTATGCTTTTTTACTTAGTATTTATTAGGAAAGAACGTTAACATCACACGTTAATGCCTTAAAGCCTTTTAACAACAATACATGCTCTGCTGTCTAGATTAAAGCCTGTTCACATAAAAAACAAGTCAGTTATTCCTGTCTGGGACCTGGTCATCTATTCCAGTGATTTAAAATGTAACAAAGAGGATTAGATTAGAGTGGAGCTCAATTTTTTTTCGAGCGTCAGGTTGCACTCATATATATATACTCGCACGCTAACCCAATCACATTTATTCAAGTGCGCTAAACCCCACTTGAATTATGAATGTTTCACATTCCAGTGTTCTTCACATAGAAGAAAATGTTTTATTTATTCTTAAAAAATTCTATATATATCTGATGATTTTTTTGTAATATATATATATATATATATATATATATATATATATATATATATATATATATATATATATATATATATATATATATATATATATATATATTTAAAAATACTTAGAACATACTCCCCTATGTGAAGAGCATTGGAATGTGAAATATTTACACTACATACACAGTTAAAACCATTATTAAATATTAACAGTGAATTCAAATGATATTTCATGTTTTCAGGTATTTGACTGGCAAGGGCTCAAATGCACACACACACACACACACACACATATATATATATATATATATATATATATATATATATATATATATTTGTGTTTACTGTATATTTACTATACATATTTAACATTCCAATGTTTTTCACTTACAGGAAGATGTACTTTTTATTGTAAATACTGTACAGATTTCTATATACATCTGTATATACATATATATGTATATCTATTCCTATAGATATATAGTTATAGATATGTATTTTACATGAACAGTATCATATATATTTTTATACAAGTAAAATATATATTTAATAATAAAAAAGTACACTTTTTCTATGTGAAGAACATAGGTATGTAAACTATCGGCCAGATTACGAGTCTTGCGATATGAGCTGTGCGGTGCTAACATGCAGTTTTTTCTTACCGCTCACTTCCCTGCAGCGCTGGTATTACGGGTTTTTACAAACCCGGCATTAAAAGGCAAGAAGTGAGCTGCTTAAGTCAGCGGTGAGCTGGTTGTACGTGCTCGTGCATGATTTCCCCATAGACATCAATGGGTAGAGCCGGCTGAGAAAAAGTCTAACACCTGCAAAAAAGCAGCGTAAAACTCAGTAACGCAGCCCCATTGATTTCTATGGGGAAACACATTTTATGTTTACACCTAACATCCTAACATGAACCCTGAGTCTAAACACCCCTAATCTTACACTTAATAAATCCCTAATCTGCCGCCCCCGACATCACCAACACTTACATTATACTTATTAACCCCTAATCTGCTGCCCCCAACATCGCCGACACCTACATTATATTTATTAACCCCTAATCTCCCTCCCCCAATGTCGCCGCAACCTACCTACGTTTATTAACCCCTAATCTGCCGCCCCCAACGTCGCCGCCACTATTCTAAATTTATTAACCCCTAAACCTAAGTCTAACCCTAACACCCGCTAACTTAAATATAATTTAAATAAATCTAAATAAAATTCCTAACATTAACTAAATTATTCCTATTTAAAACTAAATATTTAGCTATAAAATAGTTACATTGTATCTAGCATAGGGTTTATTTTTATTTTACAGGCAAGTTTTTTTTTTTAACTATGTAGAATAGTTACTAAATAGTTATTAACTATTTAATAACTACCTAGCTAAAATAAATACAAATTTACCTGTAAAATAAAACCTAACCTGTCTTACACTAACACCTAACACTACACTACAATTAAATAAATTCCCTACATTAAATTCAATTAAATAAATTAAATAAAATTAGCTAAATTACCAAAAAAAAACAAACACTAAATTACAGAAAATAAAAAACAAATGACAGATCTTTAACTAATTACACCTAATCTAATAGCCCTATCAAAATAAAAAAAGCCCACCCAAAATAAATAAAAAACCCTAGCCTAAACTAAACTACCAATAGCCCTTAAAAGGGCCTTTTGCGGGGCATTGCCCCAAAGAAATCAGCTCTTTTACCTGTAAAAAAAAAATACAAACAACCCCCCCAACAGTAAAACCCACCACCCACACAACCAACCCCCCAAATAAAACCCTAACTAAAAAAACATAAGCTCCCCATTGCCCTGAAAAGGGCATTTGGATGGACATTGCCCTAAAAAGGGCATTTAGCTCTATTGCTGCCCAAAGCCCTAACCTAAAAATAAAACACACCCAATACACCCTTAAAAAAATCCTAACACTAACCCCCAAAGATTCACTTACCGGGAGAAGTCTTCATCCAAGCGGCAAGATGTCCTCAACAAAGCCGGCAGAAGTGGTCCTCCAGACGGGCAGAAGTGGTCCTCCAGACGGTCCTTCATCCTTCCAACGCGGAGTGGCTCTATCTTCAAGACATCCGGCACGGAGCATCCTCTTCTTTCGAAGGCTAACGACGAATGAAGGTTCCTTTAAATGACGTCATCCAAGATGGCGTCCCTTAGATTCCAATTGGCTGATATAATTCTATCAGCCAATCGGAATTAAGGTTGAAAAAAGGATTGAGCTCGCATTCTATTGGCTGATTGGAACATTCAAATCATTCAGTAAAAGAAACAAATGTCTACAAGAAAGTCTACCATTTCAATATCTTAAAGGGACATGAAACCCTTTTATGATTCAGATAGAACATGCAATTCTAAAAAACTTTCCAATTTACTTCCATCAAATTTATTCCATTCTCTTGGTATCCTTGGTTGAAGAAGCAGATATGCACTACTGGGAGCTAGCTGAACACATCAGGTGAGCCAATGGCAGAAGGCATATATGCTTCTGAGCCTAAAGCAAAGTATACCGGGAGAACAAAGCAAATTAGATAATAGAAGTATATTGGAAAGTTGTTTAAAATTGTATGCTCTGCGTAAATCATGTTTAGTTTTGCCTTTACTGTCACTTTGAAAAGGTTGCTGGTTTACATTTTAGTACTGTAGGTATTAACTGTTTTAATTTGTTTATTATTGCATGTCAGGCATTTTACTACAATTGTTTTTGCATTTGTTAAAGGGATAGTAAACGCTAAAAAATTATTTCTTGGGTATAAAAGAGCACTGTTTAAAAATGTAAAAATATATTTTACATGGAAAAAATTTACCCCCTAATTTTCTCCCCTTTAAATTGTTCCCAGTGATCCATTTTACCTGCTAGAGTGTAATAAATTGTTTCCAAGTAGCTCCTTTCAGCTATTTCAAATGCCGAAATAGGGGTATTTAACCTGTGGTATCCCCAACTGCACTGAAAGTTTCTATACTGGAGTCTAGGCTATTGACAAGCCTATAAAAACACAGCCAGCAAAAGAAACTACACTCTCAGTGGGGTGCAGGATAGTTAAGTTATAAAATGTTAATTTTATATTGCTCTCTATAAGTATTAAGCTTTGGTGTTCCAGACAAATATAAGATAAGGAAGTAAGTGTGTGTACATAAATTGATAACATAATGAGATCTGATATTACCTGCAAGCTCAACCCATTGTAATAAGCTGTGGTTTAAAAGCACAACCTCAGCTATTTCATATACACAAATAAACCTGAAAATGCATTTCTTTCATGTAATTGGCAAGGGTCCATGAGCTAGTGACGTATGGGATATACAATCCTACCAGGAGGGGCAAAGTTTCCCAAACCTCAAAATGCCTATAAATACACCCCTCATCACACCCACAATTCAGTTTTACAAACTTTGCCTCCTATGGAGGTGGTGAAGTAAGTTTGTGCTAAGATTTCTACGTTGACATGCGCTTCTCAGCATTTTGAAGCCCGATTCCTCTCAGAGTACAGTGAATGTCAGAGAGATGTGAAGGGAGTATCACCTATTGAATGCAATGATTTCCCTAACAGGAGTCTATTTCATAGGTTCTCTGTTATCGGTCATAGAGATTCATCTCCTACCTCCCTTTTCAGATCGATGATATACTCTCATATACCATTACCTCTACTGATAACTGTTTCAGTACTAGTTTGGCTATCTGCTATATGTGGATGGGTGTCTTTTCGGTAAGTATGTTTTTTATTACTATGGTTTGGCACTTTATGCATTTATATAAAGTTCTAAATATATGTATTGTACTTATATTTGCCATGAGTCAGGTTCATATATTTCCTTGGGCAGACTGTCAGTTTCATATTTGGGGAAAATAAACATATTAAGAAATATTTTTTCTTACCTGGGGTTTAGACTTTTTTTCTGATTGACTACATTTTTCTTGCAAATTGCGGGCAGTACTAGGCCCGCGGGTGCGCCAAATGCTAGACTTTATTGCGTCATTCTTGGCGCGAGAATTTTTTGGTGCGAAAGTACGTCCGTTGACGCAAGTTCGTCATTTCCGGCGTCGTGGTTGACGCCGAGTCTTTACACAGGGTTGCGTCGTTAGTGACGCAAGTGTGTCATTTCCAGATGTTGTTGGCGCCAAAAAAAAATTCAGTTACGTTGTGCGTCATACTTGGCGCCAAATTTTTTCATTAATTTATTACCCCATTGCTATTTGCCTCTTGCCTTTTTCTATGTCAGAGGGCTATGCTATTTGCATTTTTTTCCCATTCCTGAAACTGTCATATAAGGAAATTGATCATTTTGCTTTATATGTTGTTTTTTCTTTTACATTTTGCAAGATGTCTCAATCTGATCCTGTCTCAGAATTATCTGTTGGAACTTTGCTGCCTGACATCGGTTCTACCAAAGCTAAGTGCATTTGTTGTAATATTGTGGAAATTATATCTCCGAATGTCATTTGTAATAGTTGTCATGATAAACTTTTACATGCAGATAGTGTATCCATCAGTAATAGTACATTGCCAGTTGCAGTTCCTTCATCTTCTAATGTACATGATATACCTATGAATTTTAAAGAATTTGTTACTGATTCTATTCAGAAGGCTTTGTCTGCATTTCCGCCTTCTAATAAACGTAAAAGGTCTTTTAAAACTTCTCATAAAGTTGATGAAATTTCAAATGACCGACAACATAATGATTTATCCTCCTCTGATGAGGATCTATCTGATTCAGAAGATCCTTCCTCAGATATTGACACTGACAAATCTATTTATTTGTTTAAAATAGAGTATATTCGTTCTTTGTTAAAAGAAGTGTTAATTACTTTGGATATTGAGGAAGCTAGTCCTCTTGACATTAAGACTTGTAAACGTTTAAATGCTGTTTTAAACCTTCTGCGGTTACTCCAGAGGTTTTTCCTATTCCTGAGGCTATTTCTGATATGATTTCTAAGGAATGGAATAAGCCAGGTACTCCTTTTATTCCTTCTTCAAGGTTTAAAAAATTGTATCCTTTACCAGCAATTTCTATAGAGTTTTGGGAAAAGATCCCCAAAGTTGATGGGGTTATTTCTACTCTTGCTAAACGTACCACTATTCCTATGGAAGATAGTACTTTTTTTTTTTTTTTAAATATTTTTATTGTGGAAAAAACAAAGTACAAATGTCAAAATACTGTATAGGTTACAATTGTAGTAGTTTCAATAACATATGCTCACATTCAAATGATAAAGATAATTTCACTAACATATGTGACCAGTATATTTTAGTTAATTCTGTTTGTAGTTATAACAATATAACAAATATCCTCATTTTAAACCCTATTAAATAATACTCAGACCTATTTTGAGTCCTATTGAGGGTTATGGGGAATAAAATGATGCCAGGGCTGTATAAAGAAACTAGGGGAGGGGGGGGGGGGAGGGGGGAGATATAAAAGAGGAGAGTGATGATATAAATATGTCAAATCAAAAAGCCAAAGCTGAACATTTAGACGGTTTACTTAGGCGTGGTCACCATAAATTTAGAATGTTTACAGGAATGTTTACAGGGAGGGAAGGGGTTTGGTGCTTATATATAGAAGCTATGGGGATGGTGACAGAGCACTGGTGTGCTGGTATTTATTTAAGCAATTTGGGAACAATGCTAACCCGAAGGCCATCTAGTAAGTAGACAGGCCTAAGCTTTCATATGGTAATATACAACTGCGTGAACATAAGCAATAATAATGATTCAAGTGTAGTTTTAACTACTCGTGGCTGTAGTGTCAGTGAGACAAATAATAAGGAGGGATAACCCTGTGGAACTTTGTCCAAGGGGTAACTGGCAAACTTTAGTATATTAACCAAACCTAAAAGGAGGTTTATAGGATATTTTTTTTCCCTTAAAAAAAAAAAAAAAAAAAAGACAAAAAACTTGTCTATATACACACAAACCACTGTAAAGTGTAAGAGATCAAAACAACCCAGTTCCATGCTCCCATTAGTTAAACACATGTCCCATTATATTTTATAACTTTTGAAAAAGAAAAAAAACCTTTAACATAACCAGCTATCCTGTATGTATATCTGATGCTCGCTAATTACTGATTAGGTTGAAAAAATAGCGTTCAGACATTATCCCTCTCCGGTTTTTATATACAGTTACCACTGGTTAGCAGTTTCGTTTTATATAGTCAAAATGACAAATTTAAGAAGTGTCCCAATTGAGGTTCGAGTATAAGGAAAAAAAAAAAAAAAAGACCTCCGGTATCAGGCGTTCTGTCCGTAATCAACAAGAGGAAAGAGGAGAGGTTCTACAAATAAACTCTGAATGTCCCAAACCCCTAAGTCTGAGCCAAAACATTCTCACCCCACTCCGAGTCTGAGGCAACAAGGGCTGGAAGCTATAGGTATGTCCTCGATCTCCTCCACTTCTTGGCCGCAGGGTTTCAGTAAGAAACTGGCGCCTGCTCTGCTGGTCGGTGTACGGTCGGTCTCTGTCATATTCTGGGCTAGGGCCAATCTGTAAAAGTAGTTGCGGACTGGGTCCTGTGTAAAAGGTGTTAGCCACAGTGGGGCATTATTATTCCGGTTGGATCCATATGCTGATAATGTAACACCCGGCTCCCTTTCACTCCACACTGACATATGGCATATTCCGGCTGGGGGGACCATGATCTCGGACAATATAATTTCTGCAATGTGCAACATCATCCTCTCGTGCGGCGGCACTACACATTCCTCGAGGAGATCCATTGGCGCACTGCGCCATGGAAGGCCGAGAGATGTGTGCGTCTGGTGTGGAGACTCCATGGTCAAGGCCTCCTTGTTCTGCAGTGGAGGAGTAATCAGTGGCTCAGCGGCATCTCCGTAAGTAGTTGGAACTTGGGTCTGCCGGTGGGCCTCTGTATTTTTTAGGGATATGTGATCACCTTCAGGTAAGACTTCGGCTCCCTCCGTTATGTTCCCCTTTGCTCTACCAGTCCGGAAATCTCGCTCTTCTGTAGCGGGGTATGAACACACAGATTCCCCTGCTACTTGTCTATGTGTTCGCTGGCTCTTAGGTTCCGTCTCAAAGGCCTCACTTAAGCATTGCTCGATGGACCTGAAATGTTCTTGCAGGAGCTGTAAGATCTCTGGTGCACATAGGTACAACGACATTGAAAATTGTGTAATACTCCCTTAATCTTGGATTGCGATATAAGAGTTGTGGGTGAAGGCTGCACACTAAAGGCACAGCTAGTTCTGGGGACAGGCTGAGGCTTCTGTTGTAGGGAAAGGCCTCAAAATAAAAAAGTCCGGTACTGAGGGCAGTGAAGCCCAGTCACCATCCAAAACCCTATATCTGGATTGCGGACCTCTTCAGAGAAGCCTCTCTACAAATTTAAGCAGGTTATTGCCCAAAATAGGTTGTTATATTAAAGAACACTTGAGAGAACTTGAGGAGCTGAAGCTCAGTGCGACCTGCAAGATGTCAGCTACCCGGAGTCCCCCCGATAGTACTTCTTTTAAAGATCCTTTAGATAGGAAACTTGAATCCTATCTAAGCAAAGCCTATTTATATTCAGGTCATCTTCTCAGGCCTGCAATTTCTTTGGCTGATGTTGTGGCTGCATCAACTTTTTGGTTGGAGAATTTAGCGCAACAAGAATTGGATTCTGACTAATCTAGCATTGTTCGCTTACTGCAACATGCTAATCATTTAATTTGTGATGCCATTTTTTATATTATTAAAATTGATGTTAGATCAATGTCTTTATCTATTTTAGCTTGAAGAGCTTTATGGCTTACATCTTGGAATGCTGATATGACATCTAAGTCTAGATTATTATCTCTTTCTTTCCAAGGTAATAATTTATTTGGTTCTAAGTTGGATTCTATTATTTCAACTGTTACTGGAGGAAAGGGAGTTTTTCTGCCTCAGGATAAAAAACCTAAGGGTAAATCTAAGGCTTCTAACCGTTTTCGTTCCTTTCTTCAAAATAAGGAACAAAAATCTAATCCTTCCCCCAAGGAATCTGTTTCCAATTGGAAGCCTTCCTCAAATTGGAATAAATCCAAGCCTTTTAAAAAACCAAAGTCAGCCCCTAAGTCCGCATTAAGGTGCAGCCCTCATTCCAGCTCAGCTGGTAGGGGGCAGATTAAGGTTTTTCAAGGATATTTGGATAAATTCTGTCCAAAATTAATGGATTCAGAGCATTGTCTCTCAAGGGTATCGAATAGGATTCAGAGTAAGACCTCCTGTGAGAAGATTTGTTCTCTCACGTATCCCAGCAAATCCAGTAAAAGCTCAGGCTTTCCTGAAGTGTGTTTCAGACCTGGAGTCTTCAGGGGTAATCATGCCATTTCCATTTCAGGAACAAGGTCTGGGGTTTTATTCAAATCTATTCATTGTCCCAAAGAAGGAAAATTCATTCAGACCAGTTCTGGATCTGAAAATTTTGAATCGTTATGTAAGAGTACCAACTTACAAGATGGTGACTAAGGACTATTCTGCCTTTTGTTCAGCAAGGACTAGGGCTGCAACTAACGATTATTTTCATAATCGATTAATCGGCCGATTATTTTTTCGATTAATCGGATAAAAAAAGAATCAATAATTGTTTCCTATATTTTAAATAAAATCCACATACTGAGTGTTACAAATATAAACTTCAGGCTAAAACTTTACATTAACACAAGTGTTTGTCCAATTTTTAAGCAGCAGAGAACAGTTTTATAATTAAACAAAACAAAAACAAAACCTGTTTGAAAAGAAGTAGAACTAGAAAGAGACTATCACTGTTAATAACATTCTGTTATTCACTCTTTCAGAAACTTTGCATTGAAATGCAAAAATCTTAACATGTCCACATGCTTCTGGCTAAGGCTGGTTCTCTGTTTGCAGCTATATTTCCTGCAGCAGAGAAAAGGCACTAAGATGGTGTTGAGGTGCTTGAGATGTATAAGTAGGGTTTTGCCAATTTCACCAAAGTGGGATATTTATCTTTGTTAGCTCTTCACCAATGCAAAGGGTTTTTCACCTTGGCAAGGGACCTCTCAATAAAGTAACCCTTGACTTCATTCTTACATAAAAAATATCTTGAATATCTATATGCAATGGTAAATAACCAGCTATAATGTTAGGGGGGAAATATCTAGTCAGCTCTAAAAATAACAGATATATACATATAGGTTGAATCTGGTACATATTATCACAATATATTAAAAATATAAATAAAGAATAAAAAACTAATCAAACGCTCTAAGGACTGTATATCAATAACAGGACAAAGCCTTACACATTTATTTTTACACTACATATAATCAACAATAACAAGCAATACACTAATAATTGTGCAAACAGATAATAGTGCACATCAATTTAAATAACTCCCATCAATCTAGGGCTAAGTGTAAATAACAAGCTCAGCACTATATCATGAAAAGCATAGTTCCAAATCACCTGATTTAATATAAACAATCCAAATGATGACTCTTATCATAGCTGGGTTGCACATAAGCCAGGGGTAGTTGTAAACTTATACTGTCCTAAAAAAATGAAAAGTAGACGTCTGTAGATGTCCTTTAAGCTAAGAACATAACCATAAAACACAATACCATGTGCAGGAGTTCATTGGAGTGAAGCAGCTGGTATTGTGCACAGACCAACTAATTGCAAACCAACTAATCGATTAATCAATTATGAGATTCGTTGACAACTATTTGAAATAATCGATTATTATCGATTATGACGATTAGTTGTTGCAGCTCTAGCAAGGACATTATATGTCTACAATAGACTTGCAGGATGCATACTTTCATATTCCGATTCATCAAGAACATTATCAGTTCCTGAAATTCTCTTTTCTAGACAAGCATTACCAATTTGTTGCTCTTCCATTTGGCCTAGCAACAGCTCCAAGAATCTTTTCAAAGGTTCTAAGTGTAATCAGAGAGCAGGGTATTGCGGTGTTTCCTTATTTGGACGATATCTTGGTACTAGCTCAGTCTTTACGTTCTTCAGAATCTCAGACAAATCAACTTGTGTTGTTTCTTCAAAAACATGGTTGGAGGATCAATTTACCAAAAAGTTTCTTGATTCCTCAGAGAAGGGTCACCTTTTTAGGTTTCCAGATAGAGACAGAGTCATGGACACTGAATCTAACAGACAAGAGACTTTTGAAATTGGTTGCAACCTGTCGGCACCTTCAGTCTCAGTCATTCCCTTCAGTGGCTATGTGCATGGAAGTTTTAGGCCTCATGACTGCAGCATCGGACGCGATTCCTTTTGCTCGTTTTCACATGAGACCTCTCCAGCTTTGTATGCTGAATCAATGGTGCAGGGATTATACAAAGATATCACAGTTAATATCCTTAAATCCCAATGTTCGACACTCTCTGACGTGGTGGTTAAATCACCAGCGTTTAGTTCAAGGGACTTCCTTTGTTCGGCCAACCTGGACCGTGATCACTACAGACGCAAGTTTTTCAGGTTGGGGAGCTGTTTGGGGATCTCTGACAGCACAAGGGCTTTGGAAATCTCAAGAGGCGAGATTACCAATCAATATTTTAGATTATTCTCAGAGCTCTTCAGTTTTGGTCTCTGTTGAAGAGAGAACGGTTCATTTGCTTTCAGACAGACAATATTACAACTGTGGCATATGTCATTCATCAGGGTGAGACTCACAGTCCCCAAACTATGAAAGAAGTATCTCGGATACTTGCTTGGGCGGAATCCAGCTCCTGTCTAATCTCTGCGGTGCATATCCCAGGTGTAGACAATTGGGAGGCGGATTATCTCAGCCGTCAGACTTTACATCCAAGGGAGTGGTTTCTCCATCCAGATGTGTTTTCTCAGATTGTTTAGATGTGGGGTCTTCCAGAGATAGATATGATGGCCTGTCATCTAAACAAGAAACTTCCCAGATACCTTTCCAGGTCCAGGGATGTTCAAGCAGAAGCAGTGGATGCGCTGACACTTCCTTGGTGTTATCATCCTGCTTACATTTTCCCACCCCTTGTTCTTCTTCAAAGAGTGATCTCCAAAATCATCATGGAATAATCGTTTGTGTTGCTGGTGGCTCCAGCATGGCCACACAGGTCTTGGTATGCAGATCTTGTTCGGATGTCCAGTTGCCAACCTTGGCCACTTCCATTAAGGCCGGACCTACTGTCTCAAGGTCCGTTTTTCCATCAGGATCTCAAATCATTAAATTTGAAGGTATGGAAATTGAACGCTTAGTACTAAGTCATAGAGGTTTCTCTGACTAAGTGATTAATACTATGTTACAAGCTCGGAAATCTGTCTCTAGAAAGATTTATTATCGAGTTTGGAAGACCTACATTTCATGGTGTTCTTCTCATAAATTCTCTTAGCATTCGTTTAGAATCCCTAGAATTTTACAGTTTCTTCAGGATGGTTTGGATAAAGGTTTGTCTGCAAGTTCCTTGAAGGGACAAATCTCTGCTCTTTCTGTTTTATTTCACAGACAGATTGCTAAACTTCCTGATATTCACTGTTTTGTACAGGCTTTACTTCGTATTAAGCCTGTCATTAAATCAATTTCTCCTCCTTGGAGTCTTAATTTGGTTTTGAAGGCGTTACAGGCTCCTCCATTTGAGCCTATGCATTGTTTGGACATTAAACTACTTTCTTGGAAAGTGTTGTTCCTTTTGGCCATCTCTTCTGCTAGAAGAGTTTCTGAGCTATCTGCTCTTTCTTGTGAATCTCCTTTTCTGATTTTTCATCAGGATAAGGCGGTTTTGCAGACTTCATTTAAATTTTTACCTAAAGTTGTGAATTCTAACAACATTAGTAGAGAAATTGTTGTCCCTTCCTTGTGTCCTAATCCTAAGAATTCTTTGGAAAGATCCTTACATTCTTTGGATGTGGTGAGAGCTTTGAAATTATTTTGTTGAAGCTACTAAGGATTTCAGGAAGACTTCTAGTCTATTTGTTATATTTTCTGGTCCTAGGAAAGGTCAGAAGGCTTCTGCTATTTCCTTGGCTTCTTGGTTAAAGCTTTTGATTCATCAAGCTTATTTGGAGTTGGGTCAGGCCCCGCCTCAGAGAATTACAGCTCATTCTACTAGATCAGTCTCCACTTCATGGGCTTTTAAGAATGAAGCTTCAGTTGATCAAATTTCCAGAGCGGCAACTTGGTCTTCTTTACATACATTTACTAAATTCTACCGTTTTGATGTATTTGCTTCTTCAGAAGCAGTTTTTGGTAGAAAAGTTCTTCAGGCAGCTGTTTCAGTTTGATTCTTCTGCTGATGTTTTAAGTTTTTCTTGTCATTTAAAGAATAAACTTATATTTTGGGTTGTGGATTATTTTTTTCAACGGAATATGGCTGTTGTTTATTTTTATCCCTCCATCTCTAGTGACTCTTGCGTGGAGTTCCACATCTTGGGTATTGATATCCCATACGTCACTAGCTCATGGACTCTTGCCAATTACATGAAAGAAAACATAATTTATGTAAGAATTTACTTGATAAATTCATTTCTTTCATATTGGCAAGAGTCCATGAGGCCCAACCTTTTTATGGTGGTTATGATTTTTTTGTATAAAGCACAATTATTTCCAAATTCCTTTGTTGATGCTTTTTACTCCTTTCTTTATCACCCCACTACTTGGCTATTCGTTAAACTGAATTGTGGGTGTGTTGAGGGGTGTATTTATAGGCATTTTGAGGTTTGGGAAACTTTGCCCCTCCTGGTAGGATTGTATATCCCATACGTCACTAGCTCATGGACTCTTGCCAATATGAAAGAAATGAATTTATCCTGTAAATTCTTACATAAATTATGTTTTTCTCATACATGTTATACTCTGCAGCTGTTATAACAAGTCATTTAAAATACATTAATGGAAAAACGATTTTACAGTGTACTGTCCCTTTAAACAGTATAAAATTGTTGAAAAGTAAAATACACTACAATATTTATATTTTGCACTGTTGTTTGCCTATGACAATTTTATTTAACCCATTTAGCACATAGCTCACGTCAACTCCAGAGCAGCAATGCACTGCTGGGAGCTAGCTGAACACATCCTGTGAGTCAATGACAAAAGGCATATGTGTGTGTAGCATCCGAACACAAGCTAGCTATGAGCCTACCTAGATATGCTTTTCAACAAAGGATGCCAAGAGAACAAATTAAACTTTATAACTGGCGTATATTTAAAAGTCTCGTATAACTACATGTAGTATCTGAATCATAAAGATGTAATTTGGACTTTCATGCCCCTTGTAAATGTTTATAATTTTTAGATCCCTGTGGAAACCCGTCTAAAGCTTCTTATAGAGACCCTGGAAGTGGAGGAGAATGTGTTGGAGTCGGTTCCTTCTGAGCATCGTCTTTCAGTTGCTGTAACGCGTTACTGGTACAGTCATGCAAATCCTAAAGCCAAACCGCACCACTTGAGAGCACTGATTCTGGGAATTGTTTATGGTAAAGTCTGCAACAAAATGATCAAGTCAGGTATGAAAACTGAGAGAACATTTACACACACGTTTTACAGCACATTAAATCTCTATATTACTGGTTTTAATGGCATAGACTTTACAGTTCATTACATAATATTTAACCAAATTTGTATATTTACAAAGAAGATAAAGAAATAATAAATTATATATGTTCAATAGACTAGTCAGACTAGGTTGAAATGTTAATAAAACTACACATAGCTTGAACTATAGATTAGTTAAAAGTATGTGTATGTGTGTGTATATGTATATATATATATATATATATATATATATGTGCGTATATATATATATATATATATATATATATATGCATATATATATACTGTATATATGTGTGTGTTTTGTTTTTGCTGATGTTGGCTTATTGCAGTAGCACTGGCTACTACTTTAACTTTATTAAAATTTAAGATGCTTGTTTTTTGGCTGCTCTGAAGACATTTCCCATGGTAAATAGAAGGTAAACAGAAAAGTTTAATTTATATAAAGTTATATTATGTTGTTAGAGGAGCTTCCCACTCCCTCTGAATGGCCTACCTCTGATATATATATATTATATCAGTGTCTATAGGATGTGGGTACAATTACGTGGAACTGCTTTTATTCCAATGTTGATACAATAGTAAATGTCAGGATTATGCTTTTAGACAGAGTGTACCAGGATGGGTGATTTTATAGATGAACAGGAACCTGTAAACAAGGCAGCAGAAATCACAGTTGTATATTATGAATGTATTTTATACGCAAGTTTCAATTACAGAGACAGACTGCTTATAAACCCTTTTATATCCCTTTAAATCGACATAAAAGTACAAAAATGAATGTACTAATGTGTTAGAACGTGTTATTAATGTAGTATTACTTGAATAGAACTAACCCCTTCTAAGGACTTAAACATATAGATAAGGTGACATGAAACCAAACAAATGTGTTTCATGATTCAGATAGAGCATATATGTGTGAACACGTTTCCAATTTACCTATGTTATCAATTTTACTTCATTCTCTTGGTATCCTGTCTTGAAGGAGCAGCAATGCACTACTAGGAGCTAGCTGAACACATCAGTAAGCCAATGACAGGAGACATAAATGTGCAGCCACCAATGAGCAGTTAGCTCCCAGCTCCTGAGCCTACCTAGGTATTTTTTTTAACAAAGAATATAAAAAAACAAATTAGATATAAGAAGTACACTGCAAAGTTATTTTAAATTGTATGCTCTATCTAAATCATTAAAGAAAAACATTGGGTTTCATGTCCGTTTAATGAGCTCCAGAGCACAAATTTGCACTACTGGGATCTAGCTGAATACATGTGGTGAGCCAATGACAAGATATATACTGTATATATATATAGAGACCACTCACCCTCTAGCTCCCAGTAATGCATTGTTGCTCCTGAGCCTTTCTAGATATGCTTTTCAACAAAGAATACCAAGAGAGCAAAGTACATTTGATAATGGAAGTGAATTGAAAAGCCTCTGCTGTATCTGAATCATGAAATTTTCATTTTGACTTTTATTTCCTTTAGGTGCCTATTTATTTGAGAAACCATAATGCTTTGGTGACAGTTTTTATGTAGTTAAACATTAGGGCATGTTAACATTTTTATGTGCTGGAATATTAAATACATTTTTATGTGCTGGTGTAAATAAATACTGGCAGATATTGTTATATAAACCTTGTTTTATTCCCTCTTAACCAAGATCTGCAAGATGATGAGATTAGATCAGTATATGAGCAGCTGCAGAACATAAAACAGCAATCTGTACTGCCTCAAAAGCCAGATTTGGAAGATCTGCACATATTCTGCCAATGGCAGTGCTGTCTACAAATGGGGCTATATCTTAACCAGCTCCTTGGTGCACCTCTCCCAGAGCCTGACCTGACCAGGTAAGAGAAGAAACCACTTACTGTGAAACTTATGTGTGTTTGTAGCATTTTGTGTATCAGCCTGACCTGACCAGGTGAGAGAAGACATCACTTACTGTGAAACCTATGTGTGTTTGTAGCATTTTGTGTATCAGCCTGACCTGACCAGGTGAGAGAAGACATCACTTGCTGTGAAACCTATGTGTGTTTGTATCATTTTGTGTATCAGTCTGACCTGACTAGGTGTGAGAAGACATCACTTACTGTGTAACCTATGTGTGTTCGTAGCATTTTGTGTATCGGCCTGACCTGACCAGATGAGAGAAGATATCACTATGAAACCTATGTGTGTTTGTAGCATTTTGTGTATCAGTCTGACCTGACCAGGTGTGAGAAGACATCACTTACTGTGAAACCTATGTGTGTTTGTAGCATTTTGTGTATCGGCCTGACCTGACCAGATGAGAGAAGATATCACTTACTATGAAACCTATGTGTGTTTGTAGCATTTTGTGTATCAGCCTGACCTGACCAGGTGAGAGAAGACATCACTTGCTGTGAAACCTATGTGTGTTTGTAGCATTTTGTGTATCAGCCTGACCTGACTAGGTGTGAGAAGACATCACGTACTGTGAAACCTATGTGTGTTTGTAGCATTTTGTGTATTGGCCTGACCTGACCAGGTGAGAGAAGACATCACTTACTGTGAAACCTATGTGTGTTTGTAGCATTTTGTGTATCAGCCTGACCTGACCAGGTGAGAGAAGACAACACTTACTGTGAAACCTATGTGTGTTTGTAGCATTTTGTGTATCGGCCTGACCTGACCAGGTGAGGGAAGACATCACTTGCTGTGAAACCTATGTGTGTTTGTAGCATTTTGTGTATCAGCCTGACCTGACTAGGTGTGAGAAGACATCACTTACTGTGAAACCTATGTGTGTTTGTAGCATTTTGTGTATCAGCCTGACCTGACCAGGTGAGAGAAGGCATCACTTACTGTGAAACCTATGTGTGTTTGTAGCATTTTGTGTATCAGCCTGACCTGACCAGGTGAGAGAAGACATCACTTACTGTGAAACCTATGTGTGTTTGTAGCATTTTGTGTATCAGCCTGACCAGGTGAGAGAAGATATCACTTACTGTGAAACCTATGTGTGTTTGTAGCATTTTGTGTATCAGCCTGACCTGACCAGGTGAGAGAAGACATCACTTACTGTGAAACCTATGTGTGTTTGTAGCATTTTGTGTATCGGCCTGACCTGACCAGGTGAGAGAACACATCACTTACTGTGAAACCTATGTGTGTTTGTAGCATTTTGTGTATCGGCCTGACCTGACCAGGTGAGAGAAGACATCACTTGCTGTGAAACCTATGTGTGTTTGTAGCATTTTGTGTATCAGTCTGACCTGACTAGGTGTGAGAAGACATCACTTACTGTGTAACCTATGTGTGTTTGTAGCATTTTGTGTATCGGCCTGACCTGACCAGGTGAGAGAAGACATCACTTACTGTGAAACCTTTGTGTGTTTGTAGCATTTTGTGTATCGGCCTGACCTGACCAGGTGAGAGAAGACATCACTTACTGTAAAACCTATGTGTGTTTTTAGCATTTTGTGTATCGGCCTGACCTGACCAGGTGAGAGAAGACATCACTTACTGTGAAACCTATGTGTGTTTGTAGCATTTTGTGTATCGGCCTGACCTTACCTGGTGAGAGAAGACATCACTTACTGTGAAACCTATGTGTGTTTGTAGCATTTTGTGTATCAGCCTGACCTGACCAGGTGTGAGAAGATATCACTTACTGTGAAACCTATGTGTGTTTGTAGCATTTTGTGTATCAGCCTGACCTGACCAGGTGTGAGAAGATATCACTTACTGTGAAACCTATGTGTGTTTGTAGCATTTTGTGTATAAGCCTGACCAGGTGAGAGAACACACCACTTACTGTGAAACCTATGTGTGTTTGTAGCATTTTGTGTATCAGCCTGACCAGGTGAGAGAACACACCACTTACTGTGAAACCTATGAGGCCTATTTATTAAAGGTCTGTCGGACCTGATCCGACAGTGCAGATCAGGTCCGACAGACCTTGCTGAATGCGGTGAGCAATAGTCTCTCCGTATTCAGCATTGCACCAGCAGCTCTTGTGAGCTGCTGGTGCAACGCCGCCCCCCTGCAGATTTGCGGCCAATCAGCCGCCAGCAGGGGGATGTCAATCAACCCGATCGTACTCGATCGGGTTGATTTGCGGCGATCTCCGTCCGCCTGCTCAGAGCAGGCGGACAGGGTTATGGAGCAGCGATCTTTAGACCGCTGCTTCATAACTGCTGTTTCTTGCGAGTCTGAAGACTCGCCAGAAACACGGCCCACAAGCTCCATACGGAGCTTGATAAATGGGCCTCTATGTGTGTTTGTAGCATTTTGTGTATCAGCCTGACCTGACTAGGTGTGAGAAGACATCACTTACTGTGAAACCTTTGTGTGTTTGTAGCATTTTATGTATCGGTCTGACCTGACCAGGTGAGAGAAGACATCCATTACTGTGAAACCTATGTGTGTTTGTAGCATTTTGTGTATCAGCCTGACCTGACCAGGTGTGAGAAGATATCACTTACTGTGAAACCTATGTGTGTTTGTAGCATTTTATGTATCGGCCTGACCTGACCAGGTGAGAGAAGACATCCATTACTGTGAAACCTATGTGTGTTTGTAGCATTTTGTGTATCAGCCTGACCTGACCAGGTGAGAGAAGACATCCATTACTGTGAAACCTATGTGTGTTTGTAGCATTTTGTGTATCAGCCTGACCAGGTGAGAGAAGACATCACTTACTGTGAAACCTATGTGTGTTTGTAGCATTTTGTGTATCGACCTGACCTGACCAGGTGTGAGAAGATATCACTTGCTGTGAAACCTATGTGTGTTTGTAGCATTTTGTGTATCAGCCTGACCTGACCAGGTGAGAGAAGACATCACTTACTTATGTGTGTTTGTAGCATTTTGTGTATCGACCTGACCAGGTGAGAGAAGACATCACTTACTGTGAAGCCTATGAGGCCTATTCATGAAATGTCTGTCGGACCTGATCCGACAGTGCGGATCAGGTCCGACAGACATCGCTGAATGCGGAGAGCAATACGCTCTCCGTATTCAGCATTGCACCAGCAGCTCGATCGGGTACTCGATCGGGTTGAATTCCGGCGATTCCTGTCCGCCTCATCAGAGCAGGTGGACAGGGTTATGGAGCAGCGGTCTTTAGACCACTGCTTCATAACTGGTGTTTCTGGCGAGCCTGCAGGCTCGCCAGAAACATGGGGCGTCAAGCTCCATTTATGAGCTTGATAGATAGGCCTCTATGTGTGTTTGTAGCATTTTGTATTTTTTTTAAAGTGTTATAGAACAAAGTATCCTCAAGTAAAAAGTACACATTATTTTAGGAGAGCAGAGAATTGCTCAATTTAATAGGACATTAAGGTCAATATCTTGGCCTATCTGAGCATATGCCCAGGCGAGATTCCCTCTCTGGAGAGTGTATGGATAGGAAATAAACTGTTTTGTTTATCTATATAACTGGTGCCAGTATTCCTGTATTGCAGAGGTTAAACACATAGAGCATTCTATTATTGAACCCTTGCTTGAAAAGAACTTTCATATTAGACAATTGTATTACTGCTCCTTTACATCCCTTCAAGCAATATTATATTTAGTGTTTTTTTCTTTCTAGTTCAGGTGTATTTGCCAAGAAAGATTGATTTTGCAAGAACAGTCTAAGAAGTGGGGTGTTTTTTAAAAACATATATAGTTTTTGAGTTGTCTATTTTAAGAGATTGCTGGGCTTGATCTAGTTTTATATTGATGCAGGTTGTTTATATTTACTATTTAATAAAAAATAAAGTTTTGTTAGACTACAAACTTTTATGTGCATGGTGTTTTTGTTTGTATTAAGGCTATGACACACTGCAAGAGATGCAGCGCAAGGCAAAGCAGCTCCTTCGCACCGCGTCGCATCGCTTCTGAAGTTCAAATATTTCATCTCTGAGCGCTCAGCTACGCGACCTGACCCAGCAGAGTGCTCAGAGATGAAAAAGCAGGACACACTGAGCGCGCACATCCGCATCTACAAACTGCGTGCCGCTCAACTTGCAGTGTGTCACGGCCTTTATGCACAAAATGAAATGAACACTTTTTTTTTTTTAATCTTGTCACCAGAATTTACAACGGGACTCTTGTTCATCATCTGAGCAAGAAACTGAAGACTACATCTTTAGCAGAAGATATACTGCAGGCGTCACCTTTGCTGAAAAAGCTGTATCAGGACTGCACGCAGACAGTATTGTCCGTCAGACCTCCAGATCACTCTGAGAGCAGATCAGGGTCCACTAAGTCTAGAAAGAAGAAGAAAGCAAGTAAAGGCGCAAATAATTCAACTGAACAGTCTGTAATGGAAAACCAACCTATGTGTGATGTCCACAATAGGTTTGCAGGACTGCTCCTTGACGACTAAAACATAAGAAAAATATAGCAACCATAGTTTTGAACATGAACATAAGAATGGACTGTTTGGACTTCAGATCATTATACCAAACCTGTGTTTTCCCAAGACAGTACTGAGTCATCTACTCCTATCCCAGGAAAACATCTCTAAAGAGATATAGACCCTTGACTTCTGACTGTGATTTGCCAAGTCTGCCTCTAATTCTACTTAACGCATTGGTCATGAGGGCATGTGATTGGACGGAAGTCTAATTTCTTTATATTCGTCGCTATTCTCATCGCTTGTTTCAACCTGAAAGTTCCAGATCGCACCAAACTATGTGAGACTGCAATAAAAGGAGAAATGCTGTTGTTATGTGGATATGCTGGATATTAACTAAGCCCCTTAGAGGACTTAAATAACTATATTTTAAAACATTTTGTAGCCTTATATAGTCTCTGGTTAAGTATTGCCATTTTATAAATACATAAATTGCAAAATGTGTAATCAGCTTCTATCTGCAGATCTATGCCAAGTACATTGTAAATAGTTTAACAGGGATTTTATTTATTCATTTATTTTATTCTTTTTATAAATGACTAGAATCTCAACGTATAATAATACTAAGTAGTATACAGGTTTTCAAATAATGTGTAATATCACAAAAATCTATTTAAATCTTGGATGATTATTCATAAAATTCATAGACATGAGATGAAGCACAATGCTCTGCAACATTTTAGGTAGTGGGCAAGTACTCATGGCTCAGAATAAAAAAAATGTATTTGTTGGATAAGATTTAAAAGACTGTTATCCACCACATACATCCAATAAGGGCAGAAGGAGACTGTAAAGTGGAGTGGAGTATTTATGCAATGACTTGAGAACTTAAAACATTTGCTAAAATGAGAGGTAAAATCCAAAGCAACATAACTGTGAATGTAACCTTCCCAAGAATGCAGTGATTTACCTTTTTCTATCATGTACATTATTAAAGGGACAGTTTACTCAAAATTTTTCTCCCCTTTAATTTGTTCCCAATGATTCACTTTACCTGCTGGAGTGTATTAAATTGTTTACAAGTAGCTCCTTTACCCTTATATTGGCATTTAAAATAGTTGATTTAGCATGTGGTATCCCCACCTATTCTGAAAGTTTGTGGCCGCAGGTCCAAGCTATAGATAAGCTGTGTAAACACAACCAGCAGAAGAAATTACACTCCCAGTGGGATATAGCAGAGATAAGGTAATAACATTTTGATTTTCCATTGTTCTCTCCAAGTATTGGTGATTGGTTTATGGACAGATATAAGATAAAGAAGCAGGTATATGTACACAATGTGATAAAGTAATGAGATCTGATTATACCTACAAGCTCAACCTATTTTATTAGGTTGTGGTTTCAAAACACAAAACAAGAGCTTTAAAGGGACAGTCAAGTATAAATTAAACTTTCATTATTCAGATAGGACTTTTAATTTTAATTGACTTTCCAATTTACTTTTATCATCAAATTAGCTTTTTTCTCTTGGTATTCTTAGTTTAAACTAAACATAGGTAGGCTCATATGCTAATTTCTAAGCCTTTGAGGGCTGCCTCTTATCACATGCTTTTTAAATCTCTTTTCAACACAAAGAGACAGAAAGTACACGCTGGCCATATGGCCATATAGATAACACTGTGTTCAGGCACAGAAAGTTATTTAAGATCTAGCACAATACAATGCTAAATTTAAGACAATAGATAATAAACAGTCAGTCATGTGATCAGGGTGCTGGAAGAAGGTTCCTAGATACTAGGTAATCACAGAGGTATAAAGAATATTAATATAACTGTGTTGGTTATGCAAAACTGGGGAACGAGTAATAAAGGGATTATCTATCTTTTAAAACAAGAACAATTCTATGGTTGACTGTCCCTTTAATATACACAAAAAAAACTTAAAAACTAATTTTCATACATTTTTTACTCTGCAGTTGGTAAAAAAAGCAATTGTAAACACATTAAGGGAAAAACTATTTTACAGTATAATGTCCCTTTAAGAGCAGCAATAAAAGGGACATTCAAGTCAAAATAAAGTTTTATGATTCAGAAAGAGCCGGTAGTTTTAAAGACACTTTCCAATTTACTTCCATTTTTATATTCACACTTTCTGGGGAACAAGATCCTACTGAGCATGTGCACAAGCTCACAGGGTATACCTATACTAGTCTCTGATTGGCTGATGTCTGTCACAAGATACAGGGGGCCGGAAAATGGCAGAAAACAAAAATTGTCAGAATAAAATGTACTGCTTATTTGAAATTCAGAGTAGGTGTTAAATTATTGTCTTTTTATTATGCACTTGTTAATTATGTAATTCTACTGCATTTAGTGGTCCTTTGGTGGTTAAAGACAGTCTACTTAAAAATTAGATAATCCCTTTATTGCCCATTCCCCAGTTGTGCATAACCATACGGTTATATTAATACACTTTTACCTCTGTGATTACCTTGTATCTAAGTCTCTGCAGGCTGCCCCCTTATTTACGTTCTTTTGACAGGCTTGCATTTTTAGCAAGTCAGTGCTGACTAATAAATAACTCTACAGGAGTGAGCACAATGTTATCTATATGGCACACATGAACTAGCGCTGTCTAGCTATGAACAACTGTCAACATGCACTGAGAAAAGAGGTGGCCTTCAAAGGCGTAGAAATTAGCAAATGAGCCTACCTAGGTTTAGCTTTCAACAAAGAATACCAAGAAAACAAAGCAAATTTGATGATAAAAGTAAATTGGAAAGTT
This sequence comes from Bombina bombina, assembly GCF_027579735.1. Lineage (NCBI taxonomy): Eukaryota > Metazoa > Chordata > Amphibia > Anura > Bombinatoridae > Bombina > Bombina bombina. Next base: position 440,350,337 of record NC_069503.1, read on the forward strand.
GTTTAAAATCGCATGTCCTATCTGATTTATGAAAGTTTAAATTTGACTCTCTTGTTCCTTTAAGAAAATATAAAAGTGCAAAAAGTAAATGTTCTAATATATCTTAGGGCATTTTATTGCACTATTGCTTGCACATAAGTATTTGTTTAATCCTGCAAATGGGATTAAACACATAGTTAAGTCAGCTCCAGAGCAGCAATTCACTACTGAGAGTTAACTGAAAACATCTGTTGAGCAAATGACAAGAAACTTATTTGTACTGCCACCAATCCAGCTAGCTCCCAATTAGCACATTGCTGCTGGTCAGGATATGTTTGATTTGATTTTGACCTTCCTATCCGTTTAAACCACTGGTTTTCAAACCTGTCCTCATACCTCCCTAACAGGCCAGATTTTGAGGATATCTGAATTGGAGCACAGGTTAAATAATCAGCTGATTAGTAAACGTGGTTATTTTACCTGCTCTCATCCAAGGTAATCCTTAAAACCTGGCCTGTTGGGGAGGCCTGAGGACAAGTTTGAAAACAAGTGCTTTAAACATAGAAAAGTAATCTTTGAATTAAAGTTTTTAGAGCTGCTTAAAGGGACAGTCTAGTCCAAAATAAACTTTCATGATTCAGATAGGGTATGCAATTTTAAACAATGTTCAAACTTACTTTTATCACCAATTTTGCTTTCTTCACATGGTATTCTTAGTTGAAAGCTAAGCCTAGGAGGTTTGTATGCTAATTTCTAAGCCCTTGAAGGCCGCCTCTTCTCTCAGGGCATTTTGACAATTTTTCACCACTAGAGGGTGTTAGTTCATGTGTGTCATATAGATAACATTGTGCTCAAACACGTGGAGCTCCTAGAAGCCAGCACTAATTGGCTAAAATGCATGTCTGTCAAAAGAACTAATATAAGGGGGCAGTCTGCAGAGGCTTAGATACAAGGTAATCACAGAGGTTAAAAGTAAATTAATATAACTGTGTTGGTTATGCAAAACTAGGGAATGGGTAATAAAGGGATTATCTATCTTTTAAAACAATACAAATTCTGGTGTAGACTGCCCCTTTAAGGGACATTGTGTTCCAACATTTTTTGACATCCATATGAAGCAGAGCAGCATCTAAATGTTGTTTGTTTGGGGGGGTGTTATGAAAAAGAGTGAACACAATTGTCAAAGGTAATTTACAGGAAAGTCATTAAAAAGTACATTGCAAAATGTTTTATTTTTTTTACACATAATTAAACATTTTCTGGGGATTAAGTTATGGGTTTAATGTCCCTTCAAAAAACTTACATTTACTTTATTTCTTTTGCCCCATTTTCCTGCAATTTAACTCTTTAATTTGTGGTCTCTCCAGTTCCTGTTAGAAGTGAAAGTGTAGACTCCAAACTTTACACTTTTATATTCCCCAATGTCATTGGTTGCGCACTCTAGTGACTAATTTATAGATGTCTCTGTTCAGTGTCAGCAGAGATGTAAATCTAGGTTACAATATGGCTGCACCCATTGATTTATGAATGCTACAATTTGACATTTTTTAATGTAAATAACTAACATAATTTAACAGAATACATCTGCATATTATTCTCAAGCTAATTATTGCTTCAAATAAATCATTATATTGAGCATGTTTTTTTATGTTTAATTTTTGTTTTAATTAAAAAATTAGTGACTTTGGCACATAGTAACATCTATGTCTGCTTACTCCTACCCTCATAATCTGTTAGGAGGTAAGGGAATTGGGAAGATTGTAAAAATGTACAAATAGCCTCATAATTCCTCTCTTCATAGTGATTATGAGTATGTATAATCTTACCAAGGAAAAGGGGTAAAAAGCTGTTTCAAAGTTTAAAGGGACAAAACAAAATTAAGTACTGCAATGTTCTTTATTTACTGCAGTACCAAGACATTATTGTCCAGGATACTGACACAAAAGTGTTTATATACTCACTGCAGCACTTGCTCTGTGCTTTCTCTTTCTTCTGATCTTCCGTCGCTGGGCGAGATTACATATACGGCGCAGGCTTCAGTGCAATCGCTGCAACCCGCACCGCCCGTAATTTCACCTATGCAATAAACCCCGCCGGCAGTTCATAAAGTGCCGTAAATCGGATAAACTAGCGATATCCAGAAATGAGCGTAAATACAAATTTCTGGAGTCGCTAGTGACTTAGGACACTTTAGAAACTGCCGGCACCTAAGAAAAGTTAAAAAAAAATCAAATCTCCCGTAAAAGCCTAACCGGCCTCCCAAGATAAGCCAGACACGTAAAAACCCCTATATCCGCCATCAAACCCACATCAGAACTAATAAAAGTATTAAACCCTAAAACGACAACCCCCTCACAACGCAATATGCCTAATTAAACTATTAACCCCTATATCCGCCATCAAACCCACCCCGCAAGTAATAATTCAATTATTAACCCCTATATCCGCCATTAAACCCACACCGCAAGTAATAACTAAAGTATTAACCCCTAAATCCGCAAACCCCAAAATCGCAAACTACCTATTAAAACTATTAACCCCTAATCCGCCATTAACCCACAACGCAAACTACCTATTAAAGTATTAACCCCTAAACCGCCAAAGCCCACAACGCAAATAAATAATTAAATTACTAAACCCCCTAACCTAACACCCCCTAAATTAATCAAAACAACAGGGTAGCTATAAGATACAACGCTCAAATCTCAAATGCTGTTGTCAAAACAACAGGGTAGGTATAATACAAATGACTTACATATGCGGTAGGTGCGGTGCATTGAGCCTCTTTAATATATGAATTGACTCTATATGCGTAATTCCCACCCATGACCCACATTTGTTAAAAGCAGTCTGATTCATTTTTACTTCAAAGAAACGAAGTCTGTCGTTGCTTATCATTACTCCTGCACTTTGACCTCCTGACCGGAACCGGTCCACAGCACGGGACATCCCGCAAATACGGCTGTGAATGTGTCTTTGAAATTTAACTCACAGTCATTGGATACAAGCCAGAAGATTCTTGCAAGTTTTTCGCTGTTTTAAAAACAACGCAGAGGGAATTTTCCAAGTCATTCATATAAACAGCTGGATCAGACACTCTAATCACTGGCCTGATTGTGAAAGGACGGTAACATTGACTCTGTTTAAATTTTAACATTGTGTTACTTTGCAACATATTATTATTTTTATAGTTACTTACAGCACTACACACTGATGTTTTATATTTTATGTTGATTCTTATCCTATTTTAATTGTACTATTTTACTTTGTAACAGATGCCGGCATCGCTTATTGTAATACAATTATAAACAAATATAAACTTTTTTATTATACTCTTGTGTAATCCACATTCCTTATATAGTTCTTTACCTCTCATATGCTGTTTTGTACAGCGCGTTCCCATATCCCCTTGTTATCACCCCCTAAATTAACCCAAATTACCTAAATTACAAAATACTAAAGTTACTATTAAAATAAAAAAAACTAACACTACTTTTTTTAAAAAATAAGTATAAATTAAAGGGACAGTCTAGTCAAAATTAAAATTATGGTGTAGACTGTCCCTTTAAGCTACAATTACAGAAAATAAAAAAATCTAAGATTATAGAAAATAAAAAAACAAAATTATCAAATTTTAAAAAAATTTACCTAATCCCTATGAAAATAAAAAAACACCCCCCAATCTAAGGATAAAAAGGGCTTTTTGTAGGGCATTGCCTAGATAAACAGCTCTTTTACATTAAAAATACACAAAGTCCCCCCTAAAAATAACCCCCCCACCCACCAAACCCCCAAAATAAAAAAACTACACTAATAATTGCCCTGAAAAGGGCATTTAGCTCTTTTACAAAATGCCCACCCTAATATAAATAAGAAATTTTAAAAAAACTAAGTCTAACCCCCAGGTTGGTACTCACCGTTCTTGAAGTCTGGCGGAGAAGGTCCTGTCCCATGCGGTGAAGTCTTCTTCCAAGCAGCGACCTCTTCTTTCTTCTTCCAGGAACATCCGGCATGGAGCGGAGGGCGGAGCTGAAGGCCGATGACCGTGGAGCTGAAGACCGTCGACCCTGGAACTGAAGACCGGCGATCCTGGAACTGAAGACCAGCGACTGCGGAGCCATGGAGCGTGGAGGATCCTCTTCGTACGATCGCCGCCGTACTCTGGATAGTAAATTCTAGGTACGTCCCTTGAATTCCTATTGGCTGATTTTATTCTTCAAATTCTATTGGCTATTCAAATCAGCCAATAGAATTTCAGTAGCTCTCATCCTATTGGCTGATTTGAATTTGAAGAATCCAGCTTCCTCCAATCATGGCTTTCCCCCCAGGGTAAACATTGCCTTAGGCCATGCCATGATTGGAGGAAGCTGGATTAGTCATTGATGACGTGTGAAGAGAGGATCTCCGGGTGGGGGAAGCTGCTCTGGTTGTGCAAAGAAGAGAGGTAAGTTTTTAATCAAAATGGCTGCTTTGTAAACTTTGATGAATGAAAGTGCCCCTGTTTTTAATAGTATTTTTAAAAAACAGGCTTTCATTCATCAAAGTTTACCTTCACTTTAATGGCGGATTAGGGGTTAATAGTTTTGTTAGGTAGTTTGCGATGTTGGGTTTGGCGTATATAGGGGTTAATACTTTATTTGTAGTTGCGGTGAGGGTTTGATCGCAGATATAGGGGTTAAAACACTTTATTAGTTATTGCGGTGGGGGTTGGCGGTTGACAGGTAGATAGATATTGCGCATGCATTAGGTGTTAGTTTATTTTTGCAGTCAGTTACGGGAGTTACGGGGGTCCCATACTCAGCACAAGGCCTGCTGCGGCTGCCTTTGTGGCCAGGTGAAAATGGAGTAAGATTTCTCCATTTTTGCCACGTAAGTCCTTGCACTGAATATTAGATACCAATTTGCAATGCGGTCCCATGTTAGCTTACGGGAGTAAAAATTGCAGGTGACGGGTGAAATATGCATGCCCCATTTATATGTTGCGCTGTATATTGGATACCAAAACCTCACAAAAAACGGTGTTGCCAGCTTTTGCGGGCGACGTCGCATATGTAATGGGGCCCACTGAGTTGCATTATGGTCTGCAGGATTGCACTTTAAAATTGTAAGGAGGGCAGTACAGAAACTGATTGGTTGTTCCACTCTTGCTCACAGAAGATTAAAAGGAGAGCCAACACCAGAATAGTTATTGTTTAAAAAGATAGATAACACCTTTACTACCCAATCCCCAGCTTTGAACAACAAACATTGTTATATTTATATACTTTATAACCTTTAAACCTCTAAATTTCTGCCTGTTTATAAGCCACTATAGACAGCCTCTTATCACATGCTTTTGTATTTGCTTTTCACAACAGGGGAGTGCCAGTTCATGTGAGCCATATAGATAACATTGTGCTTACGCCCGTGGTTTGCGGCAGACACTGCACTAATTGGATAAAATGCAAGTCAATAGATAATAAATAAAAAGTAATGTGATCAGGGGGCTGTTACAAAAGGCTTAGATACAAGGTAATCACAGAGGTAAAAAGTGTATTATTATAACTGTGTTGGTTATGCAAAACTGAGGAATTGGTAATAAAGGCATTATCTATCTTTTTAAACAATAATATTTTTGAGTACACTGTCCCTTTAACAAAAAAGCAAATTGTCACATTAACAAAAAACCAAAAGCAGAGATAAATTGTCAGCCTTTGAGATTATATAAACATGCAAAATGGGGTCCAAAAGTTGTGTCCACATTGAGTTTTGCAGTGTCTACTCTTGGGCAACAATAATGTTGTGGTACTGCAACGGTTAAAATGCATCACAGTAGTTGAAAACATTTAGTAATGGCTTGCTAGGTAAACTGAGCAAATCTTTATTCTGCTGTCTGGGCTGGGAGCTCAGCACTTTTTTATTACAGCAGAATACAGAAACATAAATCTAACAGAGGAATTTATTCCTTTTTCATAGCTCTAACTAAGAGTTGGGTTAAGTGCATATTACTAGAGAGAGTGAGCATTGCCAACTATAAATGTCATGCTGCAAAACCAGAGTTATAGGCAATCTAGAATTTAAGATAACCCTATAAAATGTTACAGCTTCTCATGATGATTTAAGTAACTTAAAGCAACAAGCAAAGAGGGAAATAATTCATTTTGAATCTACTGCTTTTTTCCAAAAGATTAGACTACAACTGTTGCTTTAAATCAATGTGGCAATCAATATAATAAACATACTGGTTCACAAAGCTTAGAGCACTCATGGCTTATAATGAGGGAAAGCTCAGACTCCAAAGCACCTAAAATGAAGTATTAATATGATTAATCACTGTAACTATTCATTCTGGGTTTTATTGTTACTTTAAAGGGACATTGTAGTGCTAAATGACATGCTCTAATTCTGTAGAGTGTGCAATTTTAGCACTATTCATGCTGCAACTCTAAGACCTGCTATGAGCCGCAAGAGCTGAAACTCAAGAGCAGAACACAGCCAGTGATTGGTGGGGTTTCTGGGAAGGCTGGAGCTGAGTAGCTCACTGGCTGTTACCTGCTCTGGACCAGCAGTTCTCTGTGGATTTTATGCAGTACTATGTGTTTAATCCCTTATCAAGAGTTAAACACATGGGACTAGATAACAAGTGGAGCACTATCATTTGCCCGTAAGTAATATCAGGGTTTTCGCATCTGTTTGCGGGCAAGTTAAATTCTGATCGTATTATAAGTTGAAAGTAAATCCGAACCAGTGTTAATTTTGACGGCAAATTTCAATTTAGTCTTAGTTTTAGTCTTTTGACTAAAATGCCATTTTAGTTTTAGTCGTATTTTAGTCATCTGAATTGTTTTAGTTTTAGTCGACTGAATCTCCAGTAGATTTTAGTCGACTAAAATCTAAGGGGTTTAGTTAAAGTGTAATGCATTATTTAAGCATTTCTCTATAATTTGCAAACTGATTATATACTCCAGGAGTAAACATAACACCTGTTAATATTTATGGTATTAAGGTTTAAACATGCAATACAGACACAGATTTAGCCGTTGTGATATGTAACATCTTTATTAAACTTAAAATTAAATAAAACCAAGTTTCATAAACAAACAGAAGTGCAACTTTAAAATATAAAAAAACAAAACTGTAAACTGTATTGGCTTTATTGAACATATTACCCAATATAAAAACTTGAACAGTTCTCTGTTAATAATTAAAACAAGAATCAAGTAACTCAACACAGCAAAAAGTTTCTGCAGCTAGCACAGGCACAGCATAACTTAAACTCATATTCGTGGGTTATGCTTATTTCTATAGGAAGAATCAATTGCCTGTTCACAGATTCGAAAAAATTTCGGCAACGATATTAGCACTGCTCTAGAACTTCCAAACTCAATATATACTCCTGGAGTAAAGGTTTATTAACCTGTTTATATTTATGGTAGTAAGGTTTGAACATGCAATACAAATTTAACAGATTTAACTGTTGTGGTATATAAAATGTCTATTTATCTTAAAATTTAATAAAATTAAGTTTTGTAAATTTTACAAAAGAGCAGTAATTGCATATGGATTGATTATAACAACTTGCATAAAATGTTTTTGTCAGCAAATTTTGATTTAGTTTTAGTCATAGTCTTTTGACTAAAATGTCATTTTTATTTAGTTTTAGTCATAGTCTTTTTTTTTTTTTTTTTTTTAATTATATTTTTTATTGAGGTGTATCACAACATAACAAAATATAATGCACGTTCGGCAAAGAACAAAAGCAGTCTAATACAAGTGCCCAGACTATTACAAAGAGATCTATATCCACATTATACATCATTAAAGTATACAAAGCCTAAAATGACTCATTGCCAGTGGAGCTCAAATTATAATACCCTTATTTTAACATAGTAATAAAACCTCAAATATTTTTCTTTTTTATATATAGTTCCAACAAGAATGTAAACAAACACGTTCTTTCTATCCGGCAACTTAGAATACCTAACTATAATAAATGAGCATGGGTTCATCTTTATGATCAGTGTTGTAAGGGGAAGGAAAATATTTTGAAGATAAGAGACGAAGCATATATCTAATTCCATTTAAGGCCAACAAGTGCAATAAAAGTATATAGTGCAATAAATTTAACTCAGTATAATTGCATAATATCTAAGAAGTTTGTCAAATATATTCTGTAAGGGGCAAAACTATAATATTCTGGCAAATAAGAATAAAAAACAAACACAAAAAAAAAAAAACAGTGTTGGGTCTAGGATTTATGTGTTGTCTGTCTATAGGGTCTTACTCCATGCACCTATCAAAAATCCCATGTCACTTAAACTACTTGCAAGAAACATATGCTTCCTAAAATTGAGACCGACTTTACTAGTAAATATAGAATTGTGGTTGTACTCCCATTTAGTGGACATGACCGGTATAGACGTATAGACCAAAAATAAAAATTGAAAGTAAGCAGCCTGCGTCTGAATATGTATATGAAACTAACCACGAATATGGGGAAAGAAAATATAAAATAATATATATGGACGTCCAATTGCTGCATACCCAAATTGCACCAGTATAGTTAGTGCCTCTTATAGCACATAAAAACAAGCCATTACAACAATACCTTGCGATTAAGGCTAACATATAAAATAAATAAAAAACATTTGAAACCAGAAAACACAGAATTCACTATTGCATGAAGAAAAACATTAATCTATTAATAGAAATAAACTTTAAATCAGGCACTGAGCCAGGTATAAATATCTTACGGGTTAAGCCACAGAACATTACAGGAGCAGTATGTCCCACCATAAACACGGTAATTGTCCCATATGTTTGTCAGAGTCCAAGGTTTCATTCATTACTGTCGTCTTAGGAAGTTCAAGAAAAAACAAACATGAGTAGCAGCAGAAGAATAAATGAACATGTTACTGCCTGACAGTAAAGATTTATCATGGCCAACCCGCAGTAATATGCATCTCCTATCCCACTCCTGTACTTGAGAATGCGTTCTTGTGATAACAAGCGCGGTGTAAAAGCTCCAAATAGTACCCCAGTCCCTCAGGGTTTCTCAAACGCCGGGCGTTGTTTGAAAGTCTCTCCTTCTCAGTAATAATTTGTAGCTCCCATGCCGTATAGGACTTAGTGCTGGTTAATGGCTGGAATGTGTGGTCTGTCTGTACTGCCATTGTCAATGAAGGGTACATCAGCTTCGTGTCTCCGATATAGTCTCCCTCATAGAACTTGAGCATGAACTTCGGAGCATGGCTATCAGCCAATGTGGTAGTTTTTTCCCTTATCCCCAAGTCCGGAGAGTCCTCTCCTTTTAGTGTGCACAGTTCTTGAGATCCCTCTGGTGTAGCCGTCATTATCTCTGCGCCAGGGATTATATCTGGCAACGGAGTGAGCAATGTCTCTACCTCTCTAATGAGGCCGTTAAAATTCTCCACCATAGTTAGACTTAACTTCTCTAGGATCATTTCAACATTTGTCGCCATGCTGGAAATGAACATTAGCAAATTCTTTGTATCGCAGTATCCCAAGTTGCCTCTGCCCTTATGCAGTTTAGCAATCGTTGCACAGCGGGTTTTTTTTCCCCAGGATTGTAAAACAACAATAGTATCTACATACTTTTTGACCTGTTGGTCTATAGGGGGAATGTATGCGGCAGCTTCAGTCGCGCTATTTTCCACCACAGGATGTAAAGGCCTCCCCGGCAGAAATCATAGGCAACTTACTTGAAGAACATAGGTCAGGGTATCGTTCATCAACTCCTGAACTGCAGGAAAAGTATTAGCTCTGGAATATACCAGTCCCAGTAGTATAGCTCTTACTATTTGCAGCTGAAAAAGCAAGTTTAATAATATATGATCAGGAGCTTCACAGAGACACGTCTGGCCGCTCCAAGTGTAGGCTCCGCCCCCCTTTAGTCATAGTCTTTTGACTAAAATGTCATTTTAGTTTTAGTCGTATTTTAGTCATCAGAATTTCTTTAGTTTTATAGTCATTTTAGTCTAGTTTTAGTCGACGAAATTAACACTGATCCGAACGCAATCGCATTTTACGTTAGAACACTGGTTTTCAAACCTTTCCTCAGACCCCCCTAACAGGCCACATTTCGAGGATATCTGAACTATAGAAAAGGTGAAATAACCAGCTTATTAGTAAACATGGTTATTTTACCTGCGCTCATCCAAGGTAATCCTGAAAACCTGGCCTGTTGGGGAGGCCTGAGGACAGGTTTGAAAAACAGGGATCTAGAATGATTACCACGACCTCAGAGCTCGGGTTAACTGTTATTCTTCACAAAAAAGTGTCACAAAACTCATCAAAAATACATGTAAGAGTACAGTTACATTCATAATAACATTAATTATACAAGGATTCCAAAGCGCAACCCTAGTGGTAATTTATGCTGTGCCAGTGAACAGCTTTCCCCAAAAAACTGTCAGTGTTATAACAGAAAAAAGAGGGGGGTGTGGACAGTGCTAAATGAGCTTAAAAATTACCACAACAAAAATAAGTGATTATTATAAAAAATAATTTATTTATACATTGCCATATACTTGGTTATAAAACGTTTCTGGCTACATATGTTGTGCTATAGTGACCGGTCACACTAAAAATATATATGAGTGTTAACTTAATATGGATACTAATCGCCCATAAATAAGTCTAAACCAATATTAAAATATGCTATGCAAAGATAAGTTAATATTCTTATGCTACTAAAATGGTAATGTTATCTATAAAAACCACAACACAATAACACATAAAAGATACAATACAACCTACGTTAATATTATAGTAGGATACTATTAAAATACCACTTTGCTTTAGTGGTACAGATACTTGAAAGGCAGTCTGTTGGAATAGTACATTAGTCCCTTACAACAGGTCTGACAATACAACTGATTTAGTCGGAACTCCCACTATGCGGGTGTAAGGGAATATTAGCTTTGAAACAGGCGTTTGTAGGGTACCTTTCCTTATCTTGCGATAATGTCCCAATTATTTCAGTGTGAAACACTTACTTTGCTCCTCAGACGCTGCTCCGTCTCTTACCCATCTATTTCGGTGGTTTGAATCGCACACCTTTCACTCCGTGTGCTGCTCCGCTTGTGTTTCAGAGTACAGCGTTGCCGATCTCAGATACTTCTGTGTCACGTGTGTTACCTCAATCACGTGCAGCTCTCCAGCCAATAGCGGCTCTTGGAACTTGGCTTTAACAGGTGAATCCGTAGGGGTTCTAAAATGTTCTTTCTCTGCGCAGAGATAAGGCTTGTGGGTTCCTGAGCCTATTGCTATACAGACAGTGTCCCTTAATCGACGCGTTTCGCCTTCTTACAAGGCTTTTTCAAGCAAAGTGGTATTTTAATAGTATCCTACTATAATATTAACGTAGGTGGTATTGTATCTTTTATATGTTATTGTGTTGTGGTTTTTATAGATAACATTACCATTTTAGCAGCATACGAATATTAACTTATCTTTGCATAACATATTTTAATATTGGTTTTGACTTATTTATGGGCGATTAGTATCCATATTAAGTTAACACTCATATATATTTTTAGTGTGAACGGTCACTATAGCACAACATATGTAGTCAGAAACGATTTATAACCAAGTATATGGCAATGTATAAAAAAAATATTTTTTATAATAATCACTTATTTTGGTTGTGGTCATTTTTAAGCTCATTTAGCGCTGTCCACCTTCATAATAACAGTAATAAATATTATTATTTTTTTTAAATATTGCAATAAAAAATTATAAGGGTTTAAAGATATGAGGTCGCAGGTGTTAGGAAAAAAAGTACTGCAAAGGGCTTTAACATTGTGATACATACATATACATGTCTAAAGATGGATATATGTCATATATATATATATATATATATATATATATATATATATATATATATATATATATATATATGTGTGTGTGTGTCTTTATATGTGTACATATGTATTTATGTAGGTAAATATGTATTTACAGACATACAGTACATACACATAAAAACACATACGTACATGTGTATACATATATAGACATCCTATATAATAAAAGGCCAAGTGTGTTTGTCTGAAGCTGTCATGCGCAGTAGAGACTGAGCGAGGACAAACACACTTGGCCTTTTCCCTTCAGCGCGAGATAGCTTCAGGAAGCTCCAGCACTCTCAGGTGTTATTTTACAGCCGAGAGCTGAAGCTTCTGAAGCTTCAGGTATCTGCCGCGTATGGAGCTGGAGCGCAATCGGTGCTCCGCCTCCATATGAGGGCAGATGCCTGATCGATACATACCGTGACACTGTGTGTGTCACCGACACCGTCTGTAACAATCTTTTGCTGGTGTCGGTGGGAGGTGTGGCCGGGGGGGCTCAGCAGCGGGAAGGGAGTGGGAGGGCCCTACGCTACAGAAATTAAAGGAACTGGGAGGGATGGGGCAGCTACACTAAAGAAAAGGGGTTTGGGCGTTCGTGGTGGGGACTAAATAGCAATTGTGGGAGGGGGGTGGGACCACTACACTACAGAAAATGTAAAAAAAAATTAAATAAAAAAAAGGGGTTTACAGGTACTGGCAGACAGCTGCCAGTACCTAAGATGGTGGCAATAGTTAGAGGGGGGAGGGTTAGAGAGCTGTTTGAGGGGGGATCAGGGATAGGGGCAGGGATAGAGGGACAGAAGGAGAGGGACAGAGGGATAGGGACAGAGGGATAGAGACAGGGACAGAGGAATAGGGATAGAAATAGAAGGATAGGGATATTGTTTCATTAATCATTTTGGCACGTGTACATGGGCTGCCACACTTGTAAAAGTGCATTGGAGCCCTTTACAGTCAAGTCGGTGAAAACGTAAAAAAAAAATCATATTTATGCATATTCATATTTAATAAAGTGTTATACTGTATTTTACTGTAAATATTTCACACTCTAATTTTCTGCACATAACAGAATATGTTCCATGTATTTTTTAATAGATATTCCTATAAATATCTGTATATATCTATACCTATATATAATCATATAAATATACATTTGTGCAAAAATCCATGATATATAATTAAATATCTCTTTAAGAATAAATAGAATATATTCTGCTATATGCAGAACATTGGATTATGAAATATGCAATATTATCTTATGTTGCGCTTTTTAAATAACCCCGATCATGGGCGCGATCCGATATAGATCGTAGTTTGCGGCGCAAGCGAGGGAACCCCCGCCGCCCGTAGTTTCAGCTCGCAACTCAAGCTATCCCATATACGGCACCGTCAGATGCTAAAGTGCCGTAAGTCTGATAAACCAGCGATGTCCAGAAATCTGCGTAAGTACAAATTTCTGGAGTTGCCAGTGACTTACGGCACTTTAGAAACTGCCGGCGCCTACAAAACCTGACTAGGTTATTAAATCTCCCGTACTGTCTAACACGCCTCCCAAACATAGCCCGACACGTCTAACCCTCTATCCGCTATCCCCCCTCACTCTCCTAATAATAAAAAATATATTAACCCCTAAAGCGCCGCTCCCGGACCCCGCCGCCACAAATAAAGTTATTAACCCCTAAAGCGCCGCTCCCGGACCCCGCCGCCACCTAATAAAGTTATTAACCCCTAAACCGCTGCTCCCGGACCCCGCTGCCACCTACATTAACTACCCCCTAATGTGAGTTCCTACCCCGCCGCCACCTACATTAACTACCCCCTAATGTGAGCTCCTACCCCGCCACCAGCTACATTAACTACCCCCTAATGTGAGCCCCTATACCGCCGCCAGCTACATTAACTACCCCCTAATGTGAGCCCCTATACCGCCGCCAGCTACATTAACTACCCCCTAATGTGAGCCCCTATACCGCCGCCAGCTACATTAACTACCCCCTAATGTGAGCCCCTATACCGCCGCCAGCTACATTAACTACCCCCTAATGTGAGCTTCTACCCCGCCACCAGCTATATTACCTACCCCCTAATGTGAGCTCCTACCCCGCCGCCAGCTATATTAAAATTATTAACCCCTAATCTAATCCCCCTACCCCACCGCCAGCTATATTAAATTCTTAGCCCCTGATTTAATCCCCCTACACCGCCGCCACCTATATTAAATTAATTAACCCCTAATCTAATCCCCCTATACCGCCGCCACCTATATTAAATTAATTAACCCCTAAAATACTAAACTATCCCTACCACTAAACCTAAGTCTAACCCTACAAATAGCCCTGAAAAGGGCTTTTTGCGTGGCATTACCCCAAAGTAAACAGCTCTATTGCCAGCCCTTAAAAGGGCTTTTTGCAGGGCTTTGTCACAAAGTAATCAGCTCTTTTGCATCTAATCTAAATCCCCCTACACCGCCGCCACCTATAATAAATGTATTACCCCCTAATCTAATCCCCCTACACCGCCGCCACCTATATTAAATACATTAACCCCAATCTAATCCCCCTACACCGCCGCCACCTATATTAACTATATTAACCCTAATTATATTAGGGTTAATAAAGTTATTATATTATATATATTAACTATATTAACCCTAATTATATTAGGGTTAATATAGTTAATATTGTTATTATATTATATATATTAACTATATTAACCCTAATTATATTAGGGTTAATATAGTTAATATCATTATTATATTATATATATATTAAGTATAATAACCCTATCTAACTCTAACACCCCTAACTAAATTCTTATTAAAATAAATCTAATTAATATTAATATTATTCATTAAAATATTCCTATTTAAATCTAAATACTTACCTATAAAATAAACCCTAAGATAGCTACAATATAATTAATAATTACATTGTAGCTATTTTAGGCTTTATATTTATTTTACAGGTAACTTGGTATTTATTTTAACTAGGTACAATAGCTATTAAATAGTTAATAACTATTTAATAGCTACCTAGTTAAAATAATTACCAATTTACCTGTAAAATAAATCCTAAACTAAGTTACAAATACACCTACACTATCAATAAATTAAATAAACTACAAATATCTAAACTAAAATACAATTAAATACACTAAACTAAATTACAAAAAATAAAAAAAGATTAAAAGAATTTTAACCCCTTAACGACCAAGGACGTACGCCATATGTCCTAAAAAAAAAAACAGTTAATGACCGAGGACGTGTGGCGTACGTCCTTGGTCTGGAAAGCAGCTGGAAGCGATCCTGCTCGCTTCCAGCTGCTTTCCGGTTATTGCAGTGATGCCTCGATATCGAGGCATCCTGCAATAACCCCCTTTGGCCATCCAATGCAAAAAGAGCCACTCTGTGGCCTTCTCTGCACCGGACATCGGTGGCCGGTATCGTCGGTGGGTGGGAGCCAGTCTGGGAGGCGGGTGGGCGGCCATCGATGGGCCGAGTGGAGTGGAGGGGGGCGGGATCGGGGGCGGGACAGACGGGGGCGCGCGGGGGCGCGTGCAGGTGCACGGGGGGCGGCAGGCGGGCGCGTGCACGGGGCGGGAGGGAACCGCTACACTGCAGAAAAACAAAGTTGATTAAAGTAAAAAAAAATGTATTAACAAATTGCATCTAAGCATCTAAGAGATCTGGAAGGGGTGGGGGGTTGGTCTTGGGGGGGGGGGAAGCTACACTACAGAAAAGGGCAATTAAAAATAAACAACAACATACTTTTTTTACTAAACTGGGTACTGGCAGACAGTACACAAGATGGCGCCCATTAAGGCAGAGGGGGAGGGTTAGAGAGCTGTTTGGTGGGGGATCAGTGAGGTTGGGGGCTAAGGGGGGACCCTACACAGCAGCATATGTAAATATGCTAAAAAAATATATATTAAAAAAAGCCCAAATATAGCTTTTATTTTAGTACTGGCAGAGTTTCTGCCAGTACTTAAGATGGCGGGGACAATTGTGGGGTAGGGGAGGGAAGAGAGCTGTTTGGGAGGGATCAGGGGGTCTGATGTTTCAGGTGGGAGGCTGAGCTCTATACTAAAGCTAAAATTAACCCTGCAAGCTCCCTACAAGCTACATAATTAACCCCTTCACTGCTAGCCATAATACACGTGTGATGGGCAGCGGCATTTGGCGGCCTTCTAATTACCAAAAAGCAACGCCAAAGCCATATATGTCTGCTATTTCTGAACAAAGGGGATCCCAGAGAAGCATTTACAACCATTTGTGCCATAATTGCACAAGCTGTTTGTAAATGATTTCAGTGAGAAACCTAAAATTGTGAAAGATTTAACGTTTTTTTTAATTTGATTGCATTTGGCGGTGAAATGGTGGCATGAAAAATACCAAAATTGGCCTAGATCAATACTTGGGGTTGTCTATTACACTACACTAAAGCTAAAATTATACCCCTAAAAGCTCCCTACATGCTCCCTTATTAACCCCTTCACTGCTGGGCATAATACACGTGTAGTGCGCAGTGGCATTTAGCAGCCTTCTAATTACTAAAAAGCAACGCCAAAGCCATATATGTCTGCTATTTCTGAACAAAGGGGATCCCAGAGAAGAATTTACAACCATTTAAGCCATAATTGCACAAGCTGTTTGTAAATAATTTCAGTGACAAACCAAAAGTTTGTGAAAAAAATAGTGAAAAAGTGAACGATTTTTTGTATTTAATCGCATTTGGCGGTGAAATGGTGGCATGAAATATACCAAAATGGGCCTAGATGAATACTTTGGGATGTCTACTAAAAAAAAATATATACATGTCAATGGATATTCAGAGATTCCTGAAAGATATTAGTGTTCTAATGTAACTAGCGCTAATTTTGAAAAATAATGGCTTGGAAATAGCAAAGTGCTACTTGTATTTATTGCCCTATAACTTACAAAAAAAGCAAAGAACATGTAAACATTGGGTATTTCTAAACTCAGGACAAAAGTTTGAAACTATTTAGCATTGGTGTTTTTTGGTGGTTGTAGATGTGTAACAGATTTTGGGAGTCAAAGTTAGAAAAAGTGTGTTTTTTTCCATTTTTTCCTCATACTTTATAATTTTTATTAGTAAATTATAAGATATGATGTAAATAATGGTATCTTTAGAAAGTCCATTTGATGGCGATAAAAATGGTATATAATATGTGTGGGTACAGTAAATAAGTAAAAGGAAAATTATAGCTAAACACAAACACCGCAAAAATGTAAAAATAGCCTTGGTCCCAAACGGACAGAAAATGGAAAAGTGCTGTGGTCATTAAGGGGTTAAGCTAATTACACCTATTCTAAGCCCCCTAATAAAATAATAAAGCCCCCCAAAATAAAAAAATTTCATTACCCTATTCTAAATTACAAAAGTTAACAGCTCTATTACCAGCCCTTAAAAGGGCCTTTTGCAGGACATGCCCCAAAGTAAACAGCTCTTTTGCCTGTAAAAAAAACCACAGCTGTTAAAGGGACGTGAAACCCACATTTTTTCTTTCATGATTTAGAAAGAGAATGCAATTTTAAACATATTTCTAATTTACTTCTATTATCTAATTTGTTTTATTCTCTTGATATTCTTTGCTGAAAAGCATATCTAGATATGCTCAGTAGCTGCTGATTGGTTGCTGCACATAGAAGCCTCATGTGATTGGCTCACCCATGTGCATTGCTTTTTCTTCAAATAAGGATATCTAAAAAATGAAGCAAAATAAACAATAGAAGTAAATTGTAATGTTTAAATTTGAATGTTCTATGTGATTCATGAAAGAAAGATTTTGGGTTTAGTGGCCCTTTAACTTTTGTAAAATTCTTGTAATGTTTTTTTATTTTTTGTAATTTAGTGTTTGTTTGTTTTTTGTAATTTAGTTTAGTGTATTTAATTGTATTTTAGTTTAGATATTTGTAGTTTATTTAATTTATTGATAGTGTAGATGTATTTGTAACTTAGGTTAGGATTTATTTTACAGGTAAATTGGTAATTATTTTAACTAGGTAGCTATTAAATAGTTATTAACTATTTAATAGTTATTGTACCTAGTTAAAATAAATACCAAGTTACCTGTAAAATAAATATAAACCCTAAAATAGCTACAATGTAATTATTAATTATATTGTAGCTATCTTATGGTTTATTTTATAGATAAGTATTTAGATTTAAATAGGAATATTTTAATGAATAATATTAATATTAATTAGATTTATTTTAATAAGAATTTAGTTAGGGGTGTTAGAGTTAGATAGGGTTATTATACTTAATATATATATAAAATAATAACGATATTAACTATATTAACCCTAATATAATTAGGGTTAATATAGTTAATATATATAATATAATAACTATATTAACCCTAATATAATTAGGGTTAATATAGGTGGCGGCGGTATAGTGGGATTAGATTAGGGGGTAATGTATTTAATATAGGTGGCGGCGGTGTAGGGGGATTAGATTAGGGGGTAATACATTTATTATAGGTTGGCGGCGGTGTAGCTGGATTTAGATTAGATGCAAAAGAGCTGATTACTTTGTGACAAAGCCCAGCAAAAAGCCCTTTTAAGGGCTGGTAAAAGAGCTGATTACTTTAGGGCAATGGCCCGCAAAAAGCCCTTTTAAGGGCTAGCAGTAGAGCTGTTTACTTTGGGGTAATGCCACGCAAAAAGCCCTTTTCAGGGCTATTTGTAGGGTTAGACTTAGGTTTAGTGGTAGGGATAGTTTAGTATTTTAGGGGTTGAATAATTTAATATAGGTGGCGGCGGTATAGTGGGATTAGATTAGGGGTTAATAATTTTAATATAGCTGGCGGCGGGGTAGGAGCTCACATTAGGGGGAAGTTAATGTAGATGGCGGCGGTGTAAGGGGCTCACATTAGGGGGTAGATAATGTAGATTGCGGCAGTGTAAGGGGCTCACATTAGGGGGTAGTTAATGTAGATGGCAGCGGTGTAAGGGGCTCACATTAGGGGGTGGATAATGTAGATGGCGGCGGTGTAAGGGGCTCACATTAGGGGGTAGGTAATGTAGATGGCGGTGTAGGGGCTCACATTAGGGGGTTATACATTTAATGTAGGTGGCGGCGTGGGTCCGGGAGCGGCGGTTTATAGGTTAAATACTTTATTAGGGATTGCGGCGGGGGATCGCGGTTGACAGGTAGATAGACATTGCGCATGTGTTAGGTTTTATTTTGCAGGTAGTTTAGGGAGTTACGGGGCTCCAATAGACAGCGTAAGGCTTACTACGCCTGCAATTTGTGGCGAGATGAAAATGGAGTAGGATTTCTCCATTTTCGCCACGTAAGTCCTTACGCTGTATATTGGATACCAAACTGCGCTGGTTTGGTATACCTGTCTATGTCCCAAAAAACTACGGCCGAAGGCAGAAATATACGATTGTAACTTCTAGCTTACGCCATATATGTGATACCAAACCAGCGCAAAATTTGGCGTCGCCGGCTTTTGCGGGCGACGCTGCATATCGGATCGAGGCCCATGTTTGGGCGACTTGTGGGATTTTTCAACCTTTTCGGACCCATTGAAGTCTATGGGGAATGCGATTTTGCATTCACGACTTCTCAAAGTCTCTTTGCTACTGAGACGTTATGAACGCGAGAGAGTGCAAACATTTTTACTTTCAATTCGTAATACAAGCGCAAATCTCTGAGCACAAAAAAATTACTTCTATCGGTTTTAACGCCTGAACATGAGAGGAAACTACCGATCCCCTCATAATCTGGCTCATAGAATTGCATGTAGCGTCAATAGCGCAAAAATGGCATGCATTCAATTTTGTTACCGGAATATTCCACAAAGCATCATAAAAGTGTAATGCTTTATCAATGCTTCTTTATGTGATTCAGAACTGGTAGAAGTGTTTTTGTTGAGATTCCAAACTTCTAAGTATTGATGACCAGCAAGGTTTATTGCCATTTAACAACAATTAGCTGATGCTTATAGAGACAAATTCAAAATGCAATTCCTTATAAAAGTTTTCAATGTAGTGAAAAATTCTGGATTTTTCTTGCTTTTTCTGTAGTTTACATCTACAGAGTGCATTCCATGAAATTCAGAAACTTTACCCAGGTACATGCTGCACTGCTATTGCTTGATATATGTAGAAGCTGATTTAAATATGTCTCTGGCTACAACAAGGGAGATAATAGAAATAAATCAACATTTGTCCAGGGGTATATCACTGGACTGCAAAGCAATTCATTTCTACAAGAAATAAATACAATTTAAAATACTTTAAAAGATTTCTTTTGTACTTACATATTTGGAAATGCATTGATTAATTAAGTTTTTGATTAAACACCCACCTTTGATATTTGTCATAGATTTAGCTTGAACTTCTGAAATGTTCTGCCTTGAAGGCTGTACTTACCTGTTCTCTGGGGAGGATGAGTTAAAAAAGCTCTATAGAAAAAATATTTATATTTTATTACCACAACAAAACCAATCTCAATCTCTAGATTCTTTTTACCGATTTATATAAAATACCGTTCTTCTGAGCAATAGAAAACAAAATGTATGCTTACCTGATAAATTAATTTATTTCATGATGGTGAGAGTCCACGAGCAATCACATGTGGGGAATAAAGTCCATTCCTTCAGGAGGAGGCAAAACACCCCACACAACAGAGCGTTAATCCCTCCTACTTTACCATGATTCTTTAGTCATACATATTGCCAAGAGAAAGGAGAAAGTAGGAAAGTAAAAGTAAGGTAAAAGAAGTGCAAACTGGTACTTCTGCCAACTGTTATGGGAAAAACAAGGGCTGGTCTTGTGGACTCTCACCATCATGAAATAACTGAATTTATCAGGTAAATATAAATTTAGTTTTTTTTATTAGATGGTGAGAGTCTACGAGCCAACGCATGTGGCATCCTATACCAAAGTGATAAAGTCCACGAGACCACAATGGAAAAGGGAGGGAAAAATAGTTAAGGTACTAGACAGGCACTGCAGCTTGCAGAACTTTCGTGACAAAAGTAGCCTCAGAAGAGGTAAATGTGTTAAAATGGTAGAATTTGGTAAAGGTATAAAAAGATCAAGTAACCATTATACTAAATGACAACACGTCTATTCAACCAGACAGTCGCACTCCAATAACATTTCGGCTGACAACCCCAAGGGACAGACATAAAGCAGTGGATAGCATGCCGTGGCATGCCCCTCAGGTCCAATCTCTTACTGAAGAACAAGATATTAAGAGGGAGACCCATGCGGCCACATTTTCTAAGTTGGCGCAAAATGTCAAGCCGGATGAACAACCGATGCAAGAGCTGAACTCAACTTTCACAGATCATAGCAGCGGAGACCAGGGACTACCTCTCTTCACACCTTCGAGCTATAACAGCATGAAAGGAACACAGCGCAAATCAGGACGGACCCAGGCTACGGTTCCACCGCTGCAGGGGCAATGGGGGGACCCCTGGGTGACCGAAGACTTTGGGATAACAAGTTCCTTGCTTGCAATGACTGATCCGGGAGATAATTCAACCCCGGAGCAAATTGTTGAGACTTTCGACTTGACGCACAACATGAAGGGGTCTCTGATCGCTGCTAAAACGCTCCCTGTCACTATAACCACTGGACTTGTAGGTTTAAAATTGGGAGCTGCTCAGCATATTCTAATCAACACCTATGATGGAAAAGGGATCACGTTTGCTCAGCGGGCATTCTTAGATGGTGGATAGCATAATTATAAAACTATATATATCACTTCCATTATTCAAAAGTTCAGGTTGTAATATTATGAAGTTAATTGATGTTTGGTTGCGTGTTTTTTGTTTTGTTTTTTTCCTACTTGAGATTCTGGGTCACATTAAAAGATGTTTGGCTCACATATGCTACATATTTTTAGGGATATTAAATGAATAGCATAGACACGTACAGCAG
Organism: Bombina bombina; assembly: GCF_027579735.1. Classification (NCBI taxonomy): domain Eukaryota; kingdom Metazoa; phylum Chordata; class Amphibia; order Anura; family Bombinatoridae; genus Bombina; species Bombina bombina. The sequence goes on from NC_069503.1 coordinate 440,372,090, forward strand.
AAGCAGCTAAAAATACAGTGCCATCCAGGCTACCAGTAGCCATCGCTTACAAGATCCCATTCACAGCTCTATCACCTAAATACTATATACTCTAATGGTGCAGGCTATCTCATTGCCTCCCTCGTGGCTGGCGGCCGCAGCGGCGAGCGAGAGGAAGCATATACCTTAAAACAACCTATATGCCATACTAACTATATGATACAAAGCTGTCTGCTAGCTAATAGACCACATTTCAGATGCACTTCTACTAGTTATAACACATAAACCGCTACATATTAGCCATGAATGTACTCTAATTATCATTAAACAGTTTTTCTGTGTGATCCAGAAAATTGCCACAAGCATGAGATTTGAGTTGGTGTTTAACTTACATGTTTTACTTGAATGCTTTAATCAGGGACTTGATGGAAATAACTATGTTAAAATCATTCCTGGTAACTTGCATCTCTACATTATTATAATTTAATCCATATTTTTATGTATCCTAAACTATAGAGATGTTATTTTTCTTTTTCCTTTAATGAATATATTTGTGTTCTTTAAATAATCCCTCGCTTCGATATGCTGTAAAACTTTAGGTCCAAGAGTGACCTATAATGTCTGAGGGATCAAAAATGAGGACTGGACATTCTATCTATCTATCTATCTATCTATCTATCTATCTATCTATCTATCTATCTATCTATATATATATACATACACTATAATATCAGATATGCTGTAAATATCTGACATGTTTGTTCAATATATTTGTAAAAGCATATATTGTACTGCCCTCAAAAAAAAAAAAAAGTACAACGGAGAAACAATACAAAAAAAAAAAAAAGAAGAGGTGGCAACTACTCTGGTAGCATGGGCAGTAATTAATTCAGGGGGAGGCTTTTGTTTGGACTTAAACCAAGTGGAACAAGGCTTCCACATGTACTTAGAAGTGTCTAACTTCTGACAAAAGGAGTGGAATCATCTGGCGGACTTAACCCTGCCGTTAGTTTTTTTTTGTCTTGCAGCAGGAAAGCTCCTTTAAAGGGCAGTCAACACCAGAATTTTTGTTGTTTTAAAAGATAGATAATCCCTTAATCACCCATTCCCCAGTTTTGCATAACCAACACAGTTATAATAATACACATTTTACCTCTGTAATTACCTTGTATCTAAGCCTCTGCAGACTGCCCCCTTATTTCAGTTCTTTTGACAGACTTGCATTTTAGCCAACTCTCCTCCTGTCTCTGCACTCACATTTCCAAGTAGGAAATAACCAGGGTGCTAAGTCAAATAATGAGTATAAGTGCAAATGACAGACTGCACTCTATGGACTTAGAATTTTTTTTGTTTGTTTTATTCAAACATGGTGACGTTTCGGGGTACTTGACCTGTGAAACTGCTGTATGGTCTTGCCTACCATGCTGCAGCTCAGTTTCAAGGTCTTGGCAATCTTCTTATAGCCTAGGCCATCTTTATGTAGAGCAACCATTCTTTTTTTCAGATCCTCAGAGAATTCTTTGCCATGAGGTGCCATGTTGAACTTCCAGTGACCAGTATGAGAGAGTGCGAGAGCGATAACACCAAATGTAACACACCTGCTCCCCATTCACACCTGGTACCTTGTAACACTAACGAGTCACATGACACCGGGGAGGGAAAATGGATAATTGGGCCCAAATCGGACATTTCCACTTAGGGGTGTACTCACTTTTGTTGCAACAGTTTAGACATTAATGGCTGTGTGTTGAGTTATTTTAAGGGGACAGCAAATTTACACTGTTATTGTTAGGAATTATTGTTAGCATGACCAGCGCCATCTTGTTCTTGGTTGCCATTTTGTCTTTGGCATCCATCTTGTCTCAATAACCTTTTATTATAGTGGTTTATTATGTAGTGAGCAATATGCTGATGTTAGGGAGACTTGCATAGCTAGAATAGCCCTGAGAATGACCCTGACGATGTGCTTGGATGCATTGTTATCTCTACAAGATGTCAAACGGCCTTGATTTGTGCTGGGCTATGAGGCCCAGATTTACTGTTATCTGAAGTTAGGTATTTCAGTAGAAATGACTCCCTAACACTCCTTTTCTTCCAATTATATTTTAAATGAGTTTCTTTGTTCTTGCAGAAATACTATGTAAGATGATGTAATTATGAATACGTCACTTCTTAACCCTATATGCTGTAACTCTTAGCTATAAGAAGTGCCTTTCAACTTGCAATAAACAGAATAGCTTTTGGAATCATAGCTGCGTGGTCTGAAATCTATTCTCGTGGATATCCTGAACAAATAGTATTAATTTCCAGTTGGTACGGTGTGCCCGATGCCCAGTTCTGAACTGACACCCCCCCCCCTCCTGAAAACAACGCCTAACAGTTTCACAAGCTGTATACTCACAACTTTACATTGTAGTAAAGTGTCATTTCTTCAGTGTTGTCACATGTAAATATATAGTGTTTAGCTATTGTGGTCAGCTCCAGTAGCCTTCCATAATTAAAGTGCACCTTTTTAGCTGTTTGTGGAGATTTGCAGTGAGCTAGATTTGCGATCTCGGTATTTGTAAAAGGGTGTTTCAGTGTATTTCCATTGGCGCAAACTAATTCTACATTTTTTTTGCTTAATAGATCTAAAAGTTATCAAATAAAATTTAGGGGTACTTGTCATGCCACATATGTGGTATAACAACTACTCTACAAATGTGGGAAGATTTACATATGGCGTACTGTTGTGCTAACTCTTAAATAACTCCTTGGGCGTGAACATATTGTTATCCATATGGCCCACATGAACTAGCAGTCTCCTGTTGTGTAAAGCAAGTAAAAATAAATAAATAAAAAAAGCATGTGATAAGAGGCTGTCTGTAGTGGCTTTGAAACGGGCAGAAATTTAGAGGTTTAAATGTTATAAAGTATATTAATCTAACAATGTTGGTTGTGCAAAGCTGGGGAATGGGTAGTAAAGGTGTTCTCTATCTTTTTAAAGAATAACAATTTTAGTGTAGACTGACCCTTTGAGAAGTGTAGTGCTCACAACAACCCCTTAGGTTACAAAGTTAATATTGTAACATAGGAGTTGTGATGACCAGGGTTAACCAACCCTGCACCAGTCACTTGTTTGGCAAAGAAAGGGTCAACAGACCCTTTCCACTTTAACTAATCTGTCACAGTCTAGCCACTCCAGGCAAGCCTGATACTTAGTTCAGTGGGTGCAAAGGTTAACAGCACTCTCTTGTCTGTCCTAGACTTAGAAAGAAAAAAAAATGCCCAAACTGCCTTTTAATGCCACCACACTAAAACTCTCTCTAAGCTGCCATCACTTGAGATGAAAGATGTGTTAATAATCATGTGTTACAGATCATACAGAAATGACCGCAACTTGCACCTCAGTAGCTGTTTGTGTTAACTTATAGACAGAAAGTTCTGGGTTTAAGTCATCTTAACAGCTTGGCTACAAGTAGAAGAGGACATTTTTCATGCTAAAAAAAAAATCAAAACAAACCAGGAGGAATTAAATGGCAAAACGTTTCCATATTGGAGTTTATGTTCATTTAAAAGTGAAAAATTACTAATTTCCGCTACTTCTTAACCCTTTGGCTGCTAAGACATTTCCCACCTGTGTTCTAAGCTGGGTTTGAGCTTTTTGTTGCAGTTCATGTTCACACAAACTTTACTTCTAAAAGTGTTTAAATAAACTATACAAACTATATATTGTTTTTTTTAGCAGACCCAGCAGATTCAAAATATGAATTATTATATGTGTATGTATCATCAGGTTAAAAAAATAGTGCCTAAAATGTGAAAAAACAAAATTTATGTTTACCTGATAAATGTATTTCTTTCCGGACATGGAGAGTCCACGACATCATTCCAATTACTAGTGGGATATTCAACTCCTGGCCAACAGGAGGAGGCAAAGAGCACCCCAGCAAAGCTGTTAAGTGTAACTTTCCTTACCCATAATCCTCAGTAATATAGCCGAAGGAAAATGGAAAAAAGAAGAAACACAAGGGTGAAAAAGGTGCCTGAGGTCTACTCAAAAAAATTGCCAAATTATAAGTAAAAAGAGTGCGGGTTTGTGGACTCTCCATGTCCGGAAAGAAAGAAATTTATCAGGTAAGCATTCATTTTGTTTTCTTTCCTAAGACATGGAGAGTCCACAACGTCATTCCAATTACTAGTGGGAACTAATACCCAAGCTAAAGGACACAGAATGAACAGGGAGGGAGGAAAAAAAAGGCAGGATGACCTAAACAGAAGGCACCACCGCTTGAAGAACCTTTCTCCCAAAGGAAGCCTCAGCCGAGGCAAAAGTATCAAATTTGTAGAATTTGGAAAAAGTATGCAAAGAGGACCATGTTGACACCTTGCAAATCTGTTCCACAGAAGATTCATTTTTGAAAGCTCAAGAAAAGGAGACAGCCCTAGTGGAATGAGCCGTAATTCTCTCAGGAGGCTGCTGTCCAGCAGTCTCATAAGCCAAACAATCATACTTCTTAACCAGAGGGAAAGAGTAGTAGAAGTGGCCTTCTGACCTTTACGCTTTACAGAGAAAACAACAAAAAGGGCAGACGATTGCCTAAAATTTTTAGTAGCTTTAAGGTAAAACTTTAGAGCACGCACAATATCTAAGTTATGCAAAAACAGTTCCTTATGAGAAGAAGGATTAGGATAAAAAGAAGGACCTCCTTATCAGCATGAAAGATAAGGTACAGTGAATCACACTGCAGAGTTAAATACTCAGACACTCTACGACCAGAAGAAATATCAAGAAGAAACAAAACCTTCCAAGATAATTTTATATCAACAACATGCATCACCTCAAACGGAGCCTGCTGCAAAACTTTACACAGGCCTGATTCTAACCAGGGCCTGAACAAAGGCTTGAACATCTGGCAAGGCTGCCAGACATTTGTGCAAAAGGATACATAGTGAAGAAATCTGATTCTTTAGAGTACTGACCGATAAACCCTTCTCCAGACCATCCTAAAGAAAAGACAAAATCTGGGGACTCCTCACCCGGCTCCAGGAGAACCCTTTAGATTTGCACCAATAAAGATATTTACGCCATATCTTATGGTAAATCTTGCGAGTCACAGGTTTGCAAGCCTAGAGCATAGGAAAAACCACGTCTAGACAGAACTAGGCGTTCAATCTCCAAGCAGTCAGCTTCAGAGAATCTAGGTTTGGATGGAGGAAACAGACTCTTAATTAGAAGGTCCTTCCTCAGAGGTAACCTCCAGGGAGGTAGAGATGACATCCCTACCAGATCCTGCGAAGCCATGCAGGAGATATTAGCATTACCAATGCTCTCTCCTGTTTGATAAGAGCAATGACTCGTGGAAGCAGAGCAAACAGAGGAAACAGGTAAGCGGCCTGAGGACCTCTTGACCTTGAACCGTACTTTGGAACCTTGGCTTTTGGCGGGTTGCCATCAGATCCAAATCTGAAACTCCCCACATAAGGGTTATCTGAGAGAACACTTCCGGACGGAGAGCCCATTCCCTGGGATGAAAATTTTGTCTACTCAGAAATTCCGTCTCCCAATTGTCCACTCCTCGAATGTGGATGGCAGACAATCGTGAGCTTCCGGCCATTGCAGAATGCGAGTCACATCCTTCATGGCCAAGGAACTCTGAGTTCCTCCCTGGTGGATGATGTAAGCCATTGAGGTGATGATGTCCGACTGGAATTTGATAAACCGCACTAAAGATAATTGAGGCCAAGCTATTAAGGCATTGAAGATTGCTCTCAACTCTAAGATGTTTATGGGAAGAGAGGACTCTTCTCGAGACCACAAGCTCTAAGCCTTCAGAGAACCCCAAACAGCTCCCCAGCCTGACAGGCTGACGTCCATAGTCACAATCACCCAGGAAGGTCTCCAGAAGCAAGTGCCCCGAGACAGATTTTCCTGTGAAATCCACCACGAGAGAGTCTTTTGTTAGGGGGTCCAGATTTATCCTCTGCGATAAATCTGAATGGTCTCCGTTCCATTGACTGAGCATGCAAAGCTGCAGTGGTCGCAGATGGAAGTGAGGAAAAGGAATGATGTCCATAGAAGCCACCATCAGACCAATCACCTCCATGCATTGAGCCACTGATGGATGAAAGGCAGACTGGAGGGAAAGGCAAGAAGCCAGAACTTTGCATTTTCTGACGTTCGTCAGGAAAATCTTCATGAACAGAGAAACTATGATAGCCTCTAGAAAAACCTTTCTTGTAGATGGAACTAGAGAACTCTTTTCCAGATTCACTTTCCATCCGCGGGAACTTAGAAAAGACAACAACATCTCTGTATGAGATTTTGCTAGTTGCAAAGATGACACTTGAACCAAGATGTTGTCTAGATAAGGCACCACCGCAATTCCCTGGGATCTGATCACTGCCAAAAGAGCTCTCAGAACATTTGTAAATACTCTGGGTGCTATTGCAAGACCAAACGGAAGAGCAATAAACTGGAAATGCTTGTCCAGAAAGGCAAACCTTAGGAACTGGTTATGATCCCTGTGAATGGGAACGTGTAAGTACGTGTCCTTCAGGTCTATGGTCATCATGAACTGACCTTCCTGAACCAATGGAATAATGGAACAAATAGTTTCCATCTTGAATGACGAAACCCTGAGGAATTTGTTGAGGCACTTGAGATCTAGGATTGGTCGAAAAGTTCCCTCCTTTTTGGGAACCACAAATAAATTTGAATAGAATCCTAGACCCTGTTCCTCTAGAGGGACTGGTACGATAACTCCCAGGGAGGATAGGTCCTTTATGCAATTTAAGAAGGCCTCCCTCTTTACCTGGTTTGAGGATAGTCTTGATAGGAGAAATCTGCCCCTTGGAGGGTGAGACTTGAATCCTATTTTGTAACCCTGGGATACTATGTCCACAGCCCATGGATCTGGGACATCGTGTATCCAAGCCTGTTGAAAAAGAAAAAGCCTGCCCCCCACCTGATCCAAAGTTGGATCGGGGGCAGATCCTTCATGCTGATTTAGAGTCAGCGAAAGACTTCTTGTTTTGTTTTCCCTTATTCCATGGCTGGCTGGTTTTCCAAGAGGACCTGGATTGGTCTGGTTTGGATGAAGAAGAGGAGAACTTCTGTCCCTTAAAATTCTTAAGGGAAGGAAAATTAGAAGTCTGATGACCCTTAGGTCTATTCTTTTTGTCCTGAGGTAGGAAAGATCCCTTTCCACCTGTAATCTCTGAAATGATCTCCGCCAGACCAGGTCCAAACAAAGTTTTACCCTTATAGGGCAAAAGCCAAAAGCTTGGCCTTTGAAGAAACATCAGCTGACCAATATTTTAATCACAGCTCCCAGCTCCCAGTCTAATTACCTGCATTGGCCAGTTTAAGAGCCTTGATCCTGTCTTGGATCTCCTCTACAGTAGTCTCTTCTAAAATCAGATCAGATAGGGCATCACACCAATAAGATGCTGCTCCTGCAACCGTGGCAATACTTGACGCAGGTTGCCGCTATAAACCCTGATGGACATACATCTTTTGTAAATAAGCCTCCAGCTTTTTATCTATAGGATCCTTTAAAGAACAACTATCCTCTATAGGAATGGTAGTGCTCTTAGCTAGCATAGAAATAGCACCTTCTACTTTAGGAATGGTGCGCCATGAGTCTCGAATAGAGTCATCAACAGGAAACATCTTTTTAAAAACAGGGGAGGGGAAAAACGGGACCTCTGGCTTTATCCCATTCCTGTGCTATAACTTCTGAAAGTTTTCTAGGAACAGGAAAAACATAATCAGAAGAAGGAGAATCATAAACTCTATCCAGCTTAGAAGACGTCATAGGGTTGGCAGCAACCGAAGGTTCAGAGTCGTCCAAAGTAGCTAGAACCTACTTCAGAAGTAAACGAAGATGTTCAAGCTTAAATCTAAAAATAACCTCTTCAGATTCTGAAGATTTCACCGGCAAGGAGTCCGAATCTAAAATCTCACCATCAGAAGCTAATGAAGTATTTTCCTCATCAGACAATTGAGAAAGGTTGACCAACGCAGATTTAGAGGAGTCAGAAGCCTTACTAGCGGTAAAATGTTTATATTTTCTCTTACGCTTACCCGAAGAAGGGAAAGCGTACAAAGCCACTGTTACTGCAGAGGTAATCTGAGTGGCAAAATTCCCAGGCAAATAAACACCCTCAGGAGGTTGAGAGGACACAGAGGGCACAGTATGATACACAATTAAGGCTTGGGACGTTTGAGGAGAAAGCCGAGGCATGTCACACACAGCATTGTCCTTTTTTTTTTTTTAAATCTTTATTTATAGCTTGGGAAAAAAATACAAAATAACACAGGAACCAATTAAAATCTTATGTACCAAGTAATTGTATCCTAAAAGTGTATATAAGTATAGCAGGTTAACAAAACAGAATCAATGTCTAATATATTTTTACAACATTCCTTCTAATAAATACAGGTCAACAAGATACATTCCAGTGTCGTATAAGTATATCTTGTTGCTTTCCCATTTATTTTTTACTTTCTTCATTTTATAACAAATGAGAGCCTAAAACCTGCACACAAAACATACAAAAGAGAGAGAACAACACAAACCTAAACAAAACAAAACAAGACAAACCAAAAAAAAGCCCTCACAGTCCGCTCCGTCCGCCCAAGTCCATGACGCCTCCCCAACCCTCACTCAATGTCCTCTATCCAATTTCCAGGAAAGCGGCCTGCATATATGTTTGTCAAAATAAACTCAGACTCGCGAAATGGTTTGATCAATTTTCTTTGGCAAGCCAGGGGAAGTGATAAAACAAACATTTCCCATTTCCTGAAAAATACAGGAAGATGATCTCCTTGTGGATAGGGTATATTAAATTGCTCTGTCGTAAACTGACTCAATAAAGCCTTTTTAAAATGAGACATTTTAGGTGCTTCACGAGCCTTCCATAGTTTAAGAATAAGGTTATGTCCCGTTAATATAATTGTATTTATAAGACTATAATTTTTTGTTATACCTTGGAATTTCACCAAGAAAAAAATCTCAATGGGAATCAATACATGATCCAAATATAAGATTGCGTTCATCCAATATGTTATCTTTTTCCAAAACTGTAAAATTTTGGGGCAGGCCCAGAGGCAGTGAAATAGATCTACATCCAATGCGGAACATCTAGAACAGGAGATACTTGATTTATACCATTTGGATAAAATTCCCGGGGTGAGATACCTCTGAAGCCCTATTTTGATCTGGGACTCTCTCCACAGTGTTGGTACCCAACTTTGTTGAACTAATTTGAAACTGTTCATCTATATCTGAAAATTGGATAGACCATTTTGCTACCATGTCACTGACTTGCAAGCTAGAAGTTTTTTGAATCATAAGTAAATATAATGAGGAGATTGCATAAATTCCTGATGCATAGTTATGTACCCTAGACTGTAAGTCACCTAATGACCCATTTTTTCCGTGACTTTTGAGCAACTCTTGAAGGTAATGTCTAACTTGAAGATACGCATAGAATTCGCGAGCACCTAAATCAAAGTTATTTGCTATTTCTGCAAAGGTTATTGGATGACCTGCGGTTCCCAAGATCTGGCTCATGGTTTTCAGACCTTTTAGTTCCCAGTCCTTAAATACCTGATTTGACAGCCCATGGCTAAAGTTGGAGTTGCCACAAATAGGTAGGTAATGTGAGACATACGGCGAGCAATCCAGATCAACACACAGTTTCTGCCATGCCACTATAACATTTCTAAACATAGATAGATAAAATATATTTGAGGGGAGTGAAGTCAGCGGGCAGTGAAGTAATGCCTTCAATTGGAAAGGAGCCACCAACCGCGATTCCCAGATGAAGGAGGAAATTTGATCTTTTTCCGTTATCCAATCCAGCGCAAATCTCGCAATGATAACTAGATTATAAACCTGGATGTTGGGAAGCGCGAGACCAATTTGGTATTCATGAGTCGCTGACAGGCGATCCGCAGTTTGGTCCCTTTCCACAAAAATCTAGAGCAGGCTCTATTATATATAGCAATATCCTTCTTATGTAAGAACAACGGAATATTCTGCAGGATATACAAAAGTTTAGGAAAAATAACTGTTTTAATCAGTACTACACGGGCAGATAGAGATATGGGTAACGAGATCCAATCCCCTAGCTTTTTACAACAATGCTCTGTTGAATAACAGGGGGGAGAGTGGACAGCCCTGTCTGGTTCCTCTATGCAGGATAAATCGTTGAGAGATAACATTATTAACAACAACCGCCGATGTGGGGACACTATAGATTAAACGGATGTAGTTGTTAAAAAAAACCCTGACAGCCCGAATTGGTCTAGGGAGAAGAACAAATGATCCCAGCTGATCCGATCAAAGGCCTTCTCTGCGTCGACCGTTAAGATGGCCTTATCCAAGATCTTGCAGGAGCTAGAAGTTGTATATCTGTTCCAGAAAGACTCAATAAGCACTAGCAGTTTCTTCATATTTCTCACTGGGTTCCGACCGGACATAAATCCAGATTGGTTCCCGTGAATTAGGTCACCAATACATGGTTTCAATCGGTTGGCTAAAATGGCCGCTAGAAGCTTATAGTCGGTATTAAGGACTGATATCGGTCTATAGGAACTGGGTAACTCAGGGTCCTTGCCCTTTTTAAGGATTAATTAGATATTCGCTGCCGCAAAGCACGAGGAGCATCTGGTATTTTCTGAAAAATAGAAGTTGTACAGCTTATTCAATATAGGTGTCACCTGCACTTGCAAGATTCTATAAAATTCAATCGGGAATGCATCCGGCCCAGCCGCTTTATTTGATTTAGCAAATTTAATTGCTAATAGAATCTCCTCTTCAGTGATGGGAGCGTTGATAGATTCGGAACCTTAATCCTCTCCCCAAATTCTCTTTTCTTTACTAAGTTTGGAGACTCTGGCTTATACAGATCTTGAAAGAATTCAAAAAACACTCTTTCAATGTCAGGATGACTGGTTTACCTCGTTACACCTTGTTTAATGGCAGAGATTGCATGTCTCGGAGAGGCTTTAGCTAGTCTAGCTAAAAACTTAGCCGATCTCCCTGTGTAACCACGATATAAAGCTTTTAATCTAAGGTCTTCTTGAGCACTATGCTTGATGTGTATGTCTCGCAATGCCTTCACTCTCGTATATGTCTCCCAACAATGTTTAGAAGGGTTGTTTATATATGCTCTGTATGCATTTTTCACTTGGTTAGCAAGCTACCTACCGACATGACTACATTTCTTCTTCCAGTATGACATATAGGATTTTATCTCCCCTCGTAAAACAGCCTTGGAAGCCCCCCAAAACACTTCAATTTTATCTAAATAGTTTTTGTTATTTTTATAAAAATCAACCCACTTCAGTCGTAACCAGTTTTGAAAACTAGTATTATTACTTAAATATCTAGGAAAAGAGATGTAGTTACTACCAGGATTCTTTAAGACCGGTTTACACGTCAGTGAGATGGCGGCGTGGTCGGAAATTATGATGTCCTCAATTTTAGGGACCCAGTTCCATTTAAGGAGAGAATCTGAAATAAGGAAGTAATCAATCCTGGAAAATGCTTGCTGGGCCTGTGACATACATGTGTATACCCGAACATCTGGATTCTGTACCCACCATATATCAACCAAACCTAGATGTGAGCGGAACTTTTGAAAAATCCGGACTAGTATTAAGTGATCTTTTTTTAAGACTATCCAGCGTAGAGTCTGCTAGTAAGTTAAAATCTCCCACAATGATTAAATTCTGCCCTATAAATCTATGTAACTTCACTATTAAATCAGCCCAAAAGTTGTGATTGATTTGGTTAGGCCCGTAAATGTTACATACTGTATATTGGATCTTATTGATCTCAATCTCCAGAATTAAAAATCGACCGTCAGGGTCTGCTTCAATGTTTGCTATATGGTAATCCAAATTCTTATTCAACAAAATGGCTACCCCCCTCTTTCTGGAAACAAACGGGGCGGCGATAAACTCCCCAACACACTTAGATTTAAGTTTAGGAATTTCTGGGGGCTTAAGATGTAATTCCTGGAGCAAAACTATATCAGGATTAAATTTCCCCAAGTATTTTATTATAGATTTCCTTTTAATTGGGGAGGTTATGCCGCCCACATTCCAAGAAATTAAGTTAAATTTAGGATCCATCAAATCTTGTTAGCTATCATCATGTGAGTGGTGAGAGGAGGACAGACTGGACGTGAAGGAGCGAAAAGGAGGGAAAAAACTAAATTTATGCTTACCTGATAAATTTATTTCTCTTGTGGTGTATCCAGTCTACGGATTCATCCATTACTTGTGGGATATTCTCCTTCCCAACAGGAAGCTGCAAGAGGATCACCCACAGCAGAGCTGTCTATATAGCTCCTCCCCTAACTGCCACCTCCAGTCATTCGACCGAAGACAAGCAAGAGAAAGGAGAAACTATAGGGTGCAGTAGTGACTGTAGTTTAAAAATAAAAAACACCTGCCTTAAAATGACAGGGCGGGCCGTGGACTGGATACACCACAAGAGAAATAAATTTATCAGGTAAGCATAAATTTTGTTTTCTCTTGTAAGGTGTATCCAGTCCACGGATTCATCCATTACTTGTGGGATACGAATACCAAAGCTATAGGACACGGATGAAGGGAGGGACAAGGCAGGCGCTTAAACAGAAGGCACCACTGCCTGTAAGACCTTTCTCCCAAAAACAGCCTCCGAAGAAGCAAAAGTATCAAATTTGTAGAATTTAGAAAAAGTATGAAGCGAAGACCAAGTCGCCGCCTTACAAATCTGTTCAACAAAAGCCTCATTTTTAAAAGCCCATGTGGAAGCCATCGCTCTAGTGGAATGAGCTGTAATTCTTTCAGGAGGCTGCTGGCCAGCAGTCTCATAAGCTAAGCGGATTATACTTCTTAACCAAAAAGAAAGAGAAGTTGCTGAAGCCCTTTGGCCTCTCCTCTGTCCAGAGTAGACAACAAACAATGCAGATGTTTGACGGAAATCCTTAGAAGCTTGTAAATAAAACTTTAAGGCATGAACCACGTCAAGATTGTGTAAAAGACGTTCCTTCTTTGAAGAAGGGTTAAGACACAGTGACGGAACAACAATCTCCTGATTTATATTCTTATTAGATACCACCTTAGGAAGAAACCCAGGTTTGGTACGCAAAACTACCTTATCTGCATAGAAGATCAGATAAGGGGAATCACACTGTAAGGCAGATAACTCTGAAACTCTTCGAGCCGAAGAGATAGCTACCAAAAACAGAACTTTCCAAGATAAAAGCTTGATATCTATGGAATGCAGAGGTTCAAACGAAACCCCTTGAAGAACCTTAAGAACTAAATTTAAACTCCATGGCGGAGCAACGGGTTTAAACACATGCTTTATTCTAACTAAAGCCTGACAAAACGCCTGAACGTCTGGAACATCCGCCAGACGCTTGTGCATAAGAATAGACAGAGCAGAAATCTGTCCTTTTAAGGAACTAGCTGACAATCCCTTCTCCAATCCTTCTTGGAGAAAAGATAATATCCTAGGAATCCTGACTTTACTCCATGAGTAACCCTTGGATTCACACCAATGAAGATATTTACACCATATCTTATGATAGATTTTCCTGGTGACAGGCTTTCGAGCCTGTATTAAGGTATCAATGACCGATAAAATCAAGCGTTCAATCTCCAAGCAGTCAGACGCAGAGAAATTAGATTTGGATGGTTGAAAGGACCCTGAAGTAGAAGGTCCTGCCTCAGCGGCAGAGTCCATGGTGGAAAGGATGACTTGTTCACCAGATCTGCATACCAAGTCCTGCGTGGCCACGCAGGTGCTATCAAAATCACCAAAGCTCTCTCCTGCTTGATCTTGGCAATCAGACGAGAGAGCAGAGGAAACGGTGGAAACACATAAGCCAGGTTGAAGGACCAAGGTGCTGCTAGAGCATCTATCAGTGCTGCCTTGGGATCCCTGGACCTGGATCCGTAACAAGGAAGCTTGGCGTTCTGACAAGACGCCATGAGATCCAGTTCTGGTTTTCCCCAAAGTTAAATAAACTGTGCAAACACCTCCGGATGGAGTTCCCACTCCCCCGGATGAAAAGTCTGTCGACTTAGAAAATCCGCCTCCCAGTTCTCTACTCCTGGGATATGGATAGCTGATAGAAGGCAAGAGTGAACCTCTGCCCATAGAATTATTTTTGAAACCTCCAACATTGCTAGGGAACTCCTTGTTCCCCCTTGATGGTTGATGTAGGCTACAGTTGTGATATTGTCCGACTGAAATCTGATAAACCTGACCGCAGCAAGCTGAGTCCAAGCCTGAAGAGCATTGAATATCGCTTTTAGTTCCAGAATGTTTATCGGAAGAAGTGCCTCCTCCTGAGTCCACGAGACCTGAGCCTTCAGGGAGTTCCAGACTGCACCCCAGCCCAAAAGGCTGGCATCTGTCGTTACTATTGTCCAATCTGGCCTGCGCAAGGTCATACCCTTGGACAGATGGACCCGAGATAGCCACCAGAGAAGAGAATCCCTGGTCTCTTGATCCAAATTTAGTAGAGGGGACAAATCTGTGTAATCCCCATTCCACTGACTGAGCATGCAGAGTTGCAGCGGTCTGAGATGTAGGCGGGCAAACGGCACTATGTCCATTGCCGCTACCATTAAGCCGATTACTTCCATACACTGAGCCACTGAAGGGCGAGAAGTACAATAAAGAACACGGCAGGAATTTAGAAGTTTTGACAACCTGGCCTCTGTCAGGTAAATCTTCATTTCTACAGAATCTATCAGAGTTCCTAGGAAGGAAACTCTTGTGAGAGGGGATAGAGAACTCTTTTCTTCGTTCACTTTCCACCCATGAGACCTCAGAAAGGCCAGAACAATGTCCGTATGGGACTTGGCGATTTGAAGAGTAGACGCCTGAATCAGAATGTCGTCTAGGTAAGGGGCTACCGCTATGCCCCGCGGCCTTAGAACCGCCAGAAGGGACCCTAGAACCTTTGTAAAGATTCTTGGTGCCATGGCTAACCCAAAGGGAAGAGCCACAAACTGGTAATGCCTGTCTAGGAAGGCGAACCTGAGAAACCGATGATGATCTCTGTGTATCGGAATGTGAAGATAAGATCCTTTAAGTCCACGGTAGTCATATATTGACCCTCCTGGATCATAGGTAGGATGGTTAGAATAGTCTCCATCTTGAAGGATGGGACCCTGAGAAATTTGTTTAGGATCTTGAGATCTAAGATTGGTCTGAAAGTTCCCTCTTTCTTGGGAACTACAAACAGATTTGAATAGAAGCCTTGCCCCTGTTCCTCCTTTGGAACTGGGTGGATCACTCCCATAACTAGGAGGTCTTGAACACATTGTAAGAATGCCTCTCTCTTTATCTGGTTTGCAGATAATTGTGAGAGATGAAATCTTCCTTTTGGGGAAGAAGCTTTGAAGTCCAGAAGATATCCCTGGGACACAATTTCCAACGCCCAGGGATCCTGGACATCTCTTGCCCAAGCCTGGGCGAAGAGAGAAAGTCTGCCCCCTACTAGATCCGTTACCGGATCGGGGGCTGATCTTTCATGCTGTCTTAGAGGCAGCAGCAGGTTTTTTGGCCTGCTTTCCTTTGTTCCAAGCCTGGTTAGGTCTCCAGACCGGCTTGGACTGGGCAAAATTTCCCTCTTGTTTTGTATTAGAGGAAGTTGAAGCTGCGCCACTCTTGAAGTTTCGAAAGGCACGAAAATTAGTCTGTTTGGTCCTTAATTTGTTGGACCTATCCGGAGGAAGGGCGTGACCTTTTCCTCCAGTAATATCAGAAATGATCTCCTTCAGTCCAGGCCCGAATAGGTTGTGCCCCTTGAAGGGAATGTTGAGAAGCTTAGAATTTGAAGTAACGTCAGCTGACCAGGATTTAAGCCATAATGCCCAACGCGCCTGAATAGCAAAACCTGAGTTCTTAGCCGTTAGTTTGGTTAAATGAACAACAGCGTCAGAAACAAATGAATTGGCTAGCTTAAGAGCTTTAAGCTTGTCAAGGATATCATCCAATGGGGTTTCTACCTGTAGAGCCTCTTCTAGAGACTCAAACCAGAAGGCTGCAGCAGCAGTGACAGGGGCAATGCGTGCAAGGGGCTGGAGAATAAAACCTTGTTGAATAAACATTTTCTTAAGGTAACCCTCTAATTTTTTATCCATTGGATCTAGGAAAGCACAACTGTCCTCGACGGGGATAGTTGTACGCTTAGCTAGGGTAGAGACTGCTCCCTCCACCTTAGGGACCGTTTGCCACAAGTCCCGTGTAGCGGCATCTATGGGAAACATCTTTTTAAAAACAGGAGGGGGAGAGAATGGTACACCTGGTCTATCCCATTCCTTAGTAATAATTTCTGAAAACCTTTTAGGTATTGGAAAAACATCAGTGTAAACAGGCACTGCATAGTATTTATCCAATCTACACAATTTCTCTGGGACTATAATGGCATCACAGTCATCCAGAGTTGCTAACACCTCCCTGAGCAACACGCGGAGGTGTTCAAGCTTAAATTTAAATGTAGACATATCAGAATCAGGTTGAAGTGTCTTCCCTGAGTCAGAAAAATCACCCACAGATAGAAGCTCTCCTGCCTCAGCTTCTGCACATTGTGAGGGTATATCAGACATAGCTACTAAAGCGTCAGAGAGCTCTGTATTTTTCCTAGCCCCAGAGCTGTCTCGCTTTCCTTGTAACCCTGGCAGTTTGGACAATACCTCTGTAAGGGTATGATCCATAACTGCCGCCATGTCTTGTAAGGTAAACGCTATGGGCGCGCTAGATGTACTTGGCGTCCCTTGAGCGGGAGTTATATGCTCTGACACGTGGGGAGAGTTAGACGGCATAACTTCCCCCTTGTCAATTTCCTCTGGTGATAAATTTTTTAAAGCCAGAATATGGTCTTTATAACTTATAGTAAGATCAGTGCATTTGGTACACATTCTAAGAGGGGGTTCCACAATGGCTTCTAAACATAATGAACAAGGAGTTTCCTCTATGTCAGACATGTTTAACAGACTAGTAATGAGACCAGCAAGCTTTGAAAACACTTTAATTAATGTGAAAAAGCAGAATATAAAAAACGGTACTGTGCCTTTAAGGGAAAAAAACAAATACAAAAACTGCAAAACAGTAAAAAAAGCAGTTAACTCTATGAAATTTTTACAGTGTATATACTAGACTAAATTAGCATTGCACCCACTTGCAAATGGATGATTAACCCCTCAGGCTCAAAAACGAAACAAAAAAAACGGTAAAACCGTTAAAACAGTCACAAGCAAACTGCCACAGCTCTACTGTGGCTCCTACCTTCCCATAAAACGACTTTTGTAGTCACAAAAACCCTTTACAGAGGTCCAATATGTCAGGGGACTCCTTCAGGGAAGTTGGATGTCTCAGAATGTAAAAACTACTGCGCAATTAGAGCGCGAAAATAGGCCCCTCCCACCATGCACTCAAAGTCAGAGGGCCTTAAAAAACTACTCCTAGGAGTAAAATAACAGCCATGTGGAAAACTAGGCCCCAAATAAAGATTTATCACCCTTAGTAAAAAACGTTCTTTATAAATCCTGTAAACGTTTAACATACTAAGCCATAAGAGCAAGTAACATGAATATTACTCTTTACTGCAAGCATGATGCTAGTCGTTATTAAATCACTGCAATCAGGCTTACCTTAAATATATCAGGCACTGTCAGCATTTTCTAGACTTCTTATCATCTCTCTAGAAAAAAATATACTGAACATACCTCAGGGCAGTTAATTCTGCAGGCCGTTCCCCCAGCTGAAGTTTTCCCATACTCTTCAGTTATGTGTGAGAACAGCAGTGGATCTTAGTTACAACCTGCTAAGATCATCAAAAACCTCAGGCAAAACTCTTCTTCTAATTTCTGCCTGAGGTAAAAACAGTACAACGCCGGTACCATTTAAAAATAACAAACTTTTGATTGAAGATAAACTACACTAAGTCACCACATATCTCTAGCTACTTCCCTTGTCGAGAGCTGCAAGAGAATGACTGGAGGTGGCAGTTAGGGGAGGAGCTATATAGACAGCTCTGCTGTGGGTGATCCTCTTGCAGCTTCCTGTTGGGAAAGAGAATATCCCACAAGTAATGGATGAATCTGTGGACTGGATACACCTTACAAGAGAAAAAAAAACAAAAAAAACAACCTGTTGAGTCGCAAAAAAACACATAAAACAAATGTAGAGTCCCTTAACTAGGAATACACCTTTTCCACTCGCACAGAGACCATACGCCATAACTGGTGTTAATAATTTATGGTACCCACGCATCTCTACAAAAGGTCTCAGCTTCCATGACATTATTTAGTATGTGAGAAGTGCCCTCTCTCATCACAACTAACTTTGCGGGGTAAATCAATTTGATGTTGTAATTTTCCTTCTGTAGCCTACCATAGAAAAAAGACATGTCTCTCCTTTTGGACAAGGTTTCTGATGAAAAATCTTGAAAGATTAATAACTTGTGAGAACCTAGTACAAAGGGGTTACATTTTCTGTAATACTTAAGGTATAACAGCTTGTCTTGAAAATTAATAAATTTGAATATCACCGGCCTTGGTCTATTACCCTCATTATGTTCTCTGCGGTACCCTATCCTATAAACCCTCTCTATCTGAAAGGGAGTAGCAGGAGCTGGAATCTGCAATGCCTGAGGTAATGTTATTGATACAAAGGCCATCAGATCTTGGAATTCTGATGATTCAGGAAGGCCAATCACTTTCAAATTGTTACGTCTTGAACAATCCTCAAGATCTTCAATCTTAGCTTTTAGTGTTGCAATCGTTTTACTATGCGTATCTATAACAGGATCTTGTACATTAAGTCTATCCTCCAAATCAGAGATTCTGTTTTTGGCTTCAACTAATTTTGTGGAAAATTGTCTGACCTCTACCGTAAGATTTGATATCTCATTCCTAATCTCAAGTTTAATCGAGTCAAATTGAGGGGTAAGGATTTTAGCAACTTCGGCTGCAAATTCTGCCATATTGCTACACAATGGGTTAGTGGGACCTTTTTCTTGAGGTATATCAATGCTGGAATCCAGAATCCTGCTACTCCCCTTCTTGTCCTTTGACTTGGGGGGCATGTTGGAAGGTGAGCTCTTTTGGAGCATGTATCTGTCCATGAACCAAGAATTCTCAAGGACCTTTTATTGAGTACCAAGGTATTAAAGAGGGGGGGGGGGGGAAAGCTATACTTCCTATGGAGCTTATACCTCAACTTTGTGTAGATTTTACTCTTAGTTAACGTGAGAAAAAAGAGAGTATATACCATATATATATGGTATTTAGCTTCTGTTGTTTGTGCTATTTATTAAATAGCTAACACAGAAAAAAAGAAAAGACAGGAGAGAAAGCAAAAAAAAAAAAAAAAAAAGGAAGAAAACATAATTTATGCTTACCTGATAAATTCCTTTCTTCTGTTGTGTGATCAGTCCACGGGTCATCATTACTTCTGGGATATTATCTGCTCCCCTACAGGAAGTGCAAGAGGATTCACCCAGCAGAGTTGCTATATA
Organism: Bombina bombina; assembly: GCF_027579735.1. Lineage (NCBI taxonomy): Eukaryota > Metazoa > Chordata > Amphibia > Anura > Bombinatoridae > Bombina > Bombina bombina. The sequence continues at coordinate 440,391,596 of NC_069503.1, forward strand.
GCTCCTCCCCTCTACGTCACCTCCAGTCATTCGACCAAAGACCAACGAGAAAGGAGAAGCCAAGGGTGTAGTGGTGACTGAATTATAATTTAAAAAATATGTACCTGCCGTAAAAAACAGGGCGGGCCGTGGACTGATCACACAACAGAAGAAAGGAATTTATCAGGTAAGCATAAATTATGTTTTCTTCTGTTATGTGTGATCAGTCCACGGGTCATCATTACTTCTGGGATACCAATACCAAAGCAAAAGTACACGGATGACGGGAGGGATAGGCAGGCTCATTATACAGAAGGAACCACTGCCTGAAGAACCTTTCTCCCAAAAATAGCCTCCGAAGAAGCAAAAGTGTCAAATTTGTAAAATTTGGAAAAAGTATGAAGCGAAGACCAAGTTGCAGCCTTGCAAATCTGTTCAACAGAGGCCTCATTCTTAAAGGCCCAAGTGGAAGCCACAGCTCTAGTGGAATGAGCTGTAATTCTTTCAGGAGGCTGCTGTCCAGCAGTCTCATAGGCTAAACGTATTATGCTACGAAGCCAAAAAGAGAGAGAGGTAGCAGAAGCTTTTTGACCTCTCCTCTGTCCAGAATAAACGACAAACAGGGAAGAAGTTTGGCGAAAATCTTTAGTTGCCTGCAAGTAGAACTTGAGGGCACGAACTACATCCAGATTGTGTAGAAGACGTTCCTTCTTTGAAGAAGGATTTGGACACAAGGATGGAACAACAATCTCTTGATTGATATTCCTATTAGAGACAACCTTAGGTAAGAACCCAGGTTTAGTACGCAGAACTACCTTGTCTGAGTGAAAGATCAGATAAGGAGAATCACAATGTAGGGCTGATAACTCAGAGACTCTTCGAGCCGAGGAAATAGCCATTAAAAATAGAACTTTCCAAGATAACAATTTTATATCAATGGAATGAAGGGGTTCAAACGGAACACCCTGTAAAACGTTAAGAACTAAGTTTAAACTCCATGGCGGAGCAACAGTTTTAAACACAGGCTTGATCCTAGCTAAAGCCTGACAAAAGGCCTGGATGTCTGAATTTTCTGACAGACGCCTGTGCAACAAGATGGACAGAGCTGAGGTCTGTCCCCTTAATGAGCTAGCCGATAAACCCTTTTCTAAACCTTCTTGTAGAAAAGACAATATCCTAGGAATCCTAACCTTACTCCAGGAGTAATCTTTGGATTCACACCAGTATAGGTATTTACGCCATATTTTATGGTAAATCTTTCTGGTAACAGGCTTCCTAGCCTGTATCAGGGTATCAATAACCGACTCAGAAAAACCACGTTTTGATAAAATCAAGCGTTCAATTTCCAAGCAGTCAGCTTCAGAGAAGTTAGACTTTGATGTTTGAATGGACCCTGAATCAGAAGGTCCTGTCTTAGAGGTAGAGACCAAGGCGGACAGGATGACATGTCCACTAGATCTGCATACCAAGTCCTGCGCGGCCATGCAGGCGCTATTAGAATCACTGATGCTCTCTCCTGTTTGATTTTGGCAATCAATCGAGGAAGCAGCGGGAAGGGTGGAAACACATAAGCCATCCTGAAGTTCCAAGGTGCTGTCAAAGCATCTATCAGAACCGCTCCCGGATCCCTGGATCTGGATCCGTAGCGAGGAAGTTTGGTGTTCTGGCGAGACGCCATGAGATCTATCTCTGGTTTGCCCCAACGTCGAAGTATTTGGGCAAAGACCTCCGGATGAAGTTCCCACTCCCCCGGATGAAGAGTCTGGCGACTCAAGAAATCCGCCTCCCAGTTCTCCACTCCCGGGATGTGGATTGCTGATAGGTGGCAAGAGTGAGACTCTGCCCAGCGAATTATCTTTGATACTTCTATCATTGCTAGGGAGCTTCTTGTCCCTCCCTGATGGTTGATGTAAGCTACAGTCGTGATGTTGTCCGACTGAAACCTGATGAACCCCCGAGTCTTTAACTGGGGCCAAGCTAGAAGGGCATTGAGAACTGCTCTCAATTCCAGAATGTTTATTGGCAGGAGACTTTCCTCCTGACTCCATTGTCCCTGAGCCTTCAGAGAATTCCAGACAGCGCCCCAACCTAGAAGGCTGGCGTCTGTTGTTACAATTGTCCAGTCCGGCCTGCTGAACGGCATCCCCCTGGACAGATGTGGCCGAGAAAGCCACCATAGAAGAGAGTTTCTGGTCTCTTGATCCAGATTCAGAGTGGGGGACAAATCTGAGTAATCCCCATTCCACTGACTCAGCATGCACAATTGCAGCGGTCTGAGATGTAGGCGTGCAAAGGGTACTATGTCCATTGCTGCTACCATTAAGCCGATCACCTCCATGCATTGAGCTACTGACGGGAGTTGAATGGAATGAAGGACACGGCATGTATTTAGAAGCTTTGTTAATCTGTCTTCTGTCAGATAAATCTTCATTTCTACAGAATCTATAAGAGTCCCCAAGAATGGAACTCTTGTGAGAGGCAAGAGAGAACTCTTCTTTTCGTTCACTTTCCATCCATGCGACCTTAGAAATGCCAGAACTAACTCTGTATGAGACTTGGCAGTTTGAAAGCTTGAAGCTTGTATCAGAATGTCGTCTAGGTACGGAGCTACCGAAATTCCTCGCGGTCTCAGAACCGCTAGAAGGGCACCCAGAACCTTTGTGAAGATTCTTGGAGCCGTAGCCAATCCGAATGGAAGGGCTACAAACTGGTAATGCCTGTCTAAGAAGGCAAACCTTAGATACCGGTAATGATCTTTGTGAATCGGTATGTGAAGGTAAGCATCCTTTAAATCCACTGTGGTCATGTACTGACCCTTTTGGATCATGGGTAAGATTGTCCGAATAGTTTCCATTTTGAACGATGGAACTCTTAGGAATTTGTTTAGGATCTTTAAATCCAAGATTGGCCTGAAAGTTCCCTCTTTTTTGGGGACCACAAACAGGTTTGAGTAAAACCCTTGTCCTTGTTCCGACCGCGGAACCGGATGGATCACTCCCATTAATAATAGATCTTGTACACAGCGTAGAAACGCGTCTTTCTTTATTTGGCTTGTTGACAACCTTGACAGATGAAATCTCCCTCTTGGGGGAGATAATTTGAAGTCTAGAAGGTATCCCTGAGATATGATCTCTAGCGCCCAGGGATCCTGGACATCTCTTGCCCAAGCCTGGGCGAAGAGAGAGAGTCTGCCCCCCACTAGATCCGGTCCCGGATCGGGGGCCCTCGGTTCATGCTGTCTTAGGGGCAGCAGCAGGTTTTCTGGCCTGCTTGCCCTTATTCCAGGACTGGTTAGGTTTCCAGCCTTGTCTGTAACGAGCAACAGCTCCTTCCTGTTTTGGTGCAGTGGAAGTTGATGCTGCACCTGCTTTGAAATTCCGAAAGGGACGAAAATTAGACTGTCTAGCCTTAGCTTTGGCTTTGTCTTGAGGTAGAGCGTGGCCCTTACCTCCTGTAATGTCAGCGATAATTTCTTTCAAACCGGGCCCAAATAAAGTTTGCCCCTTGAAAGGTATATTAAGTAATTTGGACTTAGAAGTTACATCAGCCGACCAGGATTTTAGCCACAGCGCCCTACGTGCCTGAATGGCGAATCCTGAATTCTTAGCCGTAAGTTTGGTTAAATGTACTACGGCCTCCGAAATGAATGAATTAGCTAGTTTAAGGACTCTAAGCCTGTCCGTAATGTCGTCCAGCGTAGCGGAACTAAGGTTCTCTTCCAGAGACTCAATCCAAAATGCTGCCGCAGCCGTAATCGGCGCGATGCATGCAAGGGGTTGCAATATAAAACCTTGTTGAACAAACATTTTCTTAAGGTAACCCTCTAATTTTTTATCCATAGGATCTGAAAAAGCACAGCTATCCTCCACCGGGATAGTGGTGCGCTTAGCTAAAGTAGAGACTGCTCCCTCCACCTTAGGGACCGTTTGCCATAAGTCCCGTGTGGTGGCGTCTATTGGAAACATCTTTCTAAATATTGGAGGGGGTGAGAACGGCACACCGGGTCTATCCCACTCCTTAGTAACAATTTCAGTTAATCTCTTAGGTATAGGAAAAACGTCAGTACTCGCCGGTACCGCAAAGTATTTATCCAACCTACACATTTTCTCTGGTATTGCAACAGTGTTACAATCGTTAAGAGCCGCTAAGACCTCCCCTAGTAATACACGGAGGTTTTCCAATTTAAATTTAAAATTTGAAATATCTGAATCCAATCTGCTTGGATCAGAACCGTCACCTACAGAATGAAGCTCTCCGTCCTCATGCTCTGCAAGCTGTGACGCAGTATCAGACATGGCCCTAGAATTATCAACGCACTCTGTTCTCACCCCAGAGTGATCACGCTTGCCTCTTAGTTCTGGTAACTTAGCCAAAACTTCAGTCATAACAGTAGCCATATCTTGTAATGTTATCTGTAATGGCTGCCCAGATGTACTAGGCGCCATAATATCACGCACCTCCCGGGCGGGAGACGCAGGTACTGACACGTGAGGCGAGTTAGACGGCATAACTCTCCCCTCGCTGTTTGGTGAAATTTGTTCAATTTGTACAGATTGGCTTTTATTTAAAGTAGCATCAATACAGTTAGTACATAAATTTCTATTGGGCTCCACCTTGGCATTGGAACAAATGACACAGGTATCTTCCTCTGAATCAGACATGTTTAACACACTAGCAATAAACATGCAACTTGGTTACAATCTTATTTAACAAAAACGTACTGTGCCTCAAAGAAGCACTAAACGATTAAATGACAGTTGAAATAATGAACTGAAAAACAGTTATAGCATCACTCTTTAAAAACAACACAACTTGTTAGCAAAGGTTTGTTCCCATTAGTAAAGTAACACTAATTAAATTTTAAACATAAAAATCACAGAGCAACGTTTTAAAACACAGTCACTACATAAGTCTCACAGCTCTGCTGAGAGAATCTACCTCCCTTCAAAGAAGTTTGAAGACCCCTGAGTTCTGTTAGAGATGAACCGGATCATGCAGAAAATACAAGAGTAACTGACTGGAAATTTTTGATGCGTAGCAAAGAGCGCCAAAAACGGCCCCTCCCCCTCACACACAGCAGTGAGAGAGAAACGAAACTGTCATAATCAAAACAAGCAAACTGCCAAGTGGAAAAATAATGCCCAAATATTTATTCACTCAGTACCTCAGAAATGCAAACGATTCTACATTCCAGCAAAAACGTTTAACATGAATTAAATACCTATTAAAAGGTTTAATGTACTTTTACAGAGTAATTCCGGTGAAATACCATCCCCAGAATACTGAAGTGTAGAGTATACATACATGTCATTATAACGGTATGGCAGGATTTTCTCATCAATTCCATTCAGAAAATAAAAACTGCTACATACCTCAATGCAGATTCAACTGCCCGCTGTCCCCTGATCTGAAGCTTTTACCTCCCTCAGATGGCCGAGAAACAGCAATATGATCTTAACTACTCCGGTTAAAATCATAAGAAAAACTCTGGTAGATTCTTCTTCAAACTCTGCCAGAGAAGTAATAACACGCTCCGGTGCTATTGTAAAATAACAAACTTTTGATTGAAGTTATAAAAACTAAGTATAATCACCATAGTCCTCTCACACCTCCTATCTAGTCTTTGGGTGCAAGAGAATGACTGGAGGTGACGTAGAGGGGAGGAGCTATATAGCAACTCTGCTGGGTGAATCCTCTTGCACTTCCTGTAGGGGAGCAGATAATATCCCAGAAGTAATGATGACCCGTGGACTGATCACACATAACAGAAGAAATATGTATAACAAGGTGCTGCCTATAGTGCTTGTACTTCAATTGTATGTGCTAGATTAATTAATAGCTAACACCAAAAAAGAGAAACCTAAAACAAAGTGCTTCTAATAGTGCTAAAGCTTCTCATATATGTGCAAATTTTAATCTTTAAATTTACCTAAAATTCTATACCTTAAATACAATCCGATCTATAGCCTAGTGTATCCTAGGATACATATACGTCTTTTAACTCGAACTTCAGTGCATACTCTATATAATCCTTACAAGTTCAACAGCTTATATACAGCAAAACCAACTATAATAAGATGCTTATACTTTAAATATTTGTGTGAAAGTTACAGGCTATATCACCTATATTAAAGTGCCTCCTATAGTGCTTATATTACAATATATCTATTCAAATTGGTTGTAACTAACACAGGACTTTAAAGTCTCCTACTCAAGAAACAACACATACTCTCTGCTAAAATTACACTGAAATATAACTGTAGCATATACTGTGACTGATACAAAAGTCACTGATATATGACACAGCTATTTATATACAACAGTTAGAAAAAAATGCAGGTCATACAAACGTATCCTCTTAGTCAGTAAGCAATCACAATGTAACAAGTTATACAATGTAGCAAATTATGTAGACCTCAAACAAATACTGTCAGTGATAAACTCAATAAATGCATATTAACCTAAGGCTGACAGACCAAAGAAAAGAGAAAAAAAAAATTCAGCTTCTCTTATGCCAATGAGCTGACTGTGGATCAATTTATAATTAGGCAGCCGATAGTGCTTTTATTTTATAGCAGATTATTTACCAGCATTTAGCTCAGGTGTGAACTTCCAAGCATGCTTTGCATAAACTACGCTACTACACACCTCATACACAGAAAAACAGAGCTATGGCAAGGGGCTTATACTTCAGATGTTTATAAAAAAAAAAAAAAAAAAAAAAAAAAAATTTACAACCAGAATCCAGCTATACCAGAGTGTGTTTTTTAGAGCCTAAAATTCTATGTAGATATATCAAATTGATTATAGCTGACACAGGACTTTAATTCTCCTAAGTGAGTAACAGATCACACTCTCTATGTTGAAATTTCTCTCTGGTACTGAAGTAAATCAAACAAGTGCCACTAATAATACACACAGCTGCCCCTATACTATATTTAGAAAAGTATTTATAAAACTGGGGGCCTCGGCATAACCAGTATTTAACCTGAATATAATATTATTGAAAAAAGAACCTTAAACAAATACTGCCAGTAATAAACTCATTAGGAGTATGATAACTTTAAAGCGACCAGTTCAAAGTATTTAGAGTTCTCTTATGCCCAAGAGCTGCTTGCAAGTCAGTAGGTAATCTGGTGGAAGACCGAAATATTGCACCGAGTATAGTTTGTATTTCATGCACTATAGAACACCAGAGCAAAAACAGGCGACAGTTGGTCTTTTCCACCAAGTCTACAGCTCCACTACCACCATAGCGAATTAGGCTGACAGCCCGGGCAGAGTTTCCTACAGGGCTTGAAGACCGCGCACAGCGCCCAACAACTGGCCGTGACTGCCCTCAATGCACTCTCACCTACTGTACCTGGGTGCTGTATATCATTATCAAGGCAGCCCTTCCAGGTATCCAAAGGCCCAGAACGCCGAGTTATGCAGCTTACTTCCAACTCCAATCTTCTGCCCCTCTGCGGTTTCACCTGGGGCTACGGAGCACAGCGCTTCCTTAGAAGTATCGTGCAGCCAATACTGCGCTCCGAGCTCTCCTTGCCCTCTCGCCTTCCGTAAGGTCCACAGGAGCGGAAACTTGGCGTCCTGTCTGCCCCGAGGGGAAAGTCAGACAGCTGCTTGAAAGAAAAGCTGCGGCCCCACGGAGCCGGTGATCGTTGAGCCTAGCCAGGCCAACCAAAGGATCGTTCGCCGTATACGTGAGTAACAATAAGACCTTTAAAGACAGGGATCTCCAGCCACTTGTATTTGTATTCCACATCGACCAGCGTTCCCTCCGTCACACCCGGGGCACAAAGTACTGCCACATATAACTTAGCCCTTCCAGGCGGGCTAGAATTCCGCTCCTCTGTTAAAGGTGTAGCCAGGCACCTCTGAGCAACCATGACCAATCTTTTGTGCCAAAACTTTCAGGTAGGTTAGTGGCGGAGCTCAGGAGACCCCATTATCGGCAGTGTCCATTTAGGAAGCAGGTCTGAGACTCACCCACGGCAAATAGGCAGGTAACAGTTCTTTAGCTGAAAAACCAGGTATTGGCTAACAGCGCACCTGATAGCACCTGATGAAGTGGCGTGCACCAGCCACCGTGCACAATTAGGCTGTATGGGAAGACTCCCTTATGCAGGAACAAAAGATCCTAAAACCCAAGCCTGGAACCGGCCAAGGGAAACAGCATGGACTGGTGATGGATTAAGCCTCTCGTAGAGGCGCGGAGCTCCAGTAACACCTGCAGTTACCTGTAAGCCCCGCCTCCAGCCGGAAGTCTCGTCTCCCACTGCATTGTCCTTAAAGACACTTGGCTCAGAAGGAAGTAACTTGTCTTTAAATTTTAGAGTTTTTGATAAGCATGAGGGAAAAAATTGCATTGGCAGGACAATTTGAGCCTCTAAACATAGTAAGCATTTGTCCACAGACATGGACTGATCCAATTCTGAAAAGTTATAAAAATATGAGGTTACATTTTTTTATTGAAATACAAAATAATAAATAACCCCTAATAAACCACCTCAGATGCCTGAGGCTCCTACCTTACAGGAGAAAAACACCCCACTAGTAAGAGGAAGACAGACTCTGATATGATCTTCTCCTCAACGAAAAATGATCCGCTACTTGAAAAACAAAGATCCAACACTAATTCTCGATGCAAGGCAACTCCTACGCACTACAGACTCACTGAGCTCGGTTCCGATATAGCAGAAGTGCGGGCGTCACATGAGCGGGGAAGAAATACACTAAGCCACTGAAAGTGCGCGAAATAGAGAGAAAAACGGCTTACAATTAAAGCCGTTAAGCAAACTCTCTAAAAACTGTCCCAATATGTTAAAAATGATCAGAATCCATGCCAATGTTCAAAGTATTGCTTAAAAATAAAACCAATAAGCAAACTCTCTGATGACTGTCCCATGCAAAGCATTGTTTCCAACAATAAAGCTATAACCCCTCAGCCAAGTGTAAAGTCCTTAAGTCTCTTAATGTTAACATATCTCATTAAATGTTAAGCACATGTAAATGATCTGTCCAAAAAATCGTATCCTTAACTAAAAAAAAAAGGATAACTTGTCCCAAAAATAGATCCATAATAGGATTAACCTCTTAAGTGCTGCTGTCCTTCAGCACCTAGAAGGCAAAGGAACTTACCTTAGATCCTGTAGAACAGATGTTGCTCCTTAGGTGTGGCAGGTACTTCACTCCCTGTCATGGACCTGTAGTAAAATAAAGAACAGAGTAACCCCAAAGGGGTAGCAAAGTGTTAAAAGTAAAGCAAAGACTACCTCGCCGCCTTTTAACTGCTTAAAAGCCACCACTACTCTTACTAAAGAGATTAACATGGATACAGCTAGACCCCAATCCTTGCTTGCAGGGAAAAGTACCCATAAAAGGATTAAATATCTTCAGACACCAACTTCGCACATCCTCCATTGACAGAGGCAAAGAGAATGACTGGGGATTATGAGCAAGGAAAGTTACACTTAATAGCTTTGCTGGGGTGCTCTTTGCTTCATCTTGCTGGCCAGGAGTTGAATATCCCACTAGTAAATGGAATGACGTCGTGGACTCTCCATGTCTTAGGGGAAAAAAGTGTATTTTTTTACTCCTGACTCAATAAATAATAGTATGTCATTTTATTTTTCTAAGCTCTATCATCAAAACCTGTGTGGATAAATATTTGTAGTAGGTAACCTTTCTGAAATATGCCTTTCTGAAATATGCAGAAATTAAGAACATTTCAATGTTTTTTCCACTGTTTTATTGCAGGCATGTCAATTTGATAAATTATCAAAAACAGCATCTTAGAATTTACTGTACTGTTTTCAGAAATTAAACAGTTCTAGCCACCTGAAAAATTAAAATGGGGTACACAAAGCACACATTTGCAGAAAGTACACCCCTTGGTGCATCAAATGAGGGGCTACAGGTATTTCTACCATGAATTTGGGGTGTGCACCATTGAATGGAATAAGTTGCATTGCTTAAAAAAAAAAAAAAAAGATTCTAAGGAAAGAGCCATATTCCACTTAACATAAATTATGCTTACCTGATAATTTTATTTCCATCGTGGGGCGGAGAGTCCACGGCTTCATTCATTACTTTTGGGAATAAAGAACCTGGCCACCAGGAGGAGGCAAAGACACCCCAGCCAAAGGCTTAAATACCTCTCCCACTCCCCTCATCCCCCAGTCATTCTGCCGAGGGAACAAGGAACAGTAGGAGAAATATCAGGGTATAAATGGTTCCCGGAAGATAAATTAAATTTAAGTCCGCCCACCGGAGTTACGGGCGGGAGTCGTGGATTCTCCTCCCCATGATGGAAATTATCAGGTAAGCATAATTTATGTTTTCCATCTAAAGGGGAGGAGAGTCCACGGCTTCATTCATTACTTTTGGGAAACATATACCCAAGCTTTAGAGGACACTCAATGAAACCGGGAGGGTAAAAAGGCAGACCCTAATCTGTGGGCACCACAGCCTGTAGAACCTCTCCCCCAAAAGCCACTTCCACAGAAGCAAAAACGACATTTGTAAAATTTTGTAAACGTGTGTAAGGAGGACCAGGTAGCTCCATAGAGTCCTCATTCTTGAAGGCCCAAGACGAAGCCACAGCTCTAGTTGAATGAGCTGTGATCCTCTGAGGAGGCTTATGACCAGCTGTCTCATAGGCCAAGCGAATCAAACTCCTCAACCAAAAAGACAAAGAAGTAGAAGAGGCTCTCTGCCCCTTGCGCTATCCGGAATACACCACAAAAAGAGATGTAGACTCTAAAATCCTTTGTAGCCTGAAGATAGAACTCCAAGGCATGAACCACATCCAGATTATGAAGTAACCTCTCCTTAGAAGATGAAGGGTTAGGACACGAAGAACAACCTTATCCGCATTAAAAACCAGGTAAGGACGCTCTAATTGCAAGGCAGCAAGCTCAGATACTCTGCGTGCCGATGCAATAGCCAATAGGAAGAGAACCTTCCAGGACAGAATCTTAATGTCAATGGAATGCATAGGCTCAAACGGAACCCTCTACAATACCTTAAGGACCAAGTTTAAGCTCCATGGGAAAGCAGACTGCCTAAAGACAGTCCTGATTATAGACATAGCCTGAACAAAGGATTGAATGTCAGGAAGCTCAGCGAGTCTTCTGTGCAACAAGACTGATCATGCCGAAATCTGTCCCTTTAAGGAACTAGCAGCAAGACTCTTCTCCAAACCCTCCTGGAGAAAGGACAGAATCCTGGATACCTTCACCTTGTGCCAAGGATATCCATGCTTCTCACACCAGGACAAGTAAGTCCGCCACACCTTATAGTAGATGTGACGAGTGACTGGCTTCCTTGCCTGAACTAGAGTGTCAATCACACTTTCAGAAAAACCTCTCTTGGCTAAGACTAAGCATTTAATCTCCATGCAATCAGCATCAAAGAAACAAGATTTTGATGTTGAAAGGGACCCTGTTCCAGCAGATCCCTGCGACAGAGTAACCTCCATGGCGGAGAGTATGACATCCCCACCAGATCCGCAAACCACGTCCTCTGCGGCCACGATGGAGCAATCAGGATGACCGAAGATCTCTCCTGTTTGATACGTGCCACTACACGAGGTAGAAGTGGTAACGGTGGGAAAATGTAAGCTAGGCTGAATCCACAAGGCACTGCTAAGGCATCTATCAGCTCTGCCTGGGGATCCCTGGACCTCGATCCGTATCGAGGTAGTTTGCAATTGAGTCTGGACGCCATGAGATCTATCTCCAGCGTTCCCCATCTGTGACAAATCTCCGCAAACAATTCGGGGTGAAGAGACAATTCCCGTGGATGGAAGGATTACCTGCTGAGAAAGTCCGCTTCCCAGTTGTCCTCCACACCTGGAATGTGGATCACTGAAAGCAAACAGCTGTGGAACTCCGCCCACTCCAAAATCCGAGACACCTCCCTCATTGCTAGGGAGCTCCTCGTACCCCCCTGATGGTTGATGTAAGCCACCTAGGTAATGTTGTCGGTCTGGAATCTGATGAAGCTAAACGACCCCAGAGGAGGCCACGCCCTCAGGGCATTGTAAATTGCTTGAAGTTCCAGAATATCGGAGAGACGCCTCCCGGGTCCATTTTCCTTGTGCCATCCTGGCACCCCAAACAGCTCCCAGGACGGTCTCAAGAAGGATGTCCCCAGGGACAGATGCTCCGGACGTATCCACCAAGAGAGGGAGTCCCTGTTCCGAGCATCCATGGATATCCGCTGTGCTAGATCTGAATGATCACCGTTCCACTGTCTCAACATGCACAATTAAAGAGGTCTGAGATGGAACCTGGCGAAAGGGATGAAGTCTATGCTGGAGACCATGTGCCTGATCATCTCCATACACTGAGCCACCAAAGGGCTTGAGGAGGACTGAAGGGCAAGACTGTTGCTGGGAACCAGGGAACTCTTTTCTGAGTTGATCTTCAAACCGTGAGATTGGAGCAAGAAAGAAGAGCCCTTGAATGATCCTCTGCGAGGCTGAACGACCGTGCCTGAACTAGGATGTCATCCAAATAGGGCACCACAGCAATGCCCCTGGATCTGGCCAAAGCAAGCAGCACCCCCAGAACCTTTGTGAAGACTCTCAGGGCCGTCACCAGACCGAAGGGCCACAAACTGGAAGTGTTGGTCCAGGAACGCAAATCTTAGGAACTTGAAGTGGTCCCTGTGAATTGAAACATGAAGGTAATCATCCTTCAAGTCTATTGTCTTCATGAACTGTCCCTCTTGAGCTAGGGGCAGAATAGATCTGATCCTTTCCATTTTGAATGATGGAACCGCCAGAAACTTGTTAATACACTTTAGGTCCAGAATCGGGCGGAACGTGCCCTCCTTCTTTGGAACCACAAAAAGATTTGAATAGTACCCTAGACCTCTTTCTGCTTGGGGTACTGGTACGATAACACCTAGAGAGGAGAGATCCCTCACACATTCTAGAAAGGCCTCTCTCTTTTCCGGTCTTGGAGACAGGTTTGACAGGAGGAATCTGCCCCTGGGCGGATGGGACCTGAATCCTATCCTGTAACCCTGGGCGACAACCTCCAGAACGTCCTGCAACCAGGCTTCGGAGAAGAGAGACAATCTACCCTCCACTTGGTCCGGAGACCGGTTGGGGGCCGCCCCTTCATGCCAATTTTGTCTCGGCTGGCTTCTTGTTCTTATTGGACTTGTTCCAAGACCGAGCAGGCTTCCAAGTTCCCTTGGACTGATCCGCTTTCACGGCGGGCTGTTGACGCTGGGCCTTTTCCGCACGAAAGGGGCGAAGAGTAGATCCTTTAGGCTTAGCCTTCTTATCCTGCGGTAGGAAAGCTCCCTTGCCTCCCATAACCGTGGATAGGATCGAATCCAATACTGGACCGAACAGAATCTTTCTTTGAAAGGGCAGAGAAAACAGCCTCGACTTCGAGGTCATGTCCGCAGACCAAGACTTTAGCCACAGAGCCCTGCGAGCTAAAACGGAGAATCCTGAAACCTTTGCATTCAGGCGAATAATTTGCATATTGGCGTCACAAATGAAAGAATTGGTGACCCTTAACGCCTTAATCTTATCCTGTATCTCGTCGATGGAAGTCTCCCGCTCAACCATACCACACAGGGATTCACACCAATATGTCGAGGCTCCGGCAACCGCAGCTACAGCCGCTGCCAGTTGAAAAACAATCAGTATCTCAGTTCATAAAGAACTCATCTACTTCCTCAGCACTGAGACGCTTAGCCATTATTCTCTTTACAAAATAAATAGATATTTTTAAAGGAATTATGTCGCTAGAAAATATATAAATGTTATTGCAAAAAATAAGTTTCTTTGCAGTAAAAATACAGAATTTCTGAAAGATAGAGAGAGCTGCGTAAAGAGGGTGTTTTACTCATCTGCCACGCACGCTAAAACACTGATTAAAAAAATTATTATTAGGTGTATTTATTTTTTAAATAGCATTCCTCTACCATTTATTAATTTTTAACCACATTATCTAGGTGATCATGAGATTACAAATATAATATCGGGGGGCGGAGCTTGGCCATACAGGGACATGGACGTGTAGACACATAGCTCTGCAAAGACTGCTCTCCACTGCAGACTAGGAGATGCCCTAAATTTGAAAATCCCTGACCCAAAGGCTCCCACACACATGAAGAACATGTGGTGACAAGGAAAAGCGACATCTCATCTTTAATCCGCTACTAAGCCCTAACCTTCAGACGCCAGCAGCCAGCATAGGCGGATACCCAGCCTGGAGCGACGGAGCAAATAACATGAATCGGTGAGTCGGATCTGGCCACCGATTCCTTCTATCAGCACATCCATTTACCCGGAGACTACCAGAGACCAAAATAGGGAATACACATACCTAACCCATTACTGAAGCCGCATCAGCGTTACGGACCGCCGCCTTCTTGACACGCCTGCTTGTCATGTTCATTCCCTGCAGACTCTCAGTATAGCGGAGAGGCTCTGGTCTGATGGAGGAGACTTGTGACAAATAACATAATATAAATGTGAGTGATACTACACTGCCTAAAGCTCTAACATAATCTAACATAACCTGTGAACTAACTGTATGGGCCAAAAATAAATAACGAAGTTTAACTTAAGACACAACTTTGCACTGTCACGTGGTTTGGTCTGCAGGCCACGATATAAGAACTGATATATAAATTATCCTACAGTGCAGAGGGGAACGGCATCCACTGGCACATACACTTAGATACTTGATATTTAACCCTTCTATAGAGAAAACCACGTTAATGAAGGGAACAGAAGGACAATAATAAAGTGCAGACTCACCACAACTATACGCTACACAGCTGAGTATACACTGCCGCATCCAGACAGCTATCTGTAATACCCTGTCCTGAATCTATCACTATGGCCTCCAAACGCCTCCCTAAAGGGGAGAAAAGCACTAAACCCCCTACTCAAACAGGGAATCTTAACTCTTTCTTCATCTCACAAGAGCACACAAATGAAGGGAACAACAACCCATCACCATCTAAAACAGGCACACAAACAGAATTTCAAACGCCTTCACAACCCACAATGCTCCCACAAGAACAACTATTGCACATAAAATCTACAATGCAGAATCTATCCTCCAAATCGGATATAGCGGATTTAAAAACTTTTATAAAATCGGAACTTTCAGCTATAAAAAGAGACATTAATGATCTATGCTCTAGATTGGACGACATGGAGGCAGAACAGGATACACTAAGTAACATGGTCTCTTTATCTGAGACATGCTTGGCACAACATTCCGCAACTATACAGTCCCTACAAGAGAAGGTAGAGGACTTAGAGAACCGAGGGAGATGCAACAACTTGAGACTAAGAGGTATCTCAGAGGAAGTAGATTCCAACAGCTTGCTACCCTACCTCATAGAATTCTTTAACACCCTGACACATACTACTCAAATTTCAGAGGTTTCCATCGAAAGAGCTCATAGAGCCCTCCACCCTAGACCTGTTTTATCTGCTCCACCAAGAGATATCATAGTGAAACTCTTACACTACAGAGATAGAGAACTGATATGGAATGCAGCTAGGGCATCACGCACGATCAAGTTCCGAGAACATGATATCCAAATCTATCAAGACCTGTGCTCTGCAACCATAGAAAAACGGAAGGCAGCAAGATTCATCACGTCAACCCTACAAGAACATAAAATTAAATATCGTTGGGGATTCCCTTTCAGCATTATTATTCCACACGCCAGGAAACATCTAATCTATAAGGACATTTCAGACTTAGAACCACTGTCTAGAGCACTCAACGTGAAATTTCAGCAACCACATCTAGAGAGTGGGGAGGAAACAACTTCACACCCTTCGTCACAGCGCAACCTAACAAAAGAAGGAAGACAACAATGGTCAGTGGTTCATAGGAAATCATCATCCAAACAAATGGACAAAATCCAACACCCTCCAATTTGATACACCGGACTGAGTTTCCCCCTCCTTTTACCGTCTTCAAGGACAGATAAGTATTGTAGGATTAAGACTGAGATCCCTTCCCTCGGTAATCACTGCTGAGGAAACTGTCTCTTGCAATGTAATAACTATAACAGCTATATACTTGAAGTGAAGTGCTATGTTATGTTATAATTTGATCATTGACCTATACACATAGTGGTCTCCTGAGATAGCTTGTAAATGTTTAACAATTTTGTATATCACTACACTGTGGCCCGTTGCTCCCCCACTTATCACTCTCGCTACACTTTTTAATTCCCTGACGTCAGTACTTTTATCACCACCAAATTAAGGAACACTGATAATACTGGACTCGTGGGATGTAGTGGAGAGAGTCAATTCTATCCCCCCCTTTTTATTTGCGTGTGCGTGGATCGGAGACATTGTCTTTGTCCATGCATTGGCAAATCCAATACAATTTTGTATTCATGTTAATGTTTAAAAAGTTATTGTTATTGTTTTTAATGTTTGTAATGTTGATGTTTAACCTTTTATTGCAACCTTTACCTTTCACTCTTGCGGATATGATACAAAATGGTTGGAGTGTTGGGACTAACTCCCATAAACTGCATAAGCTCTTTTACCCTCTACTTTGGTACCATGTCATAGTCCGATACTTCTATGTAAACTCCCAACATGATGAGTAACAAGATAGATAACCACATGCACATTTTATCTGTAAATGCCAAAGGCCTAAATTCACCTATAAAGCGGAATATTGCCCTTACAGAGTTTAAAAGATTGAAGGGGGATATAATACTTTTGCAAGAGACCCATTTATTTAAAGGTAAAGAACCTAAAACCTTCCAATATAAATTTGGAACATGTTTCTATGCCTCTCATCCCAAACGTAAGACCCAAGGGGTGGGAATCCTCCTTAAAAAAGAAACTCGGTTTCAGGAAACCAAAGTTTATAGAGATATAGAGGGCCGATACATAATGGTTAATGGCTTGTTATATGGACGCCCCGTGACACTAATATCCTTATATGCCCCACCTACACGTCAATATCAATTTTTCAAAAAACTAGCTAATGATATTCTTGAGTTCTCTACCGGCACCATAATAACAGGGGGAGACCTCAATATTGCATTAGAACCACAGGTTGACTGCTCATCTACACATTCATCGACACCAACATCCGTGATACGGAAGGTAAGACATTTGGAGAATGTTACATCCAGAAACTTGTGACTACTCATTCTATTCTTACCCTCACAAGATCTATACCCGTATAGATTATATTTTTACAGACATAACAAGCCTGACTATGTTTAGTAATGCAAAAATGCTCCCAGTAGCATGGACCGACCACAATATTATACAATGCTCATTTAAGTGGCCCTCAAAACCCATTAAAAATTACATTTGGAAAATGGAAGACTACATGCTTAATGATTTAGAAATACAAACTAAAATAGCTGAAAACATTACAGAATATTTTCATTTCAACTCCACACCTGACATCTCCTCAGAGAACTTATGGGAGGCACATAAAACAGTTATAAGAGGGCTATTGATTTCCCAGAAGGCACGATTAAATAAAATCAAGAGAGAGTCTATAAATATTTTGATAAAATCTATAGAAGACATAGAAACACAACATAAACAGGACCCATCTGCCTTGCAAACTCTGGAACTCCTAACTAATAATTAGAAGAGGGAACTAGCTACACTTCTAAATAGGGAACTTCACAAACAACAATTCCTTCTCAAACGACATGCATACTATACCTACAACAAACCTGGTAGGGCTTTAGCTAGACTTGTCAAGAAAAGGTTGAGGGCTAGATATATTCTGCAGATTAAAGATAAACGAGGACAGTCCCACCACTCTTCCCAATCTATAGCCGCAACTTTCAAAGAGTACTTTAGAGACCTTTATAATCTAACTTCCAATGCCCCACTAAACATGATACAGCGCCAAGCCAGTATAGAAACCTATCTTTCACAACTACATTTACCAAAACTTACACTAGACCAAAAAACGCAGTTAGAGGAGCCAATATCTATAGAAGAAATACTTGATTCTATCAAGGATCTACCAACGGGTAGGTCACCTGGCCCGGATGGCTTTTCATATGCCTATTACACCAAATCCAAAGAATTGTTAGCCCCCAACTTTTATCATATTATACCTCCATCGACGACACGCACTCTTTCTCTCAAGCGGCCCTGGAGACCCATATTATAATGATTCCAAAACCGGGGAAAGCAACAGACAATCCGGCCAATTATAGACCCATATCTTTAATAAACACAGACTTAAAAATTTATGCCAGAATCCTCGCAACGAGAATAAATAAATTTATTACGGATCTGATTGGTTCAGATCAGGTGGGATTTGTCCCCGGGAGAGAGGCAAAGGACGGCACGGTCAGGGCTTTAAATCTTATTCATCACGCACAAGAAAACAATATCCCTTTGGTCATATTATCCACAGATGCTGACAAGGCCTTTGACCGTGTCGCCTGGGATTACCATCTTACCCTACAACATCTAGGTTTCGGTGATAAGATTCTACACCGGATATTTGCCTTGTATACACAACCAAGCACTAGAATATGTTTAAACGGAATATTGTCGGACCCCTTCACTATCACAAACGGGACAAGACAGGGCTGCCCTCTTTCCCCATTATTATTTGCCTGCATGATCGAAACTATAGCCACAAAAATTCGTAACAATACCAACATCGACGGCATCACAATCAAGGAACATAATTATTTAATTTCCCTATACGCTGACGACATCCTCCTTACAATGACCAACCCTGAAAGAGCAATCCCTGCCTTAATTGAAGAACTTCAGACTTTCCATACCTTGTCAAATTTCTTAATAAATCTACCCAAATCTGAGATCTTAAATATTACTTTATCCACTGAATCATTAAATATAGTCAGAAAAATAAACCCCTCTAAATGGTGCTCCTACTCCCTTAAATATCTGGGCATTAACCTGACCCCCAAATTAAGCTTAATATTTGAATCTAATTTCGTACCGTTGAGAGAGAGAATAATAAATGATTTATCCAGATGGAGGAACAAACACATCTCATGGTTGGGACGGATTAACTTAATAAAAATGAATTTGTTCCCACGCATCTTGTACCTCCTGCAAACGCTTCCTATCCCGATCCCTAGAACCTATATTTCATCTTTACAGAATGCCTTTAGTAAATTTACCTGGAACAGAAAACACCCAAGGATTAATAAAAAAGTAATGATGAAACATAAAGGACAGGGCGGACTAGGAATGCCTGATTTACAAGCATATAGGACCACTATATTTCTGCAGAGAATTCTGGATTTATACACAAATTCACATAATAAGCGATGGGTGACTATAGAACTAGATAGTCTTCATACCCACAGTATTAGTGAGTTATGCTGGTCATTTAACAATATTAGGACCACTATGGTCACTACGAATCCAGTTCTACTTGAAACTTTTAAAATATGGCAAGAAGCCTTAATACATTACCCTCACATTTCCTCTAAGCCGTCTCCTCTTACTTCAATAACGACCAATGGAGAGTTTAGTATAGATCTAACTACAATACGAACTTCAATTAACGAGACACTGACGGACATACCTATACATTCTCTCATAGATAATGAACAGGTGATAAAACGGGAGACCCTAGTGTCTCAGGGATTTATCTGCTTTGCAAACTGGTATACTTATTACAGAACTCATCATTTCCTTACCCAACACCCTCACTCTCGGAACATGATTAGATCCCTCACTAATTTTGAGCTTTTGTTTACTCAAATCCAACTCCGAGACACACTATTTCAAAAATATATAGACTACTGACTCACATACAGCCTGGACAGGTACTGGGATATATGGAAGCCTGGGAAAGGGATCTAGGCAAGATAATTCTTCCTCAGACTTGCTCACAGATATTTCTTTGCACCATGAAGACTTCAAGCTCTTCAAGTATAGTTGAATTAAACCTCAAAATATTACATAGATGGTATTACACACCCCGCAGACTTTATAAACTCTTCCATAAATCCATTAATAAATGCTGGAGATGTAGGCATATAGGTAGCGATATGGCACATATGTGGTGGTGGTGCTCGACACTACAGACATTTTGGAGACAGATTATTGCAGAAATTGAGGGAATTTTAGACTTCCAGTTCCCTTTAGATCCCCTAATATGGCTTTTGAATAAACCACCCCCCATAAAATACAAACCATTTCTAAAATTATTCACCATAATGACGAATAGTGTTAAACTCCTCATAGCAAAAAATTGGAAAAGTAAAGACATCCCTCATAAACACATGTGGATATTAAAAAAATCGGAATTAATATCGTTGGAAGAAAACCACTACTTAAAACACAATACCATGCACATCTTTGCAGAAATAACCTCATTATGGGAACACTATATTTCCACGACAAAGTTAAGATAAGAATAGATTCCTTTAGGTATAACTATTTGATTGACATGGAATAACATGGTACCATCACTCCAACAGATAAACAAACAAACAAAGTTTACAAATAATCCGCATCTACCGATTGTATGTTTATTCACTATTATTAAGGTTGTTGTTATTATTATGGAATATTTAATGTTTATAAATCATCTGGATAACTCACCACATACATTGGATCATCTTAGGGACACTTATAACTCGACATGTGGTGTGAGTAGGAATTGTTTTATGTTTTAAAAAAAAAATGAATCAGCCTTTGTATACTGAAGAGGAGCTGCGTCTCCAATGCTTGTAAATCGACCTTTATAGAAATAAAGCTGATTTAAAAAAAAAAAAAAAAAAACAAATATAATATCGGTCCGTATTGTAAAAGGGAATGTGACATTTCACAGCTAGGTGATCACTGCGGTAACACCGGTTACCACGGTGATCATTTAGCTATAATATTTAAACTGATGTTTATTTTTTTTTAATGTATTTTGGGGGTCTCTAGGCAATTTTGATCTTTATTTATGTGCCTTTAGAGACCTCAAAATCTTTTTTTTTTTTTCTATACTTATAAGACTTATACCATTGGAAATGGTAGACGATTACCTTTCCAATCTTGGGCGTCTGTAGCTGCTTAGATGCCTGAGATACAGGCATCTAAGCAGCATGCCCCCATCTCCCTATAACTGACAATTGTCAGTTTTAATTAAAGTTGCACAATGACGTCATCACATCATTGCACGTGAAGTCACCGCAAGGGAGAGGAGCCCAGGCGATGCCTGTGAGTATCCAAGCCAGATCGCCGGGGTAGGAGTGGATGGGGATCCTCAGACCTCCATCAAGGTGGGGGAGTGCTAGCGACGGCTCAGAGCCATCGTTAGCACTCAAAGGAACCGCTTATCCATATTTATTATAAAAAAAATAATAATACAGACCATTCTCCTATTAAATTAAGAGTGCCTGGGTAAGTGTGTGAGCAAAGATTTAAATTTCCATTCAAGGGACAGTCCACTTGAAAATGTTTATTGTTTAAGAATAATCCCTTTATTACCAATTCCCCAGTTTTGCATAACCAACACGGTTATATTAATATACTTTTTACCTATGTGATTACCTGGTTTCTAAGCCTCTGCCGACTGCCCCTTTATCTCAGTTCTTTTGATAGACATTTTAGCCAATCAGTGCTGCCTCATAAATAACTAAATGAGAGAGAGCACAATGCAGTCCATATGGCACACATTAACTAGCGCTGTCTAGCTGTGAAAAACTGTCAAAATGCACTGAGATAAGAGGCGGCCTTCAAGGGCTTAGAAATTAGCATATGAGCCTACCTAGGTTTAGCTTTCAACAAAGAATACCAAGAGAACACAAATTTGATGATAAAAGTAAATTGGAAAGTTTTTTAAAATTGCATGCCCTATCTGAATAATGAACATTTAATTTTGACTGTCCCTATAAGAGACAAATGAAACTTGGAATCTGTCCCAACTTTTTAGCTTGTTTGCAAGATGCAAAGTAAAGAATGTTGTACGCTGCTAAAGGAAAGAATTGTTATAAACCCCCATAAAAGTAAAACCAAAAGGTAATTCATATTTTTTTTTTATTTTTTAACTCACATTCAGTCCCCTTCTTTTACAAATGCAATATAAAACACAACATTTGCCCTTTCCAAAATATCCAGTGTGCAAGACAAACTGCTCAAACTAATACTTAAGATAAAAATAAAGCAAGTTAAAAATTATAATAGTAATAAATTATATAATTCAAAAGACATGGAAATATTTGTCCAAGCCTATATTATTGAAGAAGACAAATATGTGAAAACTCACGATTCTTCATAAAATTAGAGTACATCATTTAAGTGGAAAAAGACAAAAGTTATACTAAAAGAAAAAGTTTTAGGAATGTATTAAAAATTCCTGAAGTTATGCAGATGTAAAAGTGGGAAAAACTTTGACATTAACTCTATATGATGTTATTTTATGTTCTCAGTTTGAAGTACTATTTTGCTAATCAAAATTTATTGCACAAGGAGCTGAAGTTTCATTAGAAACAAACACGGATCGTGTTATCCCAGAACATTTTCATTTTTAAAAGTGAACCAGAATAGCTAATATTTTAAAAATAAATCACAAATAAAAATCATATACAACTAGCAATACTGTTTCAAATTGTTCCAATACCCACAATTCACTATGTTCAAGGAGGATTTCCTGGGCATCTACACAGTGTCAAAGGTCAGACAGATATATTCAGATGTAAATTAAAACTCACAAAGTAAAAACAGCTGGAAAAGGTTTCACACTTAAACATTAACATAGGAAGGTTTACAAATATTAAAGGTTAAACATACTGGTCACTTGAGGGATGGCTGAACAATATAGCGCTAAAAAAAAAGGAAGTTACATTTTGTTACAGACAGCCCATTAGGGAGATGAAATTTTCTTTCATGACCTAGAATACATAGAGCATATAATTTGAAACACGTTTCCAATTTACTTTGAATTACTAATTTCCTTTGTTCTCTTGATATCCTTTGTTGAAAAGAATAATAGGTTCAGGAGCAGTAAAGCACTACTGGGAGCTACCCTGATTGGTGGCTGCACATATATGCTTACTCTCATTGGCTCACATGTCTTCAGCTAGCTCCAAGTACTTTAACAAAGGAAACCAAGAGAATTACTCAAATTTGATATTCAAAGTAAATTGGAAAGTTTAAAATTGCATGCTCTTATCCGAATCACTAAAGAAAATGTTTTAGATTTAATGTCCCTTTAAACAAGATAGAGTGTCATGTTATAGAGAGTTCCTATTTACTTCTATTATACAATTTCCTTTGCTCTATTGGAATACTTTACATGAGAGCATACCTAGGTATGCTTGTAAGTTTGCACGTGTCTTGAGCACAAAATGGCAGCAGTGTTTGAAACAATGTTTGTGACAACATTAAACACTAGCGAACAAAGTACATTTGATATTAGAAGTAAATTAGAAAGCTTTTTTCTTTTTTAAATTAAACGCTCTATATAAATCCTGAAATTCTAATTCTGACTTTCATGTCTCTATGTATTGCTATAGAAGAAACAAACATCCTATAGGCTTTTTTTGGTTTTAAAACATTAGTGCCACCCCAACTTAAAATGTTTGAACAATAATTAAAATGAACACTTAAAGCCTATGATTCATTTTGTTATAATTTCATAAAGCACCACAACAGGTGCAACAAAACCCCCACCTAATTAAAGGAAATTTGACACATGATTCATTGCAATGGAAAAAAAGCTATAAATGATATGACAGTGGTCACATCCTGTGCAAATATAAAGACATACAGTATATAATTCATATTATATTTGTAACAGGTTGCACAATTCATGATAAGAGAAAATAAATATAGTAACAAACATGGCATGTGCAGTGAACGTCCTTTCAACCATGCTTTTCAAATGTTGAAAAACATTTTATATTAGTAAGAAAACCCCACCATCAAGCAGAAAAGAATTTCATATATATATAAAAAATAAACTAGACCGTTAAGTATAGGGTTGGACTGTACAAAAGACTCAGATCCATATTTCTGAAAAGGCATAAAACAAATGCAGCCAGTTTTGTTGTTCTATCAATCACATTTAAATTCTTCACTGATTCCAGCACATAATTAAGAAATTCAAGTCTCCCTCTCCAGGGAATCCATTAATTTGCCGGTTGAAAGTTTCATTGCTGTCTGTACAGAAGATGACCCCTTGGATACTTCTTAATGCAGCAATATGTTAGCATCTTGTCTTTTTTGAAGAAGTCAGCACCTTGTCCATTCTCTGTGTTCCATCATTTCATTTTACAGCTACTCCCCAAATTTTTAAATAATAATAATAATGCAATATGCATCATACATCCAGAAAGAGAGAGGACGAAGAACCGTTGCGTTTTGAAAATCCTTCATTTCTTCTTTCCAGCTTTTTAATTATTTCTGACACAACGCAAACAGAAGATGTGAGTCCTACTAAGAACAGCAAATCTAGGAAAGGAAAACAAATATATTTTTAGCAAGAGGAAATTTGCATAATTAAAGAATTAAGGGGTAGATCACAATCATGTACTTATTTTTGGCAGGTAACAATGTCTGAAAGCCGGCATGTATTATTAGTTTCTTTTCAGTAATCACAATCGTTGTAATGCTTATATCGTTAATAAACCCACCTGAAGTTTTGAATTGGTACCTTCCAAAACAACAAAAAGTAATCTGCATTGCTCATCTCCTGATTTCCTAAACTAAAAACATAATTTATGTAAGAACTTACCTGATAAATTAATTTCTTTCATATTGGCAAGAGTCCATGAGCTAGTGACGTATGGGATATACAATCCTACCAGGAGGGGCAAAGTTTCCCAAACCTCAAAATGCCTATAAATACTCAGTTTAACGAATAGCCAAGTAGTGCGGTGATAAAGAAAGGAGTAAAAAACAACAAAGAAATTTGGAATAATTGTGCTTTATACAAAAAATCATAACCACCATAAAAAGGGGGGCCTCATGGACTCTTGCCAATATGAAAGAAATTAATTTATCAAGTAAGTTCTAACATAAATTATGTTTTCTTTCATGTAATTGGCAAGAGTCCATGAGCTAGTGACGTATGGGATATCAAATACCCAAGATGTGCAACTCCACGCAAGAGTCACTAGAGAGGGAGGGATAAAAATATAAGTTATTCTTATGAAGAAAAGAAAAACTGAAAATAGCAGCATAAGAATCAAACTGAAACAGCTGCCTGAAGAACGTTTCTACCAAAAACTGCTTCAGAAGAAGCAAATACATAAAAACGGTAGAATTTAGTAAATGTATGCAAAGAGGACCAAGTCGCCGCTTTGCAAATCTGATCAACTGAAGCTTCATTCTTAAAAGCCTACAAAGTGGAGACTGATCTAGTTGAATGAGCTGTAATTCTCTGAGGCGGGGCTTGACCCAACTCCAAATAAGCTTGATGAATCAAAAGCTTTAACCAAGAGGCCAAGGAAATAGCAGAGGCCTTCTGACCTTTCCTAGGTTGAAAATATAACAAATAGACTAGAAGTCTTCCTGAAATATTTAGTAGCTTCAACATAATATTTCAAAGCTCTTACCACATCCAAAGAATGTAAGGATCTTTCCAAAGGATTCTTAGGCTTAGGACACAAGGAAGGGACAACAATTTCTCTACTAATGTTGTTAGAATTCACAACCTTAGGTAAATATTCAAATGAAGTCCGCAAAACCGCCTTTTCTTGATGAAAAATCAGAAAAGGAGATTCACAAGAAAGAGCAGATAGCTTAGACACTCTTCTAGCAGAAGATATAGCCAAAAGGAACAACACTTTCCAAGAAAGTAGTTTAATGTCCAAAGAATGCATAGGCTCAAACGGAAGAGCCTGTAACGCCTTCAAAATCAAATTAAGACTCCAAGGAGGAGAAATTGATTTAATGACTGGCTTAATACGAACTAAAGCCTGTACAAAACAGTGAATATCAGGAATGTTTAGCAATCTTTCTGTGAAATAAAACAGAAAGAGCAGGGGAGACAGATCTTGGTATTGTCATATCTCCCAATACGAGCAATTCAATACTCCAGGCCACTATGAGATCCTCTATTTCCTCTACCATATTAGAACTTAACTTTAAATTGTTACATAGGTGGTATTTTACCCCAAGAAAATTACACCGTTTGTTCCGCTCCCAGCCGAATAAGTGTTGGAGATGCGGACATGTGAATAGTGACGATGCACACATGTGGTGGTGGTGTAATGATATCCGAAATTTTTGGAGACAAGTAATTAATGAAATAGAATCAATATTGGGACTTGTGTTCCCTCTAGATCCCTTGATATGGCTTCTAAATAAACCCCCAAACATTAAATATAAACCTTATCAACGTTTGTTTACGATTATGACCAATGGGGCAAAACAACTGATTGCAAAAAATTGGAAACATAACAGGGCTCCCCCACTGGCCATGTGGATAAGGAAGGTAACTGATTTGGTAGAATTAGAAGAATATTACTACCTTAAAAATGAAAAAATGGAAATCTATGCAGAAATGTCCCAGACTTGGGATGCATATATACTAGCTAAACGAGAAAAACCATCAACATAAAGATATAAGAGATAGAGGACATGGTTACAGGGCTGCGGACAGGACAGGATAGGACTCACCCCCCCCCCCTTCCCCCCCCTCTTAGTTTTTTTTCTTTTTGTTTTCTTTGATTTTTGCTTTTTCCTAAATATAACAGTTTATTAGAAAACCTCCTATGGGGCATAGGCCACAATAGGGGGTCTTGAGTGAAATAGGGGTCCTACCCCATTGAAAGTGTCAATTTGTTAGATTTAGTTAAATGATAAAATGTAACAACTGTTGGAAATGTAACTTAAAGGAGCTGCGTCTCCTGCAATATGTATAATTTTATTTAATTACCAATAAAGTTGTTTGGAAAAAAACAAAAAAAAACAAAAAAAACAAACAAACAGAAAGAGCAGAGATTTGTCCCTTCAAGGAACTTGCAGACAAACCCCTATCCAAACCATCCTGGAGAAACTGTAAAATTCTAGGAATTCTAAAAGAAAGTCAAGAGAATTTATGAGAGGAACACCATGAAATGTAAATCTTCCAAACTCGATAATAAATCTTCCTAGAGACAGATTTACGATCTTGTAACATAGTATTAATTACTGAGTCAGAGAAACTTGTATGACTTAATGCTAAGTGTTCAATTTCCATACCTTCAAATTTAATGATTTGAGATCCTGATGGAAAAACGGACAGTAGGTCCAGCCTTAACGGAAGTGGCCAAGGTTGGCAACTGGACATCCGAACATGATCCGCATACCAAAACCTGTGGGGACAAGCTGGAGTCACCAGCAACACAAACAATTGTTCCATGATGATCTTGGCGATCACTCTTGGAAGAAGAACTAGAGGCAGGAAGATATAAGCAGGTTGATAACACCAAGGAAGTGTCAGCGCATCCACTGCTTCCGCCTGAGAATCCCTGGACCTGGACAGGTATCTGGGAAGTTTCTTGTTTAGATGAGAGGCCATCAGATCTATTTCTGGAAGACGCCACATCTGAACAATCTGAGAAAACACATCTGGATGGAGAGACCACTCCCCTAGATGTAAAGTCTGACGGCTGAGATAATCTGCCTCCCAATTGTCTACACCTGGGATATGAACCGCACAGATTAGACAAGAGCTGGATTCCGCCCAAACAAGTATCCGAAATACTTCTTTCATAGCTAGGGGACTGTGAGTCCCACCCTGATGATTGACATATGCCACCGTTGTGATATTGTCTGTCTGAAAACAAATGAACGGTTCTCTCTTCAACAGAGGCCAAAACTGAAGAGCTCTGAGAATTGAAAGTTCTAAAATATTGATTGGTAATCTCGCCTCTTGAGATTTCCAAACTCCTTGTGCTGTCAGAGATCCCCAGACAGCTCCCCAACCTGAAAGACTCACATCTGTTGTGATCACAGTCCAGGTTGGCCGAACAAAAGAGGCCCCTTGAACTAAACGCTGGTGATTTAACCACCACGTCAGAGAGTGTCGAACATTGGGATTTAAGGATATTAATTGTGACATCTTTGTATAATCCCGGCACCATTGATTCAGCATGCAAAGCTGGAGAGGTCTCATGTGAAAACGAGCAAAAGGAATTGCATCCGATGCTGCAGTCATTAGGCCTAAAACTTCCATGCACATAGCCATTGAAGGGAATGACTGAGACTGAAGGTGCAGACATGTTGCAACCAATTTCAAACGTCTCTTGTCTGTTAGAGACAGAGTCATGGACACTGAATCTATCTGGAAACCTAAAAAGGTGACCCTTGTCTGAGGAATCAAAAAACCTTTTGGTAAATTGATCCTCCAACCATGTTTTCGAAGAAACAACACAAGTTGATTCGTGTGAGATTCTGCAAAACGTAAAGACTGAGCTAGTACCCAGATATTGTCCAAATAAGGAAACCCCGCAATACCCTGTTCTCTGATTACAGAGAGTAGGGCACCAAGAACCTTTGAAAAGATTCTTGGAGCTGTTGCTAGGCCAAATGGAAGAGCAACAAATTGGTAATGCTTGTCTAGAAAAGAGAAACTCAGGAACTGATAATGTTCTGGATGAATCGGAATATGAAGGTAAGCATCCTGCAAGTCTATTGTAGACATATAGATGTCCTTACTGAACAAAAGGCAGAATAGTCCTTACAGTTACCATCTTGAAAGTTGGTACTCTTACATAACGATTCAAAATTTTCAGATCCAGAACTGGTCTGAATGAATTTTCTTTCTTTGGGACAATGAATAGATTTGAATAAAACCCCAGGCCTCGTTCCTGAAAAGGAACCAGCATGATTACCCCTGAAACCTCCAGATCTGAAACACACTTCAGGAAAGCCTGAGCTTTATAGAATCCAACTGAGAACCAAATAAATTATTACCTTGGAAAGAATGAGATAGTAATCTAGACTTAGATGTCATATCAGCATTCCAAGATTTAAGCCACAAAGCTCTTCTAGATAAAATAGCTAAAGACATGGATCTAATATCAATTTTGATAATATCAAAAATGGCATCACAAATAAAATGATTAGCATGTTGTAGTAAGCGAACAATGCTAGATATGTCAGAATCCAATTCTTGTTGCGCTAAATTCTCCAACCAAAAAGTTGAAGCAGCTGCAACATCGGCCAAAGTAATTGAAGGCCTAAGAAGATGACCTGAATATAAATAGGCTTTCCTTAGATAAGATTCAAGCTTCCTATCTAAAGGATCTTTAAAGGTACTATCTTCCATAGGAATAGTGGTTCGTTTAGCAAGAGTAGAAATAGCCCCATCAACTTTGGGGATTTTTTCCCAAAACTCTATTGCAACCGCTGGTGAAGGATACAATTTTTTAAACCTTGCAGAAGGATTAAAAGGAGTACCTGGCTTATTCCATTCCTTAGAAATCATGTCAGAAATAGCATCAGGAATAGGAAAAACCTCTGGAGTAACCACAGTAGGTTTAAAAACAGCATTTAAACGTTTACTAGTTTTAATATCAAGAGGACTAGCTTCCTCAATATTCAAAGTAATTAACACTTTTTTTAACAAAGAACGCATAAAGTGCAAAACCATAGCTGAGGTGTCTTAAGAAAATAAAAAACAGAATTTATGTTTACCTGATAAATTACTTTCTCCAACGGTGTGTCCGGTCCACGGCGTCATCCTTACTTGTGGGATATTCTCTTCCCCAACAGGAAATGGCAAAGAGCCCAGCAAAGCTGGTCACATGATCCCTCCTAGGCTCCGCCTACCCCAGTCATTCGACCGACGTTAAGGAGGAATATTTGCATAGGAGAAACCATATGTTACCGTGGTAACTGTAGTTAAAGAAAATAAATTATCAGACCTGATTAAAAAAACCAGGGCGGGCCGTGGACCGGACACACCGTTGGAGAAAGTAATTTATCAGGTAAACATAAATTCTGTTTTCTCCAACATTGGTGTGTCCGGTCCACAGCGTCATCCTTACTTGTGGGAACCAATACCAAAGCTTTAGGACACGGATGAAGGGAGGGAGCAAATCAGGTCACCTAAATGGAAGGCACCACGGCTTGCAAAACCTTTCTCCCAAAAATAGCCTCAGAAGAAGCAAAAGTATCAAATTTGTAAAATTTAGAAAAAGTGTGCAGTGAAGACCAAGTCGCTGCCTTACATCTCTGATCAACAGAAGCCTCGTTCTTGAAGGCCCATGTGGAAGCCACAGCCCTAGTGGAGTGAGCTGTGATTCTTTCAGGAGACTGCCGTCCGGCAGTCTCATAAGCCAATCGGATAATGCTTTTAATCCAGAAGGAGAGAGAGGTAGAAGTTGCTTTTTGACCTCTCCGTTTACCAGAATAAACAACAAACAAAGACAAAGTTTGTCTGAAATCCTTAGTAGCTGCTAAGTAAAATTTGAGAGCACGAACTACATCCAAGTTGTGCAACAAACGTTCCTTCTTTGAAACTGGATTAGGACACAAAGAAGGCACAACTATCTCCTGGTTAATGTTTTTGTTAGAAACAACTTTTGGAAGAAAACCAGGTTTAGTACGCAAAACCACCTTATCTGCATGGAACACCAGATAAGGAGAAGAACACTGCAGAGCAGATAATTCTGAAACTCTTCTAGCAGAAGAAATTGCAACCAAAAACAAAACTTTCCAAGATAATAACTTAATATCAACGGAATGTAAGGGTTCAAACGGAACCCCCTGAAGAACTGAAAGAACTAGGTTGAGACTCCAAGGAGGAGTCAAAATTTTGTAAACAGGCTTGATTCTAACCAGAGCCTGAACAAAGGCTAGAACATCTGGCACAGCTGCCAGCTTTTTGTGAAGTAACACAGACAAGGCAGAAATCTGTCCCATCAAGGAACTTGCAGATAATCCTTTTTCCAATCCTTCTCGAAGGAAGGATAGACTCTTAGGAATCTTAACCTTGTCCCAAGGGAATCCTGCAGATTCACACCAACAGATATACCAAATAATGTGGTAATTTTTCTGGTTACAGGCTTTCAGGCCTGAACAAGAGTATTAATAACAGAATCTGAGAACCCTCGCTTTGATAAGATCAAGCGTTCAATCTCCAAGCAGTCAGCTGGAGTGGGTCGAACGGACCTAGAACAAGAAGGTCTCGTCTCAAAGGTAGCTTCCATGGTGGAGCCGATGACATATTCACCAGATCTGCATACCAAGTCCTGCGTGGCCACGCAGGAGCTATCAAAATCACCGACGCCCTCTCCTGATTGATCCTGGCTACCAGCCTGGGGATGAGAGGAAACGGCGGGAACACATAAGCTAGTTTGAAGGTCCAAGATGCTACTAGTGCATCCACTAGAGCCGCCTTGGGATCCCTGGATCTGTACCCGTAGTAAGGAACTCTGAAGTTCTGACGAGAGGCCATCAGATCCATGTCTGGAATGCCCCACGGTTGAGTGACTTGGGCAAAGATTTCCGGATGGAGTTCCCACTCCCCCGGATGCAATGTCTGACGACTCAGAAAATCCGCTTCCCAATTTTCCACTCCTGGGATGTGGATAGCAGACAGGTGGCAGGAGTGAGACTCCGCCCATAGAATGATTTTGGTCACTTCTTCCATCGCTAGGGAACTCCTTGTTCCCCCCTGATGGTTGATGTATGAACTTGGCCCTCGCTAACTGAGGCCAAGCTTTGAGAGCATTGAATATCGCTCTCAGTTCCAGAATATTTATCGGTAGAAGAGATTCTACCCGAGACCAAAGACCCTGAGCTTTCAGGGATCCCCAGACCGCGCCCCAGCCCATCAGACTGGCGTCGGTCGTGACAATGACCCACTCTGGTCTGCGGAAGGTCATCCCTTGTGACAGGTTGTCCAGGGACAGCCACCAACGGAAAGAGTCTCTGGTCCTCTGATTTACTTGTATCTTCGGAGACAAGTCTGAATAGTCCCCATTCCACTGACTGAGCATGAACAGTTGTAATGGTCTTAGATGAATGCGCACAAAAGGAACTATGTCCATTGCCGCTACCATCAAACCTATCACTTCCATGCACTGCGCTATGGAAGGAAGAGGAACGGAATGAAGTATCCGACAAGAGTCTAGAAGTTTTGTTTTTCTGGCTTCTGTCAGAAAAATCCTCATTTCTAAGGAGTCTATTATAGTTCCCAAGAAGGGAACCCTCGTTGACGGAGATAGAGAACTCTTTTCCACGTTCACTTTCCATCCGTGAGATCTGAGAAAGGCCAGGACAATGTCCATGTGAGCCTTTACTTGAGGAAGGGACGACGCTCGAATCAGAATGTCGTCCAAGTAAGGTACTACAGCAATGCCCCTTGGTCTTAGCACCGCCAGAAGGGACCCTAGTACCTATGAGAAAATCCTAGGAGCAGTGGCTAATCCGAAAGAAAACGCCACGAACTGGAAATGCTTGTCCAGGAATGCAAACCTTAGGAACCGATGATGTTCCTTGTGGATAGGAATATGTAGATACGCATCCTTGAAATCCACCTTGGTCATGAATTGACCTTCCTGGATGGAAGGAAGAAGTGTTCGAATGGTTTCCATCTTGAACGATGGAACCTTGAGAAACTTGTTCAAGATCTTGAGATCTAAGATTGGTCTGAACGTTCCCTCTTTTTTGGGAACTATGAACAGATTGGAGTAGAACCCCATCCCTTGTTCTCCTAATGGAACAGGATGAATCACTCCCATTTTTAGCAGGTCTTCTACCCAATGTAAGAATGCCTGTCTTCTTATGTGGTCTGAAGACAACTGAGACCTGTGGAACCTCCCCCTTGGAGGAAGCCCCTTGAACTCCAGAGAATAACCTTGGGAGACTATTTCTAGCGCCCAAGGATCCAGAACATCTCTTGCCCCAGCTGAGCGAAGAGAGAGAGTCTGCCCCCCACCAGATCCGGTCCCGGATCGGGGGCCCGCATTTCATGCTGTCTTGGTAGCAGTGGCAGGTTTCCTGGCCTGCTTTCCTTTGTTCCAGCCTTGCATAGGTCTCCAGGCTGGATTGGCTTAAGAAGTATTACCTTCCTGCTTAGAGGACGTAGCCCTTGGGGCTGATCCGTTTCTGCGAAAGGGACGAAACTTAGGTTTATTTTTGGTCTTGAAAAGACCTATCCTGAGGAAGGGCGTGGCCCTTGCCCCCAGTGATATCAGAGATAATCTCTTTCAAGTCAGGGCCAAAGAGTGTTTTCCCCTTGAAAGGAATGTCAAGCAATCTGTTCTTGGAAGACGCATCCGCTGCCCAAGATTTTAACCAAAGCGCTCTGCGCCACAATAGCAAACCCAGAATTTTTTCGCCGCTAACCTAGCCAATTGCAAGGTGGCGTCTAGGGTGAAAGAATTAGCCAATTAAGAGCACGAATTCTGTCCATAATCTCCTCATAAGAAGAAGAATTACTAATAATCGCCTTTCCTAGCTCATCAAACTAGAAACACGCGGCTGCAGTGACAGGGACAATGCATGCAATTGGTTGTAGAAGGGAACCTTGCTGAACAAACATCTTTAGCAGACCTTCTATTTTTTTATCCATAGGATCTTGGAAAGCACAACTATCTTCTATGGGTATAGTGGCGCGCTTGTGTAGAGTAGAAACCGCCCCCCTCGACCTTGGGGACTGTCTGCCATCAGTCCTTTCTGGGGTCGACTATAGGAAAACAATTTTATAAATATGGGGGGAGGTACTAAAGGTATACCGGGCCTGTCCCATTCTTTACTAACAATGTACGCCACCCGCTTGGATATAGGAAAAGCTTCGGGGGGCCCCGGGGCCTCTAAGAACTTTTCCATTTTACATAGTGGTTCTGGAATGACCAGATAATCACAATCATCCAAATTGGATAACACCTCCTTAAGCAGAGCGCGGAGATGTTCCAACTTAAATTTAAAAGTAATCACATCAGGTTCAGCTTGTTGAGAAATGTTTCCTGAATCTGAAATTTCTCCCTCAGACAAAACCTCCCTGGCCCCCTCAGACTGGTGTAGGGGCCCTTCAGAAACCATATCATCAGCGTTCTCATGCTCTACAGAATTTTCTAAAACAGAGCAGTCGCGCTTTCGCTGATAAGCGGGCATATTGGCTAAAATGTTTTTGATAGAATTATCCATTACAGCCGTTAAATGTTGCATAGTAAGGAGTATTGGCGCACTAGATGTACTAGGGGCCTCCTGTATGGGCAAGACTGGTGTAGACGAAGGAGGGGATGATGCAGTACCATGCTTACTCCCCTCACTTGAGGAATCATCTTGGGCATCATTTTTACTAAAATTTTTTATGACATAAAATACATATAGTTAAATGAGAAGGAACCTTGGTTTCCCCACAGTCAGAACACAATCTATCTGGTAGTTCAGACATGTTAAACAGGCATAAACTTGATAACAAAGCACAAAAAACGTTTTAAAATAAAACCGTTACTGTCACTTTAAATTTTAAACTAAACACACTTTATTACTGCAATTGCGAAAAAGTATGAAGGAATTGTTCAAAATTCACCAAAATTTCACCACAGTGTCTTAAAGCCTTAAAAGTATTGCACACCAAATTTGGAAGCTTTAACCCTTAAAATAACGGAACCGGAGCCATTTTTATATTTAACCCCTTTACAGTCCCTGGAATCTGCTTTGCTGAGACCCAACCAAGCCCAAAGGGGAATACGATACCAAATGATGCCTTCAGAAAGACTTTTCTATGTATCAGAGCTCCACACACATGCAGCTGCATGCCATGCTGTCCTCAAAAACAAGTGCGCCATACCGGCGCGAAAATGAGGCTCTGACTATGATTAGGGAAAGCCCCTAAAGAATAAGGTGTCAAAAACAGTGCCTGCCGATATAATCATATCAAAATACCCAGAATAAATGATTCCTCAAGGCTAAATATGTGTTAATAATGAATCGATTTAGCCCAGAAAAAGTCTACAGTCTTAATAAGCCCTTGTGAAGCCCTTATTTACTATCTTAATAAACATGGCTTACCGGATCCCATAGGGAAAATGACAGCTTCCAGCATTACATCGTCTTGTTAGAATGTGTCATACCTCAAGCAGTAAGAGACTGCACACTGTTCCCCCAACTGAAGTTAATTGCTCTCAACAGTCCTGTGTGGAACAGCCATGGATTTTAGTTACGGTGCTAAAATCATTTTCCTCATACAAACAGAAATCTTCATCTCTTTTCTGTTTCTGAGTAAATAGTACATACCAGCACTATTTTAAAATAACAAACTCTTGATTGAATAATAAAAACTACAGTTAAACACTAAAAAACTCTAAGCCATCTCCGTGGAGATGTTGCCTGTACAACGGCAAAGAGAATGACTGGGGTAGGCGGAGCCTAGGAGGGATCATGTGACCAGCTTTGCTGGGCTCTTTGCCATTTCCTGTTGGGGAAGAGAATATCCCACAAGTAAGGATGACGCCGTGGACCGGACACACCTATGTTGGAGAAACATACTTACCAAAGACACCCATCCACATATAGCATATAGTCAAACCAGTATTGAAACAGTTATCAGTAGAGGTAATGGTATATGAGAGTATATCGTCGATCTGAAAAGGGAGATAGGAGATGAATCTCTACGACCGATAACAGAGAACCTATGAAATAGACCCCCGTTAGGAAAATCACTGCATTCAATAGGTAATACTCTCCACGTCCCTCTGACATTCGCTGTACTCTGAGAGGAATCGGGCTTCAAAATGCTGAGAAGCGCATGTCAACGTAGAAATCTTAGCACAAACTTACTTCACCACCTACATAGGAGGCAAAGTTTGTAAAACTGAATTGTGGGTGTGGTGAGGGGTGTATTTATAGGCATTTTGAGGTTTGGGAAACTTTGCCCCTCCTGGTAGGATTGTATATCCCATACGTCACTAGCTTATGGACTCTTGCCAATTACATGAAAGAAAACCAAATGTGCACAATAGGTGATGTGTTGTGCTACAAAAACACAGAGATACACTATATGGCCAAAAGTATGTGGACACTTGACCAACACACCCATATGCACTTATTAGTCATCCCAGCTCCAAACTGGTGGGAGGGTTTATGATGGAGCAGTTTAAACCACTTCTTCATAAATATCAGTTGCAGGCTCAAATAAGCGAGCCTGCAACCAAATGCGACATTCGCCTCATGATAATTTTTTCCCTTAGTAACTACAATTTCAAATTTTTATGCTGGAGTTGCATTTCAAAGTAAACCATTAGGAGTTTTGGGGGTCTTGCACACTGAAATGTGCTTAAAGGGACATTGTAGTAGAAAACGTACATGCTCTGTTATAGCGTGTCATTTTTACACTACTCACTATGAAACTGTTTAACCACTGCAAAGGGTTTAAACACATTGGTAAAATCTCTATTGGAGGCAACAGTCATTGCAGCTCAGTCACTGCAGCTCCCAGCTAAACACAGCCATGTGATTGGCCGGCTCATGCATCTGCCATTGCCAATTGGTTCATTGGCTGTTTCCCTTTAACAGTGCAAATATTTTACTGTCACACTGTGGCCAGATCTTAGAACTTTAAGCAGCTTGTGTTGGGGGCCTATGGGGAACACAGAAAGAGATGAAATGTAAAGCAGTAGTTTTGGAGGTTAGGGTACATAAAGGTCACAGACAATGATGTATATATGTATAACTTCTTTAAACAGATACTTTCCTCCACAGATACTTAGCTACTCACAAGTCCTATAAGAATTTATTTTACAAAGCATCATTGATTACATACAGCTGCAAAACCTGTTCATTTCTAACATTTATCAGAGAAGAATTATTGACTTTAATTTAATATTTGCTTTATTGGATGTGAGTGGGGATGCCCGATACAAAATATATAGACTCACTGGATCCCTGAAACATCCTATGAAGTGTCAAACGTTTATGCCACGTCATTTTTTGTTTAGATTGTTATTGATAGGTCCAGAATATGGATGTGAGCTCTTTCTGACCATGCTGGGTCTGAGCATTCAAATCTGCTGCTGCAGTATGAATTCTGATTTGCACTAATTTTTCCTATGTAGGCTAGTAACTTTAACCAGGCAATGAATGCTGTAGTGAACACTACATAAGAGTCTGGTCACATATCAACACATGAGAGCGGGGTGAAGGAGGCTTGGTGTGCTGGGACTGGACCCAAAACACATACGAGAAGGAAGAATGGTTGCCGCACTCTTTAAGGCACGAAACGAGTAAGTTGTGGCTACCTTCCTCCATGTGATTTTAACTTTGTGAATTAATAAAGTCTCCTTTGGATTTTAACGAGTGCAGCAACCATTCTTCCTTCTCCTTGTAACTTTAACCCTCTGTCCTCTGGAAAAAACTATACATATGTGCGTGTGTCACAAATATCTTTATACGGTTATGTATACTTCACATAAGAAATTCTGTGTAGAGAAAGTATAAAGATATGTGCTTTATAGCACACTGAAAAAGATACTGAAGTTTTTATGCATCAAAATAATTTATATTGTGTAACAAAAGTTTTTATTATCTTTAATTTGTTTTTTTGTTCTTATTCCGCTGTGTTTAAAGACATATACACAACTGTTATTAACTGAGAACCTAGCAAGACATTGCATTTTTTTCTGAGAAAACGTATTGTCCTACAATTGGTGTCAATAAGAGATGTACAGAATTTGCTTTAAGTATTTTTGAGTCCCTATTTTAATACGGATTATAATAAAGCAAATATTCACTACAATTCTTTACATTATTTTAACCATATTATCGTATTACCTTGAATGCTTAGACTTTCAGTCTGAAATACTTTCTGCAGAGGTGGGAAGTAAATAACCAGCAACTGGCCCATGATGGAACCAAGCACAGCATAACAGAACATTTTGTTGCTGCAAAGGCCGATCTCAAAGACCGACTTAGTCTGTAAAAAGAAAAATGTATATCTATATAAATGTCATTGATTAGAACAGTACCTGGTTATGCATTAGTACACTGATTAGAATCAATTGTGCAGTATACTTAAAGGGACATGAAACCCAATTTTCTTTTATGGTTTAGAAAGAACATGCAATTTTAAACAACTTTTCAATTTACTTCTATTATCTAATTTGCTTAATTCTCTTGATATCCTTTCTTGAAAAGTAGATCTAAATAGGTTCAGTACCTGCTGATTTGTAGCTGAACATAGATGTCTCGTGTGATTGGCTCACCCATGTGCATTGCTATTTCTTCAACAAAGGATATGTGAAAAATGAAGGAAATTAAATAATAGAAGTAAATTGGTAAATTGTTGTTTAAAATTGTATTCTCTATCTGAATCATGAAACCAAAATATTAGGGTTCATGTCCCTTTAAGCAAAAATGCTTCTAGTAAAGGCTATCACCAGTTTAGTGATTAATATTATTGTGCACATGTGCCTTGTGCATTTGCATTCATAGTTTATGACTACTCCATACATTCCACAATCTGAATGCAAGTGCACAACATATATGTAAGTGTGCACAACAAGGCACATACAACTGCAAAAAGAAAGCTTTCTAATGTGCCTTTTTGTTATTGCACTGTTTGTATATAACTCCTGCAAAAGGGTTAAACACATAGTTTAAGACAGCTCCAAAGCAGCAATGCACTACTAGGATCTAGCTGAACACATCTGGTGAACCAATGATAAGATGCAGAATTGTGTAGCCACCAATGAGCAGCTAACTCCCAGTAATGCATTGCTGCTCCGGAGCCTTCCAATGTATGCTTTCCAATAAAGGATACCAAACGAACAAAGTAAATTTGATAACAGAAGTAAATTGAAAGGTTTCTTAGAATTGCTCTAACACTGAACCACAAATGACCAATTTTGATTTTCATGTTACTTTAAAATGAATATGTATTTCATTTTGACAAAAATAATATTTTAACTCTCTCAAATGATTCTCTTACTCCCTTTTATTAGTTAAATAACATGTACTAAAGAGGTTTGCTGCTCATTCTTACCTGTGATCTCGAACTTAAAGCATTGAACATGTCAAAAAACACAAAGCAGGTAAATGTCATTGTGGTGTCCCTGGGAGTAATCACATTATCGCGTAGCTGATAAAAAAAAAAAGATCCATATTAGACCTGAATTCTTTGTTCAATGAGCATCAAAACTAAACAGTATTACAAACATATAATATACATGACAAACCAGAAGATCATGTTTATATGTTTACACGAACCTCTCGCCAGAATACAAATAAGGTTCCGCATACTATAATGATTGAAGAGATGAGGATTTTGATAATTAAGTTCTTGGTCAAAATGCTGTCTTTCAGATTTCTTGGAGGCTTCCTAATAACATCTTTATCAACTGGTTCCACTCCCAGACTGCAAAAGAAAAAAAGTTATAGTCTCCAGTAGTTAAAGGGACATTAAACACTAAATAAATGCTAGATACAATGATGCCTTCAAAGAAAAGATTAGTCTGAGAATAACATGTAGATGTCTTTTTTTTTTTTTTTTTAAAGTTCCATTAGCTGTTTAAATATTGACAAAATAAGAGTAAAGTTTTAGTGTCTATAAAACAAAGGGAGCTGCCATGTTGTAACTTAGGTTACTTTCGGCTAGATCACAAGTTGTGCGTTAGGTTAAAAAAGCAGCGTTAAGAGGTCCTAACGCTGCTTTTTAACGCCCGCTGGTATTACGAGTCTTGAAGGTACAGGCTCACCGCTCACTTTTTTGGCCAGACTTGGAAATACCGCAAATACACTTACGTAAATTGCGTATCCTCTTTTTTCAATGGGACTTGCATAGCGCTGGTATTACGAGTCTGCCAGAAAGTGAGCGGTAGACCCTCTCCTGTCAAGACTGGTACAGCATTTTAAAGTCAGTAGTTAAGAGTTTTACACAACGCCGTAGCATAAAACTCTTAACTGAAGTGCTAAAAAGTACACTAACACCCATAAACTACCTATTAACCCCTAAACCGAGGCCCTCCCACATCGCAAACACTTAAACAAATTTTTTAACCCCTGATCTGCCGAACCGGACATCGCTGCCACTATAATAAATATATTAACCTCTAAACCGCCGCACTCCCGCCTCACAAACATTAGTTAAATATTATTAACCCCTAATCTGCCCCCCCTACACCGCCGCCACCTACCTACATTTATTAACCCCTAATCTGCTGCCCCCAACGTCGCCGCCACTATACTAAAGTTATTAACCCCTAAATCTAAGTTAAACCCTAACCCCCCCTAACTTAAATATAATTTAAATAAATCTAAATAAAAATTACTATAATTAACTAAATTATTCCTATTTAAAACTAAATACTTACCTATAAAATAAACCCTAAGATAGCTACAATATAACTAATAGTTACATTGTAGCTATCTTAGGGTTTATTTACATTTTACAGGCATGTTTGTATTTATTTTAACTAGGTAGAATAGTTATTAAATAGTTATTAACTATTTAATAACTACCTAGCTAAAATAAATACAAAAGTACCTGTAAAATAAAACCTAACCTAAATTACAATAACACCTAACACTACACTATAATTAAATGACTTACCTAAATTAAATACAATTAAATAAAGTTAGCTAAAGTAAAAAAAAAAAACACACTAAATTACAGAAAATAATAAACAAATTACAAGATTTTTAAACTAATTACACCTAATCTAATCCCCCTAACAAAATAAAAAAAGCCCCCCCCCAAATAAAAAAAGCCCTACCCTACAATAAATTACAAATAGCTCTTAAAAGGGCCTTTTTCGGGGCATTGCCCCAAAGTAATCAGCTCTTTTACCTGTAAAAAAAAATAAAAATTACAAATCTCCCCCCAACATTAAAACCCACCACCCACACAACCAACCCTACTCTAAAACCCACCCAATACCCCCTTAAAAAAACTAACACTAACCCCTTGAAGATCACCTTACCGGGAGAAGTCCTCAACGAAGCCGGCAGAAGTCTTCATCCAAGCCGGGCGAAGTGGTCCTCCAGACAGGCAGAAGTCTTCATCCAGACGGCATCTTCTATATTCATCCATCCAGCGCGGAGCGGGTCCATCTTCAAGACATGCGACGCGGAGCGTCCTCTTCATCCGACGGCTCTTCTGGAATTAATGTT
Source organism: Bombina bombina (assembly GCF_027579735.1). NCBI lineage: Eukaryota > Metazoa > Chordata > Amphibia > Anura > Bombinatoridae > Bombina > Bombina bombina. Next base: position 440,432,613 of record NC_069503.1, read on the forward strand.
CCTTTAAATGATGTCATCCAAGATGGTGTCCCTTCAATTCCGATTGGCTGATAGAATTCTATCAGCCAATCGGAAATAAGGTAGAAAAAAATCCTATTACCTGATGCAATCAGCCAATAGGATTGAGCTTGCATTCTATTGGCTGATTGGAACAGCCAATAGAATGCCAGCTCAATCCTATTGGCTGATTGCATCAGCCAATAGGATATTCTCTACCTTAATTCCGATTGGCTGATAGAATTCTATCAGCCAATCGGAATTGACGGGACGCCATCTTGGATGACGTCATTTAAAGGAACCTTCATTCCAGAAGAGCCGTCGGATGTCTTCAAGATGGACCCACTACGCGCCGGATGGATGAAGATAGAAGATGCCGTCTGGATGAAGACTTCTGCCCGTCTGGAGGACCACTTCGGCCCGGTTGGATGAAGACTTCTCCCGGTAAGGTGATCTTCAAGGGGTTAGTGTTAGGTTTTTTAAGGGGGTATTGGGTGGGTTTTAGAGTAGGGTTGGTTGTGTGGGTGGTGGGTTTTAATGTTGGGGGGATGTGTAATTTTTTTTACAGGTAAAAGAGCTGATTACTTTGGGGCAATGCCCCGCAAAAGGCCCTTTTTAAGGGCTATTTGTAATTTAGGGTAGGGCTTTTTTTTATTTTGGGGGGCTTTTTTATATTGTTAGGGGGATTAGATTAACCCCTTAATGACCAGACCATTTTTCAATTTTCTTACCCTTAATGACAATGTCTATTTTTACATTTCTGCAGTGTTTGCGTTTAGCTGTAATTTTTCTCTTACTCGTTTACTGTACCCACACATATTATATACCGTTTTTCTCGTCATTAAATGGACTTTCTAAAGATACCATTATTTTCATCATATCTTATAATTTACTAAAAAAAATTATAAAATATGAGGAAAAAATGGAAAAAAACACACTTTTTCTAACTTTGACCCCCAAAATCTGTTATACATCTACAATCACCAAAAAACACCCATGCTAAATAGTTTATAAATTTTGTCCTGAGTTGAGAAATACCCAATGTTTACACGTTCTTTGCTTTTTTTGCAATTTATGGGGCAATAAATACAAGTAGCACTTTGCTATTTCCAAACCACTTTTTTTCAAAATTAACGCTAGTTACTTTGGAACCCTGATATCTGTCAGGAATACCTGAATATCCCTTGACATGTATATATTTTGTTTCAGAAGACATCCCAAAGTATTGATCTAAGCCCATTTTGGTATATTTCATGCCACCATTTCACCGCCAAATGCGATAAAAAAAAAAGTTCACTTTTTCACAAATTTTGTCACAAACTTTAGGTTTCCCACTGAAATTATTTACAAACAGCTTCTGCAATTATGGCACAAATGGTTGTAAATGCTTCTCTGGGATCCCCTTTTTCAGAAATAACAGACTTATATGGCTTTGTGGTTGCTTTTTGGTAATTAGAAGGCCGCTAAATGTCGCTGCGCACCACACGTGTTTTATGCCCAGGAGTGAAGGGGTTAATTAGGGAGCTTGTAGGGTTAATTTTAGCTTTAGTGTAGTGTAGTAGACAACCCCAAGTATTGATCTAGGCCCATTTTGGTATATTTTATGCCACCATTTCACCGCCAAATGCGAGCAAATAAAAAAAAAACTTTACATTTTCACAATTTTAGGTTTCTCACTGAAATTATTTACAAACAGCTTGTGCTATTATGGCAGAAATTGTTGTAAAAGCTTCTCTGGGATCCCCTTTGTTCAGAAATAGCAGACTTATATGGCTTTGGCGTTGCTTTTTGGTAATTAGAAGGCCGCTAAATGCTGCTGCGCACCACACGTGAATTATGCCCAGCAGTGAAGGGGTTAAATTAGGTAGCTTGTAGGGAGTTGCAGGGTTAATTTTAGAGATTAGCCTCCCACCTGACACATCCCACCCCCTGATCCCTCCCAAACAGCTCTCTTCCCTCCCCCACCCCACACAATTGTTCCCGCCATCTTAAGTACTGGCAGAAAGTCTGCCAGTACTAAATAAGAGTTTTTTTTTTTTTTAAATAAAAATAATAAAATATTTTAGTTGTGATGGACCCCTGCCTTAGCACCAACCTCCCTGATCCCCCCCTCCAGCTCTCTAACCCTCTCCCGTACCTAATTACCGCCATCTTGGGTACTGGCAGCTGTCTGCCAGTACCCAGTTTGGCCCCACAAACCAAAGTATTTTAATTTTATTTATAACTTTTATTTTTATTTTTAATTATTTCTGTAGTGTAGCAGCCCCCCACAATACCCCCACCCCCCTCCCAGATCAAATTAACTTTTTTTTCCCCTTCCTTCCTTCCTTCATTGGTGTCAGTGTGGCTAATACGCGCCCGTGCGCCCCCGTACACATGCTCCCTCCTCCCACCCGGACAACGGCACCATCGCTACCGGTGCAGAGAGGGCCACAGAGTGGCTCTCTCTGCATCGGAGGCTTGTAAAGGGGTATTGCAGGATGCCTCCATATCGAGGCATCACTGCAATACCCTCAGAGCTGCTGGAAGCGATTGTGATCACTTCCAGCACTCTGTTAGACAACTGACATACCAGGTACGTCTATTATCATTAACTGCTTGTTAATGCATGACGTACCTGGTACGTCAGTTGTCATTAAGGGGTTAAAAATCTTGTAATTTGTTTATTATTTTCTGTAATTTAGTGGGTTTTTTTTTTGTACTTTAGATAATTTAATTGTATTTAATGGTATTTAATTTATGGAAATAATTGAATTATAGTGTAGTGTTAGGTGTAATTGTAACTTAGGTTAGGTTTTATTTTACAGGTACTTTTGTATTTATTTTATCTAGGAAGTTATTAAATATTTAATAACTATTGTACCTAGTTAAAATAAATACAAACTTGCCTGTAAAATAAAAAATAAACCCTAAGGCACTTCTAAGCTGACTTCACGAAATTCCTAGAAAATTGAGTTACTGGGTAGGACTGAGGTACTACCCGGTCCTTATAACCTAAGTTTGTTCATTCTGTTTGTAAATGATGTTTTCATAATGGATTTATTTCTGAGTTCACACTAATCGAAAATGAGGTTTATATGACAGGTATTCTATTTCATTCTAGACATACTTGACCTATATATGCAGTAATGTCATTAATTGCTACGCTTGCTGTGTCATACCAACGGCATAATGTTTATGTATATGTTCACCAATTGGTCATCTGCGTTATGACATCTGCTGTAATATTTAACCCTCAATAAAAAAACTTTTGAGAAAAAAAAAAAACTAAATAATTACTTATAAAATAAACCCTAAGATAGCTACAATGTAACTATTAGTTATATTGTAGCTAGCTTAGGGTTTATTTTATAGGTAAGTATTTAGTTTTAAATAGGAATAATTTAGTTAATGATAGTAATTTTTATTTTGATTTATTTTAATTATATTTAAGTTAGGGGGTGTTAGGTTTAGGGTTAGACTTAGGTTTAGGGGTTAATAACTTTAATATAGTGCCGGCGACGTTGGGGGCGGCAGATTAGGGGTTAATAAATATAGGTAGGTGTCGGCAATGTTAGGGCCGGCAGATTAGGGGTTAATATTTAACTAATGTTTGCGAGGCGGGAGTGCAGCGGTTTAGGGGTTAATATGTTTATTATAGTGGCGGCGACGTTGGGGGCAGCAGATTAGGGGTTAAAAAGTGTAGATTGGGCGGCAGATTAGGGGTTAATAAATATAATGTAGGTGTCGGCGATGTCGGGGGCGGCAGATTAGGGGTTAATAAGTGTAAGATTAGGGGTGTTTAGACTCGGGGTTCATGTTAGGGTGTTAGGTGTAGACATAAAATGTATTTCCCCATAGGAATCAATGGGGCTGCGTTAAGGAGTTTTTTACGCTGCTTTTTTGCAGGTGTTAGACTTTTTTTCAGCCGGCTCTCCCCGTTGATTCGTATGGGGAAATCGTGCACGAGAATGTTACACCAGCTCACCGCTAACGTAAGCAGTGCTGGTATTGGAGTGCGGTAATGAGCAAAATTTTGCTCAACGCTCACTTCTTGTCTGGTTTGTAAAAACCTGTAATACCAGCGCTGTCTGTAAGTGAGCGGTGAGCATAAACTGCTCATTAGTACCGCACAGCCTCTAACGCAAAACTCGTAATCTAGGTGTTTGTCTGTTGTGACCAATTAGGGATAGTTATAAATAGGTCACTAGAGTATGCAGCCAATGGCTGCGTGGAATATAACAGTGTTCAGCACTTCTATTTCTAACAGGAACTGAAATGCTCACAATTTTAGAATGGAATTACAGGAAAAGGGGAAAAAATAAATTATAAAAGTATATTTTAGGTTTTATATGTACAATTTATAATTTTTTATTACCATCTTAAAGTGTTTAATGTCCCTTTAAGGAGCCACTATTAAGTCTAAAATGTCACTAAATAAAAAATAAAACAACTTTTTATTCTTTATTGGAATATATATATTTATTTTTTTCATTTTTTTTTTTTTTTTAAAAAGGAACATGACACTCATATTTTTTTCTTCCTGATTCAGATAGAGTATGCATGCATGCACTATTAAACTATATAATTGACTACTATTTTCTTTGTTCTCTTGGTATCTTTTGTTAAAAGCAGTAAGGTAAACTCAAGAGCGTGCACGTGTCTGTAGCATTATATGGCTGCAGTTTTGCAAGAGCACTAGATGGCAGCACTATTTCATGCCATGTAATGTTCCACACACCTGACTAGGTATCTCTTCAACAAATACCATGGGAATGAAGCAAATTTGATCATTTAAGTAAATTAGAACATTTTAAAAATTGTATGCTCTGTCATAATCACAAAATAATTTTTTGGGATTTCCTTTAAATAAGCCTAATTTCTTGCTCATCTACACATTCTTACTAGGGCGAAATTAGACTTCTTCTTATTGAGTTGAATAGAACATTTTTCAAACAGGTATAGGGCTCCATTTATTAAGGGCTGCGTGGCCTAGCGGCAAGCAGACATGTGCTGCCCACATTTAACTAGCTGCTACTTGTGCAATGTTGCCCTGTGCACAAGTGCGGCCAACTGCAGCTACTTAACTAGCATTTCAGGCTCGTTCACACAGCTTAAAAAAACAGAATTTATGTTTACCTGATAAATTACTTTCTCCAACGGTGTGTCCGGTCCACGGCGTCATCCTTACTTGTGGGATATTCTCTTCCCCAACAGGAAATGGCAAAGAGCCCAGCAAAGCTGGTCACATGATCCCTCCTAGGCTCCGCCTTCCCCAGTCATTCGACCGACGTAAAGGAGGAATATTTGCATAGGAGAAATCATATGATACCGTGGTGACTGTAGTTAAAGAAAATAAATTATCAGACCTGATTAAAAAACCAGGGCGGGCCGTGGACCGGACACACCGTTGGAGAAAGTAATTTATCAGGTAAACATAAATTCTGTTTTCTCCAACATAGGTGTGTCCGGTCCACGGCGTCATCCTTACTTGTGGGAACCAATACCAAAGCTTTAGGACACGGATGAAGGGAGGGAGCAAATCAGGTCACCTAGATGGAAGGCACCACGGCTTGCAAAACCTTTCTCCCAAAAATCGCCTCAGAAGAAGCAAAAGTATCAAATTTGTAAAATTTAGTAAAAGTGTGCAGTGAAGACCAAGTCGCTGCCTTACATATCTGATCCACAGAAGCCTCGTTCTTGAAGGCCCATGTGGAAGCCACAGCCTAGTGGAATGAGCTGTGATTCTTTCAGGAGGCTGCCGTCCGGCAGTCTCGTAAGCCAATCTGATGATGCTTTTAAGCCAAAAAGAGAGAGAGGTAGAAGTTGCTTTTTGACCTCTCCTTTTACCAGAATAAACAACAAACAAGGAAGATGTTTGTCTAAAATCCTTTGTAGCATCTAAATAGAATTTTAGAGCACGAACTACATCCAAATTGTGCAACAAACGTTCCTTCTTTGAAACTGGATTCGGACACAAAGAAGGCACGACTATCTCCTGGTTAATGTTTTTGTTAGAAACAACTTTCGGAAGAAAACCAGGTTTAGTACGCAAAACCACCTTATCTGCATGGAACACCAGATAAGGAGGAGAACACTGCAGAGCAGATAATTCTGAAACTCTTCTAGCAGAAGAAATTGCAACCAAAAACAAAACTTTCCAAGATAATAACTTAATATCAACGGAATGTAAGGGTTCAAACGGAACCCCCTGAAGAACTAAAAGAACTAAATTGAGACTCCAAGGAGGAGTCAAAGGTTTGTAAACAGGCTTGATTCTAACCAGAGCCTGAACAAAGGCTTGAACATCTGGCACAGCTGCCAGCTTTTTGTGAAGTAACACAGACAAGGCAGAAATCTGTCCCTTCAAAGAACTTGCAGATAATCCTTTCTCCAAACCTTCCTGAAGAAAGGATAGAATCTTAGGAATTTTTATCTTGTCCCAAGGGAATCCTTTAGATTCACACCAACAGATATATTTTTTCCATATTTTGTGGTAGATTTTTCTAGTTACAGGCTTTCTGGCCTGAACAAGAGTATCAATGACAGAATCTGAGAACCCTCGCTTTGATAAGATCAAGCGTTCAATCTCCAAGCAGTCAGTTGGAGTGAGACCAGATTCGGGTGTTCGAACGGACCTTGAACAAGAAGGTCTCGTCTCAAAGGTAGCTTCCATGGTGGAGCCGATGACATATTCACCAGGTCTGCATACCAAGTCCTGCGTGGCCACGCAGGAGCTATCAAGATCACCGATGCCCTCTCCTGATTGATCCTGGCTACCAGCCTGGGGATGAGAGGAAACGGCGGGAAAACATAAACTAGTTTGAAGGTCCAAGGTGCTACTAGTGCATCTACTAGAGTCGCCTTGGGATCCCTGGATCTGGACCCGTAGCAAGGAACCTTGAAGTTCTGACGAGAGGCCATCAGGTCCATGTCTGGAATGCCCCATAATTGAGTAATTTGGGCAAAGATTTCCGGATGGAGTTCCCACTCCCCCGGATGAAATGTCTGACGACTCAGAAAATCCGCTTCCCAATTTTCCACTCCTGGGATGTGGATTGCAGACAAGTGGCAGGAGTGAGTCTCCGCCCATTGAATGATTTTGGTCACTTCTTCCATCGCCAGGGAACTCCTTGTTCCCCCCTGATGGTTGATGTACGCAACAGTCGTCATGTTGTCTGATTGAAACCGTATGAATTTGGCCTTTGCTAGCTGAGGCCAAGCCTTGAGAGCATTGAATATCGCTCTCAGTTCCAGAATATTTATCGGGAGAAGAGATTCTTCCCGAGACCAAAGACCCTGAGCTTTCAGGGGTCCCCAGACCGCGCCCCAGCCCACCAGACTGGCGTCGGTCGTGACAATGACCCACTCTGGTCTGCGGAAGCTCATCCCCTGTGACAGGTTGTCCAGGGACAGCCACCAACGGAGTGAATCTCTGGTCCTCTGATCTACTTGTATCGTCGGAGACAAGTCTGTATAATCCCCATTCCACTGACTGAGCATGCACAGTTGTAATGGTCTTAGATGAATTCGCGCAAAAGGAACTATGTCCATTGCCGCTACCATCAAACCTATTACTTCCATGCACTGCGCTATGGAAGGAAGAGGAACAGAATGAAGTATTTGACAAGAGTTTAGAAGTTTTGATTTTCTGGCCTCTGTCAGAAAAATCCTCATTTCTAAGGAGTCTATTATTGTTCCCAAGAAGGGAACCCTTGTTGACGGAGATAGAGAACTTTTTTCTACGTTCACTTTCCACCCGTGAGATCTGAGAAAGGCCAGGACAATGTCCGTGTGAGGCCTTTGCTTGTGGAAGGGACGACGCTTGAATCAGTATATCGTCCAAGTAAGGTACTACTGCAATGCCCCTTGGTCTTAGCACCGCTAGAAGGGACCCTAGTACCTTTGTGAAAATTCTTGGAGCAGTGGCTAATCCGAACGGAAGTGCCACAAACTGGTAATGCTTGTCCAGAAATGCGAACCTTAGGAACCGATGATGTTCCTTGTGGATAGGAATATGTAGATATGCATCCTTTAAATCCACCGTGGTCATGAATTGACCTTCCTGGATGGAAGGAAGAATTGTTCGAATGGTTTCCATTTTGAACGATGGAACCTTGAGAAACTTGTTTAGGATCTTGAGATCTAAGATTGGTCTGAATGTTCCCTCTTTTTTGGGAACTACGAACAGATTGGAGTAGAACCCCATCCCTTGTTCTCCTAATGGAACAGGATGAATCACTCCCATTTTTAACAGGTCTTCTACACAATGTAAGAATGCCTGTTTTTTTATGTGGTCTGAAGACAATTGAGACCTGTGGAACCTCCCCCTGGGGGGAAGCCCCTTGAATTCCAGAAGATAACCTTGGGAGACTATTTCTAGCGCCCAAGGATCAGAACATCTCTTGCCCAAGCCTGAGCGAAGAGAGAGAGTCTGCCCCCCACCAGATCCGGTCCCGGATCGGGGGCCAACATCTCATGCTGTCTTGGTAGCAGTGGCAGGTTTCTTGGCCTGCTTACCTTTGTTCCAGCCTTGCATTGGCCTCCAGGCTGGCTTGGCTTGAGAAGTATTACCCTCTTGCTTAGAGGACGTAGCACTTGGGGCTGGTCCGTTTCTGCGAAGGGACGAAAATTAGGTTTATTTTTGGCCTTGAAAGACCTATCCTGAGGAAGGGCGTGGCCCTTGCCCCCAGTGATATCAGAATAATCTCTTTCAAGTCAGGGCCAAACAGCGTTTTCCCCTTGAAAGGAATGTTAAGCAATTTGTTCTTGGAAGACGCATCCGCTGATCAAGATTTTAGCCAAAGCGCTCTGCGCGCCACAATAGCAAACCCAGAATTTTCGCCGCTAATCTAGCCAATTGCAAAGTGGCGTCTAGGGTGAAAGAGTTAGCCAATTTGAGAGCATGAATTCTGTCCAAAATCTCCTCATAAGAAGAATCTTTATTGAGCGCCTTTTCTAGTTCATCGAACCAGAAACACGCTGCTGTAGTGACAGGAACAATGCATGAAATTGGTTGTAGAAGGTAACCTTGCTGAACAAACATCTTTTTAAGCAAACCCTCTAATTTTTTATCCATAGGATCTTTGAAAGCACAACTATCTTCTATGGGTATAGTGGTGCGTTTGTTTAGAGTAGAAACCGCCCCCCTCGACCTTGGGGACTGTCTGCCATAAGTCCTTTCTGGGGTCGACCATAGGAAACAATTTCTTAAATATAGGGGGAGGGACGAAAGGTATGCCGGGCCTTTCCCATTCTTTGTTTACAATGTCCGCCACCCGCTTGGGTATAGGAAAAGCTTCGGGGGGCCCCGGGACCTCTAGGAACTTGTCCATTTTACATAATTTCTCTGGAATGACCAAATTCTCACAATCATCTAGAGTAGATAACACCTCCTTAAGCAGGGCGCGGAGATGTTCCAATTTAAATTTGAATGTAATCACATCAGGTTCAGCTTGTTGAGAAATTTTCCCTTGAATCTGAAATTTCTCCCTCAGACAAAACCTCCCTGGCCTCCTCAGACTGGTGTAGGGGCACTTCAGAACCAATATCATCAGCGTCCTCATGCTCTTCAGTATTGTCTAAAACAGAGCAGTCGCGCTTTCGCTGATAAGTGGGCATTTTGGCTAAAATGTTTTTGATTAATTGTTGCATAGTAAGGAGTATTGGCGCACTAGATGTACTAGGGGCCTCCTGAGTGGGCAAGACTGGCGTAGACGAAGGAGGGGATGATGCAGTACCATGCTTACTCCCCTCACTTGAGGAATCATCTTGGGCATCATTTTCTCTAAATTTTGTGTCACATAAATCACATCTATTTAAATGAGAAGGAACCTTGGCTTCCCCACATACAGAACACAGTCTATCTGGTAGTTCAGACATGTTAAACAGGCATAAACTTGATAAAGTACAAAAAACGTTTTAAAATAAAACCGTTACTGTCACTTTAAATTTTAAACTGAACACACTTTATTACTGCAAATGTGAAAAAGTATGAAGGAATTGTTCAAAATTCACCAAAATTTCACCACAGTGTCTTAAAGCCTTAAAAGTATTTGCACACCAAATTTGAAAGCTTTAACTCTTAAAATAACGGAACCGGAGCAGTTTTTATATTTAACCCCTTTACAGTCCCTGGTATCTGCTTTGCTGAGACCCAACCAAGCCCAAAGGGGAATACGATACCAAAATACGCCTTCAGAAAGTCTTTTCTATGTATCAGAGCTCCTCACACATGCATCTGCATGTCATGCTTCCCAAAAACAAGTGCGCAATAGAGGCGCGAAAATTAGGCTCTGCCTATGATTAGGGAAAGCCCCTAGAGAATAAGGTGTCCAATACAGTGCCTGCCGGTTATTTTTACATAATTCCCAAGAATAAAATAATTCCTCAAAGCTATGAAGTATAAAATATGCTTATATATCAATCGTTTATAGCCCAGAAAATGTCTACAGTCTTAAAAAGCCCTTGTGAAGCCCTTTTTTCTTATGTAATAAAAATGGCTTACCGGATCCCATAGGGAAAATGACAGCTTCCAGCATTACATCGTCTTGTTAGAAATGTGTCATACCTCAAGCAGCAAAAGTCTGCTCACTGTTTCCCCCAACTGAAGTTAATTCCTCTCAACAGTCCTGTGTGGAAACAGCCATCGATTTTAGTAACGGTTGCTAAAATCATTTTCCTCTTACAAACAGAAATCTTCATCTCTTTTCTGTTTCAGAGTAAATAGTACATACCAGCACTATTTTAAAATAACAAACTCTTGATTGAATAATAAAAAACTACAGTTAAACACCAAAAAAACTCTAAGCCATCTCCGTGGAGATGTTGCCTGTACAACGGCAAAGAGAATGACTGGGGAAGGCGGAGCCTAGGAGGGATCATGTGACCAGCTTTGCTGGGCTCTTTGCCATTTCCTGTTGGGGAAGAGAATATCCCACAAGTAAGGATGACGCCGTGGACCGGACACACCTATGTTGGAGAAAATAGAGCCCTTTGCCTAACAATCAGAGCTCATGACAGATGCGTGTCCCAAGTAACTCCATGACTTCCCTTTATTTACGGTCCAGTGTGATATGCTGTGTCTGTTAACACAGCACCATGAGGAGTCGAATGCGAGGGAGATGAGGAGATATGACAGCTAGGCAGAAGTGTAGGTGTGTCATACACATAGTGAGACACTCAGCACCTGCTAAATATGCCTAGAGCGATATGGCTTCATCTCATTGACGATGCCCACAGAAGGCTAAAATGATTGTATGGGGGTTGCCATGTCCCTTGTTCAGAGGATGACTGTTTGGTACTTTGGGGATGGACTTTCTTTTTTAGGCAGGATCAGACTGTTATACTACAAAAAAGGTCTTGTGAGAAGCACAGCTGAACTAAAAAAAAAAAAAAAAAGACTGCTCCCAGTTGGTGACTTTTAGCCACCAATCAGCAAACGCTACCCAGGTACTGAACCAAAGATGGGCTGGCTCATAAGCTTACATTCCTGCTTTTTCAAATAAAGATACCAAGAGAACGAAGAGAAATTATAATAGGAGTAAATTAGAAAGTTGCTTAAAATGTCATGCTCTATCTGAATCATGAAAGAAAACATTTGGGTTCAGTATGCCTTTAAAAACTATTTATTTTAAATATGCAATGGATTAGTTCAGATTTTCAAGGCTGCTAATCTAAATCACAAGAAGAATTTTATGGTTAAAAAAGAAGAATCAACAAGAAAAACGATTATGTTAATAATTTTGCCTTTTATGTATTGTTTTTTCTTTTCTCTTGCATGTGACAAAAGCTCAAGCTGTGGGCTAAATTCTTACCTCTGGGCAGGGGGGGCCATCCATGGATGATATTAATCCACAATATCTGCATGGCATTGAGAGGATTATGGAAAGTTCATTAAAGTTGCAAGTGATATCAGTGACAAAGCAGCTATGCTCCTGTTGAAGAAAATATTTATAGTAAATCAGTATATTCAATCAAGTCTGCACAGGAACACTAAATAATTAACAGTTATTGCTTATGTTTATCTAGATTTTGTTTAATCCAGTTAACAAAAAAGTAAATAAAAATAAAATAATGATTCTTAACAATACAGGTAGCCCTCAGTTTAACTCCCGGGTTTAGGTTCCAGAAGGAATGGTTGTACAGGTAGCCCTCAGTTTACTCCGGGGTTAGGTTCCAGAAGGAATGGTTGTAAATCGAAACCGTTGTAAATTGAAACCCAGTTATAATGTAAGTCAATGGGAAGTGAGGGAGTTGGATTACAGGCCCCTCTCAAAATTTGTATAAGTAACACCTAATACATTATTTTTAAAGCTTTGAAATGAAGACTTTAAATGCTAAACAGCATTATAAACCTAATTAAATAATCACACAACAGACTGTATCATCAAACTAAGTTTAATGAACAAAAACATTTATTTACTTGCATTTTTCTGCAAACAGTTCTCTGCATTGTTAGCATGTTAGATAATATTGGGTCTGCAACTATTCTATGCATTTCAATCTGGAGTGATATTAGGCAGTTAGGCACCCTCACCTCAAGCAACTGGACAAGGAAGATAATAGGGAAGTGGCTGCTAGATCTTGTTGCTTGAAAGCTGCTCGATAGCCAAGGTCTGTCCTGTGTACACAGATTAAATTTCAGTCTGCTAAATTGCATAACTTTGCTGCAACACAAGCAGACAGCTCCACCTACTTGCTATTTTAATTAGTGCACTGCTTTTCAATGCTTTTCGATAGCAGTCACATGACAGAAAAAAAGGTTGTTATTCTGAACGGCGCAAATTGAACCGGCGTAAACCGAGGGCCACCTGTAAAACCATTTTTTTTGAGTAGATTCATCTTCAGGTGCTAGTGGAAATATAAACAATGTGCTATACATGACACATCCCACAAATCTTCAAAGATACCTCTACTTCCTTTATATACAACATTTATCAATTTCTTCCTCATGTTAGTCAATGTATAGGAAAACTAGAAACTACTTGGAGAGGGAGGAAGTTAATTAAAGGGACATTAAACCCACATTTTTTCCTTTAATGATTTAGGTAGAACATACAATTTTAAACAATTTTCCAGTTTACTTCTATTATCAGATTTGTTTCATTCTCTTGGTATCATTTGTTGGAGCAATGCACTACTGGTTTCTAACTGAAAACATGGGTGAGCCAATGACAATCGGTATGTATATATATATATATATATATATATATATATATTATATATATATATATATAACTCCATACATCCAAAGGAGGAAGAAACAGGAACTCCGGACTCATAGAACTTGTGCAGAAAAGTTTATATACACACACACAGCCACCAATCAGCAGCTAGAATCTAGGTTTTTTGATGCTCCTTAGCTTACCTAGCTAAACCTTTCAACAAAGGAAAACAAGAGATGGAAGCAAATTGAATAATAGAAATAAATTGGAAAGTTGTTTAACATTGTATGTTCTGTCTAAATCATGAATGTCTAATTATGACTTTACTGTTCATTTAACCCTAATCATGAATCTGTGAAACAGACAAGGCAGGAGCTGTACAGGGAAAATATGTATGACATTGTTGGCCTTTAAATGACTGTAGTCTGAGTTCATACAAATCAGTAACTGCAAATATTGTTTTCTATCACACTCTTGTATCTTGTATAGTCAATATGGGCTATTGCCAAAGCTGCCAGTATATAAAGGCACTGGTAGGACAAACAAAAAGTATTTAATAATACATACAAAAACAATAACATGGTTTTAAAAAGGGCAAACATCAGCGCTCATGAGAACATCCTGTATAAACAACCACTATTGTGTAAAACAAATGTGGTTGTACCAGTTCCTTCTGGACCACTGAATGGGTATTAGTCTCAAGAAATAGCGGTGATTTTACTTCCTGCCTAGACACCCAGTTCTTATAAGCACTGATGTTTACTTTTTATTTTTAATTTTTTATATATGTAAATGTATTAAATACTTTTTAATCCCACTTCTGGCTACGGTTTATGACAACGACGGCAGCGTATGAGCCCTTAAATCACACAGCAAGCTTGTAGCACAGAGCATATTATGCGCCATCATATGTGAGTACACACTTGGCGTTTATATGATACTCCTTATAGTGTTCTTAATATTCTTGCATTAAAGGGACAGTCTAGTGAAAAATAAACTTTTATTATTCAGATAGGGCATGTCATTTTAAACAACTTTCCAATGTACTTTTATCATAATTTTTGCTTTGTTCATTTGGTATTCTTAGTTGAAAGCTAAACCTAGGAGGCTCATATGCTAATTTCTAAGCGCCTTTAGACAGTTTTTTTTTCAACTAGAGGATGTTAGTTCATGTGTGCCATATAGATAACATTGTGCTCACCCCTGTAGAGTCAGCACAGATTTGCTAAAAACAAATTATGCCTACCTGATAATTTCATTTCCATCTGTGAGAGGAGAGTCCACTGCTTCATTCATTACTTGCGGGAATTAAGAACCTGGCCACCAGGAGGAGGCAAAGACACCCCAGAAACGGGCGGGAGCAGTGGACTCTCCTCCCACAGATGGAAAGGAAATTATCAGGTAAGCATAATTTATGTTTTAAATCTTAATGGGAGAAGAGTCCACTCCTTCATTCATTACTTGTGGGAACAAATACCCATGCTCTAGAGGAAACTGAATGAACAAACGGGAGGGTAAAAGGAGGCAGACCCTATACTGAGGGCACCACAGCCTGCAGAACCTCTCTCCCAAAAACAGCTTCCGCCAAAGCAGAAACATCAAATTTGTAAAATTTTGCAAAAGTATGTAAGGAGGACCAAGTACCCGCCTCACAAATCTGCTCCACAGAGGCCTCGTTTTTAAAGGCCCAAGAGGAGGCCACAGCCCTAGTTGAGTGAGCCGTAATCCTCTGAGGAGGCTTATGTCCCACTGTCTTGTAGGCCAAACGGATAAAGCTCCTCAACCAAAAAGACAGTGAAGTGGAAGAGGCCCTCTGCCCCCTACACTTCCCTGAATACACGACAAATAAGGACAAAGTCTGAATGAAATCCTTTGTGGCCTAAAGATAAAACTTCAAAGCTCGACCTACATCCAAATTATGAAGTAACCTTTCCTTAGACGAAGAAGGGTTAGGACACAAGGAAGGAACTACTATCTCCAGGTTGAGGTTACGATCTAACACCACCTTGGGAAGAAACCCCAACCTAGTGCGAAGCACAGCCTTATCAGCGTGAAAAACCAAGTAAGGGGGCTCACAATGCAAGGCCACTAACTCAGAGACTCTGCGAGCCGAAGCAATAGCCAGAAGAAATAGAACCTTCCAGGAAAGAATCTTAATGTCAAGTGCATGCATAGGCTCAAATGGAACCCTCTGCAAAACCTTAAGAACCAAATTTAAGCTCCAAGGAGGAGCAGAAGTTCTAAATACCGGTCCGATTCTAGACAGAGCCTGAACAAAGGACTGAATATCAGGAAGCTCCGCTAGCTTCTTGTGTAACAGAACCGATAAGGCCAAAATCGGTCCCTTTAAGGAACTGGCGGCAAGACCCCTTATCCAAACCATCTTGGAGAAAAGCCAGAATCCTGGATACCCTAACCTTGTGCCAGGGATATCCACATTCCTCACAGCAGGATAAATAGGATGATAGATATGACGAGTGACCGGTTTCCTGGCCTGAATGAGTGTATCAACCACTCTTTCCAAGAACCCTCTCTTAGTCAAGACTAGGCGTTCAATCTCCACGCAGTCAGCCTCGGAGAATCGAGATTTTGTGAAGAAAGGGACCCTGAACCAGTAGATCTCTACGACAGGGTAACCACCATGGAGGAGACGACATTCCCACCAGGTCCACAAACCACGTCCTCCGTGGCCACAACAGAGCAATCAGAATGGTCGAAACTTACTCCTGTTTGATGTGGGTCACCACTCGAGGAAGAAATGGCAACGGGGGAAAAATGTAAATTAGGTTGAACACCCAAGGTATTGCTAAGGCATCTATCAGCTCTGCCTGGGGATCCCTGGACTGCGACCTATATCTGAGTAGCTTGAAGTTGAGTCTGGACGCCATGAGATCTATCCCCGGCGTCCCCCATCTGTTGCAAACACCCCGGGATGGAGAGCCCATTCCCCCGGATGAAACGATTGTCTGCTGAGGAAAACCCGCTTCCCAGTGTCCACACCCGGAATGTGGATCGCTGAGGAGCGAGCAGTTGTGGGCCCCTGCCCATTCCAGAATCCGAGACACCTCCCTCATGGCTAGGGAGCTTCTCGTTCCCCCTTGATGGTTTATGTACGCAACCGAGGTAATGTTGACCGACTGGAATCTGATGAAACGAGACGACCCCAAGAGGGGCCAAGCCATCAGAGCGAGGAATATTGCTCGTAGTTCCAAGATATTTATCGGTAGGGTCAACTCCTCTTGAGTCCCACCTGCTCTGTGCCTTTCTGGCACCCCAAACAGCTCCCCATCCTGATAGACTTGCATCCGTGGTCACAATCTCCCAGGATGGTCTCAAAAAGGATGTCCCCTGGGACAGCTGTCCCGGACGGACCCACCAAGAGAGAGGGGTCCCTCGCTCAATTGTCCAGAGAGGGATCTGCTGGGATAGATCTGAGTGATCGCAGTTCCATTGTCTCAACATGCATAACTGCAGAGATCTGAGATGGAACCTGGCGAAAGGAATGACATCTATGCTGGAAACCATGAGCCCGATCACCTCCATACACCTGGTCACAGATGGCCATTGAGGAGGTCTGAAGGACAAGACAGCTTGACGCAATCTTGGAACATCTCTGATCTGTCCAAGAATAGCTTCATAGATATGGAAACTATTATCGTGCCCAGGAACTCCCCCCTGTTGCTGTGAACCAGATACCTTTTTCCCTTGTTTATCTTCCATCCGTGGGATCGAAGGAGAAGAAAAGCCCTCAGTGGTCTCCTCCGCGAGACTGCAGGATGGAGCCTGAACCCGGGATATCGTCCAGATAAGGAGCCACCGCAATACCTCTGGCTCTCGCTGCCGCAAGACGCGCTCCCCAGAACATTTGAAAAAACTCTTGGGAGCAATCGCCAGACCAAACGGTAGGGCCACAAATTGGAAGTGTTTGGTCCATAAAAAGCAAATCTTAGGAACCTGAAGTGGTCCTCCGCGAGACTGCAGGACGGAGCCTGAACCAGGATATCGTCCAGATAAGGAGCCACCGCAATACCTCTGGCTCTCGCTACCCGCAAGACGCGCTCCCAGAACATTTGAAAAACTCTTGGGGCAATCGCCAGACCAAACGGTAGGGCCACAAATTGGAAGTGTTGGTCATAAAAGCAAATCTTAGGAACCTGAAGTGGTCCTTGTGGATTGGCACGTGAAGGTAAGCATCCTTCAAGTCTATTGTCATAAATTGCCCCTCTTGAACTAGGGGCAGAATCGATCTGGTTGTCTCCATTTTGAATGATGGACTGACAGAAACTTGTTTAAAAGCGACACTGAACCCAAATTTTTTCTTTCGTGATTCAGATAGAGCATAACATTTAAGCAACTTTCTAATTTACTCCTATTTTCTTCATTCTCTTGGTATCTTTATTTGAAATGCAAGAATGGGTTCACAATAAATTCATTCACCAATAAAAAAGTGCTGTCCAGAGTTCTAAAACCAAAAAAAAGCTTAGATGCCTTCTTTTTCAAATAAAGATAGCAAGAGAATGATGAAATTCGATAAAAGGAGTAAATTAGAAAGTTGCTTAAAATTGCATGCTCTATCTGAATCACGAAAGAAAAAATTTGGGTTCAGTGTCCCTTTAAGCATTTTAGGTCCAGAATTGGGCGGAACGTGCCCTCCTTCTTTGGGACCACAAAAATGTTTGAATAGTACCCTAAGACCTCTTTCTGCTAGAGGTACTGGAACAATTACTCCGAGAGAGGAGAGATCCCTCACCCACTCTAGGAAGGCGTTCTCTTCTCTGGTCTTGAGGATAGGTTTGACAGGAGGAATCTGCCTCCTGGGCGGATGAGTCTTGAAATCTATCCTGTAACCCTGGGTGATAACCTCCCGAACCCAAGGATCCTGTACGTCTTGCATCCAAGCCTCTGCAAACAGAGATAGTCTGCCCCCTACGCGATCCAGAGACAGATCGGGGGCCGCCCCTTCATGCCGACTTTGTCTCGGCGGGCTTCTTGCTCTGCTTGGATTTGTTCCAAGATTAAGCTGAGCGTCCAAGATCCCTTAGACTGCTCGGTTTTCACAGCAGGCTGCTGGAGTTGAGACTTGTCCGAACGAAAGGGACGAAAGTAGAGCCCATAGGCTTATTCTTCTTTACTGCGAAAAGAAAGCACCCTTGCCTCCGGTGGCCGTGGATATGGAGTCCAGCCCTCTGAACCAAAAAGGACTTTCCCCTGAAAAGGAAGGGATAGTAAAACATAGACTTGGAAGGCATGTCCGCAGACCATTGACCTTTAACCAGAGCCCTGCGGGCTAGAACCGAGAAACCTGATGTCTTGGCATTCAGGCAGATAACCTGCATATTAGCATCACAATAAAAGAATTAGCTACCCTTAAGGCCTTAATCTTTTCATGTATCTCCTCGAGGGGAGTCTCCACCTCGACCATAGCTGACAGTAACGTCACACCAGTTGAAAAAACAAACCCATGAGTTGAAACATCTTCCTCCACACATGGATTCTAATTTTTATCCATGGGTTCTTTGATCAACGAACTATCCTCGAGGGGAATAGTTGTACGCTTCGCGAGCGTGGAGATAGCTCATCCACCTTAGGAATGGCCCCCCATAGCTCAAGCTGAGAGTCCGGAACGGGGAACAGCTTCTTAAAAGAGGTAGAAGGAAAAAAGGATGAGCCAAGTTTCTCCAACTCATTCTTAATAATAGTAGCCATCTTCACAGGGACTGGGAAGGTCTGAGGCACCACCCTGTCCTCGTAAACCCTATCTAGCTTAGGGATCGATGGTTCTTCCAGAAGTTTCGGTTCCGGAACCTCCAAAGTAGCAAGCACTTCTTTCAGTAAAAAGCACAAATGCTCCTTTTTAAACTTAAAATCTGGCTCCTTTGCAGCCGGAGGTCTAGAAGACGCAGATTCCGACCCAGAGAGAGTGCCGGAGGCATCCTCATCAGCGGATAATCTATCCGAAACATCCAACGGAGTAGATGACCCCTGGGACGGAAGGCTATGTCTTTCCCTTTGCACGGCATGGTAAGCATGGAAGGCTAGAAGAAACCGCCGTTTGTAGCTGGGCAGCAAAATATGGCGGCCAAGAGGATCAGTCGGGCCCCTGGGGAGCTGCATGTGGGATGAATGTAGGAAACGCACCTCGCAGGACGGAGAAGAACCCTCAGAGGTGGACGGCTCAGTAGTGCCAAATATCTTATTCTTTTTAGATATTGCAATATTATCAAAGTATATGGAACACAGTTGGGCAGGCGGATTCCTGCACCTTCTCACAATAAACACAGGTATTAGATTTAATTACAGAGGGGTTATCCTCTAACATATCAGAGTCCTCCATAGCTTGCGCCTTTAATACGGACTAGATAGATTAAATGGCACCTTTATAAACCAATGGCCGGGGCACTCACCACCTCCTATGACCCGGACCACAGAGAAAACCGTTACGTCTCCCGCAATTGCCGATCAGGAAAGAGGAAGTTGAAGAGCCACAACCCGGTCACATGGAGCGCCATGCAGGACCGCCCCTGCACTATAGAGAAAACACGCCAAAAAAAGCAGCATGCTGATCTACAACTGACTGTTCCACATTGCAAGATGCCTCATCTCACACATGATGCAGCACTAAACACAATAAAAATATTATGCATAAATATCCAGGGATATTAACCCTTGATTCTATACAGAAAAAAGGATACACCCTGTCTTCTTGCGTTATCATATGTGTATAAATGAAACGATCTTACCATGAATCTATGCTGTGGAACAGGAACACGGCTCTTCAAGGTGTGACAGGTTAGTAGCATCGCTCCTGACATGGACTTGAGTGCATAAAGCAGGCAGTGAAACCCGTCAATGCTGATTGCTTAAGGAGCTGTTAATCTGAGTCGGGATGGTTTTGCAGAAGACTCTCACTGCATCTCCTGACTAACTTTCACCCATGCTCTCACTGAGAGGCTGACAGGACAACTTAAAACTCCAGTCCCATTTCGAAGAGTACTACCCTCTATAAGAGACTACTCTGAATCTTCCGACACTTCTCTGCCAACCTCCTGTGACGAAAGGCAAAGAATGACTGGGGGATGAGGGGAGTCGGGGAGGTATTTAAGCCTTTGCTGGGGTGTCTTTGCCTCCCTCCTGGTGGCCAGGTTCTTAATTACCACAAGTAATGAATGAAGCAGTGGAACTCTCCTCCCATAAAGATGGAAATGTAAGTCTGTCAAAAGAATTGAAATAAGAAGGAAGTCTGCAGACTATAATATAACTGTGTTGGTTTGGCAAAACTGGGGAATGGGTAATAAAGGGAATTATCTATCTTTTTAAACAAAATTCTGGTGTAGACTGTCCCTTTAAGAAATGCACTTAGATACAAGTCTTATGAATTAATGTCCACACAATAAAAGCATGGATTTTGGTTCAGTGGCAGCAATTTTAGGGTTAAAAAGTTAATGCTGATATGGAGCCTACTTACGTGCTAAGCTGAAAGCGAACAAATTTTTAATGTTATTATAGATTCCTTTTCCCTCTTCAATTGCAGACCTGAAATTAAAGCCATTTCACATCCTGTTAGTTATTGTCAGGCAAACCGTATAAAATTGATTTAAAAAAAAGTCCCTCTGACAGAGGTGAACAAAATATTTTTCATTTTAAATAAATACAGTTTGCACATAGTAAATAACCTTACTACAAATTCAATATTGGTTCTTCACATTAGCTAAAACAATTTATATTAAGTTCAATTAAAAATAAAATTTTCAGGTATAAAAACTTGTCATTTGTCAAAACCCATAATAAACTGCACATATTGTGCAATAATTCCTGGGCTACTAAAATCAAACAATCGTCCATTACACCAACCGTTCTTAACAAAGCATGCAATCAATACAATGTTAATTATGTGGTGTTATTGGAATAATTCCACGTGAAAAAGATAAAAAAATATAGATTCCCCTTTAATGTTACTACAATCTAAAATAAAACTCTTTATCACAGAAATTCAGAATGATCCAATGTGTTCAGCTACTCAGGAAAACAAAAGTTATGCTTACCTGATAAAAAATGTTTCCGGACATGGAGCGTCCACAACGTCATTCCAATTACTAGTGGGATTATTCAACTCCTGGCCAGCAGGAGGAGGCAAAGAGCACCCCAGCAAAGCTGTTAAGTGTAACTTCCCTTACCCATAATCCCCAGTCATTCAGCCGAAGGAAAATGGAAAAAGAAGAAACACAGGGTAAAAAAGGTGCCTGAGGTTTACTCAAAAAAACTTCTGAATAATATTAAAAAGAGGGCGGGGGTCGTGGACTCTCCAGAAAGAAAGAAATGTATCAGATGAGCATAACTTTTGTTTTCTTTCCTAAGACATGGAGAGTGCACAACGTCAATCCAATTACTAGTGGGAACCAATACCCAAGCTAGAGGACACAGATGAACAGGGAAGGAGAAAAAAGGCAGGAGGACCTAAACAGAAGGCACCACTGCTTGAAGAGCCTTTCTCCCAAAGGAAGCCTTAGCCGAGGCAAAAGTATCAAATTGTAGAATTTGGAAAAAGTATGCAAAGAGGACCATGTTGCCGCCTTGCAAATCTGTTCCACAGAAGCTTCATTTTTGAAAGCCCAAGAAGAGGAGACAGCCCTAGTGGAATGAGCCGTAATTCTCTCAGGAGGCTGCTGTCCAGCAGTCTCATAAGCCAAACAATCATACTTCTTAACCAGAGGAAAGAGTAGTAGAAAGTGGCCTTCTGATCTTACGCTTTCCAGAGAAAACAACAAAAGAGCAGAAGATTGCCTAAAATCTTTAGTAGCTTGAAGGTAAAACCTTAGCGCACGCACTAACATCCAAGTTATGCAAAAGACGTTCCTTATGAGAAGGATTAGGAAAGAAATAAGGAACAACAATTTCCTGATTAATATTTCTAAGGACTGCCTTATAAGCATGAAAGATAAGGTACGGTGAATCACACTCCAGAGCTGAAAGCTCAGACACTCTGCAAGCAGAATAGCAAGAAGAAACAAAACTTTCAACAACATGCATCGGCTCAAACGGAGCCTGCTGCAAAACTTTAAGAACTAGACTAAGGATCCACGGGGGAGCAACAGATTTAAACACAGGCCTGATTCTAACCAGGACCTAAATAAAGGCTTGAACATCAGGTAAGTCTGCCAGACGTTTGTGTAAAAGGATAGATAGCGCAGAACTCTGACCCTTTAGAGTACTGACCGATAAACCCTTCTCCAGGCCATCCTAAAGAAAAGACAAAATCCAGGGAATCCTCACCCGGCTCCAGGAGAACCCTTTAGATTCGCACCAATAAAGATATTTACGCCATACCTTATGGTAAATCTTGCGAGTAACAGGTTTGCGAGTCTGGAGCATAGTTTCAATGACTGCTTCAGAAAAAACACATCTAGACAGAACTAGGCGTTCAATCTCCAAGCAGTCAGCTTCAGAGAATCTAGGTTTGGATGGAGAAAGGACCCTGAATTAGAAGGTCCTTCCTCAAAGGTAACCTCCAGGCAGGTAGAGATGACATCCGTAACCAGATCCGCGTACCAGATCCTGCGAGGCCATGCAGGGGCTATTAGGATTACCGATGCTCTCTCCTGTTTGATACGAGCAATGACTCTTGAAAGGAGAGCAAACGGAGAAAACAGGTAAGCCAGAGAGAACATCCAAGGAACCGCTACAACATCTATCAGAACTGCCTGAGGATCTCTTGACCTTGAACTGTACTTTGGAACCTTGGCGTTTTGGCAGGACGCCATAAGATCCAACTCTGGAACCCCCCACCTGAGGGTTATCTGAGAAAACACTTCCTGATGGAGAGCCCACTCCCCGGAATGAAAGGTCTGTCTGCTCAGAAAATCCGCCTCCCAATTGTCCCCTCCTGGAATGAGGATGGCAGATAGGAGACAATCGTGAGCTTCTGCCCACTGCAGAATGTAAGTCACCTCCTTCAAGGTCAAGGAACTCTGAGTTCCTACCTGGTGGTTGATGTAAGCCAATGAGGTGATGATGTCCGACTGGAATCTGATAAACCGGACTATAGATAATTGAAGCCAAGCTGTCAGGGCATAGAAGATTGCTCTCAGCTCCAAGATGTTTATGGGAAGAGAAGACTCTTTCTGAGACCACAGGCCCTGAGCTTTCAAAGAACCCCAAACAGCTCCCCAGCCTGACTGGCTGGCGTCCGTAGTCACAATCACCCAGGAAGGTCTCAGGAAGCAAGAATCCCTAGACAGAAGTTCCTGAGAAATCATTAGTTAGGTGATCCATATCTATCCTCTGTGATAAATCTGAAAAGTCCCCCTTTCCAATAGACAGATCATGCATAATTGCAGAGAAGAAATCATAAACCATTTGCACAGCCGTGCCTGGATCTGAACTTGGGTCTCTTGGATCCCAGGCAGTTTCTCTATTCCCTCCCGAATAGCAGATTGAAGAGAAAAGCACGAGGGCAATAAGAATGGAGTTCCTGACATTCGTCAGGAAAATCGACATGGATAGGGAATGTATGATAGTCTCTAAGAAACACAACCTTGAAGCTGGAACAAGGGAAATCTAGTGCAGATTCACCTCCATCCATGGGAACAAAGAAAATATTGTGCAATATTCAATATGTTGGACTCACGACTAGGGACATTAGGTCCCGCATTAGAGAACATTTGTCCACCATTAAAGTGGGCAAGTCGTCTTCACCTATAGTCCAACATTTTTTTTATTAAACATAACAAAGATGCTTCATCACTTAAATGGTTAGCTATAGACCACATACCACATCCAAAAAGAGGAGGAGACAGACAGAGGCTCTTAGAGAAGCGTGATATGCTTTGGATATTCAAATTGTCCACCAAGGTCCCATTGGGCCTCAATGCTGAATATGATTTAATAAATTACTGGGAGTGAACAGCTTACCCATTTTACAGCGTAGGTTATTTGCTTATACACTGTTATTTAAGCAGCTGTTCGTTTTGATATCCTTGTATTCCGGGTATTCTTTTATCATACTTTATTTACATTTTTCCCAGCAGCATTTGTAGTATTATATCCATTTATTGTGCAGCCACTTATGCACATACTATATTATTGCAGTGTGTTTTTTCACACCATATGTGCATTTAAAATGTAATATATGTGGCGTATCTCTAAATGTATTCCATTATCTGTATGCTTCTGCATTTATACCTTTACTAAATTCATTGAAGTTATCCACATTGTGTTCATTTTTGCATATCATAACTTGGAAAGGGATTGTTGTATTTATTATCAACTCTTTTTTTGTATCATATGTACTTATGTAATTATTCTGTAGCAGAGGGTATTGAAATTGTGTTTATATGTAATTACGATATAGGTACACTAAGACACGTCATTTAGAGGTGTGTTCAGAATTAGAACTTTTAACCAATAGGGGTTAATATACACCCTTTTTAAACCTGTATGTGAACCTTAATTCTCTAGCAGTACGGCGCTTAGCCGAAACGCGTATACTGTTTCTTTTCTGTGTATCCTTGTTCCTCCATGGACTTTTTACCCTTTGATTAAATAAATGCTACGTTTTATATAAGCGGCTGCTTTCATCTCCTTTTTGGGTTTATGAATAAAGAAAATACAAAATTTTTGTATGGGATTTTACTAAATGAAAATATGACGCCCGATCCAATATATCGTCTAGGTAAGGCGCCACTGCAATTCCTCAAGATCTGACTACCTCCAAAAGGGCCCACAGAAACTTGTGAATATTCTGGGAGCCGAGGTAAGACCAAACGGAAGTGCCACAAACTGGAAATGCCTGTCCAGAAAGGCAAACCTTAGAAACTGAAGATGATCTCAGAATGGAAATATGAAGATACGTGTCCTTAAGGTCTATGATTGTCAAACTGTTTTAAAAGTTATCAACCAGCACCCAAAGGTGGATTTGAACCCTGGACCTTCTGCTTGCAAGCCAAGTGTGCTAACCACTAAGCCACAACATTGCATTGGAGCAATTAGTTTCCATCTAGGACAGAACCAAAATTTATAGATGAACTTTAGGTCAAGAAAGGGAAGAAAAATTCACACCCTTTTTGGAACCACAAAAAAGTTTTGAATAGAATCTTTGATCCTGTTCTTCTACAGGAACTGGAACAAAATACTCCCAGGGAGGACAGTCCTCTCACAGCTTAAGAAGTCCTCCCTCTGACCTGCTTTATGGATAGTCACGATAGGAGAAATCTGCCCCTTGGAGGGCAAGATTTGAATTCTATTCAGAAAACCCGGGATACTAAGTCCATAGACCAAGGATCTGGGACATTGCGTATCCGACTGGATCCCTAAGCTGGATCGGGGCAGACCTATTCATGCTGAATTTGAAATCAGGGAAGGTTTTGTGGCTTACTTTCCCTTAAACCAAGGTAGACAAGACCTTCAAGGGGACTTGGAATTAATGCTGGCATTCTAGAGAAGAAATAGCCAGCTCTACAGCCCATATTCATACTGGATCTCCTCTAAGGAAGACCCCTTTTAACTGGTATGTCATTCTCAGCCTACCGCACCCGAATTCTCAGGCGGTCTCCCCATCCAGGACCTGACCATGCCTGGCCCTGCTTAACTTCAGAGATCAGATAGGATTGGAAGAATTTAGGGCAGCGAGGCGGTAGACAGATTAAATACTCTCTTAAAATAAGCTTCCAGCTGATTAACAGAAGCTTCGATTTTTCCTGTAAAAAAGAAATTACAGTAATTACAGTATTTACAATGGGAAGGTACAACATATGTTACAGACATAAGAGAAAAATGCCTCAATATGAGGGCAATAAACAGAGTCCATGTAAAGTAAATATGAACATATTAGTGTCTTACTAAAAATTAGATAAGAAAATAGTATATCAGGAAAATTCACCTCAATGTGAGATACAATATAGAATCATGAACATAGTTTAGAAAAGGTATGATCAATATTAGATCTGAGACCTCAACACTAAACACTTTGATTGAAAAGTCCAACTAAAAAGTATCCTGATATAAAATTTCCTAATAGAGTCCTAAAATAGATAGATATTTAGGATTAAATAACGTCATCTAGATATCAAGAAATCAACTCCATTTAAGATTTCAAGAAAATTACCAAAAACGGTCACCAGATGGCAGATTAACCACTTTATTTTCTGAACAACAGAAAAACTAAGTCGGCACAGCACATAAACATATGTGCATAAATAAAAAGGTAGCTTTTTATTATTTAGCTATGTGGCTGAATATTGAGTCGATGCGCTGAAAACCACTCTATTTTCTGATCTGCTGACTCAACACACAAAGAAAACCCGGGATCTGCTGAGAACCCTTATCTCCAAATAAAATGCGACAGCTCTCAATGGCGGGAAATATGTAATCTGAACCGCCACTAAACTAGATAAAATGGCGCTCAAAAAACTCAAAACATAGTTGCGCACTAAGCCACATATAACATCAAATATGTCCCTTAATAAAGGAATTAAGCCAGATACTGCCTAAAGAACCTCCTTCACATGGAAAACGGCACAATATGCAGCTCCTAAGCAGCGGAGGTGCAGCCGTACTAAAGGGGAATGAAGTCAGCTGAGACCCCCTCATATTAGGGAATAAGAAGCTTGAGCTAAGAGATCCAGGGGTTTAATCCTTGGAGCACTCCTCCTAGAACATTCATACTCCTCAGGAGGACGCAGCATTTATCTCAATTAGCGTAGCGTTAAAATAAGCAGTACTTTTATACATTTTACAATCGGATGCCAGGTTGCAAAATTGAGCAAACACAAAGTTTAAAATAGAAAAATCTAGGGAGCGCCTATGGATGGGCTAAGGATATATATTCACAATATATGTTCACCGTATAAACATTTATTTGCAATAAGACTGACAGACGTATATCATTAGAATAATTCAACAACAAATAAAATCATTCATCCATGTTACTAACAATATGACACATATAAAACATATAGAACATATAATTATAAATGTGATTAAAATATATGGTACATGCAATATATGGTATATGCAATATTAACCATATATTTATCACATTTATAATTATATGTTCTATATGTTTTATATGTGTCATATTGTTAGTAACATGGATCCATGATTTTATTTTTTGTTGAATTATTCATAATAATATACGTCTGTCAGTCTTATTATTGCAAATAAATGTTTATACTGTGAACATATATTGTGAATATATATCCTTAGCCTATCCATAGGCGCTCCCTAGATTTTTCTATTTCAATCTATATACATAGGATAAAACTAGGTATCCACATTCTAAGGAGCCACAAGGAATTTTAACGGTGAGAGCGCTGTGAGATATTTTGTTTTTTTTCAAACACAAAGTTTCCCAACACATCGTAGGAGATTCATGTTATGCAGTAACTCACACACATCCACAGTAAAAATGAGCCCTAATAAAAAAGAGGCACTTTAAAAGTCTGATATAACGGAACATACAGGGATAAAGGGAGGGAGGAAGAAGTCACTATGACCCTTATTCCCCATAAATCCTTGGTTAGACTGTAAAAAACAGCCCAGAAACGGGGTGGCAAAAACCCTGACCCTGGCAGAAGGCCAGATAACTGCTCAGCCCCATTATAGCCGAAACTGGAGAAATATACAAACTCCATTTAGGAGGTCACAGGTCCCACTAGGTCCCTGAATTATTAGTCCTGATCTATTTTCTATCCAGAGAATAAATATATACAAAAGGACTTACCCTCCAGGGAATTTATGCTGCAGAGCAGTCACAGCAGCTGCAGGTCTGATAGCCTCACTTGACCGCCAACAGGGACCTGTAGACAAAGAAAGAGCAGAGTCACCAACCCTGGCTTTCTATCAAAGGGGTAGCAATAATGTTAGAAATAAAGCAAAGACAACCTTGCCGCTTTCTAACTGCTAATAGCCACCATTACTCTTACTAAAGAGATTGACCTAGACACAGCATAGCCCTGAATCCTTGCTTGCAGGGAAAAGTACCCATTAAAGGATTAAATAAGTTCAGACACCAACTTCGCACATCCTCAATTGACAAAGGCAAAGAGAATGACTGGGAATTATGGGTAAGGAAAGTTATACTTAACAGCTTTTCTGGGGTGCTCTTTGCCTCTTCCTGCTGGCCAGAAGTTGAATATCCAACTAGTAATTGGAATGACGTTGTGGAGTCTCCATTACATAGGAAAGAAATGTAACACCTTTAGTAAATAATTGGTCAACACTGCCTTGTCCACCAAAACAAAATTTCCCTGAAGAACCGAGTGGTAGTGGACTATAACATGTTATTTGGTACATATCCTTAGTTATATCCCCACACTGATACTGCTTTAACTCACATTATTGTATGGAAATCGTCCTCTACTAGGATCATATCAGCTGCTTCTTTACACACATCAGTTCCCGTTCTGCCCATGGCAATTCCTATATCTGCTGCCTTCAAGGCCACAGCATCGTTGACGCCATCACCTGTCATGGCAACAACAGCACCCAGGTTCTGCAGAGACTATAAGCATAGGAGAGGTATACAGTTAAAATGTACCCAAGATATAGAGTTTCACAAAGAAGCAACCTCTCAGCATTGTGCAGTCTACTCAATTATAAGTTATAAATATGTTACATAGAGCACTTATGGTATACACCATCAGTTACTCAATGGCAACATGAAGTTATGTGTGTTCCATCGTATTTTCTATACATTAGGGAAAACAAAAATGCTATTTTTTTCTACAAATACATATCTATAGACAGCTACTCCATAAAAAAAAAAATTATGCACTGAAGGACAACGTAAATGATAGTTAAAACTATCTGAATGGCTTAAAGGGACATACAAAACAAATGCCAATTGTAAATAAGAGCCATTTTACATTAAAGGAGTAAGTTAACCTTAAAAGCACAAATGTTTTCCATTGCACCCCATGCATTCCTCAGATACAGGCCTCAGATTGGCTGGATGCTAGGGTAATGCATCGGAGCACAAACATGAAGGTCAGTTTAAAACGCTAAAGGCAGTGAAAAGCTATAAAAATGCACTGAGATAAGAGGCGACCTGTAGTGGCTCAGAAACAGGCAGAAATGTAGAAGTTTAAAAGTCATAAAGTATATTAATATAGCAATGTTGGTTGTGGAAAGCTGGCAAATGGGTAATAAAGGTGTTATCTATCTTTTTAAACAATAAACGTTTTGTAGTAGATTGTCACTTTAAAGTAGGGACTATAAAATATTTGGGTTAGCTGATTTGTGTCTTCATGAGGCTTTTGGTTATGGGTATATTTTAATTACTAACATTATAAATGTGCTGCTCATCACTCTACCTGCACAGAACAATCTGCAACACATGGTTTAAAAAAAGAATATTATAAAAAAGTTATCTAATTATATACAGTCAATGTTTCTCAGCACTAATTTAAACACAAAACGTTATCAAGATGGTTGAATGAGAAAAAAAAAAACATACCTTTTTACTATTGAATAATAACTTTAAAACAAGTTTACACTCTATGAAATAAACCAAGAATATTCAACAATTACCTTCACAATTTTTAACTTGTGCCTTGGACTTGCTCTGTAGAATACAGATACCTATAAAGAAATGGAAAAAAAAATTAAATTAACAGTTATTGATATTTTGTGCTCAATACATGCACACTCCCTTGTAAGTCCAGAGGCAAGCTTCCTGATTGGATGCTTAAAGTGCCCCATACAATGGGATGTTGCTACTGAGGGAATTTTAAAGTACAATATTTTCACTTTTTACATATAAAGTTCATGTCATATTTTCTAGACAGCTTTTTACAGACATGCAGCATCAATTTCAAGTGATTCAGCATTTGGGTAACTTGCATGTAAGCTCCTCACTTACTTAGCGGGTGGTAGTTTTTTTTTCAAGTTCCCTGATTACACAACAACTTAATACTCCAGTATTTATGCTATCAGAAATATTTACTGACCTTTGATACAATTTGGGAAAGTTGCTGAATGTCGAGTGTATCTATTTCTTCCCCAGAGAGAGATTGTGAACCTTTGGAATATAGTCCTAGACGACTAGCTGCAAGAAAGCATGCAAATTAGATAACAGCACAATGGATTTTACTTAATTATACAGCGCTAGAAATACTCTGTAGAATCTTACACAGGCATATCATCAGTACGTGGTATACATAACCTAATGTAAAGAGAAACTACACAGTAAAGAGAAGGCTTCTTAATTTTAATAAAAAAATGATCGAGCTGCTTATCTGGTTCACAGAATCTAGTTTAACCTAATAGTACAGAAGCTGAAATCCAACTGCACAGTGAAGACAAATAGGTAAAACATTGATAATTATTATTATAAACCGAGTTTGTTGTACTTTAAAGAGTTCTGACTTCTATCTTGAGATGCAGACACTATTATTCCTTGAGTTCAAACAGAAAGAAGGATCTACCAGCCACCTATTGAGATTTTAGCAAGTAGCCATTTTTGAAAGGAATAAAAGACTAGTCCTAAGAATAGTGTTAACAAAAATGAGACAAGTCAGTCTAGCCTTGGCATAAGTAAAATGGTCTGAAAATGAACCATTTTAAAAAGACACCTTATGCAAGGAATGGTGCTTCCAAACTTCTCCGCAACATAACAAAACCTATCCAGACTCTGAAGGAATGTCAGTAAAACAAGATGAATAGCAGCCTTCATGTAAACAAAACATGGAGTAACATACATGTTCAGGCAAATCTAGATCATAACCTTTTAGAGAAACCAAGATTCCCCATTCATGTTATTGAATCAAGTTGATCCTGCCACAGTACTAAGCCATAGCTGCTACCCATCTACAGGATAACAACAGGATAGGAATCACCTTATCAGAAAAACCCTTGTTCATTAGAATCAAGTTGCCAGGACCACACTATAGCTGTAGACTTGAGAGCATAATTAGCCCTTCAGCCATTAGCCTGAAATCCCACTTGCACAACCAACTGAGCCACAAAGGGAACCTAAACCTACCCATTTTCACTTTACAACGCTAAACTGCTTCTACCACCTGCTAGTCATTCTCTGACAGTTATGCTCAGCTTCACATAGTTTATATAAACTTAATTAGCTCATTCCACATTACTCCAACATTTGTAGCTTTTCCTGTGAATACCCATGCATAGACTGACTTGCTCTGGGTTACCTGATGATAGCCTTGACCTTCAACCTCTGACCCCCTGGTCGTTGAGACTGGTTAAAGTAAAGCCATAGCTAACCCCTGGCCTTACCTAGCAGCATTACAGGCATCTGCCTAATGTACTTAGTAAGTCCTTCTTTCACTTACTGCCACATAGCTGCCAGTTATCTGTTTAATCTAAAGTGTTCCTTTAACTCCTTCACAGTTTGCCTGATAACCGGTACCAAGAACAACTTCTAGCCCCTGAATAGAATTTACCCCCCAGAGAAAAATATGAGTTTGCGTTTACTTTCCTGAACAAGATATCCTTTTGGAGCAAAGAGGGACATTCAAGGCTACTGCACAAACATTCCAGGCACTGCTATAGCTGATATGCTAGAGATGCTATAAGTTATTATAACCACAGCGCTGGGCCTAGCTGCACCACAAATTTCAATAGTAGTTGTGGTTACATCTAAAAAACAATATTTACTAGGCATGGGTGAAATTTCGGGATTCTGCATTTGTTTGCTTAACGAATGTCAAATATGCCCAGATGCAGTGGCATTCGGCTCATTTCAGTGTCGGATATGTCAGTGTGAAAGTGCAAAACACTGCATATTTGAGATTTATTAAGCAAACAAATGCCGAATCCTGACATTTCCCCCATGCATATTATTTACAAATAAAAAAAAAAAAACAGACTCAAAGTGCTTAGTGTATTTGAGTCAACGTAACAAGATAATATCACTGCAGGAGCAGCTAAATAAAACCTGCAAGGAAAGAATATACATTGAGGACATGTACGTATTAATACATTGGTACATAAAAACAGGATAAATAACAATATAAGGAATCAAGCGTATATCTGAAGCAGCACTGGGTCACAACCAGATATCACAAGCTACTAATCATTTAGGCAAGCTAGTCCCTCCACCTACTCTTGGGCAATGCTTAGCAAGGGGGCATGGTGACCAGGACCCTATGAAGTTCTTGTGTAAGGGATGCATTCGTGACAACTGGAATGGCTGCAAGAAGCACTAATTTAGGTCCATGAATGACTCTTGCAATATGGCAATGATGTGCTGAGAGTGGATACATCATCTTTCTCAATCTGTGCAAAAAACAGAATTTATGCTTACCTGATAAACTACTTTCTCTTACAGGTGTATTCAGTCCACGGATTCATCCTTACTTGTGGGATATTCTCAATCCCTACAGGAAATGGCAAAGAGAGCACACAGCAAAGCTGTCCATATAGCTCCCCTCAGGCTCCGCCCCCCCAGTCATTCGACCGACGGTTAGGAGAAAAAGGAGAACCATAGCGTGCAGTGGTGACTGTAGTTATTGTAAATTAAATTTGAACCTGACTTAAATATCAGGGCGGGCCGTGGACTGAATACACCTGTAAGAGAAAGTAATTTATCAGGTAAGCATAAATTCTGTTTTCTCTTACTTGGTGTATTCAGTCCACGGATTCATCCTTACTTGTGGGATACCAATACCAAAGCAATAGGACACGGATGAAGGGAGGGAACAAGTCAGGTAACCTAAACGGAAGGCACCACTGCTTGCAAAACCTTTCTCCCAAAAATAGCCTCCGAAGAAGCAAAATTATAGAATTTGTAAAATTTGGCGAATGTATGCAGTGAAGACCAAGTCGCTGCCTTACAAATCTGTTCAACAGAAGCCTCATTCTTGAAAGCCCATGTGGAAAGCCACAGCTCTGGTGGGAATGGGCTGTAATTCGGTCAGGAGGCTGCCTGCCAGCAGTCTCATAAGCCAATCGGATGATGCTTTTCAGCCAGAATGAAAGAGAGGTAGCAGTCGCTTTCTGACCTCTCCTCTTACCAGAATACACGACAAACAAGGATGATGTTTGTCTGAAATCTTTAGTTGCTTTTAAATAGAACTTTAAAGCACGAACCACATCAAGATTGTGCAACAGTCGTTCCGTCTTAGAAACTGGATTAGGGCACAGAGAAGGAACAATAATTTCCTGGTTAATATTCTTATTAGAAACCACCTTTGGAAGGAAACCAGGTTTAGTACGCAAAACAACCTTATCTGCATGGAACACCAGGTAGGGTGAATCGCACTG
This sequence comes from Bombina bombina, assembly GCF_027579735.1. Lineage (NCBI taxonomy): Eukaryota > Metazoa > Chordata > Amphibia > Anura > Bombinatoridae > Bombina > Bombina bombina. The sequence goes on from NC_069503.1 coordinate 440,465,978, forward strand.
TAAAGCAGATCATTCTGAAACTCTTCAAGCAGAAGAAATAGCTACTAAAAACAAAACTTTCCAAGATAATAACTTGATATCTATGGAATGTAAAGGTTCAAACGGAACCCCTTGAAGAACTGAAAGAACTAAATTTAGACTCCATGGAGGAGCCACAGGTCTGTAGACAGGCTTGATTCGTACTAATGCCTGTGCAAACGCTTGAACGTCTGGCACAGCTGCCAGATGCTTGTGTAACAGAAGAGACAGAGCAGATATCTGTCCCTTTAAGGAACTAGCTGACAGACCTTTCTCCAAACCTTCTTGGAGAAAAGACAATATCCTTGGAATCCTAACTTTACTCCACGAGTAACCCTTGGATTCACACCAACAAAGATATTTTCGCCATATCTTATGGTAAATTTTCCTGGTGACAGGCTTTCTGGCCTGTATCAGAGTATCTATAACTAAATCAGAGAACCCCCGCTTAGATAGGATTAAGCGTTCAATCTCCAAGCAGTCAGCTGCAGAGAAACTAGATTTGGATGCTTGAAAGGACCTTGGATTAGAAGATCCTGCCTCAATGGCAGTTTCCATGGTGGGACCGATGACATGCCCACTAGGTCTGCATACCAAGTCCTGCGTGGTCACGCAGGCGCTATCAGAATTACCGAAGCCCTCTCCTGTTTGATTCTGGCTATTAGCCGAGGGAGAAGAGGAAACGGTGGAAAGACATAAGCTAGGCTGAATGACCAAGGCGCTATTAATGCATCTATCAACGCTGCCTTGGGATCCCTGGATCTGGATCCGTAAAGGGGAAGTTTGGTGTTCTGACGGGACGCCATCAGATCCAATTCTGGAATGCCCCAAAGCTGAGTTAGCTGAGCAAAAACCTCCGGGTGGAGTTCCCACTCCCCCGGATGGAAAGTCTGACGACTTAGAAAATCCGCCTCCCAGTTGTCTACTCCTGGGATGTGAATTGCAGATAGATGGCAGGAGTGATCCTCCGCCCACTTGATAATCTTGGATACTTCCTTCATCGCTAGGGAACTCTTTGTTCCCCCCTGGTGATTGATGTACGCTACAGTCGTGATGTTGTCCGACTGAAATCTGATGAATTTGGCCTCTGCTAGTTGAGGCCACGCCTGGAGCGTATTGAACATCGCTCTCAGCTCCAAAATGTTTATCGGGAGAAGAGATTCTTCCCGAGACCATAGTCCCTGAGCCTTTAGGGAGTTCCAGACCGCACCCCAGCCTATCAGACTGGCATCGGTCGTGACAATGATCCATTCCGGTCTGCGGAAACTCAGCCCCTGAGACAGGTGATCTTGAGACAACCACCAGAGAAGAGAGTCTCTGGTCTTTTGGTCCACGTGAATCTGAGGAGATAAATCTGTGTAATCTCCATTCCACTGTTTGAGCATGCACAGTTGCAGTGGTCTGAGATGGATTCGTGTGAAAGGGACCACGTCCATCGCCGCAACCATTAAACCAATCACTTCCATGCACTGAGCCACGGAAGGCTGAGGAATGGAATGAAGAACTCGGCAAGGATTCAACAGTTTTGACTTCCTGACCTCTGTCAGAAAGATTTTCATTTCTACCGAGTCTATTAGTGTTCCCAGAAAGGGAACCCTTGTGAGCGGGGACAGAGAACTCTTTTCTACGTTCACCTTCCACCCGTGAGACCTTAGAGAGGCCAGAACGATGTCCGTATGAGCCTTGGGCTCTGTGAAAGGACAAACGCCTGTATTAAGATGTCGTCTAGGTAAGGTGCTACTGCAATGCCCCGCGGTCTTAGTACCGCCAGAAGGGACCCTAGCACCTTTGTGAAAATTCTGAGAGCAGTAGCCAGCCCGAAAGGCAGGGCCACGAACTGGTAATGATTGTCCAGAAAGGCAAACCTTAGGAACTGATGGTGATCTTTGTGGATAGAAATATGTAGGTACGCATCCTTTAGATCCACGGTAGTCATATATTGACCTTCCTGGATCATCGGCAAAATTGTCCGAATGGTTTCCATCTTGAAAGACGAAACTCTGAGGAATTAGTTTAGAATTTTTAGATCCAGGATTGGCCTGAAAGTTCCTTCCTTTTTGGGAACTACGAACAGGTTTGAGTAAAAGCCCAGTCCTTGTTCTGCAATTGGAACTGGATGTATCACTCCCATTCTTAGTAGATCTTCTACACAGCGTAAGAACGCCTGTTTCTTCGTTTGGTCTGAAGACAAACGAGAAATGTGGAACGTTCCCCTTGGGGGAGAATCCTTGAATTCTAGAAGATACCCCTGAGCAACTATTTCTAATGCCCAGGGATCCCGAACGTCTCTTGCCCAGGCCTGAGCAAAGAGAGAGAGTCTGCCCCCTACCAGATCCGATCCCGGATCGGGGGCTACCCCTTCATGCTGTCTTGGTAGCAGGAGCAGGCTTCTTGGCCTGTTTACCCTTATTCCAGCCATGCAAAGGTTTCCAGACTGTTTTAGGCTGGGAAGTGTTATCTTGCCTTGCAGCAGCAGAGGTTGCAGCAGGTCCGCTCCTGAAGTTGCGAAAGGAGCGAAAATTAGCCTTGTTTTTGGCTTTAAACGGCCTATCTTATGGAAGGGCATGGCCCTTGCCCCCAGTGATATCCGAAATAATTTCTTTCAGCTCCGGGGCGAAAAGGGTCTTCCCCTTGAAGGGAATATTTAACAGTTTTGTCTTGGACGACACATCCGCCGACCATGATTTAAGCCAAAGCGCTCTTCGCGCCATGATGGCAAAACCTGAGTTTTTCGCCACTAGTTTAGCTAACTGGAGAGCGGCATCAGTGATAAAGGAATTAGCCAGCTTTAAAGCGTGAATTCTATCCATGACCTCATCATATGAAGTCTCCCTCTGGAGCGACTCCTCCAGGGCCTCAAACCAAAAAGCCGCTGCAGTAGTTACCGGAATAATGCAGGCAATAGGTTGAAGCATAAAACCTTGCTGAACAAACATTTTCTTCAGCAATCCTTCCAATTTTTTATCCATAGGATCTTTGAAAGCACAACTGTCCTCTATTGGTATAGTTGTACGCTTAGCTAGTGTTGAAACAGCCCCCTCTACCTTAGGGACCGTCTGCCACGCGTCCCGTCTAGGGTCTATTATGGGGAACATTTTCTTAAAGATAGGTGGGGGAACAAAGGGTACACCTGGTCTCTCCCACTCCTTAGTCACAATATCCGCCACCCTCTTAGGGATCGGAAATGCCTCCGTGTATACAGGGACCTCTAAATATCTGTCCATTTTACACAATTTTTCAGGGACCACCATGGGGTCACAATCATCCAGCGTAGCTAAAACCTCCTTAAGCAGGACGCGGAGGTGTTCCAGCTTAAACGCTAAGGAATCCGACTCTGCCTGCTGAGAAATTTTTCCTGCGTCAGAAATTTCTCCCTCAGACCGCCCTTCTCTCACTCCTATCTCTGAGTTTTGTGAGGGCACTACAGATAAATTATCCAAAGCTTCAGATTGCTCATCCTCTGTATTTAAAACTGAGCTATCGCGCTTTCTAGGAAAAACTGGCAGTTTGGATAAAAATGCTGCAAGTGAATTATCCATTACTGCTGCTAATTGCTGAAAAGTAATATTGGCCGAGGGACTAGGCATCGCTTGCGCGGGCGTAACTGGTGTAGACACGTGGGGGGAGGAAGGAGGACTATCCTCATTACCCTCCGTTAAGGAATCATCTTGGGCAGCATTTTTAATTGTCACTGGATGATCTTTAAAATGCTTAGATGTTTGTGCACACTTTAAACATAAATGTAATGGGGGTATTGCCATGGCTTTTGAACATAAAGAACAAGGTCTATCTGAAGGCTCAGACATGTTTGACAGACTCAGACAACAATAAAATATTGAAAAAAATACTTTTTGGAAAAAACGTTACTGTCTCTTTAAATAATAAAAGGCACAAGTTTTCAAATCGTTTAACCCCTTAATGCCCAAACCGGAGCAAAATGAGTAAATACCCCGTTTAACCCACTACAGTACTATGCCACAGTCTTTGCTGTGGCTTTACCTTCCTTTAGGGTTATTTGCAGGTGTAAATTAAGCCTCCCTGAAGTCCTCCTGTACTCTAAAGGCTCTGCACATGAAGCTGCATGGAGTTGTGTTGCAAATCAACTGCGCAATTGAGGCGCGAAAATGAGGCCTCCTCCTTCTCACTCTAGAGCTATGGGGCCTTTCTGAGTCAGAATAGCTGTCTTTTAAAATGCCAGGCGTAAAAAAATTCCCAAAAAAGTGTTTGCAACTTTTAAAAACGCTTAATAACGCTTAATTACCCTAATAAAGTAATCGATTTAGCCCATCACAGTGTCTGTCAGTATTAAAGCCCTTAACTGAAGCCCTCTTTCTATACTGTGTCTCAGAAAATGGCTTACCTTCCCTCATGGGATATCTGTCAGTCTTCTAGCACTACCAGGTCTTGTTAGAAATATGACTGAACATACCTTAAGCAGAATAAGCCTGCAAACTGTTCCCCCCAACTGAAGTTCTCCTGTACTCAACAGTCCTGCGTGGGAACAGCAATGGATTTTAGTTACAACATGCTAAAATCTTTTTCCTCTCAGCAGAAATCTTCATCACTTTCTGCCTCAGAGTAAATAGTACAAACAGGCACTATTTTAAAATAACAAACTCTTGATTGAAGAAATAAAACTACAAATCTAATACCACATACTCTTTACCACCCCCGTGGAGATGCTACTTGATAGAGCGACAAAGAGAATGACTGGGGGGGGCGGAGCCTGAGGGGAGCTATATGGACAGCTTTGCTGTGTGCTCTCTTTGCCATTTCCTGTAGGGATTGAGAATATCCCACAATTAAGGATGAATCCGTGGACTGAATACACCAAGTAAGAGAAACAAAGCATTTCTAGGCTGAGCAAATTACTGGAAGGGGGTTATTTTAAAGACTAACTGGGGGTTTCCACCTTCTCCAGAAAAGGAAAAGACATGCTAGTATCTGATTAATTCTATGGGGATGAAATGTTTTTAAAAATGTAATAATAATAATAATAAAGTGTAATAAATTTGAATAAATAGCAAGAGAGCACTCAAGGACATAAGAGCTTAAAGGGACAGTATACAGTAATTTTCATATAACTGCGTGTAATAGACACTACTATAAAGAATAAGATGCACAGATACGGATATAAAAATCCAGTATAAAACTGTTTTGAAGCTCTCAGTTTAGCTCTGTTGAGAAGGCAGTTGGAAAGCCCACTGCAAGTGGAAAATAAGACACCCCCCCCTCTCCCTTCTTTTGCATATGAAAAGACCCTTTACACAAACAGAGGTAAGCTGGAGTAGGTATCTGTCGGTATTCTGCTAAAACTTTGGGGCTTGGTTAGGAGTCTGAAAATCAGAGCAATGTTATTTAAAAATAAGCAAAACTATGCATTTAAAAAAAACAAAAAAACTTTATGGGCTATATAAATAGATCATCTTCAAAACATTTATGCAAAGAAAAAAATGAGTGTATAATGTTCCTTTAATAACAAGTTAATCAACCTTGGCAAGTAAATTTTTTAAGAAACAGTAAATGCATTAAGCACGTTCAATAAATGCTCCCATATATTCCTTATTCATCACATTGTCTTATATTGCACAATCTTCTTGGGGAAATAAAGAAGATTCTCTTCGAAATGGCACTCTGAACACTACAGCTGAAATTGTAATGATTTTTTGTTCAAGAGTCAGATTGCTTCTTTTTTTAACCAACAAATTAAATACTTTTTCTCTGTACAGGATGTAGTTGATGTCCTAGTGGAGATAACAGGAGAAAATTACATACCAATTGCTACAGCTGTCTCCTGCGAGTCTCCAGTAATCATTTTAATAGCTACTCCAGAGCGAATGAGTGCTGTGACTGCTTCTTTTACACCTGTGCGTGGAGGATCAATGATGCCCACTAGACCCAGGAAAGTCATCTGCCCCAATTCAGGACCAGAAGCCAAAGCTATAACTAAAATGAGAAAATAAAAAGTTAATCTCCGTATAGAATTACAGACAGATCACAGCAAACAATACCAGAACAAAGTATAGTCATAGATTTTATGTAACTACAGTACTGAAATTCCCTTTATTGCAACCCCCACGTTTACATTTTTACAAGCCTTTTTCCACAACTGTCAGTTCAAAAATGGTGTACAGTTGCTAAAATGATTCGCATAATTTCCTTTGGTGCAGTAAATAACTAAAGGATTGTCTTTTGTTTTCTTTTGTTCAGGTTGCTTAACTACAAATGTTTTTTTTCTATACTGCTAAATTATTGTGATGCTCGGAAAGACAAAACGTAAGGTTTGCTTGCTTTATATTCAGACATAGCTACCATTTACTTTGAGTTTGCTTCTGCATTTCTCTTCATTTTATGCTTTGAATGCTTCATAAATCCTCTTACCTCGGAGTCCAGCTGTGCCCATATATGCGGTTTCTTGAAGATACAATTCTCTTTGCTGTTGTGTAAGAGGCAATGTCTGTCCCTTGCTGATGTATGTGGTGCAATACCGAATAACTTGTTCGTAGGCTCCTTTCATAAAGCATATCTCAGGTTTATCCTGTGGACAAAAACAAAACAAAATTTATGCTTACCTGATAAATTATTTTCTTTCAGGATGGTGAGAATCCACAAACCCTGATGTGTGAGATTGAATTTCCTGCAGCTACAAAGATCCTTTTAAGTCCTCCCTTTATTACTCAGTTTAATGTATACCCGAGCAGAGGAAAAGAACAGACAGGAAGGAAAGACAAAGCAAGCGATAAAGAGTTGCAAATAAAAACTGCCCTCCAAATAAAAAATGTAAAAAGGTGGTGTCTCGTGGACCCTCACTTCTCTGAATGAAAATAATTTATCAGGTAAGCATACATTTAGTTTTCTTCCAAATGGTAGTGAGAGGCCACTAGCCTTGACATGTGGTATTTAATACCCAAGCTGTGGAGTCCACGACAAGGAAAGGGTGGGACAAGGATAATGTAGTTCCCATTTGCCAGACACTGCATCTTGAAATACTTTCCTGCCAAAAACCGCTTCTGAAGAAGCAAAAACATAAAAAATTGTAACATTTGGCATACGTGTGTAAAGAAGACCAGGTTGCAGCTTCGCAAATATGTTCCATTGATACTACATTTTTGAAAGCCCACAAAGTAGAAACTGATCTAGTGGAATGAGCTGTTATACGTTTAGGGCGGCGACTTTCCCACCACCAAGTAAGCTTTGTAAATCCCCTGTTTTAACCAAGAGGCTAGAGTAACTGCTGTAGCTTTCTGTCCTATACTAGAACAAGAATGATGGACAAATAAATTGGGACTCTGTCTGGAATCCCTAGTGGTCTGTATATAAAACTTTAAAGGGACATTATACACTCATTTTTTCTTTGCATAAATGTTTTGTAGATGATCTATTTATATAGCCCATAAAGTTTTTTTTTTAAAATAAATGTATAGTTTTGCTTATTTTTAAATAACATTGCTCTGATTTTCAGACTCCTAACCAAGCCCCAAAGTTTTATGTGAATACCGTCAGCTACCTTCTCCAGCTTGCTCCTGTTTGTGTAAAGGGTCTTTTCATATGCAAAAGAAGGGGGGGGGGGAGTGTCTTATTTGCCACTTGCAATGGGCTTTCCAGCTGCCTTTTCAACAGACACAAACTGACAGCTTCTAAGTAAGTTTTTAAACAGTTTTATACTGGATTTTTATATCAGTATCTGTGCATCTTATTCTTTATAGTAGTGTCTATTACATGCAGTTATATGAAAATGAGTGCATACTGTCCCTTTAAGGCCCTAACACATCTTGGTTACAAAGAAGTCTCTCTTTGGAATTTGAAGGATTGGGACACAAAGATGGAACCACAATTTCCTGGTTTATGTTTTCTGCAACATTTGGCAAGAATTTAAATTGGGTAAGTAGTACAGCTTTGTCTTTGTGAAAAATGAGAAATAGCACGGCCTTCGAAGAATTTTTGGCAACATGCGACAGAAGGAACAGTCCTTAAAGGGAAAGTATAGTCAAAATAAAACTTCCATGATTCGGATAGAGCATGTAATTTTTAGCAACTTTATAATTTACTCCTATTATCAATTCTTCTTTGTTATCTCAGTATCTTTATTTTAAAAAGCTGGAATGTAAGCATAGGAGCCGGCTCATTTTTGGTTCAGCACCTAGGTAGTGCTTGCTGATTTGTGTCTAAATGTAGCCTTCCAATCAGCAAGCACTATCCAGGTGCTGACCCATAAATGGGCCGGCTCATAAGCTTACTTTCCAGATTTTTAAAATAAAGATACCAAGAGAACGAAAAAAAATTAATAGTAGTAAATTAGAAAGTTGCTTAAAATTGTATGCTCTATTTGAACCATTAAAGTTTATTTTTCACTATACTGTCCCTTTAAGAAACCCAGGAACGAAAACCTATCTGGTAACTCTGGGAAATGATGTTTAAACCCCAAGGATCCTGAACTGATTAAAACCAGGCTTTCTGAAAGTGATTCAGTCTGCCCGCTAGCAGATCTTGATTTGGATAAGGGGCCGGACCTTCATGCGGACTTAGAGTTGGAAGAGGACTTCTTGTCCTGGTTAGATTTAAACACAGTATATCCCATAAGGAAATATGGTGTCAATAACCAAGTACTCCTATACCCCATAATCCAGGACAGCAAAGGTATAACAGGTCTAACAAAGGTCTGAGCACCCCTGTCAATGTAGAAGCTGGAACACCTCTAATCTTCACCTTTCTGCTGGGAGGTGGGAAGACTTAAAAGCTCTTATTATTTAGGAGTTCTTGCCTCCTCCTAGTGGTTGGATTTCAATCCCACACATCAAGGCTTATAAATTCTCACCCCCATATGAAAGAAAGGAATAATAATAAATGTTATCTTATAAAAACATACACTTAAATGGGACATTGTAGTGCGATAAGCATGCTCTAATTCATTGAACGATGCAATTTTAGCACTACTGACCTTGCAAGTCTGTGTGTTTAACCCCTACAAAGGAGTTTAGCACATAGTCAAACGCCCCTCTGGGTGTCATTTCATTTTTGCACTAAAACATCCTTTTAAAAGCCAAACAAATGCTAGATAGTACAATGTATTTAAAGCAAAGAGTAGCCTGGGAATAATATGCAGATATTTTTTTAAATTATAATAATTGTTTAAACATTGAAATGATAAGTGTAATGTTTTAGCATCCATAAAGCAATTGGCACTGCAATGTTGCAACCTAGGTGAGCAGAAAAAAAGAGCAGGAGAGATAGGAACAAAAGGAAGGTGAGGTAGGTATAGAAGAGAAAAAAGGGGGAATGAGAGAGAAGTAGATATAAAAGGTAATAAAGAAAAGGACAGAGGAAACAATTGAGCAAATGAAATAGTGGGAGTTAGAAGAGGCAGCAGGAGAGAATACATGGGAAGAAGGGAATTAGAAAGAGGAGAAAATGATGGTAGTGCATTTATAGCTATGTGTATATAAAATGAGTTGAGGATAGGTATATAGAAAAAAGAAGTCAGAAATATAGTAAAAACATAATGACTTCTTGAGGCCCCGCCCCCTGGTCTGTCTATTCAGTACAATTAGGGTTTTTCCAATCACAATTGTTGTTTATACACAGTTTTGTTAAAGGACCATTAAATACAGCAAAATTGCACAATAAACAAGTGCATAATAAAAATACAATGTAATAACACTCTGAATTTAAAATAAGCAGTAGATATTTTTTTATTTTCTTTTATTTTTCCCCCCCCCATTTGCCAGCATGCTGTAACATGTGACAGCAATCAGCCAATCACAGACTAGTATACACAGTGAAATGGTACACATGCTCAGTAGAAGTTGGTGCCTCGGAAAGTGTGTATATAAAAGGATTGTGCACAATTTGATAATGGAAGTAAATTGGAAAGTCTCTTAAAAGTAAATTAAAAAGTCTCTGAGTCATAAAAGTTTAATTTTGACTTAAGTGTCCTTTTAAGGTGTTTCAGCGAAGTTTCTACTATAACTATATTTGCTATAATAAAATCTTAAATTATATGAGAGATTGTTAATAGAGGAACAAAATGTTTTCTCTTTTTGAGCCCGATGGCCTAAAGCTCTTCGCTCTGGCAAGATGATCTAAGAGGTCTCATCAGTAGTGAGAGATCCCCAAAGAAAGGTACATTTTATCTTAGGAGTTGTTTATCTAGCTATGCAGGGTTCTGGGTGTGAAGGGGAGACACATGCATTTACAACATAATGTTCAAATAAAGCCCCCAAAGATTTGGCTTGTTTTCTTTCCAAGTATTTCTAGTCAGCTTTAATGCTTAATGAAGCTGTGTTTTTCTAATGCACCTAAAAAACTGTTAATTTTGTGAAAAATTGTATATACAACACTATATAGGGACATTGTACAATAAAATAAGTTTCCCCTTAATGTGTTCCAAATGACTTGTTACAGTAGCTGCAGAGTAGAACATGTATGTATAAGTGCTCCTTTAGGTTTATTTTTATATATAACATAGCTGTTTTGCTGATTGATGCCTCAATCCATTGTTCTCAAGATCATGCCCATATAAATGGACTGAGTACAATGAAATAGAAGACCTCCTAACCTTATCCATTTATCTATGTATTAAGGTCTCCTTTTCTAAACTCTCTGTCTATACACAATGTCCAACACTTACAGAAAGCAACTGAAAAGTAAAATTGCAATACATATATCTTCCACCTCCCTACTAGCTTGCTGCCTTCTATAGAGAATACTAAAGAATTCATATTTTCAGCAAAATAATCTATTTTAAATAAAGGTAAAGGGACTATTTGTAAACAATTTGATACACTCCAGCATGTAAAATACATTACTGGGAACACATTAAAGTGGATAAAAATGTACAGTACAATGTCCTTTTAATGTGGAAATCTATACCATTGTCTTTGTTTTATCTGCAATAAAAACATATTAAAAAAAGCAAAAAAAGTGTCATATGGAGATATAGGAGCATATACAGATATCAGACTTTATTAGACATTGGAGGCATACACTTGGTAGATAGATGATAAATGCATAGATAGATGACAGCTAGCTAGATACAGACATATATAAAATGTTACATTTGGGCTTGATTCTGCATTTCCAGTTCTAAAATTTTACTACACATTAAACATTTTATATTACAATCTGAAAATGTTTAATGTCCCTCTAAATGTACTATTAAGCCAGAACATTTTGATTTTGGTATTGTTACAACCGATATATAAACATTTGTTCTACCATCTAGATTTGAGAGCTCTCTGCGTGCCCACACAATCTAATGCATATGAAACCGCTTTAGAAAAGACAAAACATGTAAAGACAAGCTACAATTTAGAAAAAAAGGGGCTCTGACAAATGCTATCATTTTTTTGGCAGTGAAGAAATACATCTTCCCACAGAAAAGACAAATAAATTGTGGACATCACACTTCTAAATCTATGATGTAATATAGTCGTTCATTTTTATATATTTTTTGCCTGTGCAACAGATCTTTAAAAAAAAAAAACACATGCAATTTATATAAATTGGGAGTCATTCAAGAGGATGTGGGGGGGGGGGGATTTCACTGCAACATCTGTATGATTTGAACTTTCCAAGATGGATTGCTACAAAGTGCACATTTTCAGTAAAGTGATCACCATTCTCCATTAAAGGGAGCGTAAAGTCAGAATTAAACCATTTTAAAGAACTTTCAAATTTTCTTCTATTTTCTAATTTTCTACATTGTCTTGGTATCCTTTGTTTAAAACACATACCTAGGTAGGCTCAGGAGCCGCAATGTACTACTGGGAGCTAGGTGCTGATTGGTGGCAGCACATATATGCCTCTTGAAATTGGTTCACCCAATGTCTTGAGCTAGCTCTCAGTAGTGCATTGCTGCTCCATTAACAAGGATACCAAGAGAATAAAGCAAATTGGAAAGTTGGTTAAAATTGTATGCACTATCTGAAATATGAAAGAAAATATGGGGTTCATATCCCTTTAACGGCAATTAGTCTTCACTTTGTGGCTCATATAAGAAACTAACATCACTAGATCATACAAATACCTGCTGGGTTCTGTGAACACATTTCACTGCCATCCACTTCTGTTCTGAGCTGAACGGGTACTCTGCCTTCCGAATGTAATCATGACGAAGTCCCTCAAGTCCCATCTATGGGTAATTACATAAAACTGTGTGATCGATCATGTTTTTACACCAAACTTGTAAATATTAAAATGATATCTACAATAAACAGAACAGATGTTTTCTAGCAAATTAATATATTGTCATGGTAGCTTGCCATACTGATTTACAAAGTAATCTAAAAACTGATAGAGCATTCTTCAGAAGCTTTCTTGTGAAACGCGCATCAGGGGTCACCAGGAGAAGCTCTGTCTCTCCTTTTTTTAATTAGCTTACCGGAATGATTTAACTTATATACAATAAATTAGTAGCGTTTGACTCTCAGCAGTTCAGATTACGAGTGTAATATTAAAGTAGCCCCTGGATTGAAGGGGTTTAGCAGATAAGATTCTTCTTCTGTCTGCTGCAGCAGTCATTTTATTTACTCACTTAAGATAATTGCATGTTGGCTAATCTTTTTGGTTTAAGTGTTTTTAATATCAGCCAACTTGTTTGTATGTATGAATTAGGGCTGGGCGATATGGGGGGGGGGGGAATTACGATTTTTTTAAAATTACTATAACACCTTAATTTTTCAATAAAAAGTTTATTTAACACTACAGTATCTTAATGTACATGTTTCTCAATGTCCAATACACTCTGGGAGCATAAAAATACAAACCACATATGTGTATGTATATATATATATATATATATATATATATATACACACATATATATATATATACACATATACACACATACACACACACACAATCACATACACAGTCACACACGTGTGTGTGTGTATGTATGCATATATATATATATATATATTTATATTATTTTTCTTCTTTTTAAAAACATTTTATCTTGACTGAAAATGAGCCCTGCTCCTGTCCAAGAATCCAATACAGGCATATAGCAGTAGGGGTGGGGGGGCTGCTCCTTTCAGAAATGCTGTGACTTGCTGATATCAAATACATTGTAGATGCAGCTAACCCAGCAGCTAGCTAGCAGAGGGGACTGCAGTTTTACCCCTTTTGGCAGCCGTGGGGTTAACTGCATCTGCTATGTGTTTGAGCTGTTTCCCAGAGAGCAGGAGATTGTGTGGGAGGTTCCATAATAATTACATAGTTACCCTAAGTTTCAGACTGCAGACGTCCCTAGGGGGAAATTTAAGTAAGTGGCTTTCCCTCCTCTTTAGTCTCCTGCATGGGCTCTGCTTTTAGACTTCTATAGATTGACCGGCTGCTACTGAGATCACAAACAGGAAGTGAAAGTAAAACAGCCATTTTACAAATGTATGCTAAAAGCAACCACTAGATGGAGCTGGTTTGCAAGAAATCACATACAAATCAATGCACAAAAGCAGTATAGCAGCACCACCAATTAATATAAAAATTACTTTACGAAGCCAGCATAATACAAATCAATGCAGGAAAGACACATCTGAAGATTTTTTTTTCAAAAAAATCGCGTACTCTTGTGGTTTTAAAGCCGTGGCGATTAATCGCGGTTTAAAACCGCATACGCGATTAATCGTGCAAACCTAGTATGAATGTCTTTGTAAACAATAAAGATTAAGTATGAATGTAATTATATAGTTGTAAAATACTATATCTTTGCTGACACTTTGTTAAAGCAGTATCATATTATTCACTACACAGAGAAGAGCAATCTTTTTTTAGTTGTATGCTTTCCTACAATTACTTGATAATTGTGTTTTTCTTGCTCTTACCCTATGGCATAACACCTCATAATAATATACATAAACTATACATTATAAATTAATTTATTAAGAGGTCTCTTATGCAGATCATCTTACTGCTTTACCCTGCCTTCAATCTCTAATTCATATACTCAAAAATAATTTGTCATCCTTATGGCAAAGAAGCATTCACATGTTTAGTTATTCTTCCCTTAGAATATGGTGTTAAAGCTGCTAAAATTGAAATGAAAATGAACATAGCATTATCAGTTGGGCAGAAAGTGCCTGCCAACCAATGAGCATTAACAGGATGCATTTATCAGTAGAGATGTGCATTCAGGTTTTGGACAAATTTGTATTGATGCCAATTCTGTGATTCTTCTGCTATGCGAGCAGACAAAACGGACAAAGAACGAACAATTGATTGACCAAATCTATTTGTTTGTTCGTTCCCCCAGATGCAGAATTTTTTTTACCCTCTGCAATGAGATTCTTCTAGTGAAATTTTTTCTGAAGGTCATTTTTAAATAAAATTTCATTTTAATTAGGCAGTTACACTAAAGCACCAACCAGTTCAATTGCAATGTGTTGGTTAACTAGAGAATAAAGCAAATTGTAACCCCTTAATGGGGGTGTCTTATCTTAGCAAGCTTGCAGGAGGGAGGGTCTAATAGCGGGGTCATACCGCTAGCAGCAAGACCTGTGCTATTATACCTATACAATCCCTTAACAAGCAGTGACGTAAGGGGTACGTAGCGGTCGTTAAGGTGTTATAGTTTTATACTATAGTGCAATAGTTGAAAATTGCATTGCAAATTATCTGCACACAAAAAAGGAAATTGTAAAATGTCTTGAATAAATTTGTTTTCTATTCTCTTGGTCGAACATAGAAATGTAGTCATAAAAAAGTCTTACATTACGAAATCACACCTTTGCAGACTGGCAAAGTCTAGGGTTTGAAAAAATATCCGAGAGCCAGTAAAAAAAAAAAAATCAATGCACTGCTGCTTTGCAGCGCTACTGCATATTTGACAGTTCACTTCAAACAACACTTTTCTCTGGATGCACTGTGTTAAGGAAAGCTTACACAGTGCAGCCAGAGCACAGCTCTGTTTGAAGAGAACTTTTTAATGTGGAGCAGCGATGAAAAGTTAAAGCGCTAAAAGTTCCTGCATGTGTCCCTTTCTACCTCATCAAGCTGTTCTTTTCAAACAGCGCTGTTCTCTGGCTGCACTGTGTATGTTTTCCTTAAGAGAGTGCAGCCAGAGTGACGTGATATTTGAAGAGAACAGTCAAATATGGGACAGCATAATCATTGTGATTTGTCAACCCCAGCCCCTAGTCTTTCCCGGTCTGCAAAGCTGTGACTATTAAATGCAAGATGTTCTTGTGAGCAATGCATCTTTATATTACTATATTTTACCTTATAATTATGTGATGTTAGACCTAGAGCAAAGGAAATACATTTATTCAAGAGACATTTTAAAAACTTAATTTTTTTTCCCTCTGCAGCTAAATTACAATGCAATTTTCAGCTGCTGCAATATATTATACAACTTTAATGCTTTATTCTTCAGTTAACCAACACATTATAATTAAGTTGCTGCTTTAGTGTAACTGCCTAATTTAAAATTGAATTTTAAAATGACCTGCAGAAAAATTTTCACAAAAAAAATCTCATTGCAGAAAGTGAAAAAAAGGTTCTCCTCTAGGGTATCCCATGTCCCTGTCCAATCCTGCTATAGCGTCATTAATGACTGATGTTTGGGGACAGCCAGTCAGACAATTAATAGATTTTAATGATGAATTTTGTAGAAAGAAATCATTAGATAAACTATTACAAATGATTGTATCAGACCCCAACAGAACCAAACCCCAACTTGAACGAAATTCGGCTGAACATTGTGAAAAATATTTTTAAAAAATCTTTTGGACTAGATACAATTTTTGGACGTGCACGTCTACTTATCAGCCAATAAGCAATAGTAAGAAGTGTCTATCAGCCAATGAGGATTAGGAAGAAGTAACAATGGATACAGCTGTATTAGTTTAAAATTCATGGGAGTCTACTCCAACATATTTATTGTTTAAAAAGATAGATAATCCCTTTATTACCCATTCCTCAGTTTTGCATAACCAACACTGTTATATAAACATAAATTTTTACCTCTGTGATTACCTTGTATCTAAACATCTGCCGACTGTCCCTTATCTCAGTGCTATTTACAGACTTAATTTTAGCCAATTATTGCTGCCTCATGAATAACTCCAAGGAGTGAGTGCAATGTTATCTATATGACATACATGAACTAGCAGTGTCTTGCTGTGAAAATCTATCAAAATGCACTGTAGTGGCTTACAGACAGGCATCAATTTAGAGGTTTAAATGTATTAAGTATGTTAAAATAACAATGTTGGTTGTGGAAAGCTTGAATAGGTAGTAAAGGCGTTATCTTTCTTTTTAAAAAATTTGGAATAGACTGCACCTTTAAAAAGCTTTTACTTTATATGTTGTTGGTGCAAAACAAAAATAAAAAATCAACATTTTTAGAGGCACTTCTTTTATGTAGATTGCTGTACATACTGTGTAGTGTCCCTTGGATAATTAATGAATGCAAAACATCTGCTTACAAAACATTTAAGGAACTGGTTATTTTGTTAACAAAAACAGAATTTATGTTTACCTGATAAATTACTTTCTCCAACGGTGTGTCCGGTCCACGGCGTCATCCTTACTTGTGGGATATTCTCTTCCCCAACAGGAAATGGCAAAGAGCCCAGCAAAGCTGGTCACATGATCCCTCCTAGGCTCCGCCTCCCCCAGTCATTCGACCGACGTTAAGGAGGAATATTTGCATAGGAGAAACCATATGATACCGTGGTGACTGTAGTTAAAGAAAATAAATTATCAGACCTGATTAAAAAACCAGGGCGGGCCGTGGACCGGACACACCGTTGGAGAAAGTAATTTATCAGGTAAACATAAATTCTGTTTTCTCCAACATAGGTGTGTCCGGTCCACGGCGTCATCCTTACTTGTGGGAACCAATACCAAAGCTTTAGGACACGGATGAAGGGAGGGAGCAAATCAGGTCACCTAAATGGAAGGCACCACGGCTTGCAAAACCTTTCTCCCAAAAATAGCCTCAGAAGAAGCAAAAGTATCAAACTTGTAAAATTTGGTAAAAGTGTGCAGTGAAGACCAAGTCGCTGCCCTACATATCTGATCAACAGAAGCCTCGTTCTTGAAGGCCCATGTGGAAGCCACAGCCCTAGTGGAATGAGCTGTGATTCTTTCAGGAGGCTGCCGTCCGGCAGTCACATAAGCCAATCTGATGATGCTTTTAATCCAAAAAGAGAGAGAGGTAGAAGTTGCTTTTTGACCTCTCCTTTTACCAGAATAAACAACAAACAAGGAAGATGTTTGTCTGAAATCCTTTGTAGCATCTAAATAGAATTTTAGAGCGCGAACAACATCCAAATTGTGCAACAAACGTTCCTTCTTCGAAACTGGTTTCGGACACAAAGAAGGTACGACTATCTCCTGGTTAATGTTTTTGTTAGAAACAACTTTTGGAAGAAAACCAGGTTTAGTACGTAAAACCACCTTATCTGCATGGAACACCAGATAAGGAGGAGAACACTGCAGAGCAGATAATTCTGAAACTCTTCTAGCAGAAGAAATTGCAACCAAAAACAAAACTTTCCAAGATAATAACTTAATATCAACGGAATGTAAGGGTTCAAACGGAACCCCCTGAAGAACTGAAAGAACTAAGTTGAGACTCCAAGGAGGAGTCAAAGGTTTGTAAACAGGCTTGATTCTAACCAGAGCCTGAACAAAGGCTTGAACATCTGGCACAGCTGCCAGCTTTTTGTGAAGTAACACAGACAAGGCAGAAATCTGTCCCTTCAAGGAACTTGCAGATAATCCTTTCTCCAATCCTTCTTGAAGAAAGGATAGAATCTTAGGAATCTTTACCTTGTCCCAAGGGAATCCTTTAGATTCACACCAACAGATATATTTTTTCCATATTTTGTGGTAAATTTTTCTAGTTACAGGCTTTCTGGCCTGAACAAGAGTATCAATAACAGAATCTGAGAACCCTCGTTTTGATAAGATCAAGCGTTCAATCTCCAAGCAGTCAGCTGGAGTGAGATCAGATTCGGATGTTCGAACGGACCTTGAACAAGAAGGTCTCGTCTCAAAGGTAGCTTCCATGGTGGAGCCGATGACATATTCACCAGATCTGCATACCAAGTCCTGCGTGGCCACGCAGGAGCTATCAAGATCACCGACGCCCTCTCTTGATTGATCCTGGCTACCAGCCTGGGGATGAGAGGAAACGGCGGGAATACATAAGCTAGTTTGAAGTCCAAGGTGCTACTAGTGCATCTACTAGAGTCGCCTTGGGATCCCTGGATCTGGACCCGTAGCAAGGAACCTTGAAGTTCTGACGAGAGGCCATCAGATCCATGTCTGGAATGCCCCACAGTTGAGTAATTTGGGCAAAGATTTCCGGATGGAGTTCCCACTCCCCCGGATGTAATGTCTGACGACTCAGAAAATCCGCTTCCCCAATTTTCCACTCCTGGGATGTGGATTGCAGATAGGTGGCAGGAGTGAGTCTCCGCCCATTGAATGATTTTGGTCACTTCTTCCATCGCCAGGGAACTCCTTGTTCCCCCCTGATGGTTGATGTACGCAACAGTCGTCATGTTGTCTGATTGAAACCGTATGACTTGGCCTTTGCTAGCTGAGGCCAAGCCTTGAGAGCATTGAATATCGCTCTCAGTTCCAGAATATTTATCGGTAGAAGAGATTCTTCCCGAGACCAAAGACCCTGAGTTTTCAGGGGTCCCCAGACTGCGCCCCAGCCCATCAGACTGGCGTCGGTCGTGACAATGACCCACTCTGGTCTGCGGAAGGTCATCCCTTGTGACAGGTTGTCCAGGGACAGCCACCAACGGAGTGAGTCTCTGGTCCTCTGATTTACTTGTATCTTCGGAGACAAGTCTGTATAGTCCCCATTCCACTGACTGAGCATGCACAGTTGTAATGGTCTTAGATGAATGCGCGCAAAAGGAACTATGTCCATTGCCGCTACCATCAAACCTATTACTTCCATGCACTGCGCTATGGAAGGAAGAGGAACGGAATGAAGTGTTTGACAAGAGTTTAGAAGTTTTGTTTTTCTGGCCTCTGTCAGAAAAATCCTCATTTCTAAGGAGTCTATTATTGTTCCCAAGAAGGGAACCCTTGTCGACGGAGATAGAGAACTCTTTTCCACGTTCACTTTCCATCCGTGAGATCTGAGAAAGGCCAGGACTATGTCCGTGTGAGCCTTTGCTTGAGGAAGGGACGACGCTTGAATCAGAATGTCGTCCAAGTAAGGAACTACTGCAATGCCCCTTGGTCTTAGTACCGCTAGAAGGGACCCTAGTACCTTTGTGAAAATCCTTGGAGCAGTGGCTAATCCGAAAGGAAGCGCCACGAACTGGTAATGCTTGTCCAGGAATGCGAACCTTAGGAACCGATGATGTTCCTTGTGGATAGGATATGTAGATACGCATCCTTTAAATCCACCGTGGTCATGAATTGACCTTCCTGGATGGAAGAAGATTGTTCGAATGGTTTCCATTTTGAACGATGGAACCTTGAGAACTTGTTTAAGATCTTGAGATCTAAGATTGGTCTGAACGTTCCCTCTTTTTTGGGAACTATGAACAGATTGGAGTAGAACCCCATCCCTTGTTCACCTAATGGAACAGGATGAATCACTCCCATTTTTAACAGGTCTTCTACACAATGTAAGAATGCCTGTCTCTTTATATGGTCTGAAGACAATTGAGACCTGTGGAACCTCCCCCTTGGGGGAAGCCCCTTGAATTCAAGAAGATAACCTTGGGAGACTATTTCTAGTGCCCAAGGATCCAGAACATCTCTTGCCCAAGCCTGAGCAAAGAGAGAGAGTCTGCCCCCCCACCAGATCCGGTCCCGGATCGGGGGCCAACATTTCATGCTGTCTTGGTAGCAGTGGCAGGTTTCTTGGCCTGCTTTCCCTTGTTCCAGCCTTGCATTGGTCTCCAGGCTGGCTTGGCTTGAGAAGTATTACCCTCTTGCTTAGAGGACGTAGCACTTGGGGCTGGTCCGTTTCTACGAAAGGGACGAAAATTAGGTTTATTTTTTGGCCTTGAAAGACCTATCCTGAGGAAGGGCGTGGCCCTTACCCCCAGTGATATCAGAGATAATCTCTTTCAAGTCAGGGCCAAACAGCGTTTTCCCCTTGAAAGGAATGTTAAGTAGTTTGTTCTTGGAAGACGCATCCGCTGACCAAGATTTCAACCCAAAGCGCTCTGCGCGCCACAATAGCAAACCCAGAATTTTTCGCCGCTAACCTAGCCAATTGCAAAGTGGCGTCTAGGGTGAAAGAATTGGCCAATCTGAGAGCACGGATTCTGTCCATAATCTCCTCATAAGGAGGAGAATCACTATCGATCGCCTTTACTAGCTCATCGAACCAGAAACACGCGGCTGTAGTGACAGGGACAATGCATGAAATTGGTTGTAGAAGGTAACCTTGCTGAACAAACATCTTTTTAAGCAAACCTTCTAATTTTTTATCCATAGGATCTTTGAAAGCACAACTATCTTCTATAGGTATAGTGGTGCGTTTGTTTAAAGTAGAAAACCGCTCCCTCGACCTTGGGGACTGTCTGCCATAAGTCCTTTCTGGGGTCGACCATAGGAAACAATTTTTTAAATATGGGGGGAGGGACGAAAGGTATACCGGGCCTTTCCTATTCTTTATTTACAATGTCCGCCACCCGCTTGGGTATAGGAAAAGCTTCTGGGAGCCCCGGGACCTCTAGGAACTTGTCCATTTTACATAGTTTCTCTGGGATGATCAAATTCTCACAATCATCCAGAGTGGATAATACCTCCTTAAGCAGAGCGCGGAGATGTTCCAACTTAAATTTAAATGTAATCACATCGGGTTCAGCTTGTTGAGAAATTTTCCCTGAATCTGAAATTTCTTCCCTCAGACAAAACCTCCCTGGCCCCCTCAGACTGGTGTAGGGGCATTTCAGAACCATTATCATCAGCCGTCCCCATGCTCTTCAGTATCTAAAACAGAGCAGTCGCGCTTGCGCTGATAAGTGGGCATTTTGGCTAAAATGTTTTTGATAGAATTATCCATTACAGCCGTTAATTGTTGCATAGTAAGGAGTATTGGCGCGCTAGATGTACTAGGGGCCTCCTGAGTGGGCAAAGACTGGTGTAGAAGAAGGAGGGAATGATGCAGGTACCATGCTTACTCCCCTCACTTGAGGAATCATCTTGGGCATCATTTTCAGTGTCACATAAATCACATCTATTTAAATGAGAAGGAACCTTGGCTTCCCCACATTCAGAACACAGTCTATCTGGTAGTTCAGACATGTTAAACAGGCATAAACTTGATAACAAGTACAAAAAACGTTTTAAAATAAAACCGTTACTGTCACTTTAAATTTTAAACTGAACACACTTTATTACTGCAATTGCGAAAAAGTATGAAGGAATTGTTCAAAATTCACCAAAATTTCACCACAGTGTCTTAAAGCCTTAAAAGTATGCACACCAAATTTGGAAGCTTTAACCCCTTAAAATAACGGAACCGGAGCCGTTTTTATCTTTAACCCCTTTACAGTCCCTGGTATCTGCTTTGCTGAGACCCAACCAAGCCCAAAGGGGAATACGATACCAAATGACGCCTTCAGAAAGTCTTTTTCTATGTATCAGAGCTCCTCACACATGCGACTGCATGTCATGCTTCTCAAAAACAAGTGCGCAATTACCGGCGAGAAAATGAGGCTCTGCCTATGTTTAGGGAAAGCCCCTAGAGAATAAGGTGTCTAAAACAGTGCCCTGCCGATATTATTTTACAAAAATACCCAGATTAAATGATTCCTCAAGGCTAAATCTGTGTATATATGAATCGATTTAGCCCAGAAAATGTCTACAGTCTTAATAAGCCCTTGTGAAGCCCTTATTTACTGTCTGAATAAAAATGGCTTACCGGATCCCATAGGGAAAATGACAGCTCCAGCATTACATCGTCTTGTTAGAATGTGTCATACCTCAAGCAGCAAAAGACTGCTCACTGTTCCCCCAACTGAAGTTAATTCCTCTCAACTGTCCTGTGTGGAACAGCCATGGATTTTAGTAACGGTTTGCTAAAATCATTTTCCTCTTACAAACAGAAATCTTCATCTCTTTTCTGTTTCAGAGTAAATAGTACATACCAGCACTATTTTAAATAACAAACTCTTGATTGAATAAAAAAACTACAGTTAAAACACTAAAAAACTCTAAGCCATCTCCGTGGAAGATGTTGCCTGTACAACGGCAAAGAGAATGACTGGGTAGGCGGAGCCTAGGAGGGATCATGTGACCAGCTTTGCTGGGCTCTTTGCCATTTCCTGTTGGGGAAGAGAATATCCCACAAGTAAGGATGACGCCGTGGACCGGACACACCTATGTTGGAGAAATGTGCATTTTTTACAGTCAAAGGAAATAGCACTTGAAAACCCTTTTGAGTATTGTTTATCTTATCTTCAGCTGTAGCCAATTAAGGACAGATATAAATGTACTTTTATGTTTTGAATCAAAACATTTATGCAATAAACTTACATTGGCAAAAATGTGTCAACAAAAAAACTTACTGTTTCAGTGAGAGCTTTTGCTCTCCACAGACATACACAGAATATGTACATATGTCCCTTGCACTGCATTAAAACAAAGCCCCTCTGTGAGAGCCAGCGGTTCTGTTTATAGCTTTAGAAATGTCACGGAAAGATATAGTGATGTTGTTTGACACGTTATTCAGGACCTTTATATCATGCTTGTTCCTGAGCTTTCTTGCTTTTTAGCACTAATTGCTAGGCACGTGCATGCATGTTTAATACCATGTTCTTGCATGACCTTTTTACTGGGTGTACCACCCGACTGATTTTATGACCACTGTTAAGCTAAAAATCAGCTAATATTAAAATGTTTCAACTTTTAGTGTTTATTACTCAAATTATCATTAAATGTGTTTATGTTAAATTATACAATTAATTTGTGCTTTGGATAGCAGAAAACTTTATCATATTATAAAATATTACACTTTCCCCATCCAGTACTTTATAATACCAACACGGCTGGTAAAACTTTGTATGGAGAACACTGAATACAGATTACAATTTTAAGCACATTTCTAGGATGCAATCATTCCATTACAATATCTTATATAGCTTAAAGGGACATGACACTTTTTTCTTTCATGATTTAGAAAGAGCATGCAATTTTAAACAATTTTCTAATTTACTTATATTATCTAATTTTCTTTATTATATTGATATCCTTTGCTTAAAAGCATATCTAGATATGCTTAGTAGCTGCTGATTGGTGGCTGCACATAGATACTTGTGTGATTGGCTCACCCATGTGGATTGCTAATTTCTTCAACAGAAGGATCTCTAATGAATTAAGCAAATTAGATGATAGAATTAAATTGGAACGTTGTTTAAAATTGTATTCTCTAGCTGTATCATAAAAGAAAAAATGTGGGTTTAATGTCCCTTTAAACTGTGTTTACCAGCTACAAAAAAACAAGGTGAAGTGAAGATATAATTTTGCTTTTAAAACAAAAGATCAAAAATAAACACCCACTCATCCACCCACATTTGAAAGAAAATGCAGCTTTGCTAGACTGAGAACATTTATCATTTACCTTCATGGAAAGAGCTATCAAGGCCCCCTCAGTTGGTTTTCCCATCAAAGTGTTGTTTCTTATTTCAGCGTCATTACAAACGCATCCTGCCTGAGAGAAAAGTATATACTAAGTTAAAACCAGCTTACACAATAACAATTAAATAAATATATATATATATATATATATATATGCATACAGAAGAGAGAAGCGCTCTAACAGGAACGAACAACAGCTCATCAGCTAGTTCTCTGGCGATTTACAACCTGGAGCAGCCTCTTTTTGACCAGTGTGCCTTTCACATTGGAAAACTATCCTGAAGCATATCAGTCTGATCCCACCAGTTAAGGTCAGTCCAGCCCCGAAATACCAGGCAATTCTCCTTTGAACAAGGAACAGGACAACCCCAGACGATCGTTTCGGCCTATTGGGCCTCATCGGTGAGGTGCAGCCACATTCCTCTAAGCAAGCACTGGCCAAGGAGTCCATATCTGGTTGCCCCCATCACCCATAGGGAGAGTTCCCCAGGGTCATAATTAATTTGCATACAGAAGAGAGAAGCGCTCTAACAGGAACGAACAACAGCCTCATCAGCTAGTTCTCTGGCGATTTACCACCTGTAGCAGCCTCTTTTTGACCAGTGTGCCTTTCACATTGGAAAACTATCCTGAAGCATATCAGTCTGATCCCGCCAGTTAAGGTCAGTCCAGCCCCGAAATACCAGGCAATTCTCCTTTGAACAAGGAACATGACAACCCCAGTCGATCGTTTCGGCCTATTGGGCCTCATCGGTGAGGTGCAGCCACATTCCTCTAAGCAAGCACTGGCCAAGGAGTCCATATCTGGTTGCCCCCATCACCCATAGGGAGAGTTCCCCAGGGTCATAATTAATTTGCATACAGAAGAGAGAAGCGCTCTAACAGGAACGAACAACAGCTCATCAGCTAGTTCTCTGGCGATTTACCACCTGGAGCAGCCTCTTTTTGACCAGTGTGCCTTTCACATTGGAAAACTATCCTGAAGCATATCAGTCTGATCCCGCCAGTTAAGGTCAGTCCAGCCCCGAAATACAGGCAATTCTCCTTTGAACAAGGAACATGACAACCCCAGACGATCGTTTCGGCCTATTGGGCCTCATCGGTGAGGTGCAGCCGCATTCCTCTAAGCAAGCACTGGCCAAGGAGTCCATATCTGGTTGCCCCCATCACCCATAGGGAGAGTTCCCCAGGGTCATAATTAATTTGCATACAGAAGAGAGAAGCGCTCTAACAGGAACGAACAACAGCTCATCAGCTAGTTCTCTGGCGATTTACCACCTGGAGCAGCCTCTTTTTGACCAGTGTGCCTTTCACATTGGAAAACTATCCTGAAGCATATCAGTCTGATCCCGCCAGTTAAGGTCAGTCCAGCCCCGAAATACCAGGCAATTCTCCTTTGAACAAGGAACATGACAACCCCAGACGATCGTTTCGGCCTATTGGGCCTCATCGGTGAGGTGCAGAGGAGAATTGCCTGGTATTTCGTGGCTGGACTGACCTTAACTGGCGGGATCAGACTGATATGCTTCAGGATAGTTTTCCAATGTGACAGGCACACTGGTCTAAAAGAGGCTGCTCCAGGTGGTAAATCGCCAGAGAACTAGCTGATGAGCTGTTGTTCGTTCCTGTCAGAGTGCTTCTCTCCCTGTATGCAAATTAATTATGACCCTGGGGAAGTCTCCCTATGGGTGATAGGGGAAACCAGATATGGACTCCTTGCCCAGTGTTGCTTAGAGGAATGTGGCTGCACCTCACCGATGAGGCCCAATAGGCCGAAACGATCGTTCTGGGGTTGTCATGTTCCTTGTTCAGAGGAGAATTGCCTGGTATTTCGGGGCTGGACTGACCTTAACTGGCAGGGATCAGACTGATATGCTTCAGGATAATTTTCCAATGTGAAAGGCACACTGGTCTAAAGAGGCTGCTCCAGGTGGTAAATCGCCAGAGAACTAGCTGATGAGCTGTTGTTCGTTCCTGTCAGAGTGCTTCTCTCCCTGTATGCAAATTAATTATGACCCTGGGGAAGTCTCCCTATGGGTGATAGGGGAAACCAGATATGGACTCCTTGCCCAGTGTTGCTTAGAGGAATGTGGCTGCACCTCACCGATGAGGCCCAATAGGCCGAAACGATCGTCTGGGGTTGTCATGTTCCTTGTTCAGAGGAGAATTGCCTGGTATTTCGGGGCTGGACTGACCTTAACTGGCGGGATCAGACTGATATGCTTCAGGATAGTTTTCCAATGTGAAAGGCACACTGGTCTAAAAGAGGCTGCTCCAGGTGGTAAATCGCCCGAGAACTAGCTGATGAGCTGTTGTTCGTTCCTGTCAGAGTGCTTCTCTCCCTGTATGCATATATATATATATATATATATATATATATATATATATATATATATATATATATATATATATATATATATATATATATATATATAATATATACACACACAACCATATATATATATATATAATATATATATATATATAAATAAACACAGTGGCTACACCTCACTGACGAAGCCCAATGAAGGCCGAAACGATCGTCTGGGGTTGCTGTGTTCCTTGTTCAGAAAGGAATTGCCTGGTATTTCGGTGCTGGACTGACCTTAATAGGCAGTATCAGACTGATATACTACAGGAAAGTTCTTATCTGTGAAAAGCATTACTGGGCTAAAAGAAGCTGCACCCAGGTGGTAAATCGCCATAGAACAGGCTAACAATAGTATTGAGCCAGTTGTTCGTTCCTGTGAGTGTGCTTCTCTCTGTGTGTGTATGTGTATATACATACATACCAGGCAATTCCTTTCTGAACAAGGAACACAGCAACCCCAGACGATCGTTTCGGCGGCCTTCATTGGGCTTCGTCAGTGAGGTGTAGCCATATTCCTCTAAGCAAACTGAGCAAGGAGTCCACGTCTGGTTTCCCCTTTTTCCCATAGGGAGACTAAATACACACAGAGAGAAGCACACCAGGTGGTAAATCGCCATAGAACAGGCTAACAATGTTATTGAGCCAGTTGTTCGTTCCTGTGAGTGCACTTCTCTCTGTATGTATTTAGTCTCCCTATGGGAAAAAAGGGGCAACCAGACGTGGACTCCTTGCTCAGTGTGCTTAGAGGAATATAGCTACACCTCACTGACGAGGCCCAATGAAGGCCGAAACGATCGTCTGGGGTTGCTGTGTTCCTTGTTCAGAAAGGAATTGCCTGGTATGTCGGCACTGGACTGACCGTAATAGGCGGGATCAGACTGATATACTACAGGAAAGTTCTACTCTGTGAAAAGCATTACTGGGCTAAAAAGTTGCACCCAGGTGGTAAATCGCCATAGAACAGGCTAACAATGTTATTGAGCCAGTTGTTCGTTCCTGTGAGTGCACTTCTCTCTGTATATATATATATATATATATATATATATATATATATATATATATATATATATATATATATATATATACACATATATATACACATATATATACATACATATACATACACACACATGCATACAGTACATACATACAGTACATACATACACACATACTGTGTATGTATATGTATATATATATATATATATATATATATATATATATAACAGAATTTATGTTTACCTGATAAATTTCTTTCTCCAACGGTGTGTCCGGTCCACGGCGTCATCCTTACTTGTGGGATATTCTCTTCCCCAACAGGAAATGGCAAAGAGCCCAGCAAAGCTGGTCACATGATCCCTCCTAGGCTCCGCCTACCCCAGTCATTCGACCGACGTTAAGGAGGAATAATAGCATAGGAGAAACCATATGGTACCGTGGTGACTGTAGTTAAAGAAAATAAATTATCAGACCTGATTAAAAAACCAGGGCGGGCCGTGGACCGGACACACCGTTGGAGAAAGAAATTTATCAGGTAAACATAAATTCTGTTTTCTCCAACATAGGTGTGTCCGGTCCACGGCGTCATCCTTACTTGTGGGAACCAATACCAAAGCTTTAGGACACGGATGAAGGGAGGGAGCAAATCAGGTCACCTAAATGGAAGGCACCACGGCTTGCAAAACCTTTCTCCCAAAAATAGCCTCAGAAGAAGGAAAAGTATCAAACTTGTAAAATTTGGTAAAAGTGTGCAGTGAAGACCAAGTCGCTGCCCTACATATCTGATCAACAGAAGCCTCGTTCTTGAAGGCCCATGTGGAAGCCACAGCCCTAGTGGAATGAGCCGTGATTCTTTCGGGAGGCTGCCGTCCGGCAGTCTCGTAAGCCAATTTGATGATGCTTTTAATCCAAAAAGAGAGAGAGGTAGAAGTTGCTTTTTGACCTCTCCTTTTACCTGAATAAACAACAAACAAGGAAGATGTTTGTCTAAAATCCTTTGTAGCATCTAAATAGAATTTTAGAGCGCGAACAACATCCAAATTGTGCAACAAGCGTTCCTTCTTTGAAACTGGTTTCGGACACAGAGAAGGTACGATAATCTCCTGGTTAATGTTTTTGTTAGAAACAACTTTTGGAAGAAAACCAGGTTTAGTACGTAAAACCACCTTATCTGCATGGAACACCAGATAAGGAGGAGAACACTGCAGAGCAGATAATTCTGAAACTCTTCTAGCAGAAGAAATTGCAACTAAAAACAAAACTTTCCAAGATAATAACTTAATATCAACGGAATGTAAGGGTTCAAACGGAACCCCCGCTGAAGAACTGAAAGAACTAAATTGAGACTCCAAGGAGGAGTCAAAGGTTTGTAAACAGGCTTGATTCTAACCAGAGCCTGAACAAAGGCTTGAACATCTGGCACAGCTGCCAGTTTTTTGTGAAGTAACACCGACAAGGCAGAAATCTGTCCCTTCAGGGAACTTGCCGATAATCCTTTTTCCAATCCTTCTTGAAGGAAGGATAGAATCCTAGGAATCTTAACCTTGTCCCAAGGGAATCCTTTAGATTCACACCAACAGATATATTTTTTCCAAATTTTGTGGTAAATCTTTCTAGTTACAGGCTTTCTGGCCTGAACAAGAGTATCGATAACAGAATCTGAGAAACCTCGCTTCGATAAAATCAAGCGTTCAATCTCCAAGCAGTCAGCTGGAGTGAAACCAGATTCGGATGTTCGAACGGACCCTGAACAAGAAGGTCTCGTCTCAAAGGTAGCTTCCAAGGTGGAGCCGATGACATATTCACCAGATCTGCATACCAAGTCCTGCGTGGCCACGCAGGAGCTATCAAGATCACCAACGCCCTCTCCTGATTGATCCTGGCTACCAGCCTGGGGATGAGAGGAAACGGCGGGAACACATGAGCTAGTTTGAAGGTCCAAGGTGCTACTAGTGCATCCACTAGAGCCGCCTTGGGATCCCTGGATCTGGACCCGTAGCAAGGAACTTTGAAGTTCTGACGAGAGGCCATCAGATCCATGTCTGGAATGCCCCATAGTTGAGTGACTTGGGCAAAGATTTCCGGATGGAGTTCCCACTCCCCCGGATGCAATGTCTGACGACTCAGAAAATCCGCTTCCCAATTTTCCACTCCCGGGATGTGGATAGCAGACAGGTGGCAGGAGTGAGACTCCGCCCATAGAATAATCTTGGTCACTTCTTCCATCGCTAGGGAACTCCTTGTTCCCCCCTGATGGTTGATGTACGCAACAGTCGTCATGTTGTCTGATTGAAACCGTATGAACTTGGTCCTCGCTAGGTGAGGCCAAGCCTTGAGAGCATTGAATATCGCTCTCAGTTCCAGAATATTTATCGGTAGAAGAGATTCTTCCCGAGACCAAAGACCCTGAGCTTTCAGGGATCCCCAGACCGCGCCCCAGCCCATCAGACTGGCGTCGGTCGTGACAATGACCCACTCTGGTCTGCGGAATGTCATCCCTCGTGACAGGTTGTCCAGGGACAGCCACCAACGGAGTGAGTCTCTGGTCCTCTGATTTACTTGTATCTTTGGAGACAAGTCTGTATAGTCCCCATTCCACTGACTGAGCATGCACAGTTGTAATGGTCTTAGATGAATGCGCGCAAAAGGAACTATGTCCATTGCCGCTACCATCAACCCGATCACTTCCATGCACTGAGCTACGGAAGGAAGAGGAACGGAATGAAGTATTCGACAAGAGTCCAGAAGTTTTGTCTTTCTGGCCTCTGTTAGAAAAATCCTCATTTCTGAGGAGTCTATAATTGTTCCCAAGAAGGGAACCCTTGTTGACGGGGATAGAGAACTCTTTTCCACGTTCACTTTCCAGCCGTGCGATCTGAGAAAGGCCAGGACGATGTCCGTGTGAGCCCTTGCTCGAGGGAGGGACGACGCTTGAATCAGAATGTCGTCCAGGTAAGGTACTACTGCAATGCCCCTTGGTCTTAGCACCGCTAGAAGGGACCCTAGTACCTTTGTGAAAATCCTTGGAGCAGTGGCTAATCCGAAAGGAAGCGCCACGAACTGGTAATGTTTGTCCAGGAATGCAAACCTTAGGAACCGATGATGTTCCTTGTGGATAGGAATATGTAGATACGCATCCTTTAAATCCACCGTGGTCATGAATTGACCTTCCTGGATGGAAGGAAGGATAGTTCGAATGGTTTCCATCTTGAACGATGGGACCTTGAGAAATTTGTTTAAGATCTTGAGATCTAGGATTGGTCTGAACGTTCCCTCTTTTTTGGGAACTATGAACAGATTGGAGTAGAACCCCATCCCTTGTTCTCTCAATGGAACAGGATGAATCACTCCCATATTTAACAGGTCTTCTACACAATGTAAGAACGCCTGTCTTTTTATGTGGTCTGAAGACAACTGAGACCTGTGGAACCTCCCCCTTGGGGGAAGTCCCTTGAATTCCAGAAGATAACCTTGGGAGGACTATTTCTAGCGCCCAAGGATCCAGAACATCTCTTGCCCAAGCCTGAGCGAAGAGAGAGAGTCTGCCCCCCCACCAGATCCGGTCCCGGATCGGGGGCCAACATTTCATGCTGTCTTGGTAGCAGTGGCAGGCTTCTTGGCCTGCTTTCCCTTGTTCCAGCCTTGCATTGGTCTCCAAGCTGGCTTGGCCTGAGAAGTATTACCCTCTTGCTTAGAGGACGTAAGCACCTTGGCTGGTCCGTTTTTACGAAAGGGACGAAAATTAGGTCTATTTTTTGCCTTGAAAGGCCGATCCTGAGGAAGGGCATGGCCCTTACCCCCAGTGATATCAGAGATAATCTCTTTCAAGTCAGGACCAACAGCGTTTTCCCCTTGAAAGGAATGTTTAGTAGCTTGTTCTTGGAGACGCATCAGCCGACCAAGATTTCAACCAAAGCGCTCTGCGCGCCACAATAGCAAACCCAGAATTCTTAGCCGCTAACTTAGCCAATTGCAAAGAGGCGTCTAGAGTGAAAGAATTAGCCAATTTGAGAGCATTGACTCTGTCCATAATCTCCTCATAAGGAGGAGAGTCACTATCGAGCACCTTAATCAGTTCATCAAACCAGAAATATGCGGCTGTAGTGACAGGGACAATGCATGAAATGGGTTGTAGAAGGTAACCCTGCTGAACAAACATCTTTTTAAGCAAACCTTCTAATTTTTTATCCATAGGATCTTTGAAAGCACAACTATCCTCTATGGGAATAGTGGTGCGTTTGTTTAAAGTAGAAAACCGCTCCCTCGACCTTGGGGACTGACTGCCATAAGTCCTTTCTGGGGTCGACCATAGGAAACAATTTTTTAAATATGGGGGGAGGGACGAAAGGAATACCGGGCCTTTCCCATTCTTTATTAACAATGTCCGCCACCCGCTTGGGTATAGGAAAAGCTTCTGGGAGCCCCGGCACCTCTAGGAACTTGTCCATTTTACATAGTTTCTGTGGGATGACCAAATTTTCACAATCATCCAGAGTGGATAATACCTCCTTAAGCAAAATGCGGAGATGTTCCAATTTAAATTTAAAAGTAATCACATCAGATTCAGCCTGCTGAGAAATGTTCCCTAAATCAGTAATTTCTCCCTCAGACAAAACCTCCCTGGCCCCCTCAGATTGGGTTAGGGGCCCTTCAGAGATATTAATATCAGCGTCGTCATGCTCTTCAGTAACTAAAACAGAGCATCCGCGCTTACGCTGACAAGGGTTCATTTTGGCTAAAATGTTTTTGACAGAATTATCCATTACAGCCGTTAATTGTTGCATAGTAAGGAGTATTGGCGCGCTAGATGTACTAGGGGCCTCCTGAGTGGGCAAGACTCGTGTAGACGAAGGAGGGAATGATGCAGTACCATGCTTACTCCCCTCACTTGAGGAATCATCTTGGGCATCATTGTCATTATCACATAAATCACATTTATTTAAATGAATGGGAATTCTGGCTTCCCCACATTCAGAACACAGTCTATCTGGTAGTTCAGACATGTTAAACAGGCATAAACTTGATAAGAAAGTACAAAAAACGTTTTGAAATAAAACCGTTACTGTCACTTTAAATTTTAAACTGAACACACTTTATTACTGCAATTGCGAAAAAACATGAAGGAATTGTTCAAAATTCACCAAACTTTCACCACAGTGTCTTAAAGCCTTGAAAATATTGCACACCAATTTTGGAAGCTTTAACCCTTAAAATAACGGAACCGGAGCCGTTTTAAGCTTTAACCCCTTTACAGTCCCTGGTATCTGCTTTGCTGAGACCCAACCAAACCCAAAGGGGAATACGATACCAAATGATGCCTTCAGAAGTCTTTTATAAGTATCAGAGCTCCTCTCACATGCGACTGCATGCCATGCCTCTCAAAAACAAGTGCGCAACACCGGCGCGAAAATGAGACTCTGCCTATGCTTTGGGAAAGCCCCTAAAGAATAAGGTGTCTAAAACAGTGCCAGCCGATATTATTATATCAAAATACCCAGAATAAATGATTCCTCAAGGCTAAATAAGTGTTAATATCAATCGATTTAGCCCAAAAAATGTCTACAGTCTAAATAAGCCCTTGTGAAGCCCTTATTTACAATCGTAATAAACATGGCTTACCGGATCCCATAGGGAAAATGACAGCTTCCAGCATTACATCGTCTTGTTAGAATGTGTCATACCTCAAGCAGCAAAGGACTGCAAACTGTTCCCCCAACTGAAGTTAATTGCTCTCAACAGTCCTGTGTGGAACAGCCATGGATTTTAGTTACGGTTGCTAAAATCATTTTCCTCATACAAACAGAATTCTTCATCTCTTTTCTGTTTCTGAGTAAATAGTACGTACCAGCACTATTTGAAAATAACAAACTCTTGATTGAATAATGAAAAACTACAGTTAAACACTAAAAAACTCTAAGCCATCTCCGTGGAGATGTTGCCTGTACAACGGCAAAGAGAATGACTGGGGTAGGCGGAGCCTAGGAGGGATCATGTGACCAGCTTTGCTGGGCTCTTTGCCATTTCCTGTTGGGGAAGAGAATATCCCACAAGTAAGGATGACGCCGTGGACCGGACACACCTATGTTGGAGAAATATATATATATATATATATATATATATATATATATATATATATATATATATATATACATACACACACACCATTCCTGATTTTAACGGTCATTCTGTGGCATGTGCTTACCCAAGTTGGAGGGTCTGCTGTGTTGGGAGTTTCAGTTTTTTTAATGTCAGTTTCAAATGTGAGTTAACTATTTGGGTGCTTTGTTCACTCTTTTTACTTGCAGTGTTATGCTATGGGGCACCCCTGTTTTCTTTCTTTCTGATCCATAAAAGTGATATATACTGTATTATCAATTGAAACCATCAAGTGCACTAACTGTGTGTGTTCACCGGCTAAAAATAAAAATGTGTTATGTTCCAAAGTTCCACTCATTGTGGGCTAGAGTATGAATGGCACGCTGTTGCACACAAACTTGAGAGCAGTTGAATTTAACACGCGTCAGAATAGTGCGACTTCAGAGCTTTGGTTATCTGTCACGCTCAACTAAAAAGATGCACAAAACACATCAAAATTACATTTAAAAGTACAGTTACACTCATAACAACACTATCGAATAAAAATTATTTAAAAAAATATTGCAATAAAAAGTTATATACAGAGACATATAAACACATTAATACATATGCATATACACACACACACACATATATATATATATATATATATAAATATATATATATACACACAGCACACACATACATACATACACACACACAGTATATATATTGGAGCCCTTTGCAGTCAAGCAGCTGAAAACATATACAGTAAAAACATTTATGCAATATTCATATTTAATACAGTATTTAACTATGTATTTACTGTAAATATTTCACATTCCAATGTTCTTCATATAGGGGGATATGTTGTAAGTATTTTTAAATATATACAGTATATATATATATATATATATATATATATACACACACACTTACAATGTATATATATTAATACTCAAAATTTCAAGCCCTAAGCTACTAGCCAGCCCAAAATGTTACTTGCCACTTTTGATCCACCCACTAACCACACCACACCCACTAACCCCCCCACACACATTCTTTGCATATGTTTAGCCAATGTGATACACCTTAATGTGCAGTAATTTTTTTATATTGTTTTTGTTTTATACCATAAATATAATACTACTACATACAGTAATAAAGTAACAAACATAAGTTCATAGCACTTAGCAAAATCAACTAGGGTTCTGGGGAAGACAAAGGAAGTTGTTTAACTTCAATCTCTCTTTTTACCCCCTCCCTTCTCTCTTAGGCCATATCTTCTTTTTACATTCTCTCTCCTCCCTCACATATCTTCACTCTTTTTATGTTTTCTCCACTCTTTCTTAACGCTATATTTGTCTCCACTTAAACTTTTCCTCTGCCCCAGTTTACGTTCTCAGAAGTAACAGTCTAAGTACTAATATGGTTCCTATAGCCATAGAGGAATAACATATCCTTGCCCTTTCGTGGATATATAATATCCCTTTATATAATATTAGTAGACATCCACTCACTAACTTTCACTCGCCAATGGCTAGTGGAAATTTTGAGCCGTGTGTTTGTGTGTGTTTGTATACATTATATATATATATATATATATATATATATATATATATATATATATATATATATATATATATATATATATATATATACACACATATATATACACACACACACGCATACACATAATATATTTATTTATATATATATATATATATATATATAGAACATATTCTGCTACATGAAGAACATAGGTATGTAAAATATTCATCGGGTTTAGGACTTGTTGGGTGTTCGTGTTTTTTTCAACTTTCACACTCCTTTGAAGTCTATGGGGAAATACAGTAACATGGTCAAGATATTCCAAGTTCGGCTTTTTTGCACGCGCCAGGTTAGCTCTTGTGCAAAAAGTTTTTTACTTTTAACTTGTAATACACGCGCTACGCGATGTGCGCAAAAGCTTATTTCTAGCTGAGTTAACGCGCAAGCGGGAGCGAAAAATAGCGCTCCACTCGTAATTTAGCCATGTGGAATCCTGATACATAACAATATTTATGTTTGGAAATAATGTTATAAATGTTTTATTTCATGATACAGTATACTTAATATGCAGGATCCAGGTTAAGCAAATGTATTATCCATTATCTGTGTGTGTGTGGTTATGTGCTAGCAACTTCTATGGTTCTTACCTATGCTAATTTATATATTCTTTATATTGCAAAGGTTGAGCGAAGCAATGCTCAGTTTTTCTTTTCATATTTTCCTTTTAATATTGTAAACATGGAGTCTCCGTGCATCAGAATAATTTTAATGGAAACTTTGGTTGCTTACTATACTATAGCTCTACAATTTTAGTAAAATGTGTGCGATTAGGAACACGGAAGAATGGGTAGGTGTGTGTTTGTGTCTATGTGGGTTCATGTCAAAATTTTAATAGTAAGCTCTTTGTATTGCATCAAACTAAGACATTTGCATAATCTATACTATATTGCCCATAAAACTGTTCAATGATTTCCTTCAATCATCAATGGTCATATGGACCCAAATAAAAAGCAAGTGTAGTCTTAAAGGGACAGTCTACGCCAAAATAAACTTTTATGATTCAGATAGAGCATGTAATTTTAAAAAAATTTCCAATTTACTTTTATCACCAATTTTGCTTTGTTCTCTTGGTATTCTTAGTTGAAAGCTTAACCTAGGAGGTTCATATGCTAATTTCTTAGACCTTGAAGCCCACCTCTTTCAGATTGCATTTTAACAGTTTTTCACCACTAGAGGGTGTTAGTTCATGTATTTCATATAGATAACACTGTGCTCGTGCATGAGAAGTTATCTGGGAGCAGCCACTGATTGGCTAGACTGCAAGTCTGTCAAAAGAACTGAAAAAGGGGCAGTTTCAGGAGGCTTAGATACAAGATAATCACAGAGGTTAAAAGTATATTATTATAACTGTGTTGGTTATGCAAAACTGGGAAATGGGTAATAAAGGGATTATCTATCTTTTAAAACAATAAAAATTCTGGTGTAGACTGTCCCTTTAATGCTCTTATAGACTGAAGTATAAAACAGGTGCTCTGTACAAGTCCATACAAATCTAACACAAGCGCATTATATTTGAGAACAATGTTATTAAAAAATAAGCAAAACTATAAATTTTTACAAACACACTCCCAGATGGGCTAAATAAATGGATCATATACAAAACATTTATGATAAGAAAAATCTAGTGTACAATGTCCCTTTAAATCTTCCAGGACTGAGCTATGATCAATGTCTTGAATACAAATTTAAGTGAGGAAAACAACTTACTTCAACAATCTTACTTAATGATGTATTGCAAAATCCATGAAGAATATCACCATCTTGAATGACTTCGCCATGGCGATTGTAGCCAACACCAGTCACCTGCAAGACAACACGCTCCCTTTAACTATTGCAAAGAAAAGCACACAAAAATGATCGGAACAGACTCAAGTTGTAACACAATAAAATGCAATGCTCATCTTACTTTCCTCATATAAAGAAGAAAATTAAAATAAACTCCAGCTGTATAATCAATAACACCAGAGTGATTTAAAAGGATTTTACAAGTTACATTTCTTTGTTGCATATACAACTGGGTATTTTAAAATGCATTCACATTTTTTTTTTTATAAATGATGATAGATGTTTCTGTTTTGAATAAAAGGAAATAGTGGAAATCTGTCCCCGTCTACAAACAGAGCTAAGGGATTTGTTTTTCTCAGCAAGTAAACAATCTCAACCTAGGAATGAGTGCACAAATTGCATTTTTCTGTTAGTTGCGGATAGATGTGTAAAAACTATTACCCAAAAATGTGTTACTAAACAAAACAAACTAATGATCAAATAAATGTATTCAATAGTTAATTTAGCTTCTCCATTTCATAGAATTTTGTATTCGTTCATTTTTTTTAAGTTAATAAGAACATTTCAAACAAAAATTTGTTCAAATTTGTTATTTGTTTTGCAAACAATAATTAAAAACACATTTTGCACATCTAGTTGCAATAACAATCTAAACTCTATTCTACTGTTCTTTTTCAATTCATATAAAAGTGGAAAATTTAAAATGTATTTCAGTAAAAAACAAACAAAAACACAACAAAACAATGTCCTAATTAAAGCAATGTTTTTCTTCTCATACTTGCAGAGATGTTTCTCTCTACACCAGTAAAGGAGAGGCAGTTGTCTGTATCAGCCAATGGGGATTATAGAACGTACACAGCAATACTGCAGTATTAGTTTCAGTGTTCAGGACCTTTTTAATGGGTGCACAAACTGGCTGACTCTACTGACCACCAGGATAAAATGGACATCAATATACAGGTAAAATTAGCGAATATCAAAAAATGTCAGTGTTTATTGCACAAATTATCATTAAATAAATTTATGTCAAGATATGTAATTCATTTGTGAGAAAGAGGGGAGGCGGGGGTAGGGCTAAGTAAATAATAAGCAGGAGGTCTGTAGTTTTAGGCTGTTAGCCAAATTTGAGTATTATAATCTCTAAACTACGTAGACCACATGCCACAGATTTTAAAGTTAGAAAACTGAGTACAACTAACAAGTAATTATAAATAGACTTACTAAAAAGGATAAATAACTTAAATCTGTGAACCGAATTAGCTAACTTAGCCCAGTTATCATCAGGATTGTGAGATGATTTTAAAAATTAATATAAACCAACATTCATACACTAAAGTTTATTGAGTAGATAATATATTAACCACACACGCATCACCATACGGTGAAAAAATTAAAAAAACTACACCCCGGTGTGACAGGCTTTCTAAATTAATGGTATAGGAGATATTTAAAGAGATCTAGGCAGCATAACTAAAAATATCAGGCTAAGCCCTTACAATCCGAGGGCTGAATTACAATTAATTTTAACAATTATGTGCATTGGTACTCCTTCAACAAATGATACCAAGAGAATTAAGCAAATTAGATAATAGAAGTAAATTAGAAAGTTGTTTAAAATTGTATTTTCTATCTGAATCATGAAAGAAAAAAATTGAGTTTCATGTCCCTTTAAACACTACAACTTGGTTTCTCAATTATTAGGGATCAAGGAACAATACAAAAAAAAAAGGAAAACAATGCTTATTTCATTGAGCTAGCATAAACCCATATACGCGAAATTACATAAACTCTTATTTTGTACCAAACCCTAATGCTCATTAACAGGCTTGATCTCATCTGAATTTTTATTTTTATTTTAATCTACTCATGATAACGTTTATGTACTAATAAAACATAGTTCACTAACAATAATTGATCATTTCAAACTTAGAATTAAAACCACAAAGGAATATCTAATGTTAAGATCCAAAAAGATCTCGTTTGGACAGTAGTCTCAAATTGACCCCTCCCCTACTGGATTTGTTCTATTGCAGACCATCTAAAGAAGTCCACATTTTTGTTATGTACCTCCAGAAAATGACGTGACAAAGCTGAACAGGGATTATCATATTTTATATACCCCAAATGCTCATGTATACGAGTATGCACGTCACTTGTAGTCATGCACTCTACCAAATATATGACATATGTAAATGAAAAAGTAATAAATCCCCTTGTTTAAAAGTTTTGTCATGTGGTAATAACATGCTTTACATAGTCAATTGCAACTTCTATATGTACCGTTCATCGTCAACCAAGAACCAGTATCTTATTTCATGTAGCAAATTCTTTGAAAAGACAAAGCAGTCCCCCTCTTCCACCACCCTTCTCAAAGCTTCATCTCCATAAAGGAGAAGACACTTCTTCATAATCCCACAGATCATATAGAACTGTGAAGAATATTAGGTGATAAACAAGGGACGCCCCTCATACCTTCCTCTAGGCTTTACAGTCAAAAGATCCCTCCTCTCCTCTCTCTCCATTTTACATGCATACTTTCACTGACAAATGCTTATTTATCAAAGCAAATTCTCTTTGCTCTGATAAACTGACTTTTCACTTTAAAAATCTGCATAGGATACAAAGAATTGCCAGATATTGGTTTCGATAAATATTGGTCTGTATACTTGTAAAATCAACATTGCAAATCAATGTAATGTCCAGATCATTAACATATTATCCCATTCAAAAGTAAATAATATCAATACAAATCCCCAAATCCGGAATCCCAAAACCCAAACTTATTTTGAAATTCAAACTTTTTAATTAATATAAAAAAAAAAAAAAAAAAAAAAAAAGTATAAAAAAATTATGATTTATTCCTGCCTGTAAGTCACAATCTTCTCTGCTTGTGTCTTTGGTTTGTTTTTTTGTTTTCTAAAATGCAAATAATGGTCTATATTTATTTAAAACCACTATTCGCTTTCTGATTTTAGTACTGTACTATCTTTCTGATTTCCGGATCGCTTGATCGTGGCTGGTCACTATTAAATTCAAGGCAAGTGAATGCCGTAACGAAATAATTCTGACACGCACGGACCATTGCGTGAGCATTGCAGTCTTGTCAGGAGTAGCGACAAGATTCAGAAGCTTAAAACCAGGTCACTCGCAGAAGAAATACAGAGGCCTGTAAACATAAAACGCCATTAAACTACATAGGCGGCTACTACACATAATACAAAGGCAATAGGTGCTGGGGGAGAGGTGGAAAGTAAAATAAAAAATATATGCAGAAAAACTCCCTTATTGTATTTACCTTTAGATAAGGAAACCTCACTTTTAAAGCCAAAACAGGTGCACATGCAATAAGGGTCCCATTACAATACATATACCTAACGGTATCACGCAATAGAGGGGAGTAAGATACACAGCTAAATAACATACCGGAATATAAAGGACAAATACCTAATCAAGACTGCTGGAGTTAAGCAAAACATCTCCAAAAAAAGGGAATAAAATAGATGGCCAAGGAAAAGCTACGCCAGCAGCCACACCATCAGTTAATAGTTTTTTAAGGTGCTGGAGCCATCCACACCTCTTACTGTGCAAAAAGCAAAAAAAAAAATTAAGAGAATCCGTAACATCCTCAGAATCAGGAAAACACCACTGAAATATTAACCATACCAAAAGCACTACTGGATTCATTACCTTAAAAAAAGGATTTTTCTTCTTTAGTCTCTCAAGTCAAGCAGTGCATAAAAGAAGAACTTTTGGAAATCAGAAAATATATCACAAAGATGGGCCATAGAATTGAAAAAATAGAAACAGATGTAGACACTCATAATTAAGCTATGTCTACAGTTTATTTCCCAAATGCAAAAAAGAGATGAAACAATCCAAAAGCTGTAAAATAGAATAGACGACATAGAAAATTGCAGCCGGAGACACAATATAAGAATTTGGGGGGTACCCGAAACCATTACAGCTCCTGATACAGAGTGGTATCTACAAGGATTATTCAACTTCCTGAAAGAAGACGATTCATCAGACATAGTCGAAATAGACAGAGCTCATAGAGCCCTACGTCCCAAACCCATGGAAACACAACCACCAATTGTTCAAAATCACAAACTATTCTGTTAAAAAGACATCATGAAACCTGCAAGACAAAAGCAACCCATCTAATATGACAATGCAGACCTGCAAATATTCTTGGATTTAACAATCCAAACTCTACAAAAGAGAGGAACTGTCACATTTCACAAGAAGAAAAAATTACATATAGATGGGGCTTTTCATTTCACCTACTGATCAACTGGAAAGGCAAGAGAATAGTCTTTAAAACACCAGATGACATCCCTGAAATACGCAAAATTTTGGAGATCCCTGAACCTACACCTAGCAATACTCAACAGAAGCAGAGACCCAAGTCACCGCTGCCACAGAGACCTGAATGGCAACAATCACAAGCCAAAAAACTCTGCAAGCAACCAACTAAAGCACCAGCTAATGACACTTGAACATAAGAATTCCATATCATTTACTAAAAGGTCCAGATTTGTGTATTTTTCTTCTTTATTCAAAGGCGAGCTTATAAAGCTCTCCCAAAATTAGGGGAGAGAGCTAATCACAACTTGCGACCTAAAGTGCATTATCTATGCATGCAACAGATGGCTTTCTTTCCCAGTCCAAAATTCAGTTTAAAAGGTATACAAATATTATTCATGTTGAATTTAATAGATTTACATGGTCAGGATGATATTTCTCCTCAATTATTGTTATTTTATTAATTATGGTTTATAAATATTTTTTTCATGCAAGTTATAAAGGTTTAAGTTGTAAAATGTTATATTTAATGAACAGGTTTTCTCAAAACAACATAACAATGCTCTTATACTATACTCCCCTTACAATATGCTCTTTGTCAACTAATGGCTGATACCAAAAAGAATGTTATAACCTTAAAAACACAAAATGTGAAGGGATTTAATTGTCCCAATAAAAGGCATATGACACTACGAGACATACGTTAAAAGGGGGGGGGGGGCATAATCATGCTTTAGGAGACACATTTTAAAACAAGAAACATACCCAAATACTTCTCCTCGCACTATACACAAAATTACCATAGCTCAAATCCTTTAAAAAAAATTAACAGTGTTATCATTTTAATTAATAAATCTTTACCCTTTACATTATTTAAGTCAGACAAAGAGGGAATATATATTTGTATTGCAGGCCTTCTGTACGGCAAGGCAATAACTATAGTCAACCTTTATGTGCCAAATAAAAATCAAGACATTTTTGTACAAAAAAATCACTTCTAGAATAATTCCGCTGATAAAGGGACCTTTGATTCTAGCGGGGGACTTAAATGTCCCACTAAATCCCGTCATAAATTGTTCTACAACTCAGTCTAGAGCACGGGTGTCAAACACAAGGCCCGCGGGCCGAATCCGGCCCACCAGACCTCGTTATGTGGCCCGTGTAGCCGCCGCCGGCCGCCAGCCTTCACCTTTTATTCTCGCTTTTTTTTTTTTTTTTTTTTTTTTTTTTACACAAGAAAGCCGCCTCTTCAGCGCATGCACGGCAGCCTACAAGCCAGCCCTCTAGCGGTGCCGGCCGTTCTACACAGGAAACCTCCACTTTACATGCATTCAGGAAACCTCCACTTGTTTTTATATTGAGCGCATGCCATCCTGTGCTGCGACAGATCCAACGGCTGCCTGAACCCTTCTCTCCTGTACTGTAAGTACATATGATGAATGTGGGGGGGAGGGGGGGTCTGCTTATTAGGGGGGTCTGCTTATTATTCTGCTTAAAAGTCTGAGCGGTAAACTTTGGATATACTGACCACTTCCGTGTCACTTTACAGTGGTATAGGGACCATAAACTACAATCAAATAACCCAAAAATGTCCAAGAAAAGTTAAAAAAAAGTTAATGCCTTGTGTTTGCCATATGTGTAATAAACAGTGTTTGGCAATATTTGTATGTTTAAAAAAATAAATAAATTACTGTCTGTTACCAAAAATCATTTTTCAATAAATTGTACAATAATTGTACATTTGAATATCTCTACTTGCCATTATTCTGACTATGTTTCTGCTTTCAGAGCTAGTTATTACTTACATTATTACAAAAAACAGTAATAATTGAATGCAGTGACAATAATTTATGATAATAAAGAGTGGACACATAGTCCCACAGATACAACCGGCCCTTTGAGGGTGACCAAACTGCTGATGCGGCCCACAATGAATTTGAGTTTGACACCCCTGGTCTAGAGAGTTTCCCAAGGGGCACTAGTATCTATATGGCAAAATATACAACTCCTTACTCTTCATGATACATGGAGATACCTCCACCCACAAAAAAAAAAAAAGACTATATGTTTTTTTCACATCCCCAGAAAAGCTACTCTAGGTTAGACTACATCCTGATAGATTATCTCACTCTCTCATATATAGATAATGCACACAAACACACAACCTAGTCAGATCACTATGTCCATGTGTGACATTAGGTGGGCATCTATTCCTTTAAAAAGTTTAAACAGGAAATTAGACAAATCCTTTCTCTTAGACAACAAAAATAAACAAACACTCAAAGAGCAAATAGATACCTTTTTTGATATCAACAATAACCAATTCCCTTTGGGAATCTCACAAAAGTTATATTAATTAAAGGTGAATAAGAACAAGCAAGATAGACTAGAATACTCCACTCTTGCCTAAAAAATAGTTGACCTAGACTACCTACACAAAAGACATGGATAAAACCATATTAACACAGCTAAAATGATTACAGAGAACGGGTAAATAAGCTACTCCACATTAAAGCGCAACAACAGCATTTATACACCCAGCAAAAAATTTCACAATGAAAGTAACAAAGCAGGCAGAATGTTAGCAAAAACTTTAAAAAAACAAAACCTTAAATCATATGTACACTCATTAAATAATAACAATGGACCTCCTATTGAAGACACAGCAAACATTACAAATTTATTTAAACAGTTCTATCACAACTTGTATAATCTTTTTCCTAACAGAAATAAAGAATCGCATAGAAAATTATGCGAAAAATATCTACAAGAGATCCCTGTCCCAAATATACCTCCAGAATTAAAAACTAAGCTCACTCAACCCATTTCAGAAAAATAAATTAGAGAGGCTATTAAAAACTTAAAACCTAATAAATCACACGGAGCAGACCGCTTCTCCGGATTATATTACAAATTAGATAACCCCACACCTTACTTCACTATTTAATAACATCCCACAACTAATTCACTTCCCAGGCACAATGCTGCAGGCACATGTATCTGAATTGCCTAAACATGGGAAGATCCCTAATTCACCTGCTAACTTTAGGCCGATATCCCTACTTAACGTGGAT
Organism: Bombina bombina; assembly: GCF_027579735.1. Taxonomy (NCBI): domain Eukaryota; kingdom Metazoa; phylum Chordata; class Amphibia; order Anura; family Bombinatoridae; genus Bombina; species Bombina bombina. The sequence goes on from NC_069503.1 coordinate 440,509,784, forward strand.
TTAAAATTATATGCCAAAGTTTTGGCAACACGAATGAACCACATACTTCCACACATAATAAACCAAGATCAGGTTGGGTTTGTACCGCAGAGAGAGTAACTTGACACAAACTCGTACAATTTTTAAACAACTATGCACAAAAGAACCATCACCTAAAAAGCTTATATCCACCCTATATAAATTAATAATTAATGGTAGAAATTCTACAAACCCAGGGTATGTCAAGGGATGGGAGAGAGATCTAGGAACCCAATAATCTGAGAAAATATGTTAAACAAGACTTAGAATACTAACTAAATCTGCACATTCAGCCAAAGCATTAGAGACAAATATCAAAATCATGATGAGATGGTATCTGACCCCAACTAGAATTAAATACATGTTCTCAACAGCTACTGACAGATGTTGGAGAGACTGCGGAATAAGAGAAGATCCTCTTCATATATGGTGACAATGTGAGAAAATAAAACCTTTCTGGGATATGATAACAAAAAAAACAAACTCAGTACTACAAATACAGGTGCAACTATCACCAGAAATTATATTACTAAATGAGAGACCTATAACATGTAATATTAAAAAGCAGTTATTTCAAATTTTAATTAATTCAGCAAAACAACTGATTCCTAAAGTGTGGAAGTCACCAAATATCCCTACAGAATTAGATAGGAGGGAAATGGTAGAAACAACTCTATTAATGAAAATATTCCATTACTTTAAAAGGGGACAATTGGATATTTTCCAAGATATGATTTTTTATTGGGAATCATTCACAAAATCAACACTAGGTTTCTGATAAATAACTACACTCATTACAAAATATAGTATAAAAGAAATAATAGAGTGGAGGACAGCAAATGGAAAATATTGGTACAATAAGATAAGCCAATCCCGATCAGTAACTAGAGCTAGATAACCTGTTCTATGTTTAGTTTAAATGTTGAGTTATAATGATTTAAGATTGAATGTTTATACTTTGTTTGGGAATAGAGGAAATTTTACTAAAGGATGCAATCGCCAGATGGACTTACAAATGGAGAACTTTATAATATAAACAAGAAAGACGAACATGGTTAATCACCATTAAAGGGACAGTCAAGTCCAAAATAAACTTTCATGATTCAGATAGAGAATGTAATTTTAAACTATTTTCCAATTTACTTTTATCACCAATTTTGCTTTGTTCTCTTGGTATTTTAAATTTAGGAGGTTCACATGCTAATTTCTAAGCCCTTGAAGGCCGCCTCTTCTCTCAGGGCATTTTGACAGTTTTTCACCACTAGTGGGTGTTTGTTCATGTGTGTCATATAGATAACACTGTGTTCACGCACGTGGCATTCCAGTGAGCCAGCTCTGATTGGCTAAAATGGATGTCTGTCAAAAGGACTGAAATAAGGGGCAGTTTGCAGAGGTTTAGATACAAGGCAATCACAGTGGTTAAAAGTGTATTTATTTAACTGTGTTGGTTATGCAAAACTAGGGAATGGGTAACAAAGGTATTATCTATCTTTTTAAACAATAAAAATTCTGACATAGACTGTCCCTTTAATATACCCCAACTTGAACTATAATATGTGGATGAAATCTAAACAATGTCTGTTTATCACCTATATGTATCTGAACACATATCCATGTATGTATTTTGAATTTCTCAATACAAAAAAATGGTATTAAACTACATGTAGATTACATGTATAAACTGTATTATGACATGTGAATATTGCCTAAATTACATAAGATATTGTTGCTTACATTTGGTCCCATTCCCTTTCCCATTTTTAAAGATGCAAATATTCTGAAATCCAAACCTTTTCTGGTCCCAAGCAGTTTGGATAAAGGATTTTCTACCGGTACTCTAATCATTATCATTTAGAAATTTCACACAATATTTTGCCATACCATAGTCAAAAAATATTATTTTTTAAAAACCTCTTATAAAACCACTCTCTTTTTTTAAAGCATTGTATTCTTAAATGAAGTCCTTTCACTATGTATTTAAACACCTATCCCAAGACATGCACTAAGTGCGCTACTGTGTTGCATCAAATAAGGATAAAGCATTTGAGCCAATCAGGAGCAGGCATACATATGTATGCGACAAATTACTGACTGCATCCTTATCTGAACTAGCAGGGAAATATCGCAGAACTCCAACTAGGTGTATTATCCCATTCCCAGCAAAATAAAGATTTTATGAAAAAAATAAGATATCTTAATAACACCACATATTTGCACATTAGAATATCTCTTTAAAATTAAAAACAACAACATAATGCAATACATGTAATTACAACTAAAACTAAATAAAGAACCAGTGAACACCGAGATATGTGAGATATTGTGTAACCCTTGCTACTTTTTTTTAAATTAAAACACCTACACAGAGAGGCAGCAGTGCTCTAAATTCCAATTAACATTTGACAGTGAATACTAATAAAGAAACTATCCAATTTCTAACTATGTCATTGTAACAAGCAGGACATAAAATGAACAATACTGATTGCATATTTATTTTAATGATTTTTTCACAATATTTCAGTGTATTCAGGGATAATTTCCAAGCTCATAGACAAAATAAATTTTTTAATTTAATTTGAGACTTATATGAAAGAACATTTATAATATCATTACTATATTAATAAGAGTAAGCATAACAAAAGGAGAAAATGTTAATAAACAACAGCAATTTTTTTAGGTATGTTGCCCAATGCTTGTAAGTACCAGTTCATGGCTTCTGCATAGACTATTTCTGTGTAAAATGAAGAATCACGCTGTAGCCAATCGTAAAGCGCCCTGGTCAAAACCAGGGGCTTTACTATTAACTTGCTGTACATCAAAGGGGGCGTTACAATTGGCTGCAGCACGATTCCTCATTTTAGACAGAATTAGACTATGCATTGCGGGTGGAGGAACAGCGGAATGTATAACAAAATAAAAAGATAATTAAATATTTTAGGGTCTACAATGATTTTGATCAATGAAAGTGCCCATCATTTACTTTTGTATTACAAATATTGTTGAGATAATAGTTTAAGTTGACAATTACTTTAAAGGGACAGTCTAGTTAAAATTAAACTTTCCTAATTCAGATAGCACATGCAATTTCCAATTTACTTTTATCATCAAATTTGCTTTTTGTTGAATGCTAAACCTAGGTATGCTCATACCTTGCCTCAATACAAAAAGAAAGCAGCTCAATCCTCCTTTTCCTACCGAGCGCCACAGTTATGGAACGACCTCCCGCACACTTTCAAACCTTCCCCAAGCCTAATATCCTTTAAGAGATCCCTCTCTACATATCTCAAAACAGAATGTGCCTGTCATGGTTGATTAAATATTTCCTACCTGTTCTATGTTAAATTTTTGCATATATTGTGTATTATTATTATTGTTTTTGTATTTTATTGTACCCTATTGTATCAATTGCAATGTTTTGTGATCCCAGGACATACTTGAAAACGAGAGAAATCTCAATGTATCCTTCCTGGTAAAATATTTTATAAATAAATAAAATAAAAATATGCTAATTTCTAAGCCCTTGAAGGCAGTCTGTTATCTCAGTGCATGTTAAAGGTTTTTACAATTAGACAGCGTTAGTTCATGAGTGTCAAATAGATAACACTGTGCTCACTCCCATGGAGTTATTTATCAGACAGCACTGATTGTCTAAAATGCAAGTCTGTCAAAACAACTAAAATAAGGGTGTCACGGATACTGGGCTGCAGGGGCTGAACCTTTGCCCCCTGTCACGGATACCAGGCAGCTAAGGCTACCCCCCACCCCCCTACAATCTCACCCTGTTTCTCAGTGGTTTCGGGCTCCTCAGAGCAACCACCATCTCTGGAGACTGTTTGTTTGCTTTGTGTTGGCTTGTTTTTTGTTAAGGAAAACTAGGCTGGCCGGGCTCATGGAACTCCCGGTCGGCCGCCTCACAACGGACACCCGCCTAACCCCTCTCAGGCTGGCCAGGCTCCTGGAACTCCCAGTCGGCCACAGGACAGCAGAAAATCCGCTAACTTTACCCTTGGTCGCTCCAGCAGCCCTTTGCCCCAGAGCTCTGCTCTTTTGGGGATTGGTAGCCCCTAGGGAGGATAAGAGCTGAGGTAACCCCATAACTTCAACGGACTGTAACTCCGGTTCCCGGTAAAAAATCATGCTGATTGGACTGTGGCATCTGGGGACCGAGAGCTTTAAAATGACACCCTGGAAGTGCCACCGCTCCCCCGGGATCACCCTAAAACTGCTACCCCTGTGTCCTGGGATTCTGTGTGACTGTGGCTGCTATGGAGGTGCCGGTCAGTCTGGAGGGGCGGGAATGGCGGGAAAATTGTGGGATTGTCCTTTGTGTTATCAAGATGAGCTGTGTGTATAAAAGGAGTGTATGTTTTACAATAAAATCAGTTCTTTTTTCACCTGAATGCTAGTCTGTCTAGTTATTTGGGTGGGCTCCAGCTAAAATCACTTTCCTGGGCTACATAGCCACTTGTTCCAGGCAGAGGAAGGACCCGGTCAACGGCGCTACCCAGTCGGGGTAGCGGGGTATCCCTCACAAAGGGGGCAGTCTGCAGAAGCATAGATACAAGGTAATCACAGAGGTAAAACTATATTAATATAAACATATTTGTTATGCAAACCTGGGGAATGGGTAATAAAGGGATTATCTATCTTTTTTAAACAATAAAAATTCTGGAGTAGACTGTTCTTTTAACAAAATATGGCCCTATAATCAGGATTCTTAATCTCTTCAATATGCTATTTGAAAGGACGTGTTAATAGAATTGAAACTCCTATCACGTCTGCAAGTTTAAAAGAAACCTTTTCAAAATTTTACAACTTTATATTTGTTAAATCTTACAAGCTCTTAAAAATTATACAATTTTTCATCTAAAAATGTTTCCAATAAAGACTCCATTACTGATGTCATATGTATTGGTCTGTAATTATTGAACACCTTGCCATGGGATAAAAACACTATTTTCAGAACAATACCTTAGGCGGCAAATCCTTTAGCGACAGCAATGCAGTTTAAATTATACGGTTTGCAGAAGAATAACATAATTTAAGTAAGAACTTACCTGATTAATTAATTTATTTCATAGTGGCAAGAGTCCATGAGCTAGTGACGTATGGGATATACATTCCTACCTGGAGGGGGCAAAATTTCCCAAACCTCAAAATGTCTATAAATACACCTCCCACCTCACTCATACTTCAGTTTAACGTATAGCCAAATAGTGAGGTGTAAAAAAGGATTAAAAAGCATACAAAAAAGAGGAACTGGAAAAAATAATGTGCTTTATACAAAAAAATCATAACCACAAAAAATAGGGTGGGTCTCGTGGACTCTTGCCACTATGAAATAAATGAATTTATCAGGTAAGTTCTAACATAAATTACGTTTTCTTTCATGTAAGTGGCAAGAGTCCATGAGCTAGTGACGTATGGGATATAATACCCAAGACGTGGAAGTCCACGAGTCACTGGAGAGGGAGAGCTAAAATAAAAACAGCTATTTCCGCTGAGAAATTAGATCCCAAAAAAAAAAACAAATACGTTTTCTTAAAAAATTTAAAAAAAACTCAAATCAAAGGCATTAGAATCAAACAGACAACTGCCTGAAGAACCTTTCTACCAAAGGCTGCTTCTGAAGAAGCAAACACATAAAAATGGTAAAATTTAGTAAAAGTATGCAAAGACCACCAAGTTGCTGCTTTGCAAATTTGATCAACCGAAGCTTCATTTTTGAGAACCCAAGAAGTGGCAACTGATCTAGTAGAATGAGCTGTAATTCTCTAAGCTTTGTGAATCAAAAGTCTGAACCAAAAAAACTGAGAAATAACAGACTTTCTGACCTTTCCTGGAGACAGAAAAAATAAAAAAAAAAGACTAGAAGTCTTTCTGAAATCTTAATTGGCCTCAACATAATATTTCAAAGCTCTTACTACATCCAAAGAATGTAAAGACCCTACTAGAGTATTCTTAAAATTAGGACACAAAGAAGGAACAACAATTTCCTTATTGATGATGTTAGAATTCACAACTTTAGGTAAAAATTTAAATGAAGTCTGCAAAACAACTTTATCTTGATAGAAAAACAGATAAAGAGACTCACAATAGAGTGCAGACAATACAGAAACTCTTCAAGCAGAAGAGATTGCCAAAAGAAAAAACACTTTCCAAGAAAGTAATTGAATGTCCAGAGAATACATAGACTCAAAAGGAGGAGCCTGAAAAATCTTAATAGAGACTCCAAGGAGAAATATATTTAAAAACATGTTTAATATGAACCAAAACAAAACAGTGAATATCAGGAAGTTAAAGCGACACTGAACCCAAATTTTTCTTTCCTGATTCAGATAGAGCATGACATTTTAAGCAACTTTCTAATTTACTCCTATTATCACATTTTCTTTATTCTCTTGGTATCTTTATTTGAAATGCAAGAATGTAAGTTTAGATGCCGGCCCATTTTTGGTGAACAACCTGGGTTGTCCTTCCTGATTGGTGGATAAATTCATCCACCAATAAAAACGTGCTGTCCTGAACCCCAAAAAAAAAAGCTTAGATGCCTTATTTTTCAAATAAAGATAGCAAGAGAACGAAGAAAAATTGATATTAGGAGTAAATTAGAAAGTTGATTAAAATTGCATGCTCTATCTGAATCACGAAAGAAAAAAAATTGGGTTCAGTGTCCCTTTAAGCAATCTTTCTATGAAATAAGAGAAAAAGAAGAAAATTTGTCCTTCCAAAGAATTTGCAGACAAAACGTTAGTCCAAACCAACCTGAAGAAACTGTAAAAAATGCCAAGAATAATCATGAGTTGAACATCATGAAATATAGGTTTGCCAAACCCGAAAATAAAATTAGCGAGCCTGTATCATAGTGCTAAAAACTGAGTCAGAGAAACATCTATGACTAATCACTTAAAAAAAACATAATACTCATATGCTAAATCACTTGAAACTGATGCAGTATAACTGCAAAAAGCTGACAGGAAAATATCACCTGAGCATCTCTATGTAAAAAAGGAAGATATTTTACCTCACAATTTCCTCAGCTCAGCAGAGTGAGTTCTGTGTAAAAAAAATATACTTCAGCTGTTGCTCAGCTGCAGGTAAAAAAAAAAAAAAAAATGAAGAAATGAACAGCAGCCAATCCGCAGTGCTGAGGTCATGAACTATTTTACTGTGATCTCATGAGATTTCACTTAACTCTCATGAGATTTCATAGTAAACTTCCTTAAACGGAATAGGGAAATAAGATGAGTGTACACGTAAGCTCACTCCCTTAGCTGTCCCGGGACAGACATACTGATTTGCTGCTTAGAAGTCATTTACAATGGGATGTGGCCACTGAGGAACTTTTGAGGTAAAATATCTTTCTTTTTTACATAGAGATGTTAAGGCGATATTTTCTAATCAGCTTTTTACAGCTATGCTGCATCACTTTCAAGTGTTTCAACATTTGGGTATCATGGCCCTTTAAGCGTTCAATTTCCAAACCTTCAAATTTAGAAATTTGAGATCCTATGGAAAAAACGGCCCCTGAAACAGAAGGTCTGGCCTTAAAGGAAGTGGCCAAGGCTGGCAACTGAACATCCTGACAAAGTTTCCATACCAAAACCTGAGAGACCAAGCTGGAGCTATCAGAAACACATAAAAATTGTTCCATTATGATCCTGAAGATCACCCTTGGAAAAAGAACCAGAGGTGGAAAAAATGTAAGCTCCGCCTGAGGATCCTTGGTCCTAGAAAACAATCTGGAAAACTTCTTGTTTAGACGAGAGACCATCAGATTTATTTCTGGAAGACCCCACATCTGTACAAGATGAAAAAAAACACACATCTGAATGGAGAGCACTCCCCCCCCCCCCCAGATATAAAGTCTGACGGCTGTAATAATCCACTTCCCAATTGTCTACACCTGAGAAATGAATTGCAAAATATTAGACAAGAGTTGGATTCCATCCAAGAAAGTATCCGAGATACTGTCTCCATAACTGAAGGACTGCGAGTCCCTCCTTGATGATTGACAAATGCCACTGTTGTGATATTGTCTGTAACAGTTGTCTCTTCAAAAGAAGCCACGCCTGAAGAGCCCTGAAAATAGCATGAAGTTCTAAAATATTGATTGGTAACTTCGCCTCCTGAGGTTTCTAAACCCCTAGTGCTGTCAAAGACTCTCAAACAGCTCCCCCACCTGAAAAACTTGCATCTGTTGAGAATACACTCCAGGTAGGGTCAAACAAATGAGGCCCCTGAACAATAAGGTGATAGTCTAACAACAAAATCAGAGAGAAAAAAAGTGTTGGGATTTATGTATATCAGTTGTAATAACTGAAAATAATCCCTGCACCTATGGTGCAACATGCAAAGCTTTAGAGGCCCCAAACGAAAAACGAGCAAAGAGGATCGCACCTGATGCTGCAGTCATGAGACCAAAAACTTCCATGTACATAACCACTGAAGAAAAAAATAGAGACTGAAGGATAAGACAAACTAAAATTAACTTCATTCGTCTCTAGACTATCAGAGAAAGAATCAGACACAAAATTTATCTGGAAACCTAAAAAGGTGACCCCTGTCTAAGGAATCAAGAAACACTATTGTAAATTGATCCTCCAGCCATGTCTTGGATACCACACTAGTTGTTTCAAGTGAGATTCTGCTGATTGAAAAGATTGAAGCTAGTACCAAATATCATCCAAATAAGGAAACACTGCAATGCCATGCTCTCTGAATACAGATAGAAGGGAACCAAGAATGCTTATCTAGAAAAAGAATCTCAGAAAACAATAGTGGTCTGAATGAATTAAAATAAGCGTCCTGCAAGTCTATTGTGGACATGAAGTAACCTTGCTAAACAGAAAGGCAAAATAGCCCCTATAGTCACCATCTTGAAAGTTGGGACTCTTACAAAACAATATAAAAATTTCAGATCCAGAAATGGTCTGAACAAATTTTTTTCTTTAGGACAATGAATAGATTTGAATAGAAACCCAAACTCCATTCCTGCAGAGGAACTGGAACCATCACCCCTGAAAACTCTAAATCTGAAACACAAGAATCTTCCCATGGGAGGTTTTTATTCTGAAACCTATTCGATACCCCTGAGAAAACAATATTCTGAATCCAATGATTTGAACAGAAAATGTCCAAATATGTTGAAATAAACGCTATCCAAAATAAAAAATGTTAACCTAAACTAATACCCCTATAAAAATAAAAAATCCCCCCCCCCAAATAAAAACACTCCCTAATCTAATACTAAACTACCAATAGCCCTTAAAAGGGCCTTTTGTAGGGCATTGCCCTAAGTTAAACAGCTCTTTTACTTACAAAAATTACCAATTACCCCCTAACAGTAAAACCCACCACCCACCAAACCCCCCAAAATAAAAATACACTAAAAAAAACTTAAACTACCCATTGCCCCTAAAGGGGCATTTGTATGGGCATCAGCTCTTTTCCAGCCCAAAAATTCTAATCTAAAAAAAAAAAGCCACCCCAAAAAAAAAAAAAAAAAGCCTTAGAGTAAGCCCTAAAAAACATAATTTATGCTTACCTGATAAATTTATTTCTCTTGTAGTGTATCCAGTCCATGGATCATCCATTACTTGTGGGATATTCTCCTTCCCAACAGGAAGTTGCAAGAGGATCACCCACAGCAGAGCTGCTATATAGCTCCTCCCCTAACTGTCATATCCAGTCATTCGACCGAAAACAAACAGAGAAAGGAGAAACCATAGAGTGCAGTGGTGACTGTAGTTTAATTAAAATTTAGACCTGCCTTAAAAGGACAGGGCGGGCCGTGGACTGGATACACTACAAGAGAAATAAATTTATCAAGTAAGCATAAATTATGTTTTCTCTTGTTAAGTGTATCCAGTCCACGGATCATCCATTACTTGTGGGATACCAATACCAAAGCTAAAGTACACGGATGATGGGAGGAACAAGGCAGGATTAAGCGGAAGGAACCACTGCCTGAAGAACCTTTCTCCCAAAAACAGCCTCTGAAGAAGCAAAAGTATCAAATTTGTAAAAGGTGTGAAGCGAAGACCAAGTCGCGGCCTTGCAAATCTGTTCAACAGAGGCCTCATTTTTAAAGGCCCAGGTGGAAGCCACAGCTCTAGTAGAATGAGCTGTAATCCTTTCAGGGGGCTGCTGTCCAGCAGTCTCATAGGCTAGGCGTATTACGCTCCGAAGCCAAAAGGAAAGAGAGGTTGCCGAAGCTTTTTGACCTCTCCTCTGTCCAGAGTAAACGACAAACAGGGAAGATGTTTGACGAAAATCCTTAGTAGCTTGTAAGTAAAACTTCAAGGCACGGACTACGTCCAGATTATGTAAAAGACGTTCCTTCTTTGAAGAAGGATTAGGACACAATGATGGAACAACAATCTCTTGATTGATATTCTTGTTAAAAACCACCTTAGGTAAAAACCCAGGTTTGGTACGCAGAACTACCTTATCTGCATGAAAAATCAGATAAGGAGAATCACATTGTAAGGCAGATAGCTCAGAGACTCTCCGAGCCGAGGAAATAGCCATCAAAAACAGAACTTTCCAAGATAAAAGTTTAATATCAATGGAATGAAGGGGTTCAAACGGAACTCCTTGAAGAACCTTAAGAACCAAGTTTAAGTTCCACGGGGGAGCAACAGGTTTAAACACAGACTTAATTCTAACCAAAGCCTGGCAAAATGCCTGGATGTCTGGAACCTCTGCCAGACGCTTGTGCAAAGGAATAGACAGAGCAGAAATCTGTCCCTTTAAGGAACTAGCTGATAATCCTTTGTCCAAGCCCTCTTGGAGAAAGGACAATATTCTAGGAATCCTAACCTTACTCCATGAGTAATTCTTGGATTCACACCAATAAAGATATTTACTCCATATCTTGTGGTAGATTTTCCTGGTAACAGGCTTTCGTGCCTGTATTAAAGTATCAATGACTGACTCGGAGAAGCCACGCTTTGATAGAATCAAGCGTTCAATCTCCATGCAGTCAGTCTCAGAGAAATTAGATTTGGATGATTGAAAGGACCTTGTATCAGAAGGTCCTGTCTTAGAGGCAGAGTCCATGGTGGAAAGGATGACATGTCCACTAGGTCTGCATACCAAGTCCTGCGTGGCCACGCAGGCGCTATCAGAATCACCGATGCTCTCTCCTGTTTGATTTTGGCAATCAGTCGAGGGAGCAGAGGAAACGGTGGAAACACATAAGCCAGGTTGAAGAACCAAGTCGCTGCTAGAGCATCTATCAGCGTCGCTTCTGGGTCCCTGGACCTGGATCCGTAACAAGGAAGCTTGGCGTTCTGGCGAGACGCCATGAGATCCAACTCTGGTTTGCCCCAACGATGAATCAATTGAGCAAACACCTCCGGATGGAGTTCCCACTCCCCGGATGGAAAGTCTGACGACTTAGAAAATCCGCCTCCCAGTTCTCCACGCCTGGGATATGGATTGCTGACAGGTGGCAAGAGTGGTACTCTGCCCAGTGAATTATTTTTGAGACTTCTAACATCGCTAGGGAACTCCTGGTTCCCCCTTGATGGTTGATGTAAGCCACAGTCGTGATGTTGTCCGACTGAAATCTGATGAACCTCAGTGTTGCTAACTGAGGCCAAGCCAGAAGAGCATTGAATATCGCTCTTAACTCCAGAATATTTATTGGAAGGAGTTTCTCCTCCTGAGTCCACGATCCCTGTGCCTTCAGGGAGTTCCAGACTGCACCCCAACCTAGAAGGCTGGCATCTGTTGTTACAATTGTCCAATCTGGCCTGCGAAAGGTCATACCCTTGGACAGGTGTACCCGAGACAACCACCAGAGAAGAGAATCTCTGGTCTCTTGATCCAGATTTAGCAGAGGGGACAAATCTGTGTAATCCCCATTCCACTGACTCAGCATGCATAATTGCAGCGGTCTGAGATGAAGGCGCGCAAATGGCACCATTAAGCCGATTACCTCCATACACTGAGCTACCGAAGGGCACGGAATGGAGTGAAGAACACGGCAAGCATTTAGAAGTTTTGATAACCTGGACTCCGTCAGGTAAATTTTCATTTCTACAGAATCTATAAGAGTCCCTAAGAAGGAGACTCTTGTGAGTGGGGATAGAGAACTCTTTTCCGAGTTCACTTTCCACCCGTGCGATCTCAGGAATGCCAGAACTATATCTGTATGAGACTTGGCAACTTGAAAGCTTGACGCCTGTATCAGGATGTCGTCTAGATACGGAGCCACCGCTATGCCTCGCGGTCTTAGAACCGCCAGAAGTGAGCCCAGAACCTTTGTAAAGATTCTCGGGGCTGTAGCCAACCCGAAGGGAAGAGCTACAAATTGGTAATGCCTATCTAGAAAGGCAAACCTTAGAAACCGATGATGATCTTTGTGAATCGGTATGTGAAGGTAGGCATCCTTTAAGTCCACTGTGGTCATGTACTGACCTTCTTGGATCATGGGTAGGATGGTCCGAATAGTTTCCATTTTGAAAGATGGAACTCTGAGGAATTTGTTTAAGATCTTTAGATCCAAAATTGGTCTGAAGGTTCCCTCTTTTTTGGGAACCACAAACAGATTTGAATAAAAACCCTGTCCTTGTTCCGTCCGTGGAACTGGATGGATCACTCCCATAACTAGGAGGTCTTGCACACAGCGTAGGAATGCCTCTTTCTTTATCTGATTTGCAGATAGCCTTGATAGATGAAATCACCCTTGTGGAGGGGAAGCTTTGAAGTCTAGAAGATATCCCTGAGATATGATCTCCAACGCCCAGGGATCCCGAACATCTCTTGCCCGCGCCTGGGCGAAGAGAGAAAGTCTGCCCCCTACTAGATCCGTCGCCGGATAGGGGGCCGTTCCTTCATGCTGTCTTAGAGGCAGCAGCAGGCTTTCTGGCCTGCTTGCCTTTGTTCCAGGACTGGTTAGGTTTCCAGGCCTGCTTAGATTGAGCAAAAGTTCCCTCTTGTTTTGAAGCGGAGGAAGTTGATGCTGCACCTGCCTTGAAATTTCAAAAGGCACGAAAATTAGACTGTTTGGCCTTTGCTTTGGCCCTGTCCTGAGGAAGAGTGTGACCCTTACCTCCAGTAATGTCAGCAATAATTTCCTTCAAACCAGGCCCGAATAAGGTCTGCCCCTTGAAAGGAATGTTGAGTAATTTAGACTTCGAAGTCACGTCAGCTGACCAGGATTTAAGCCATAGCGCCCTACGCGCTTGGATGGCGAATCCGGAATTCTTAGCCGTTAGTTTAGTCAAATGAACAATGGCATCAGAAACAAATGAGTTAGCTAGCTTAAGTGTTCTAAGCTTGTCAATAATTTCAGTCAATGGAGCTGTATGGATGGCCTCTTCCAGGGCCTCAAACCAGAATGCCGCCGCGGCCGTGACAGGTGCAATGCATGCAAGGGGCTGTAAAATAAAACCTTGTTGAATAAACATTTTCTTAAGGTAACCCTCCATTTTTTTATCCATTGGATCTGAAAAAGCACAACTGTCCTCATCGGGATAGTAGTACGCTTTGCTAAAGTAGAAACTGCTCCCTCCACCTTAGGGACGGTCTGCCATGAGTCCCATGTAGTGGCGTCTATTGGAAACATTTTTCTAAATATAGGAGGTGGGGAAAAAGGCACACCCGGTCTATCCCACTCCTTGCTAATAATTTCTGTAAGCCTTTTAGGTATAGGAAAAACATCAGTACACACCGGCACCGCATAGTATTTAACCAGCCTACACAATTTCTCTGGTACTGCAACTGTGTTACAGTCATTCAGAGCAGCTAATACCTCCCCAAGCAACACACGGAGGTTCTCAAGCTTAAATTTAAAATTAGAAATCTCTGAATCAGGTTTCCCCGAATCAGAGATGTCACCCACAGACTGAAGCTCTCCGTCCTCATGATCTGCATATTGTGACGCAGTATCAGACATGGCCCTTACAGCATCTGCGCGCTCTGTATTTCTCCTAACCCCAGAGCAATCGCACTTGCCTCTTAATTCAGGCAACCTGGATAATACCTCTGACAGGGTATTATTCATGATTGCAGCCATGTCCTGCAAGGTAATCGCTATGGGCGTCCCTGATGTAATTGGCGCCATATTAGCGTGCATCCCCTGAGCGGGAGGCGAAGGGTCTGACATGTGGGGAGAGTTAGTCGGCATAACTTCCCCCTCGTCAGAATCTTCTGGTGATATTTCTTTTACATTTAAAGACTGATCTTTACTGTTTAAGGTGAAATCAATACATTTAGTACACATTCTCCTATGGGGCTCCACCATGGCTTTCAAACATAATGAACAAGTAGTTTCCTCTGTGTCAGACATGTTTAAACAGACTAGCAATGAGACTAGCAAGCTTGGAAAACACTTTAAACAAGTTTACAAGCAATATAAAAAAACGTTACTGCACCTTTAAGAAACACAAATTTTGTCAAAATTTGAAATAACAGTGAAAAAAGGCAGTTACACTAACGAAATTTTTACAGTGTATGTAATAAGTTAGCAGAGCATTGCACCCACTTGCAAATGGATGATTAACCCCTTAATACCCAAAACGGAATAATAAATGACAAAAACGTTTTTTCAAACAGTCACAACTGCCACAGCCCTACTGTGGCTTTTTACCTCCCTCAAAAATGACTTTGAAGCCTTTTGAGCCCTCCAGAGATGTCCTGGATCATGCAGGAAGAAGCTGGATGTCTGTGTCTGTAATTTTTGCTGTGCAAAAAAACGGCAAAATAGGCCCCTCCCACTCATATTACAACAGTGGAAAGCCTAAGGAAACTGTTTCTAGGCAAAATTCAAGCCAGCCATGTGGAAAAAAACTAGGCCCCAATAAGTTTTATCACCAAATACATATAAAAACGATTAAACATGCCAGCAAACGTTTTATATTACATTTTTATAAGAGTATGTATCTCTATTAATAAGCCTGATACCAGTCGCTCTCACTGCATTTAAGACTTTACTTACATTAGTTCGGTATCAGCAGCATTTTCTAGCAAATTCCATCCCTAGAAAAATATTTTAACTGCACATACCTTATTGCAGGAAAACCTGCACGCCATTCCCTCTCTGAAGTTACCTCACTCCTCAGAATATGTGAGAACAGCCATGGATCTTAGTTACTTCTGCTAAGATCATAGAAAACGCAGGCAGATTCTTCTTCTAAATACTGCCTGAGATAAACAGTACACTCCGGCACCATTTAAAAATAACAAACTTTTGATTGAAGAATAAACTAAGTATAAAACACCACACTCCTCTTACGACCTCCATCTTGGTTGAGGCTTGCAAGAGAATGACTGGATATGACAGCTGGGGGAGGAGCTGTGTAGCAGCTCTGCTGTGGGTGATCCTCTTGCAGCTTCCTGTTGGGAAGGAGAATATCCCACAAGTAATGGATGATCCGTGGACTGGATACACTTAACAAGAGAAAGGTACTTAACTTTCCTGAAGTCCGGCGGAGAAGGTCTACTTCCAGACGGCTCCATCATTTTCTATCCTCATCTGGAACAAGGCGGCGTGGAGCTGTCTTCCCCGATAGATGGATCCTCAGCGGTGGTCCTCTGCGGCATGGAGGCTCCTTGTCATTCGATGTCTGTTGTACACTGAAGATTGAATGCAAGATACCGCAATCAATTTGGGTTACCTTGCATTCCCTATTCGGTCAATAGGATTAGAGCTATTGAAATCCTATTGGCTGTTCAAATCAGCCTATAAGATTTCAGTAGCTCTCATCCTATTGGCTGATTTAAAAATTTCAGCCAATAGGAATGCAAGGTACCCTAATAAATATGGGGTACCTTGCATTCACAATCTTCAGTGTGCAACGGACGATCGCATGAAGAGGAGCCTCCACACTGCTGAGAACCGCCGCCACTGAGGACTACCACTGAGGATCCACGTATCGGGGAAGCCAGTTTCGCACCTCCGCTCCGCGCCACCTTCGCTCCAGATGAAGATAAAACATGATGGAGCCGCCTGGAAGAAGACCTACTCTGTAGGTCTCAAGGAACGATGAGTACCTATTTGGGGCTTAGTGTTAGGATTTTTTTTAATTTGGGCTATTTTTAAGATTAGGGATTTAATAGGCTGGAAAAGAGCCGATTGCCCTTTTAAGAGCAATGCCCATACAAATGCCCCATTTAGGGGCAATGGGTACTTTAGATTTTTTTAGTGTTGTTGATTTTTTTTTATTTTGGGGGGTTTGGTGGGTGGGGTTTTTTTACTGTTAGGGGGGGATTTAGTAATTTTTAAATGTAAAAGAGCTGTTTTACTTAGGGCAATGCCCTACAAAAGGCCTGTTTAAGGGCTATTGGTAGTTTAGTTTAGGTGTGTTTTTATTTTGGGGGGCGTTTTTATTTTCATAGGATTTAGGTTTAATTTTTTTTTATTTTTGATCATTTTGTTGATTTTTTCTGTAATTTTAGATTATTTTTTTTGTAATTTAATGTTAGGTTTTATTTAAGTGTAACAGTATTGGGGTTAATTTAGGGGGTGTTAGGTTAGGGAGCTTAGTTATTAAATTAGTTATTTGAGTTAATAGGTTAATTAGGTTTATTGTGATGTGGGGGTTTGTCAGTTTAGGGGTTAATAGGATAATTAGATTTATTGTGATGTGGGGGTTGGAGGTTAAAGGGTTAATATTTTAATTCGCTTTTTAAATTGCCTGATGAAACGACCAGTCTGTGGTCGAGAAACACGTTGTATGTAAATAAAGCGTTCTAATTTTAATACTACTGAAGTTGTCAGCCTGTTTGCCTGTTTTGGCGCCGTCCGGCTTCCAAGTGAAAGACGTTGTACCTGACGGAACTCGATCCAGATACTAACCAGTGGGAACAAGTGTGCTAGCCGCTTAGAGTGCTAGTCTGCCTGATAGCACTGGTCACAGCACAGTGCCACTACCTTTGGTAAGCCTCCCTTTTGTTTGCCATTCTATCGCTTCATAAAGGTCATATTACACTATGTGGCGCCCTCTTTTTGTCTCACTCATTTAGAATCGCCTTGCACCAGGTCAAGAGGAGCTGCCTGACTTCACCGCAGTCACTGCTGGAAAGATTTTTGAAACATCCACTATTATCGGACTCTCTTTTTAAGTCTTGGTAACAAATAAGCAACTCACTTATATTTCCCTTTGCTTGTATACTAACAAGTGAATTGTTCACGAACATTTTGGGATTTATTTTACATTATATTGATTACTAAGCGCTATTTCCCCAGAGTATTTCTACTTTTATTTTTTATATCTTCGATATCGCATTCACATATTTCTAAATTTTATTCCATTTTTACATTTATTGTTTGCTTATTTGAGTATTATTCTCCTATCTTATAGTTATCATATTTTTGGTCTTAATATTCATGTCTTAGCGAGTTCTTATCATATTATTGTAATCTTTGGAGAGAGCGCTCCTCTATCAGATCCTCTCCTGGGATTTGTAGTAGTTTCATATATTTCCCCTGCCTGTTATCTTTTACTGTCACTATCTGCCTGTCTCCTAAACCCCCATCATGATTTTTATGACACCCCCTCCTCCCCCTGCATTCAGACCTCTGTAACACTGTCTTTTTAGCCTGTGTTTTAAGATATACAGGTAGCCCTCAGTTTACACCGTGGTTAGGTTCCAGAAGGAATGGTTGTAAATCGAAACAGTTGTAAATTGAAACCCAGTTTATAATGTAAGTCAATGGGAAGTGAGGGAGTTAGGTTCCAGGCCCCTCTTAAAATTGGCATAAGTAACACCTAATACATTCTTTTTAAAGCTTTGAAATGAAGACTTTAAATGCTAAACAGCATTATAAACCTAATAAAATAATCACACAACACAGAATATATAATTAAACTAAGTTAAATGAACAAAAACATTTGCTAAACAGCATTCTAAACCTAATAAAATAATCATACAACACAGACTTTACTTGCATTTTTCTGCAAACAGTTCTTTCTATGCTTTGCAATCTGGACCGATTTATAGACAGGAAGATCTTGTTCCTTTGCAAGCTGCTTGCTAGCTCAGGGCTGCTTAAACTGATTCATTTCAGTTTGCTTGACTTTCATATCTTTGCTGCAACACAAGCGGTCAGCTCCACTTACTGGCTATTTTAATCAATGCACTGCTTCTCAATGCTTTTCAATAGCAGTCACATGACTGAAAAAAAGGTTGTAATTCTGAAAAGGTGCAAATTGAACCCATGTAAACCGAGGGCCACCTGTAATCTGTAAATTCCATCAAATTGGTCAGTATTGCTTCAGACTTCAAAAAGGAAGACACTCATAAAAAAGTATCATTGCAATACTCTTGTTATTTTGAGATTATATATATATATATATATATATATATATATATATATATATATATATATATATATATATATATATATATATATATATATATATATAGAGACCTTTTCATCTTACCTTACTATCATAATCTTAACCCATAATATATACTTTCCAATTCCTAATCTCAGGAATTTTGATGCAGACCCTTAAAATAGTTATTTTAATACATTTTTGAAAGAGAGATATGGAGAAAATAAATAATCCTCCATTGGCTCCAAAAGTAAGGGAATTCAGCACTCTTTTAAATTTGAAACCATGGGCATTTATTTTTATATTTCACAGTCATCCACTTGATACAGAGAAAACACCTGTGCAGAAGTTGCTACAAACTCATCAAGACTAAAAGGTAGCTAGAAAATGCATACCCAAAATGTTACTTATTATATACAATGCCCTTCTAGGTGTAAAAATGTAAACCATTCATGTAAATATATAGGTAAATACATTCACTAAATGAGGAGTTAAAAGTTTAAATATCAAAAGATATAGACTCTCTTTAGGGAGAGGTGCACCTCGTAGTACTGAAGCTCATATCGGGAACTTAAAAGACAAAGTCACTGTGGTTATAATGCCTGCTGACCGCGGATTTCACCGCACTTAAGGTCTATAGGCGTTTCCTTTGAAATCACTTAAATGACTTAATCCAGAGTTCTGAAGATTTAATAGACAACGGATCAAATTTTCCTTAAGCAAACCTCTACAGATTGCACATACCACCTCCATCGGAAAGCCTCATACGTCCTGTGTTTTCTGAAGACCCATCAGTGATATTGCTGCTCACCTCAACCTTGCTGTTTGCACACAGCTACGCTGTGGTTGCTCACCTGAGCCGGTCACTGGTCTATTAAGGACGGTTTCATCTGTGCTTTAACAATTTGCGATCTGCCTTGAAGCACCCGGTATGTGACATCATCTCCTCTGTTATACGTGGCTGCTTATTAATCACAACGATTCTGTTTGTAGTAAAAAGCAAAGGGAAAATTCTCTGTTGCCCGTTAGTTACTCCGTATAAGTCCCCTTGTTAATGCAAATGCTGTATCTCCTCAAAGTTTATAACTGCCAAAGTGTTTGCATCTTTGTCAAAAGTGAGCCTTTACATGCAGGCTCTATTGCCAACGACATGTTTGTTTCACCCCTACATACGAACTGGAATGGGGCTTCGTCAGGGCTTACTTTCCCATCACCTGTGCTCAATTATTTAATTTCAAGAGGGCATACAAGTTTAAACACAAGCTAATGCAAAAAGGAGGAGACTTAGATAAAGTCCTCCTATAGAAAAAGATTATGTAATGTTTACTGTAAAATAATAAAACCTATAGGGGTTAACAATATGAATGTTTTCCTTTCTTCTAAAAAATGCAGTGATATCTATCTATAAGCTAGAGAACCGGGTGGTTTTACAAATAGAACCACTAGGGGGAAATAATGAGATAGATATTGTCAGCATTATGCTAATTTTTATTGTTGGTTTAGCATTTTAATAGGAATTAAACACTTTGTATATGGTCTTTGTAATATAAGATTCTGGATGAATTGTTTAAACTCGTATTCACTCTTGAAATTTAACATCTCATCTAGAATAAGGAAAGTGATATTTGCACTAAGGTTATGTCACAAAAAGGTGTTGTAGAAAGTAAAATAGGCAGGGCCTAAAGGTTGAAATAATTGAGCACAGGTGATGGGAAAGTAATCCCTGATGAAGCCCCATTCCAGTTCGTATGTAGGGGTGAAACAAACATGTCGTTGGCAACAGAGCCTGCATGTAAAGGCTCACTTTTGACAAAGATGCAAACACTTTGGCAGGTATAACGTTGAGGAGATACAAACTGCATTTGCATTAACAAGGGGACTTATACGGAGTAACTAACAGGCAACAGAGAATTTGCCCTTTGCTTTTTACTACAAACAACAGAATTGTTGTGATTAATAAGCAACCACGTATAACAGAGGAGATGACGTCACATACCGGGTGCTCCAAGGCAGATCGGAAATTGTTAAAGCCCAGATGAAACCGTCCTTAATAGACCAGTGACCGGCTCAGGTGACCGGCTCAGGTGACCGACCACAGCGGAGCTGTGTGCAAACAGCAAGGTTGTGGTGAGCAGCGATATCACTGATGGGTCTTCAGAAAACACAGGACGTATGAGGCTTTCCGGTGGAGGTGGTATGTGCAATCTGTAGAGGTTTGCTTAAGGAAAATTTGATCCGTTGTCTATTAAATCTTCAGAACTCTGGATTAAGTAATTTAAGTGATTTCAAAGGAAACGCCTATAGACCTTAAGTGCGGTGAAATCCGCGGTCAGCAGGCATTATAACAACAGTGACTTTGTCTTTTAAGTTCCCGATATGAGCTTCAATACTACGAGGTGCATCTCTCCCTAAACAAAGAGGGACTGTCTTTAAAGGAAATGAGTGCTCATACACTATAAGAATTTGTCAATGCTGTAAATAGAGTTCTTTTGATATTTAAACTTTTAACTCCTCGTTATGTGAATGTATTTACCTATATATTTACATGAATGGTTTGCATTTTAACACCTAGAAGGGCATTGTATATAATAAGTAACATTTTGGGTATGCATTTTCTAGCTACCTTTTAGTCTTGATGAGTTTGTAGCAACTTCTGCACAGGTGTTTTCTCTGTATCAAGTGGATGACTGTGAAATATAAAAATAAATGCCCATGGTTTCAAATTTAAAAGAGTGCTGAATTCCCTTACTTTTGGAGTCAAAGGAGGATTTATATAAATAATGTTTTATTTAATTTGATTATTGGGATCTTAAAATATCAACAAGTAAGAACATTTGGAAAAAAACAGCACGGAAACATTATTACATATGTCAAAAATAGAAAATATAACATTAACACATTATTAAATTAGGTACTGTACCTAACTGCACAAAATGTAAAAAATATTATATAAATATGCGCAAAATAGATACCTAAAAAAAAACGCATTTTTTATAATCAAGACATGGTGGTGTAAATATTTATAGGGATGTACTATGATAAATAGGGAGTAAATGCTTTTACCGACAGGCGAAATATATCATTATTACGCCCCAGCTCGCCTTTTACAAAACAAGCAAAGTTATGTCTATTTTTTTTTTATAAATTCAGGCAGCTCATGTGCGCATTTTCAGAGGCGAGCAGGTGCGCATTTACAGGCAAAGCACATAGACAGTTCGCCTAGCCTTTGATAAATCGCCCCCTTAGTCATTAAATCAGCAAAATCCCCACTGTTTCCAGTTCGTTATCTGGAAATCTCTGCTGAAGTTGATTAGGGGTAAATATGTAGCAGGATTAAGCTTGCGAAGCATGATATGTGCCCATCCAGTTGTCAGAATTAGAAAACTCTACAATTTTCCAGACTTAAATTACAAAAAAGGGGTCAAACTAAATAATCAAAGTATATTGCAAAGTAAACATTTTATATTAAAATTCCAAAGTATTTATTGTACCTTTAAACAGGAAGGGAAATATAACACTAGACTGCAATCCGTTTCCTACTGTGTTGCATTAAATTTGCTTTAAACCTGAATGTCAGGCACAGCCAATCACAGTTGCAATCAGGGATTTATAAATGATTCCTAAACAGATGTTTATTGTGATTATTGTAGTGAGGAAGGAACTGAGGAGAGATGTGTAAAACATGCAAGGACCAAATAACCTATCAGAACCTAGGTAAGAACAGCCAGCACTGGTGTCAACAGATCAGTAGTGACTTATACATAAAAACTCACATGTACATACCTCTGCATGAGCTCCATCAGCAGTAAAAATGTGTGTTACTGTCATTTCATTTTTTGTTAGGGTTCCAGTTTTATCAGAGCAGATAACATTACAGCAGCCTAAAAACAAACAAGAGACAACATTAGAGAGAGAAAAAAAAAGGTTTAGCAACGTATCTGAATCTGATAATAATGAAAATCCCTGATAGATAAGTTAGTATAAAAGTGTGTAACAATGGGGGATAGCTCAATAATGAGTCATTTTAAACAATGTACAGATAATGCGAATGTGAGAGATTCATCAAAATTATACGCAGCTTTAGAATAGAGTTTTCTGCATTTGATAAAGGCATATTTAACATGATGCTTCTTTTAAATGGATAGTCTAGAGTAAAAATAAAAAGCTCTATTTAGTTAGAGCATGTAATTTTTAAACAAATTATTTTTCCTATGTGCTACTGAAGTACCGCCATTTTGCTCCAGAGGAGGATAAGGTTGATAATTGGAGCACACACATATATGCCTACTCCTGATTGGATCGCAAGCTGCATCCTCATCTGGAGTGACAAAGTAGTATAACTTTTAATAGGTTTTTACTTTGTAGTGGTTAAACACATAAAGCAGCATACACTTGTCTTAAAATAACATGTTTAAAAGGAACACTAAAGTCAAAATTAAACTTTCATGATTCAGAAAAAACAAATTTTAGGCAACTTAAAAATTAATTTCCATTATCTAAATCTGCACAATCTTTTTATATGCACACTTTCAAAGGCACCAGCTCCTACTGAGCATGTGAAAGAATTCACAGAATATATGCACATGCATTTTGTGATTGGCAGGTGACTGTCACATGATGCAAGTGGAGGAAAAATAGAGCTTTAACATTTGTCAGAAAGAAATCTACTACTCATTTGAAATTCAAACTAAGTGCTTTTGCATTTTCTTTTTATTATGCATTTTCTGATTATGCTATTCTGCTGTGTGTTTAGTGGTCCTTTAAAGGGACAGTAAACCATAAAAATAATGTTATATAATTCTGCACATAGTGCAGAATTATATAACATTATATTAGCGCAATCATTATAAAACATAATTTCCCCTTTGAATTTTAAAAAATAACTGCTGTTTTACAGACCCGCTCTCTGTGATCTTCTGAGCGGGTCTGTTTTTTTTTTCAAACAGCGCATCGGGCCAGCTGTATAGTCACAGCCCGGCCCGACCGCGCAATAGCACTAAGTGCAGCTCGCTCCTGCTGTCTGACAGAGCAGGAGCAAGCTGCACTTAGTGCTATGGCGTGGTCGGCCGGGCTGTGACTATACAGCTGGCCCGATGCGCTGTTTGAAAAAAAAACAGACCCGCCCAGAAGATCACAGAGAGCGAGTCTGTCTGTAAAACAGAAGTTATTTTTTAAAATTCAAAGGGGAAATTATGTTTTATAAAGATTGCGCTAATATAATGTTATATAATTCTGCAGTATGTGCAGAATTATATAACATTATTTTTATGCTTTACTATCCCTTTAAACAAAATAAGAGTATTTTATTTTACACTACAAATGTCTTTTTCAGATGATTATACATTGTGATATGCTTTATTTATTTACAATGCATCTAGTTGTGTTTTCATAAAAGATTGCTAATTGCACACTTGTGGAACTGATCGGGTTAATATTGTAGCTGAAATACAATCAATGAGCCTAGACGCACAATGGAATAATTAATTACTTTAGCAGACAAGAAAATTGGCTAAGCTTTGTTATAAAAGCTATTTCACCTAGACAGGTCTGTATGAGATCATGTTTATCCATTTTGTTTTTAATACTACCAGGACTCTCGAGAGTCAGAGCAAATGCCTTGCTTCTGATAAACCAAAGAAGCTACTTCCACTGAAGAACATTAAAGGGATATGAAACCAATTTTTTTTCTTTCATGATTCAGATAGATCATGCAATTTTAAGCAACTTTCTAATTTACTCCATTAATCAATTTTTCTTGGTATCTTTATTTGAAAAAGCAGAAATGTAAAGCTTAGGAGCCAGCCCATTTTTGGTTCAGAACCCTGAATAGTGCTTGCTGATTGGTGGCTAAATGTGTGGGAAAAATGCTCTGTTGTGCTTAACCCCCTGAATTGTTGAACACACAGTAAATCCACTCAGGAGTCACAATAAAATTGATGCTTTTTGAACAGGACATGACCGGTGAGCTAATCAGTAGTAGAATATACAGGTAGCTGGCAGCAGGTGTTAAAAGACATAATTTATGTAAGAAGTTACCTGATAAATTAATTTCTTTCATATTGGCAAGAGTCTATGAGCTAGTAATGTATGGGATATACATTCCTACCAGGAGGGGGCAAAGTTTCCCAAACCTCAAAATGCCTATGAATACACCACCCACCACACCCACAACTCAGTTTAACGAATAGCCAAGTAGTGAGGTGATAACAAAAGGAGTAAAAAAGCATACAAAAAGAGGAACTGGAAATATAATTGTGCTTTTATAAAAAAAAAAACATAACCACTATAAAAAGGGTGGGCCTCATGGACTCTTGCCAATATGAAAGAAATTAATTTATCAGGTAAGTTCTTACATAAATTATGTTTTCTTTCATGTAATTGGCAAGAGTCCATGAGCTAGTGATGTATGGGATAGAAATACCCAAGATGTGGAAGTCCACAGAAGAGTCACTAGAGAGGGAGGGATAAAATAACAACAGCTATTTCCACTGACAAATTAAATCCACACAATAATTAAGTTTTTATTAAAAAAAATATAAAATAAAAAGCAATAGAATCAAACTGAGACAGCTGCTTGAAGAACTTTTCTACAAAAGACTGCTTCAGAAGAAGCAAAATACATCAAAATGGTAAAAATAATAAAAGTATGCAAAGAAGACCAAATTACTGCTTTGCAAATTGATCAACCAAAGCTTCATTCTGAAAAAGCCCAAGAAATTGTGACTGAACTTAGTAGAATGAGTTGTAAATCTCTGGGGCGGAGCCTGGCTCCAAATAAGCCTTGAGAAACAAAAGTTTTAACCAGGATGCCAAAGAAATGGCAGAGGCTTTCTAACCTTTTCTGGAACCAGAAAAACAACCAATAGACTAGAAGTCTCCTGAAATTCTAGTAACCTCGATATAGAATTATAAAGCTCTTACCACATCCAAAGGATGTAAAAAACTCTTAAAGAATTCTTTAGGATTAGGACACAAAGAAGAAACAACAATTTCTCTACTAATGTTGTTTAAGTTCACAACCTTAGGAAGAGAAAAACAAAACAACTTATCTAGATGAAAAATCAGATAAGGAGACACACAAGAGAGGGCTGATAAATGAGAAGAGGAACAACACTTTCCAAGAAAGTAAATAATCCTCAAAGAAAATATAAGCTCAAAAGAAAGAGCCTACAAAATCCTTAAACCAGATTAAGACTCAAAAAAAGGAGAAATTAATAACTTAACAGGTTTGATACAAACCAGAGCCTGAACAAAACAGTGAATATCAGGAAATAAACCGAAAGAACAGAGATTTGTCCTTTCAAAAAATTTGTAGACAAACTTAATACAAACCACCCTGAAGAAACTGTAAAAAGAACACCATAAAATATAGGTTTTCCACAGCTGATAATACATGTTCCTTGAAACAGACTTATAAGCCTGCAACATAGTGAAACCTCCATGACTAAACACTAATCAATTTCCATACCTACAAATTAGTAATTTGAGATCCCTATGGAAAACAAAAGGCCCTTGAAACAAGAGCGCTGGCCAAAGAAAAAGCGGCCAAGGATGGCAACTGGGCATCCGGACAAGATCCATATACCAAACCTGAGAGGCCATGTTGAAGCTAACAGAAACACATGAGACTGTGCCAATATGATCTTGGAGATCACCCATGGAAGAAAAAAACAGAGGCGGAAACATGCAGCCAGGATGCAAAACCAAGACACTGCTAATACATCCACCATCTCCGCATGAGGATCCCAGGATCTGAAAAGGTACCTTGGAAACTGAGAAAACATCTATATAAAAGATACCACTCTCCTGGACGTAAAGTCTGACAGCTGAGATAATCCACCTCCAAAATGTAAAAACCTGAGATATGAATCGTAGAGATTAGACAGGAGATGAATTCCATCTAAGAACGTATTCAAAATACATCTCAATTGCTAAGGAACTGCGAGTCCATATTGATGATTGACATATGCCACAGTTGTGAAATTGTCTGTCTGAAAGCAAAATGAAAAGTTCTCGTAAAAGAGACCAAGCCTGAAAAAGCTCTGAAAATAGCACGGAGTTCTAAAATATCGATTGGTAACCTCGCCTCTTGTGCTGTCAAAGACCCTCAGACAGCTCCCCAATCTGTAAGACTTGTATCCAATAAGAATACAATCCAGGAAGGACAAACAAAAGAAGGCCTCCTGAAAAAAACGATGATAATCTAATCACCAAATGAGAGAGTTGAGTGTTGGAATTAAGAATATAAACTGTGATATCTGAAAACAATCCCTGCACCACTGATTCAGTATGCAAAGCTAAAGAGGTCTCAGATGAAAAACGAGCAAAAGGAACCACGTCCGATGCTGTAGTTATGAGACCTAAAACTTCCATGTACATAGCCACTGAAAGGAATGTTCTAGACTGTAAGTTTAGACAGGCTAACGCCAATTACAATTGACTCTTGTCCAATAAAGACAAAGTCATGACACTGAATCCATCTAGAAACCCCAAAAAAGGTGAACCTTGTCTAAGGAATCATGAAACTTTTAGGTAGATTAAATCCTCTAACCAAGTCTTGAAGAAACAAAACTAGTTGATTCATGAGAGATTCTAATAAACGTTTAAGCTAATACCAAGATACCGTCCAAATAAGGAAGCACCACAATACCCTACTGTCTGAATACAGAAGGAAGGGCACCAAGAACCTTTGAAAAGATTCATAAGGTTGTTGTTAGACCAAAAGGAAAAAACAACAAATTGTTAAAGCTTACCTAAAAAAGAGAATCTCAGAAACCAAAAGTGGCCTGAATGAAATAAAATATGAGGATAAACGTTCTGTAAAATTGTGTGGACATGAAATGACCTTGCTGAACAAAATGCATAATAGTCCTTATAGTCGCCAACTTGAAAATTGAGACTCTTACAAAACAATATAATGTTTTCAGATCCAAGATTGGACTGAATAAACCCTTCTTCTTTGGGACAAAGAATAGAATTGAATAGAAACCCAAACCCGGTTCCTGCTAAAGAACTGGTATAATTACTCCTGAAAAAATTCACAGAATGTACTAAGAAAGAAAGAATCTTCCCAAAGAAGGTCTCATTCGAAAAATTCTATTCAAAACCCTAAGAATAATATAGATTAAGTTTTCAAAGACAATTTAATCTGCTCCCCACCAGAAGGACTAGTTTGAGAACTGTACCTTCATGCAGTCTTAACTAGTAACTATATAGCATTTTCTGTGCAGCTCCGTGTAGCTTGTTTGGCGGGTAGGTGACGTCACTCGCTGCGTCCGTTACTGGGACAAATAGTTCCGTAGTGATGAACGTATCCTTACTCTGCGCAGAGTTTAGTTTGTTCCGTTATTGAAAAATAGTCCCTTTTAGGATCCGTATTAATCCTCCAAATGGGCTTTATAATTTATCCGTCAGCAACTTCTTTTGCTACCATCAACGCATTTCCCCGTTAAAAACGGCTTCACGGAGCTGCACATACACCTGTGCCTTGTTACAACAAAAACGGCAAGTAATCAACTGGATTCAGGTAGGCACACAGAGGTGTAGCAGCCCGTGAGGGTGGTTCTTTTTTGGGATTAATCTTTCAACAGTTCCAATATCATAAAACCTAACTAGTATTTGGAGGGACTTTATAAGTCAAACCGCAAGAGTTTTAACTCTACATACCCGTCTATACCTGTTGGGATTAGAATTTATAAATGACATTTCCAGCATGTGTATTCTCTACAAACATAATCCCATTGAAGGATTTTTTATAAAGTTTATAAAGTTTTTGAAATAAGTATTTTAACAAAGATAAAAGAAAAACCAATGTGTATCCTAATTAAGGACTCTAGAATGTGCAAACAAGTGTGTTTGTAAAAGGGATTTTCTAACTATTCATAACAAGGACACACGAAAGCATACATTGTAAAAGGCCAAAATTTGGTCTTGTGGGGGAACTTCCGGGCAGCGGCCATGTTTGGTCGCAAAGCTGCATGCTGCTACAGCCTTTCCTTGAAAAATGCAGAAATTCACTTCTTAGCTCATTGATCCGTCTAATGTTTTATTGGAACTGCCTCACAAATTGAACTCTGCATCTAATGAACATAGTTCTGTAAAAATAGCTGCGGGCATCAGCGCTTGGAGCCATTGTAAGATCCTGGCCTATATTTTACCCCCCGGCAGGGCGCCTTTGGCCCTTTCGTTATGCAGCACTTGATGTGCCTCAATCTATAGTATTCAACTAAGACGCAAGCTACAGGCGATTTAGTAACCTGTGGGGATGGAAGTGTGTATTTTACAAGGGATTCAGGAGCTGCTGGCGGCTCACCACGCCGCGCTAGGAGAGTCTTTGCAGGCTGCTTTTGGCTTCCCTAGCCCACGGGATGCATCCGTCCCATTACCATGTACCAGCGATAGTTCCACTGGGAGATCACAACACCAATCGCCTAATACTCCGCTCGAGGAGAGCGACATGGTCACAGATAGCGAGACTCTAAATGTGGGGGCTACACCTATAGAGAACACGGCTGAGAGGATGACGGAACCCTTAGGATTGCCGACACCGCCAGGGAAATTTATACCTACTGATACTACAACTGACCCCAAGCTGAATGCCTCCTTATTTGGGACATCTGAGAGCGGTACCCCACACCTCAGAGCTCAAGTTTTACCTACTGCCTGTGGAGTTGCTGCATCGCTTTGGTCCGTGTGGGTCTCTGCTGCTGCCGGTGCTGACCTTTGTGATTTGTGTGTCAAACCTTCTGGTCTCAGGGAGACCGCGATGAGCCCAGACCTACTCTGTCTGCCACAGCACAGCATCCATGACCTACTGGTTCTTCATCTACAAAGAGATGTCTCTCCTACTCTTTACGCCGCAGACGCCCAGAGAACTTTTTTGTAGAACCGGAGTGGGGTAAGACCACACAGTAACGCATCCCCAAGCATTATCCCCCTCACTTGAAGGCTAAGGGGACATCCGAACATACTGGCTCCTGGCGGCCATAACATATTATAATATGGGGACTTAGAAGTTTATACTGTTGACTTTCTTTATAATTGCCACTGCCCCTAATGCCAATCAATATATGTTAATGTAGGTTGCCTGTTTAGAATTTGTTAAGCTCAATATGTCTTTAATGTGTTAAGTCATGATCAGGTGGCTCTCTACAGACTTCCACTGGTTTCATCCATATACCTTAGCCATAGATGAAAGTTTCTATATAACCTTGTTTAATTGTTTTAATAAGGTATGCAGTATTAATTATAACAACATATTCCCTACTGTGTCTACATGTACTATGATCAAGTTGTATGTCAATGCTATTTTTGCAAGCCTACCCCTTAACCCCTTTCTCTTTTTTGCTTTGTGCTGTCTGCGGCCGAGATAGCACAACGTGACTATTCATACCTAGAGGGTACTGAGTGGGTTTATGGCTTCTTTTTTGTTCAGTGTTTGTACACATACAATGACGAATGTATTTTATGGAGCATTAGAACATAATCAGGGGACTCTTCTTCTATTTTAATCTTTATATTGTATCAGGGGTCCTTCGGTGAGATTGGATAATAGGTCAATCCGAGGAATATGTTTCCCACCCACTTTTATCAGCTTCCACAGGGTAACCTTTAAATATCCCTAACTATAATAATTTAGACTGGGCACACCCCTTTCGGTTCAAGAAGACCCTACATTCAGGCAATGACTTAAGTTGGCTCTTACCCATATCATGAGCTCCCCGCAGGTTATATTATTATTTCCATATATATAGGTAGCTTGCTTTCATCTTACCCATTTGTAATTCTTTATAATCCTTACTACAATATATCCTAACTATAGTTCTAAAAATAAAAGAGGTTCTCCATTAGGGGTCCATGAGTGGCCCTGTCACATCAATGCTCACCTGCTTTATATTATGTTACAGCATCTTTGCGGTCCAAAAGTGGCCGCTTATATCTTATAGTGGGTGTACTGTTTGAACAGCGTTTATTGCATGTATTTCACGAGTAATTTGTCATTTAACTGTATTATGTACTTATATGATCTTTTTTTTTTGGCAGCCTACTCTGTAACAATTTATTCCTCTTTTTAATATGTATTGACAATTACTAATTGTTTGGAGAATAAAACAAATTAGATAATATAAGTAAATTAGAAAGATGTTTAAAATTGCATTCTCTTTCTAAATCATAAAAGAAAAAATGTGGGTGGCTTGTCCCTTTAAGTATGCTGTCGGTCAGAATAAAATTAATTAGAACTTAACAATTTTGAAAAGACCTTGTAAGTTTACTTAAAAGGCATAATAGCAGGCATAACCTTTATGATAAAAGCAATAACATATGATATTTGCAGATGAAATCAAGTACATGAACTGAGTAAGTAAAAACAGTAAATGCCATTGTACATATAGAAACATGATAAATAAAAGCCACATAATTGAGCTGAAGAAAATAACAGCTTAATAATGAAAATAACACTTGGCTTTGAAGAATTGTTTCAGGGCATCATAGTTTCCACAGTAACATCAGAGTCAGGATCAGAATGAGACCTCTCGCAAAATGTAACAGAAAAAGAAAAATAACATTAGGCAAAACGTTAAATTTCCGCAATGTAACAGTTTCAGTAGATAGGAAAAAACAAAGATAGTAATTTTTTTTTATTTTTTTTTTTTAAAAACAAAAAAATAAAATCAAAAAGCAGGCATAATAGCTTTCAAAAATCATGAAAACAGCAAACAATAGAGAGGGGTAAAATAACTACATTTTGGCGCCAAGAATGACGCATTACTCAAAATGAAGTAAAAAAAAAATTGCTGCAAAACCAACACCAGGAAATAACGCAACTCACATCATAACAAAATGTAACCTTGCGCCAAAACAACTAGCGTCAACAAAGACGCAGGAAATTACGAAATTGCACCATCAAAGGCGCAACTTTGCACCAAAATAAATTTGCACCAAGAATGACGCAATAAATAACAGCATTTTGCATCCTCGCGAGCCTAGATTTGCCAGTGAAAAAATTGAAAAAACAGTCAAATTAGAAAAAAACTGAAAACCCCAGGTAAGAAAAAAAGTTTAAATAAACTTTCCCAAGCATGATTCCTATACTGAAACACACAGTCAGTCCTAATACTGTCACAGTCAAAAGTTCTCTGCTTATATTTATTTGTAAAAAAAACTGTGCCAGACGGTGCCAGTGTCATGTGTAACTAGTGCCATGTGCTGTTTTAGATGTGCACTGTGCAGCACTGAATGCTAAACCCTAACTCGGCATCCAGCCAATCCCACTGCATCAGAAAAGGTCCTGCTGGGGTTGCCACTTAGGTAACTGCTCTGATGTGGGGATTGTTTCTGGGTAGGGCTGATACGCGCATGCAGCAGAAAGCTGGAGTGGCAGGCACGTGAGGATTTGAGCATCTGTGCAGCTGCACACACTGCTCTCTTCAGTCTTGAGGCTGTGTGACGCATCTCACACTGTATCCATGCAGCCTTGGGCAGACAGCATCTAGTCTGCTGGTCCCCTTAGCCCTGCACTTTCTGCTGTGGCCCTAAGATAAACAAACTGAAGATTGTTAGGTGAACAGTGCTTTGTAGAAAGGTGTCAGTGGGAAGAATAAGTGAGCGCACATGCCCCTCCCCCATGCAGCATTGTCTAGTGCAGGGTGAGAAGGGAACTTGTTCCTAGCAAAGAAGTGACATGTGCTGCTGTGGCTGATGTATAGTGTCATGCTGATACTTCACACATTAAGGTAAGGTTTATTTTTATAGTTATGTTTTCTATCTGTCTCAGATTTTACAGCTTCCCATAGTAGTTTTGCTGTCCCAGTCAGTAATCTTATATTTGTCTGCACATCCATGCTTCCTCCTCAGTCTTTACCTTGCTTTGCTCCTGTTGGCTGCCCTAAATCTCTTTAACCAGCCCTAAATCTCTTTAACCAGCTAGCCTCACACCAGAATCACATTCAAAAGCATATTAAATTAATCCACAGTGGAGTCATTTATATATTTACTTATTAGTACTGCTTAGGTCCAGTTTCACATATTGCAATTTAATTTTTTTTTTTTTTTTAAACGATTAGCCCAGTAGTGGATGATCCACTGCTGGGTTAATAATTTAAAAAAAATAAAAAATTATAAAATAAATTGATTTAGTTGTTTTTTGTGATGTTGGGGTGGAGAGCAAAATTGCATGGGGGGGGGGGGGGAGAAAATGTTTGCCCAGAGTCCAGTCAATATTAAAGACGGCCCTGCCTACGACCGATAACAGAACCCTTGAAAAAAAATTCACGTGAGAGAAACCATAAAAAACAGAATTTATGTTTACCTGATAAATTTCTTTCTCCAACGGTGTGTCCGGTCCACGGCGTCATCCTTACTTGTGGGATATTCTCTTCCCCAACAGGAAATGGCAAAGAGCCCAGCAAAGCTGGTCACATGATCCCTCCTAGGCTCCGCCTACCCCAGTCATTCGACCGACGTTAAGGAGGAATAATAGCATAGGAGAAACCATATGGTACCGTGGTGACTGTAGTTAAAGAAAATAAATTATCAGACCTGATTAAAAAACCAGGGCGGGCCGTGGACCGGACACACCGTTGGAGAAAGAAATTTATCAGGTAAACATAAATTCTGTTTTCTCCAACATAGGTGTGTCCGGTCCACGGCGTCATCCTTACTTGTGGGAACCAATACCAAAGCTTTAGGACACGGATGAAGGGAGGGAGCAAATCAGGTCACCTAAATGGAAGGCACCACGGCTTGCAAAACCTTTCTCCCAAAAATAGCCTCAGAAGAAGCAAAAGTATCAAACTTGTAAAATTTGGTAAAAGTGTGCAGTGAAGACCAAGTCGCTGCCCTACATATCTGATCAACAGAAGCCTCGTTCTTGAAGGCCCATGTGGAAGCCACAGCCCTAGTGGAATGAGCTGTGATTCTTTCGGGAGGCTGCCGTCCGGCAGTCTCGTAAGCCAATCTGATGATGCTTTTAATCCAAAAAGAGAGAGAGGTAGAAGTTGCTTTTTGACCTCTCCTTTTACCTGAATAAACAACAAACAAGGAAGATGTTTGTCTAAAATCCTTTGTAGCATCTAAATAGAATTTTAGAGCGCGAACAACATCCAAATTGTGCAACAAGCGTTCCTTCTTTGAAACTGGTTTCGGACACAGAGAAGGTACGATAATCTCCTGGTTAATGTTTTTGTTAGAAACAACTTTTGGAAGAAAACCAGGTTTAGTACGTAAAACCACCTTATCTGCATGGAACACCAGATAAGGAGGAGAACACTGCAGAGCAGATAATTCTGAAACTCTTCTAGCAGAAGAAATTGCAACTAAAAACAAAACTTTCCAAGATAATAACTTAATATCAACGGAATGTAAGGGTTCAAACGGAACCCCCTGAAGAACTGAAAGAACTAAATTGAGACTCCAAGGAGGAGTCAAAGGCTTGTAAACAGGCTTGATTCTAACCAGAGCCTGAACAAAGGCTTGAACATCTGGCACAGCTGCCAGTTTTTTGTGAAGTAACACCGACAAGGCAGAAATCTGTCCCTTCAGGGAACTTGCCGATAATCCTTTTTCCAATCCTTCTTGAAGGAAGGATAGAATCCTAGGAATCTTAACCTTGTCCCAAGGGAATCCTTTAGATTCACACCAACAGATATATTTTTTCCAAATTTTGTGGTAAATCTTTCTAGTTACAGGCTTTCTGGCCTGAACAAGAGTATCGATAACAGAATCTGAGAAACCTCGCTTCGATAAAATCAAGCGTTCAATCTCCAAGCAGTCAGCTGGAGTGAAACCAGATTCGGATGTTCGAACGGACCCTGAACAAGAAGGTCTCGTCTCAAAGGTAGCTTCCAAGGTGGAGCCGATGACATATTCACCAGATCTGCATACCAAGTCCTGCGTGGCCACGCAGGAGCTATCAAGATCACCGACGCCCTCTCCTGATTGATCCTGGCTACCAGCCTGGGGATGAGAGGAAACGGCGGGAACACATAAGCTAGTTTGAAGGTCCAAGGTGCTACTAGTGCATCCACTAGAGCCGCCTTGGGATCCCTGGATCTGGACCCGTAGCAAGGAACTTTGAAGTTCTGACGAGAGGCCATCAGATCCATGTCTGGAATGCCCCATAGTTGAGTGACTTGGGCAGAATAATCTTGGTCACTTCTTCCATCGCTAGGGAACTCCTTGTTCCCCCCTGATGGTTGATGTACGCAACAGTCGTCATGTTGTCTGATTGAAACCGTATGAACTTGGTCCTCGCTAGGTGAGGCCAAGCCTTGAGAGCATTGAATATCGCTCTCAGTTCCAGAATATTTATCGGTAGAAGAGATTCTTCCCGAGACCAAAGACCCTGAGCTTTCAGGGATCCCCAGACCGCGCCCCAGCCCATCAGACTGGCGTCGGTCGTGACAATGACCCACTCTGGTCTGCGGAATGTCATCCCTCGTGACAGGTTGTCCAGGGACAGCCACCAACGGAGTGAGTCTCTGGTCCTCTGATTTACTTGTATCTTTGGAGACAAGTCTGTATAGTCCCCATTCCACTGACTGAGCATGCACAGTTGTAATGGTCTTAGATGAATGCGCGCAAAAGGAACTATGTCCATTGCCGCTACCATCAACCCGATCACTTCCATGCACAGAGCTACGGAAGGAAGAGGAACGGAATGAAGAATTCGACAAGAGTCCAGAAGTTTTGTCTTTCTGGCCTCTGTTAGAAAAATCCTCATTTCTGAGGAGTCTATAATTGTTCCCAAGAAGGGAACCCTTGTTGACGGGGATAGAGAACTCTTTTCCACGTTCACTTTCCAGCCGTGAGATCTGAGAAAGGCCAGGACAATGTCCGTGTGAGCCTTTGCTCGAGGGAGGGACGACGCTTGAATCAGAATGTCGTCCAGGTAAGGTACTACTGCAATGCCCCTTGGTCTTAGCACCGCTAGAAGGGACCCTAGTACCTTTGTGAAAATCCTTGGAGCAGTGGCTAATCCGAAAGGAAGCGCCACGAACTGGTAATGTTTGTCCAGGAATGCAAACCTTAGGAACCGATGATGTTCCTTGTGGATAGGAATATGTAGATACGCATCCTTTAAATCCACCGTGGTCATGAATTGACCTTCCTGGATGGAAGGAAGGATAGTTCGAATGGTTTCCATCTTGAACGATGGGACCTTGAGAAATTTGTTTAAGATCTTGAGATCTAGGATTGGTCTGAACGTTCCCTCTTTTTTGGGAACTATGAACAGATTGGAGTAGAACCCCATCCCTTGTTCTCTCAATGGAACAGGATGAATCACTCCCATTTTTAACAGGTCTTCTACACAATGTAAGAACGCCTGTCTTTTTATGTGGTCTGAAGACAACTGAGACCTGTGGAACCTCCCCCTTGGGGGAAGTCCCTTGAATTCCAGAAGATAACCCTGGGAGACTATTTCTAGTGCCCAAGGATCCAGAACATCTCTTGCCCAAGCCTGAGCGAAGAGAGAGAGTCTGCCCCCCACCAGATCCGGTCCCGGATCGGGGGCCAATATTTCATGCTGTCTTGGTAGCAGTGGCAGGTTTCTTGGCCTGCTTTCCCTTGTTCCAGCCTTGCATTGGTCTCCAAGCTGGCTTGGCCTGAGAAGTATTACCCTCTTGCTTAGAGGACGTAGCACCTTGGGCTGGTCCGTTTTTACTAAAGGGACGAAAATTAGGTCTATTTTTTGCCTTGAAAGGCCGATCCTGAGGAAGGGCATGGCCCTTACCCCCAGTGATATCAGAGATAATCTCTTTCAAGTCAGGACCAAACAGCGTTTTCCCCTTGAAAGGAATGTTTAGTAGCTTGTTCTTGGAAGACGCATCAGCCGACCAAGATTTCAACCAAAGCGCTCTGCGCGCCACAATAGCAAACCCAGAATTCTTAGCCGCTAACTTAGCCAATTGCAAAGAGGCGTCTAGAGTGAAAGAATTAGCCAATTTGAGAGCATTGACTCTGTCCATAATCTCCTCATAAGGAGGAGAGTCACTATCGAGCACCTTAATCAGTTCATCAAACCAGAAATATGCGGCTGTAGTGACAGGGACAATGCATGAAATGGGTTGTAGAAGGTAACCCTGCTGAACAAACATCTTTTTAAGCAAACCTTCTAATTTTTTATCCATAGGATCTTTGAAAGCACAACTATCCTCTATGGGAATAGTGGTGCGTTTGTTTAAAGTAGAAACCGCTCCCTCGACCTTGGGGACTGACTGCCATAAGTCCTTTCTGGGGTCGACCATAGGAAACAATTTTTTAAATATGGGGGGAGGGACGAAAGGAATACCGGGCCTTTCCCATTCTTTATTAACAATGTCCGCCACCCGCTTGGGTATAGGAAAAGCTTCTGGGAGCCCCGGCACCTCTAGGAACTTGTCCATTTTACATAGTTTCTCTGGGATGACCAAATTTTCACAATCATCCAGAGTGGATAATACCTCCTTAAGCAAAATGCGGAGATGTTCCAATTTAAATTTAAAAGTAATCACATCAGATTCAGCCTGCTGAGAAATGTTCCCTAAATCAGTAATTTCTCCCTCAGACAAAACCTCCCTGGCCCCCTCAGATTGGGTTAGGGGCCCTTCAGAGATATTAATATCAGCGTCGTCATGCTCTTCAGTAACTAAAACAGAGCATCCACGCTTACGCTGACAAGGGTTCATTTTGGCTAAAATGTTTTTGACAGAATTATCCATTACAGCCGTTAATTGTTGCATAGTAAGGAGTATTGGCGCGCTAGATGTACTAGGGGCCTCCTGAGTGGGCAAGACTCGTGTAGACGAAGGAGGGAATGATGCAGTACCATGCTTACTCCCCTCACTTGAGGAATCATCTTGGGCATCATTGTCATTATCACATAAATCACATTTATTTAAATGAATAGGAATTCTGGCTTCCCCACATTCAGAACACAGTCTATCTGGTAGTTCAGACATGTTAAACAGGCATAAACTTGATAAGAAAGTACAAAAAACGTTTTGAAATAAAACCGTTACTGTCACTTTAAATTTTAAACTGAACACACTTTATTACTGCAATTGCGAAAAAACATGAAGGAATTGTTCAAAATTCACCAAACTTTCACCACAGTGTCTTAAAGCCTTGAAAATATTGCACACCAATTTTGGAAGCTTTAACCCTTAAAATAACGGAACCGGAGCCGTTTTAAGCTTTAACCCCTTTACAGTCCCTGGTATCTGCTTTGCTGAGACCCAACCAAACCCAAAGGGGAATACGATACCAAATGACGCCTTCAGAAGTCTTTTATAAGTATCAGAGCTCCTCTCACATGCGACTGCATGCCATGCCTCTCAAAAACAAGTGCGCAACACCGGCGCGAAAATGAGTCTCTGCCTATGCTTTGGGAAAGCCCCTAAAGAATAAGGTGTCTAAAACAGTGCCTGCCGATATTATTATATCAAAATACCCAGAATAAATGATTCCTCAAGGCTAAATAAGTGTTAATATCAATCGATTTAGCCCAAAAAAGGTCTACAGTCTAAATAAGCCCTTGTGAAGCCCTTATTTACAATCGTAATAAACATGGCTTACCGGATCCCATAGGGAAAATGACAGCTTCCAGCATTACATCGTCTTGTTAGAATGTGTCATACCTCAAGCAGCAAAGGACTGCAAACTGTTCCCCCAACTGAAGTTAATTGCTCTCAACAGTCCTGTGTGGAACAGCCATGGATTTTAGTTACGGTTGCTAAAATCATTTTCCTCATACAAACAGAATTCTTCATCTCTTTTCTGTTTCTGAGTAAATAGTACGTACCAGCACTATTTGAAAATAACAAACTCTTGATTGAATAATGAAAAACTACAGTTAAACACTAAAAAACTCTAAGCCATCTCCGTGGAGATGTTGCCTGTACAACGGCAAAGAGAATGACTGGGGTAGGCGGAGCCTAGGAGGGATCATGTGACCAGCTTTGCTGGGCTCTTTGCCATTTCCTGTTGGGGAAGAGAATATCCCACAAGTAAGGATGACGCCGTGGACCGGACACACCTATGTTGGAGAAATAGGCGATACTCTCTTCACATCCCTCAAAGTACAAACACTGTGCTCTGAGAGGAATTGGGCTTCAGAATGCTTAGAAGCGCTTATCATAGAAGAAATCATAAAAATCAAGCACAAACTTACTTCACCACCTCCATAGGAGGCAAAGTTTGTAAAACTGAGTTGTGGGTGTGGGGGGAAAGGTGTATTTATAGGCATTTTGAGGTTTGGGAAACTTTGCCTCCTCCTGGTAGGAATGGACTCTTGCCAATTCCATAAAAGAAACATAGCTACACAAGTATGTCTGCTCTAACACATTACAGCATTTTATTTTTGCATTATGTCACTTTAAAAACACAATTGTTTATTGCATTAATAAGCATCATTTGCTCGTAAGACCACGTGCAGCTAGGGTTCTCAATAAGCAAACTATTGAACATTTACAAATATTCGTAATTCTTGACTCGCTGTACAACCATTTCAGGTATTCAGCAAGTTTAGACAACAGATATATCAGAAATGAAGTGCAACTAAAGATTTCTAACAAATATATTTACAGTTGCACTTCCGTTCTAATATATTCAGTGTAGAAACTAGCTGGATGCCAGAAACTGATGATAACAGTGTTGCTTGTTTGCACAACATATAACAATGTATATATATTTGCACATCTACAAAATATAGGCCATAAATAGCTTTTATACTGTCAACACTTTGTTCTTTATTTCTGTTTTGATATTTTTTTTTAATACCATCAAACCTTCAGAATCTTAACATTTTGGTAATCGATAAGTGAGGAGTCACTTGTCATACAACCCAACAAGCTGTGTGTTTTTATAACTGAAGTGAGGGGGGGGGGAATCAGCTTTACTACTCAGTGAAAATGATATAGAGCAATACAACAAAATCAGCATTTAAAGGGACAGTCAACACTAAAATTGTTATTGTTTAAAAAGGCAGATAACGCCTTTACTACCCATTCCCCAGCTTTGCACAACCAACATTGTTTTATTAATATACTTTGTAACATTTAAACCACTAAATGTCTGCCTGTTTCTAAGCCACTACAGACAGCCCCTTATCACATGCTTTTTTATTTTATTTTCACAACAGGAGACTGCTTGTTCATGTGGGCCATATTGATAACATTGTGCTCACGCCCCTTGAGTTATTTAAAGGGATACTAAACCAAATTTTTTTTCATGATGAACCTGGGTTGCACTTGCTGATTGGATGGCTAAATGTAGCCACCAATCAGCAAGCCCTGTCCAGGGTACTGAACCAAATATAGGCCGGCTCCAAAGCTTTCATTCCTGCTTTTTCAAATAAAGATACCAAGAGAACAAAGAACAATTGATAATAGGAGTAAATTAGAAAGTTGCTTAAAATTATATGCTCTATCTGGATCATGAAATAAAATATTTGGGGTTACTATCCCTTTAAGAATCAGCCCAACACAGCACTAATTGGCTAAAATGCAAGTCAATAGATAATAAAAAGTCATGTGATCAGGGGGCTGTCAGAAGAGGCTTAGATACAAGGTAATTAGGTATATAAAAAGTATATTAATATAACTGTGTTGGTTATGCAAAACTGGGGAATGGGTAATAAAGGGATTATCTATCTCTTAAAATAAAAACAATTCTGGTGTAGACTGTCCCTTTAATGTAGGAGCTGCACTGTTATGGAGCTATAACATTTACATTTCTGAAACTTTTGCCAATTTATTTTAACAGTGAAACTTACAAACTTAATTTGTATGTTGTTTAACTGCAAGTTATATGTCTGGTTGCAGGGAGAGAGACAAACATAAAAGGAAAAGCACAACAAAATTGCCAAGGATGCCGTTTTAGATGCAATTGCACACTGTATTAAGCATGTCTGTAAAAGTAAAACAAAGGGGAACCAATATTGTTTTCCAAAGAAGTAGCACATGCTGTAAAGACAAAAAAGTTATAATAACCTGTCCTCAGGCCATATTTTCCAAATTACCTTGTGTGAGAGCAGGTTAATAACCACATTTTAAATGTGCTCTAGCTCAGATATCATCAAAATCTGGCCTGTTAGGGAGGCCTGAGGACAGATTTGAAAACCAGTGGTATAGACTCAAAAAAATGTAAAGTGGGTAGAATTCTTAAATGGACATGTCAGCCAAAATTGGAAGGTACATGTGTGCAATTCAATTTTGAGAAGAAGTATTTTTGCAATATACTTGTATTAGCAAAAATGCTTCTGGTAAAAGCTAAAGCTGTTTCAAAATTGTAAGTTTGTCATTTGCATCAGCATTTTTAACACAGCACTTGCTTACAGAGCTTAAAGGGATATGAAACCCAAACATTTTTTTCATTTCATGATTCAGATAGAGCATGCCATTTTCAGCAAATTTCTAAATTTACTCTTATCAATTATTCTTCATTTTCTTGGTACCTTTATTTGAAAATCAGGAATGTAAGCTTAGAATAGCTGGGACATACAAGCTAGATCGGTATGGAAATTAGATGAGTCTAAAACAGGAGAACTGTGTTTAACCTTTCTCTTACGTTTCCCAGAGATAGGTAGGGCACTCAGAGCCGCGGACACCGCCGATTGTAACTGCGCTGTAAAGTCTACAGGAAAAAAGCCCCCTGCAGATAGAGAAATAGCTGTGTCGCGGGGAACTGCATGTGAACCACTTAGGGTAGAAAAGGGTAGTAATCTCTCGGGTCACAGAATCCTGAGAGGTTGATGGCTCAGAGGGACTAACAGCGCTAGGGTTAATAGCAGACTTATCTCACTTCTTAGACTTTAAAACAGTACCTAGGCAAATGGAACAAAATTGAGCAGGTGGGCAAACCATGGCCTCCTCACAATATAAGCAGGTATTAATCACTACAGAAGGAATGGGACTTCTAACGTATTATCAGAGTCCTCCATAGTAGGTATGCAATCCCACAGTAGAAAGAAAAAAAAAAACGAAACAAAAATAAACGTTTTAAATAAACAAAGGCACCTTTACAACACCAATGGCTGGGGCACTCACCACCTCCTAGACCCAGACAAGTTATCAAGAAACGCTCCTCAGGAGTGCTGTCTGCAGCAGGATCGTAAGGAAGTGAATGAAGCAGCACCCGGTCATATGGTGTGCAAGACAGGACCTCCACTGCTATGAAAAAGTGTGCAAAGCTATTATGAGCTGCGCAACTCACAAAAGTGAAAGTGAAACCTGCCTGTTCCATCCAAAAGTACACAGTCTAAATGAGCCCTGAAAATGTTCTTCACAAATGTTAAAGCAGTATATAAACTGTTCCCAATAAACTCCCACTGACGAGATATTAACCCTCGATCCTACTAAGGTATAAAGGAGTCACACTGTGACCCTATATAAGGCGTCCCTGCTATATGAAAGTAACACAGACTTACCCTCCAGGATCCGTGCTGTGGAACAGATACAGTCTCTCAAGTGTGACAGCCTTTTAGCGATGCTCTGACAGGGACCCGAGTGTGGAAAAGCAAGCAGTGTAACTTGTTAACACTGATTGCTCAGGAGTTGTTAGACAGTCTGGATGGCTTCGCAGAAAAACTTTCCCTGCATCTCCAGACTCTTACTTTCATCAATACTCTCACTGAGAGGTTTATATAATTACTTAAAACTCATGTCCTCTTTTGAAGGGAACATACCCGTTAAGGACTATCCGAATCTTCTGACACTTCTCTGCCATCCTCCTCTAGTGACAAAGGGCAAAGAATGACTGGGGGGGATAGGGGAAGTGGGAGGGATATTTAAGCCTTTGGCTGAGGTGTCTTTGCCTCCTCCTGGTGGCCAGGTCTTGTATTTCCCAACAGTAAGGAATGAAGTCGTGGACTCTCCCTGCCTTATGGAAAGAAAAACCTTCTTTTAGAGGTAGTAACGACAAACACTGTGGTTAAGCATAAGGCTAATGAACTAAGCTTAGACTTTTAGGAAATTTGGGGTAGACTTGTTGGGTCGATGGTTCTTATCTACTATCAAAATCTATATTTCTATATTAAAGGACCAGTAAACACAGCAGATTTGCATAATCAACAAATGCAAGATAAGACAATACAATAACATTTACTCTGAATTTCAAATGAGTAGTAGATTCTTTTCTAACACATTTCAAAGTTATGTATATTTCCACTCCCCCTGTACCATGTGATAGCAATCAGCTAATCACAAATGCATATACGTATAGTCTGAGTTCTTGCACATGCTCAGTAGGAGCTGGTGACTCAAAAAAAGTGTAAATATAAAAGACTGTGCACATTTTTTTTAATGGAAGTAAATTGGAAAGTTGTTTAAAATGACATGCTGTATCTGAATCATTAAATATTAATAAAACCTGAGTGTCCCTTTAAATCAAATGTTCCTGTAATTAGAATTTATTTATTTTTATAAAGGGACATAAAAGGGAAAATGCTCTAATCTGCTCAACATATGGTTAAAGTCAGCCCCAAAGCAGCAATGAACTACTGGGACCTAGCTGAACACATCTGGTAAGCCAATGACAAGAGGAATATGTGAGTAGTCACCAACCACCAGCTAGCTCCCAGTAGTGCATTACTGCTATTAAGCATATGAACAAAGTAAATTTGATAATAAAAAGTATTTTTGTAAGAGTCTACTGTCTTTATAAACAATAAGCTACAGAGTAATTAACCAAAGCAGCCTGCAAGCTACAAGACTGATATTCTCATAAATAATGATTAACCACTTATACAAAAGGAATGCAGCACCATGTTTATTAAATCCTTTGTGATTTGATTACACAGCAGAGTGCCTGTGAAATGGTATTAAAAATGCAGTAAAGTCAAAATTAAAAACTGTTAATTCAAAGATGTAATTTTAAAGGGCCATTATACACCCATTTTTTCTTTGCATAAATGTTTTGTAGATGATCTATTTATATAGCCCATAAAGTTTTGTTTTTTTTAAATGTATAGTTTTGCTCATTTTTAAATAACATTGCTCTGATTTTCAGACTCCTAACCAAGCCCCAAAGTTTTATTTGAATACCGTCAGATACCTACTCCAGCTTGCTCCTGTTTGTGTAAAGGGTCATTTCATATGCAAAAGAAGGGGGAGGGAGGAGTGTCTTATTTCCCACTTGCAGTGGGCTTTCCAGCTGCTTTTTTTACAGAGCTAAACTGAGAGCTTCTTAGTAAGTTTTTAAACAGTTTTATACTGGATTTTTTTTATCAGTATCTGTGCATCTTATTCTTTATAGTAGTGTCTATTACATGCAGTTATATGAAAATTGGTGTATACTGTCCCTTTAAACAACTTTCCAATTTACTTGATCATATTTTCTTAATTCTCTTGGTATTCTTTGTTGAAGGAGCAGCAATGCACTACTGGGAGCTAGCTGCTGATTGGTGGCTGCACATATATGCCTCTTGTCATTGTCTCACCCAATGTTTTCAGCTAGCTCCCAGTAGTGCATTGCTGCTCCTTCAACAAAGGATAGCAAAAGAATGAAGCAAATAGGATGATAGAAGTAAATTGAAAAGTTGCTTAAAAGTGTATGCTCAATCTGAATCATGAAAGGAAACTGCTGGGTTTTATGTGCCTTTAAGCTACACGCTTATATAATGGCACTTATATATAGATGCACTGCTGAATAATCTATTTTCTCAGCAACGCAAGCTGTAATCTTGGCAGTTCAAAC
The DNA here is from genome assembly GCF_027579735.1 of Bombina bombina. NCBI lineage: Eukaryota > Metazoa > Chordata > Amphibia > Anura > Bombinatoridae > Bombina > Bombina bombina. The sequence continues at coordinate 440,553,766 of NC_069503.1, forward strand.
AGCATATAGTGCTCAAAGCTGGAAAAATATTTTGTTGTCTATATGCAATTTTGGAATTCATACCAAGAGTTTCTACAATTGGAAGTTTCTTTACAATGGCTCTTTTCTTCACCATTCTCATCACACCAAGGGCCAATGTTACCGTTACTACAATCGGAAGACCTTCAGGTATAGCTGCCACCGCCAAACTGAAAAGTAAATAAAAAGATGTTAAACAAATACACACAAGTGCTTTTATAATATTCTAAAATTGTCAATTCAATATGGAAGAGAAAACGTATCTGCTATACTCAACCATTGTGAGTAACAGGCTCGCAAAATGACATAATTTCCCTGCATGGGGCTTATGCAGAATAGATGAACTCGATCAATGTATTTGTATTCAAGAAGAAAACTCCTGGCCTGTTTAAGAACTTCATTTAGACACCACCTTTTTTAAAAGCAAGACACTCTAATCTTAATCTAAAGTAAGACTTTAAAGAGAAACTAAACCCAAATTTTTTCTATGACGATTCAGATAGAGCATGCAATTTTAAGCAACTTTCTAATTTACTCCTATTATCAATTTTTCTTCGTTCTCTTGCTATCTTTATTTTAAAAGCAGGAATGTGATGCATAGGAGCCAGCTCATTTTTGGTTGAGAACCTGGGTTATGCTTGCTTATTGGTGGGTAAATGTAAGCCTTCAATAAGCAAGTGCTATCCATGGTGCTGAACCTAAAATGGGCTGGCTGCTAAGATTTACATTCTTGCTTTTAAAATAAAGACAGCACGAGAACGAAGAAAATTTGATAATAGGAGTAAATTAGAAAGTTGCTTAAAATGTCATACTCTATCTGAATCATGAAAGAAAAAATTTGGGTTCAGTGTCCCTTTAACCCCTTGAGTGCTAATGATGGCTCTGAGCCGTCACAGAGTTTCCCACTCTGGTGCTAATGACGGCTCAGAGTCGTCACTAGCACTCTCCCAACTTGAGGATGATCTGGGGGCTCCCACCCGCTCCTACCCTGGCGATCGGTGCTGCATAATGAAAGGCATCGCCGGGGCTTCCGTTTTGCGTGGTGACGTCACGCGCAATAAACGTGATGATGTCACCACGCAACTTTATTTAACATTAACAATGTTAAATATAGGAGCAGGGGGCATGCTGCTTAGAAGCCTGTATCTCAGGCATCTAAGCAGCTACAGACCCCCAAGACCCACCGTTGGAAAGGTAATCGCCTAACCTTTCTAACGGTGTAAGTCTTGGGGATCTGAAAGAAATAAAAAAAATATATATATATTTTTAAAAATATTAAAAATAAAAAACCCTTTAAGAAAACCTTAGCACCCAGGTGGGAAAGTGCTTAGCACTCAAAGGGTTAAGATAAATAAGGTGTAGACTGTCCCTTTAAGAATGTATTCCCAAACTACAAGGCTAACAATTAAAATATGTTTTAAAATCGGTTTAACATATAAAGAAGATACAGAATTGAACACACGATTAGAAAGTGACACTAATGCAAAAACGTGGTCTGAAATATTAGAGCATTTCATATTTGAACCTAGCTACATAAAGGATATTTGAACATAACAGTTCCTCAAATCAATTGAGGGGGGTCTTTAAGTTTTCCTAATCAAGTACTGACATATTTAACTGTATGTCATTACAATCCAGTATAATTCTAAATGTTTCTCAAAATCAGAGTGGTGCTTTTCACACTAAAGTCAGATAAGTGTCAGATTTACTGAGGAGTTAGCTCTAAGTGATAGACAATGTGTTAAAATATCAGACAAGTTTAACGCCTGTTCCTGTTTTTAGATTACAGTTTCCTTAGTAACAGGGGCACTATGAGGTCTTTATAACATTATAATCTCATTTGACAGTTGCAGAGTTCTTGACAAAAAATATAAAAAAGCAACTTTATTAAAAACTGAACACAACACACATGCATTTTTGTTTTCACGTTTCTTATTTTTAAAACATTTTATTTACATTTTAGAAAACGGGAGTTTAAATAACAAATCAAGAGAGCAACTACGTAACAGGGAGTAACCTACAAGTTTTAAAATGTACACAATGATGGAATAACATCCACAAAACTGCAAAAGAAATCTCAAAAGAAAGCTGGGGAAGGATAGGGGACAGGCAGATGGGAATTAGTCAAAATTGCATTATACCCTATAATAATCTATCTAGGGAACCCAAGTCCGCTGAGAGCTATGTGTGCAACTGTGAAGGTTTCAATGTCAGCTAATCGTCCTGCATATTGCAAGAATATAAGAGTGTTATGTCCCTTTAAATTTATAAATAACCTGTAAAGAAGGGTAGATTCCAGCAATCTTCTAGAGCCCTTTATATTGTAGGTTTCACACATCTGATTAAAGCAACATTCAGTTTGAAATATGAAAAACAAAAACAATTTTGCCATATATATTTATTTGTATTGCTCCTCTTTCCTGCAATTTAAAGGGACACTAAATACTAAATACATTTTTTGCAGCTCCCTCTGATCATTGGTGCTGCCATTATGGAACCTATGTTACATTGCATACGTACAACAACTCTCCTTTAGATACCTGCAAACACAATGTAGTGAAAGATAGATTTCAACATGGCGTCACCTATTAGTAGAGGGAGGCGGGGCATAACCTCAATACTATGCTTAAAGGGACAGGTTACTCAAAAAATGTTCCCCCTTTAATTTGTTCCCAATAATTCACTTTACCTGCTGGAGTGTATTACATTGTTTGCAAGTATTTCCAATAACCTTATAATGGCATTTGAAATAGTTTATTTAGCCTGTGGTATCCCCACCCATCCTGAAAGTTTTTGGCCTCAAGGCCAAGCTGTGTTATCACAGCCAGTAGAATAAATTACACACCCAGTGGGTTATAGAAGAGATAAGGTAATAAAATGTTAATTTTTCATTGTTCTCTCCATTAATTGGTGATTGGACAGATATAAGATAATGAAGCAGGTATATGTACACAATGTGATAAAGTAATGAGATCTGATTATACCTACAAGCTCAACCCATTTTATTAGGTTGTGGCTTCAAAACACAAAATCAGCTAATTCATATACATAAATAAGCCTTAAAAAGCAAATTTTATACATTTTATACTCTCCAGCTGGTAAAAAAGTGATTGGAAACACATTAAGGGAAAAACTATTTTATAGTATACTGGCCCTTTAAGGAATAAATTTAGTTGTAACTGGCCCTTTAAGTATGAAAATTATGAGTTTTCAAATTTTGAGAACTGAACTCTAGCAGTTGAACCTTGCGTGCCTGTGCTTAATTGTGGTTTTGCATAAGCAGTGTTCTACACAGAAAATGTTCAAGCCACCCGGCATTATAAAGTAGCCGGGTGGCATTATGAAGTAGCCCGGTGGCATTATGAAGTAGCCCGGTGGCATTATGAAGTAGCCCGGTGGCATTATGAAGTAGCCGGGTGGTATTATGAAGTAGCCGGGTGGTATTATGAAGTAGCCGGGTAGCAATATGAAGTAGCCGGGTGGCATTATGAAGTAGCCCGGTGGTATTATGAAGTAGCCGGGTGGCATTATAAAGTAACTGGGTGGCATTATAAAGTAGCCGGGTGGCATTATAAAGTAGCTGGGTGGCATTATGAAGTAGCTGGGTGATAAAAGAAGTAGCTGGTTGGCATTATGATGTAGCCAGGTCAGGGCAGTGTAATATTATATAAATGTTTTGCTATCCAAAGCACAAATTAATTGCATAATTTAACATAAATGTATTTAATGATAATGTGTGCAATACAAAAGAATACATGCCATTTTTGTCTGTTACATTTACACATTCATGTGATATGTTTTAATATAACATGTTCTGCGTTAAAGTTTAAGTTCTATAGTATTTAACTTTAAAACCTGGAAGGACTGAACCGCACTTCATGTTTGACTTTCACAAGTCATATGTAGCTATTGCTTGCTATTGTATTTGCCAATTTATCCATGCCCAATATTATTATTTATGTTGCAATGTATCACAGAGATTACAATGTCTGTAACTTGAGTGCTTTCAATAAAAAGATGTTTTTTAAAAAATGAATTTTTTTTAATATTAGCTAATTTTAGATAGTTGGTCAGTAAAATAAGCCAGGTGGTGTACCCATTAAATAGATCTTGGGGAGAACACTGATATGACCATAGCTAGCTTTGTATGCTCCAGTAACAATTTGTTTATTGCAACACTGAATACAAGGTGTTTACTGCCCCTTTATTTGTATTTTACTGTCTACTATATGAATCAAATTGTTATTCTGTTTATAAGCATTAAAAGTTTATAATTTTCCTACAGGATTAAATGTAGCATAGATAAACAGCATATTTATTTATTGTAGCTCACCTTACGCCTATGGTGAACATATCCAGTATATGTTTTCCCTGCAGCCAGCCCACAAGCATGATTATACCTAGAATGAAATAATAATTCAAGTTACAGCGTAGTGTTTAAAACAAACATTTCTGATTAGAATTTTTTAATGTAGATTTACACTTTTTAAATAGGCATTACGGCATAAATCAGTTCCTGGGTAAATGCAGATAACGAGAGTCTGATTTGTTAAAATTAAATATTTTAGCTAGTTTTAAATTCAAAACGTTTCAGTTCTCCATTGTGTGCAGAAAATTGGGAAGCAGCCAATTATACAAAGACAAAAATACCACCTGACACCTTAAGTAGGAAATTATTTTCTACCATGATAAGAGGCTGGCAAGAACAGTAAACAGGGGATATTAAACAGCTCCCTACACAAGAAATATTTTAAGCACAGCACACATTTAAAGGGACAGCCCTACTAAATTGTTATTGTTTAAAACGATAGATAACACCTTTACTACCCATTCCCCAGCTTTGCACAACCAACATTGTTATATTAATATACTTTATAACTTTAGTGCCATCAAAAATGTTGAGATCTGTGCATATCTTAAAAGGGCTAATTAAGTTAAAAAAAAAGTTTGCATAAAAAATTGTTTAAAAATTGCTGGCAAGTATTTTAAAATAATTTTCAAAAATAAGCTAAAATTAGTAACATAGCCATGATGTCTGAGTAGTTTGACCCCCCCTTATCAGTGTTTAGCATCAGAAACACAGGCATTGTATTTCAACTGAGTTCACAGCAGCTTATTGCTTCTAGACATGCTCCAGCAGATAATGAGTGTCTACTTCTGCATTCTACCAATTCAAAGGTGGATTTAGATGCAGCCATAGAAGGAATTGTGTGTGGGGAGTTAGAGCTGTACAATTCGGAAACTTAAAAGAACGAGGCACTGCAGTATAAATTTGCAGGTAAAGTAATTAAAGGGACAGTATACACTCATTTTTATATAACTGCATGTAATAGACACTACTATAAAGAATATGATGCACAGATACTGATATAAAAATCCAGTATAAAACCGTTTAAAAACTTACTTAGAAACTCTCAGTTTAGCTCTGTTAAAAAAAGCCCACTGCAAGTGGTAAATAAGACACTCCCCCCTCCCCCTTCTTTTGCATATGAAAAGACCCTTTACACAAACGGGAGCAAGCTGGAGTAGGTATCTGACGGTATTCTCATAAAACTTTGGGGCTTGGTTAGGAGTCTGAAAATCAGAAAAATGTTATTTAAAAATAAGCAAAACTATACATTTAAAAAAAACAAAACTTTATGGGCTATATAAATAGAGCTACAAAACATTTATGAAAAGAAAAAATGTGCATAATGTCCCTTTAAAGTACATAATTATTATATTTTGTCTCTATCCCAACTTGTTTTATGTCCATTTAAACCTCTAAATGTCTGCCTGTTTCTAAGCCACTACAGACAGCCTCATCACAATTTTTTCTATTTGATTTTCACAACAGAAGACTGCTAGATAACATTGTGCTCACGCCTGGGGAGTTATTTAAGAGTCCGCACAACACAGCACATATTGGCTAAAATGCAAGTCGATAATAAATAAAAAGTCATGTGATCATGGGGATGTCAGAAGATGCTTAGATAAAAGATAATCACAGAGGTAAAAAGTATATTAATATAACGGTGTTGGTTATGCAAAACTGGGGAATGGGTAATAAAGGGATTATCTATCTTTTAAAACAATAAAAATGCTGGTGTAGACTGATGTAGACTGTTCCTTACCTATAATACCAAATGAATACAAGGAGAGCTGCTTTCCTAAAATGTCCATACTCTTCTGCAGCGGGGTCTTTGGTGCCTTGAAGAATTAAACATATAGAAAGAGAAATATTTAGCAAAAACAATACGTTAATAAGAATTTATGAGTCTAAGTCTAAAGGGGGCTGATATTGGTCTTCAATTCACTACAATATGACATTGGTTATAAACAGATAACAAGGAAAACCCAATGAATGATTAATGTGACTTCTGACAATCACGATTGCTTCCTGAACACTGTCAAATAATAGTCAACAGTGCAAATAATAAATAATTTGCACACAGGGTTTGCAAGGATCATACTTTAATTGAGCAACTACAATCAATATATACACTGAATATGGATTTTACAGGGAAACGAGATGAAAAGCAATTGAGGACTGGTGTGGGCATCAATCCAGCATTAATCTGTGTCATTCTATACTTACTTCTTCGGCTTGCATCATTTTAAAGACTTCACCGAATTCTGAGTTTTCTCCTGTTCCAGTGACTATTCCCTATAAAACAAAAGAGTGAAATGTTTGCCTTACTTTAATATATTTTAATAAATATTAGTATTAACATACTTAATATTAACCCAGGGTAAACTATTTTACAATGTCTTGAAATCTTGAGTTCCAAGTTAGATTGTTGGTCTGTAAGCGTTAAATGGAAAATAAAGTCTAAATTAAAGGGCCATTATAATCGAAAAATGACATGCTATTATTTGTTATAGCATGTATTGATAAGACTAGCAACCCCTTAATGCTATGTGTTTAATCCCGCAAAGGTGGCAAGCTTTTCTCAAAACACTCAAAATACTTATAACTGAAATAGAAAAACACATTCATATGAAGATATAGGCGATTGTAAGATGCTATATGCAGAAAGCAGCGCAATGCGATTTATATTGGTTGCAGGATTTCATTTAATTGTGAAGTTTCCCTTTCCAGCGAGCTCTGTTAAGTTTAATTGGAGACATCTCGCCACTGTCCCTGCAAAGGTCAGCGTGAAAAAACACGTCTGATCTGGCAAAGTGTAGATCATCGGGCTCTAAGTGCCCATCACATAGAGAAATTATACAAAATATTTGTGTTTTTTTTTTTTTTTTAAGCATTATATTGTAAAACGTGTCTGTCCAGAACCCCACATAGCAAGATAAACCGCTCTCAAGCTAAAATGTGTTTTCCTACAAAAAAATTTTTTAGGGAAATTGCAGTACAGAGGAGAGTGGCCTTAAAGGGACATGAAACCTAAAAAAAAAAAAAATCTTTCATATATACAATTTTAAACAACTTTCCAGTTTATTTCTATTGTCAAATTTGCTTCTTTCTCTTGGTATTATTTGTTGAAGGATGCACCAATCAGCAGCTAGAACCTAGGTTCTTTGCTGCTCCTGAGCTTTCCTAGATAAACCTTTCAGCAAATGATCAGAGGAGAAGGAACAAATTAAATAATAGAAGTTGGAAAGTTGTTTAAAAATGTATGATCTGTCTGAATCATGAATTTCTAATTATGACTTTACCGTCCCTTTAAGTGTTATTGTGCTGTCTTTTTATGACATTTGTTGCAGATTATACAGTTCTACTGTATTTAATAGTTCTTTAAAAGGTCCATAAGTGTTGAAAAATTACATGCTCTAATTAGTTAGTGTATCTCCCCTACACTACTGGGGTTAAACACACAGTAGAAGCACTGTTTGGGACTCGCAATGCTGACTGGATTAGCAACGGTTTCTGCTCAAGAATAGTAGTGCTCTACGTGTCTGAGCAGCACTTTTACTGTGCGTTTAACTCCTTTTTTGGGGGCTAAACACACAGTAGTGTAGTATTGATAGTCTTAAAATGACATGCTACAACGAATTAGAGCATATTAGAAAGTGCTATTATGGCCCTTTAAATTATAAAATCACACAACATAAATAATGAAAATATACTGCTAAGTTGTTTTACTATGCATAATTAAGCATTTTATAATACAATTTCAAAGTGTTTGCTTTTATTAACAGACAACGCATATGATCTAGCTTCTAGAGAGAATAAGGTAGTATGTGTGCAACACACCACCTGTGAAACAAGCATGACAGCTTTTCGCCCTCACAAAATGTGGTTTATTCATTATCATTGCCACTCAGCTGGTTTGTGACATTACTACTACATAAGTTATATTTGTCTACGTATTTTCTTTACTCGCTCATCTTTACAGACAAGCCAGAGAGCTTTTAGTGTCTTATAATACATTAGTAGTAGAGAACCACTATTCTGGTTTTGCATGATCCCATTGGTGACTTTCAAAGCAGCAACAACACCAAACTAAAAAATTAAAACTAATTGTTGGAGGAAGAAAGAAATCAGTAAAGAAGGGAGAAAATATATTTTCTCTACTGTCTTGATATTGTTTCCATCTACTTAAGGTACCATTGAACTTGACATTTCAATAATTTGCGCTCGTTTTACTTTCTTCCAGGGAGATTTGGGTTAATACTTTTAGGCAATTTATGCAAGCTTTTGTTTACTTCACCCTAAGATTCTCAGCAGTCACATTTGTAAAGGGTGGATTATCAGTATTGTATCAACAATCATGATAGGAAAATCATTCCTTGCAATAGTAACTAAGTTGAATGAGTGCTAAACCAGAGCAGTCTCTCTCACCTGCACATGTGCTAAGAGTTTGTGATATATCTAAATATTAGTTTGTGATTGGTTAGCAGGGGTTATTTTGTTCCGGGGGACAGGGAAATCAGTGAAATGAACAAAACATAAAACAATATACTTATTTGACAAAATAAAGCTGCAGTTTTCATTGTAAAATTATTTTCAGATATGAAGGTTCAAAATCAGGTAGTTTACAATTTGTGTTTAGTGGTCCTTTAACACTGACTCACTGCCCAATCCCCAGGGCCAATAATCTAAAGCTGTGATTCTCAACAGCCGGGCCGCGGCCCACTGCCTGGCCGCGACGGCCCTACTGGTGGGCCGTGACCCGACGCTCACTCTGACAGGCCCACCACTCAACATAGCTCTGAAATTCTGGACGGGCGTTATTATCGTGTAACGGCAGGGAGCTTGACACAGCGTGAGAAGAACCAGATCGGCTCACGGGTTAGTAAGCCCACTAACACTAATGATGTAACATAATTAGGGCGGCCACTGACACCAATGAATGTCTTTTATTATAATTAACCCACTGACACCAATGCACACATTATATATATATATATATATATATATATATAGATCCCACTGACACAAATGAATTGTTATGTAATTAACCCACTGTATACTAATGAATTTATATCCCACTGACACAATGAATTATAATATAATTACCCACTGTACACCAATGTATTTATATCCCACTGACACCAATGAATTATTATATAATTAACCCACTGTACACCAATGTGTATATATATATATATATATATATATATATATATATATATACACACACACACATACAGTATATATATATATATATTACATTTCTGTACAGTGGTTTAATTATATAATTAATTGGTATATATATATATATATATATATATATATATATATATATATATATATATATATATATATAAATTCTCCACACTTTACCACCCACTCCCAATGATTACCGGGCCCTAGACAGCTCCGGCTAAAATTTACTGGGCCTTGAGTTCACTTGGCTTGAGAACTCCTGATCTAAAGGTCTCTAGGCAGGCAAGATTATTTAAGAATGCTCGCAAGTACTTCTATTTCCCTGGTGGAATTATCTAAAGCCACTTTCTACCCTAAAACAGGGTGTCTCACTAAGGGGCGTATACTGCATTTTCGTATGGGAAGGAGATGCAGACATTACAAAAATGAACAATTAAAATCGTTATTTAAAAATCATACAAAATGAATAACTGAACCATTCACATATAAATATGCAGGGGGGAAATGTACTGTTACAGTGCATCAAAAATCATAAAAAAATAAACTGTAATTTAGGTTCACTGGATATGCAAAAATCACATACAAATGTGTACTTGTTGTTTAAATATATTTTATTTTTAATGAAGGTTTCACACAGGAAAGAAATACAGCGTAATTGTTGTTTTATCGTAAAATGGGCTGAACAAGGGCGTTTCATGGGCGTATATGAAATTTGCTCTCAAATCCAAACATAAGGTGGCGAGGTTGTGACAAAATAAGCAAAATACTTAATACTTTGATTGAAAAACACATGCATGCGAAAATAAAGGCGATAATAAGATGCTATACGCAGAAAGCAGCGCAATGTGATTGTTTTTTGATACAGGATTTAATTATTATTTTTTTTAAATATTTTTTATTGAGGTTTTAACTTGGCATACATACAAACTGTGTAAGAAAGAATAAGGAAGATAATACAGTACGGAAGCATAACATGTTACACATTATTTGCTAATAATAAAGGTCACATCCCAGGTAATATCCGGAAATGAAAGCATATATGATGGAAGTTGTAGGTAACCTGATATAAAATGCCAGTCGATATGTAGGCCTTCTAAATGTAACTCATAGGCCACTCTTGGACCTCAGCTAAGTTGGTAATGAGAATAGTAGAAGGTGTCATGATTTAATGAGACCGCTTTTGGGCCTCCCACTACAGACCTCATTTTTAGAATGTTGTTAGGAACTCTTATTTATAACTAATATATGATATCAAATGCAAGAAAAATAGAATACAGTACAGTTAACCCCTATTTTCAACTATCAAGACTTATAAAGAATATATCCCAATAGAAAGAATATTGGTCGTTCTTGGACCTTTAACATTACTTACAACTAATAAGGGGACATGGTAGGGGGCATTTAATAGATATTAAGCCTAGAGGGCCACTCTTGGACACTTAGGACTATATTATGGTGCCAAGTATAGCATAAGGAATGAGTATACAGTAATAATATTATGGGGAAAGGGGAGTATAATTTTGTAATTAACATACAGAATCTAAAATATTGGTTTAGGATTATAGGTCGAGGGATATATTTTCCAATGTTTACCGGGTAAACAATATCGGGGGGGGGGGCGGAGTTTGCAGTATGGAGTTAAGAAAATTCTAGGATGCAGAAAAGTGAAGTGAAAACATAGAACTTATTATGCCTCAGGAGGAGTACATTATAACCAAATATGGACTAGTACAAATTAGCTACTATTGGTGATGTATAGAACCCACTAATCCCATGTCTTCACAGGTAATAAGAAATAGTATGGACAATTTTAACTCGTAGGCAGCAGTATTTATGAATATTATGTCCTCTACTAGACAACATATTGGTAATGTGATCACAGCAGTAAACTGAAATATTCTCCAATTGGGAGCGTCTTTAGGCAGTAAGATTCAGGTGCTCTAGTTACTATTAGCCACCCAGGCTTCATTTTGGGTCACTTAAAGTAGTGAGGTATCTAGAAATTTGTGGCAGTATAAAAACATATGAGCTAGGAGAAGTTGTATATGCATGACCACAGCTGTAAGCTACAGTGAACTAACTCTATGTAACCTGTGGTAGGGAATTATAGGACCGATGGAGAGTTGCGTACCTGCTATTGTGAGAGTAGCAATTTTGAGAGGGAGAATCCCTTGTCCCGGCCGCAGACAGTGGAGCCCACACATATTTGTTTTTATTTGACTATGATTGCTTAACACCCACCATGTCAACATAAACAGCACCCACCATAGCAATAGCAAAATGGGAACATTATAAAAACTGTAACTTGGCAGAATGTATCAACTGTTCATAATAAACTGTTCTGTAAATTGATGAAGGTGTAACATCAGAACTTCAGATCTTCATTAGCCAGTCTTTACTCTTAGCTGAGGCAACCATCCAGTCTCTCGGAAAGACTAAATGAAAGCTGTGACCTTGTGTAAGTTACCCTATGAAGCATATGAATAGTAATTTAACAGCACAAAAGTAACTATCTTCTAATGTCAAATAGGGAGCAAGTACAGATTAATATAGCTTACTAGTACATAGCAAAAAAAATCAATAAAACCATCCATATATAGGGAACATCACAGATAACTCACCTAAGGTATCAGTACAACAATTAAGCCTAGATAACAAGGCCAACCCCTGTAGACATATTAACTAAGCTAAATTTACAAATATATAAAAACGTAACTTGCAACTATCAAGCCATGAATAAACTTGGGTTTGCAGACCCACACGTCTTTCAGTTAATATTCTAAAAAACGCAGTAGAAGCCTGGGAGTGAAGAGACTGCCAAACTAGGTTCTTCATCAAGCTGACAATGTCTAGCCCACTCCACATTTTAGAGGCCTGTGTCTTTCAGCTGTGATAGGTTTCCCTCGAGGATCCAATAAGCTGGCATCTAACATTCTCAGAGACGGCACAGCCAGTCCCTGGTAGTAATGTTCTGTCGCTTTAGCTCTCCTGTGAGGCATATTCTTTCCCACATGAATACTGAACATGCTGTAGAGTTGCAGATCGTATGCCGGTACTTTCCCAACTCTTTCACCGATCACATGGGTCACTGTGGGTTCTGTAGCGATCGTCACCTCCACGCAGCCGGCACCTGGTCTTGCCATTAGTATATCTTTAGGGTTAGTGCAGTATTCGGTTTCAATTTGCTTTCCTACTATTCCAGGGAAATATTGCTCAACTGATTTAATTAGTTGGGAGACATGCTCCTCCAGAATTTTACAGATAGTCTCCTCCCAAAGCTGCATCACTGCCTCCATCTTAAAAGCTAGTATGGCCGTTTCTCTAACATTTGTTGACCAGTCGGATTTATGGTGTAACTGTTATATAGAGAAAGCGGATCGTTACCAGTTTCATAATGTAATAGATTGCTGCATAGGGTTTGCGTGAGTGTGTTGGCCGGTTCTCAAGCCATTCAATGTCACAGCTCTGCGCTCTGTTTAACACCACGAGGGTAAGGCCGCAAGTGCTTGTCGGTTGTTCTTCTTTTAAGTTGCTGTGCGGGAATCATCGGGGTTTGGAACCACCCTCACTGTCTTCATTGGGGTATTGGTCGGTAGAGGGGTCACATTGCAAAATGTAGGATAGCTGTATTAAGCTTTAAAATATAAGTTAGTCTCGAAGCTCAAGCAATGTGCGTCTGATCGGTTCAGGTTTAAGCTCCGCCCCCCAGGATTTAATTTTTAAAGTGCGCCTGCTGCACACTACTAGCTCTCAGCATGAAATCTAATTCATTCTGCCTATTTTCCCTTGATAAAGGCTCACATAGGGATTTTTTATTATTATTATTTTGATGTTTCAAGAAAGTTAAGTTTTTCAAAATCAATATACATGTACATAAAGAAATAAGCACTCTGGCAATTATTATTATTATTATTTTTTTTTTACTTATTTATTTTTATTTTAGAGGCGAGAACTCACTGTTGCACTTCTGATTAATTTATAGCCAGAGATAGATATAATAAATAAATAAATACATTAGATAAATTAAACTGAAAAAAAAATAATTAGATTAGGACACACAGATTAGCTAGACAAACATATATCCATTAGTCATACTTTTGTTCACAGTTCTTACACTGACAATTTTGCAATTAAGATACATTATTTTATTTTACTAACCTTAAAATTTTCACTATAAACTTGCTAAATCCTGTGGAATCACACTGCATCTCATTACCATTTAACTGGGAAAAGCTTCAAGCTTAAAATGTTTTATTGTTTGTGAAAACTACAAATAATGTACAAAAGAAATCATTAAATAAAATGCCTGCTTATCTTCTCCTCATGAATCAGCCAGGTTTGATGCGTGTTGTTATCCATGAAATTAAATTATCAAAGAGGACATAATGTATTGGCATTCACTGCAAATCTCTCAGATTTCTCCTGCAACAGACTATTCCACAATGAAGGTGCCTCTGAAGGATTAAACATTCATTCCAATGCTTTTTAGAATCTCAGACTCTTAATATAAAGAGCTCATTAAATAAAATGTTGTGGGTTTTTTTTCTTGACTGCAGCAAATTGTCTTTTTGCAAGAGTTGAAGTATTCTGCACGAGACGCCTTCATCACAGTAAAGATGTGGTACACAAAGCTGTAGGTGTACTGTACATCATCTTATTTTCACAAACTGTATGAATTATATGCAATGCTACTATATCTTTAGTTAGAAAAAATAATATTCTTACCTTTGCTTTACCACATCGGACTAGTGTTCCCATGAAGGCTATGTTACTTCTTGATGTTAGGTCTCCATTAGTGGCAGATGGCTGGGGAGCTGTTGACTTGGAGCAAGGAGCAGTTTCCCCTGTTAAACTGGACTCATCAACAGAGAGATCCATTGCCTGACAGAAAACAAAAATAATATTACTGATCAGTATGTACAAAATCTAAACACTAGATACACACATAAAATGCAGGGGAAAAAAGAAATTAACTTTTCATTGGTCACTCACATAGCAGCACTCAGGGGAAAGTTTGTTTCCCAAGGAGGGCAATTAAGAGCTTCACTATAAAGCACATAAATTATTATAGGGTGCTTTTATTTTATTTCCCTTAACACATAACTGGAACCTTAACACACAAGTGTGGGGGGTAACATTTTGTAAATGCTATTCTATGAATAAGCCAAGATAAGGAAATTGCCCCTCTCTTGGCTTGCTATAGTTCCCTTTCACCAAACAAAGCCTCAAAAAAAAAAAAATGGTATAAAAAAGAAATTCATTCCATACTCAGGGTCCATTTAAAAAGTGTGTGGTCTCCAGACACTAAATTCATACACTACTTTACCTGTGTTCCCCTGGCACCTTTACTTTAAATCTGCATTGATTACAATATTTTACTACTGTTAATGCAAAATCATAAGGCATAAATATAAAAATCACATGACTCTGTAACCAGATTCATTTCTAATCTAATATTGTGAAGCATTTGCCGGAGACTTGTGTTAATGACTTAAAACTAAAGTCTGTATTGTGGTGTACAACAATATTTTTTCACTGACTGTTATATAGATTAAAAACGTTTCCAAAATATAAAATGTGTCTGAATTAGAATTCCATAAGTGTCTTTATTCTGAATTCTAGTAAAGTCATGATGAGCTATTAGACAAAAACAATAGGTGTGCGCACCAAATGATAAATATATTTTTGCTCCTCTTGTTATTATCTCATTTCTGCCTGGCAGTCCACAACAGACATGACAATAAATTGCCAGGCATAACTAAGATCTTATATAAAAAAAAAATAATAATTAAATGTAAAGCTTACACTTTCCTAGCATTTACAATTCAACAGTTAAAAAAATTAAAGTACTTAATGAAATGCCTGGATGAAATGCCATTGCACAAACTTCCCAGAAAGGAAAAGTAGAAATGGCTTTCAATTATGTTGCCAGAGAATAGGTTTATGTGTGGGAGGTTGATGACAGGTTTTCAAGCCAAGTGTAGAGCGGATGCTCATCTTTCCCTTAAAGGGACAGTAAAGTAAAAATTAAACTTTCATTATTCAGATAGTTATGCAATTTTAAACAACTTTCCAATTTACTTTTATCATCAAATTTGCTTAATTGTCTTGTTATTCTTTGTTGAGAGCTAAATCTAGGAAGGTTCAAATTGATTTCTAAACCATTGAAGACTTATCTCAGTGAACTTTACTGCTTTTCACAGTTAGACACTGCTAGTTCATGTGTGCCATATAAATAGTATCGTGCTCACGCCTGTGGAGTTATGCAGGAGTCCGCACTGATTGGCTAAAATGTAAGTTTGTAAATAGCAGTGAGATAACGGGGCAGTCTGCAGAGGCTTAGGTTATCACAGAGGTAAAAAGTGTATTACTTTAACAGTGTTGGTTATTCAAAACTGGGAAAAGGGTAAAAAAGAGATTATCTATATTTGAAAATACAAGTTTTCAAGTAGACTGATCCCCAAAAAGCAAAACTTTGTAGAATCCTTAGCACAACAGGGGCAATACTAAGCTTATCACAGGGGTGCTGCTATACATTTCAGGTGAACTTGTGCACTTACTCCAAAAGGGCATGCTGGGCAGACTGCAGTAGCAGCAGCTGCCTCAAACACTGGTAAAGCCTGTATGGCACGCTTATCCACTATCATGACTGTGAATAAGAATACAACCATCTTACAGTCATACACCATCTAAGGTACAAAACAGTGAAGAAATGGAGAGAAGCTGCATGAGGGATACGTTTGTGAAATAAGTCTAGATATGGAAATTACAGTATGATATAATGTCTGCTTATTTTGGCTCAGCAAAGACATGTCAAAGTGGTAAAATGCGAAAGCTGCTTTATATAGATCCTTTAGAAAAGATATCTGCCTCAGTCCATGTAATGAAAACTGCCCTTGTAGAATGAGCTCAACCATTTGAGAAATAGGTAACTTAGGCTCAAATGATATAGTGAATAATCTTTGCTAATAAACTTCCTTTTCAATGTTCCTGCTAAAATGAATCCCCCAGCCTTTTGTCTTGTTGAGATATAAATGGAGACAGCAAACTATGGGAGATATAGGAGACAAGGAATTAACCAAAAACTTCCTATCTGAACAGACTGACAAATAAAAAACAGTCATTAAAAGATTCCAGAGGGATGTGTGGTTCAAACTGAGATGGCTTCAAACAACAGAGGTAAATTCCATGAAAGCCCTACAGATTTAAACTTGAGTTGCACATGAACAACTGCTTCAAATAATTGTTATACAAGAGACTTCTTAATCCAGTAAATGGCAAGAAACCTGGACTTTCAGAGCACATTAAAAAGGGACATTAAACACTTTGACATGGTAATATAAAATGATAAATCGCAAAAAGAAGTATAGAATATACTTTCATTATTTATTTTGTCCCCTATAACTGTAATTCCACTCTGAAATTGTAAATTTTTCAGTTTCTATTTGAAATAGAAGTGCAAAACAGAATTATTGACTGCACATTCTAGTTACCTATTTATAACTGTATCTAATTGGCCACAGCAGAGAATGTAACTTATGTTACAACATGGCAGCTCCCATTGATTTATAGAAACTAAAATGTTACACTTATTTTAGCACTATTTAAAGAACTAAAGAAACTTAAAAAAAATGCATCTATATGTTATTCTTAGACTAATCTTTTCTTTGAATGCATCATTCTATCTAGCATTTATTTAGTGTTTAATGACCCTTAAACCAAGACCTTTTGTGAATCCATAATGTAAAAATTTGAGGATGTTAATATAGTTCCATCTAAAACAGTCTCAGGTCATGGTAATCACAGAGTTGTTCTTTTCCTTTTTTTCTTTTTTTTTTAAGGAACATTGCGCAAGACTTTAGACACCTCTCTAAATGACATACACCTACAGTATCAGTATAATAACTGTCATAAGACTTCCCTGTGGGACTGTGGCAAACAAGAGATCCTTTGGCAGTTGGCATTATGCAGTTGCTAGTGTGCATGTAGCCTTTTGATTAACCCATTAAGTCTAAAGTGCTTTTACAGTTGTATTCACAGTCCATAAAATCTACTTGAGAAACCCAAGAAACATATTCTCAAGCATACATGGTGCCTGCACACTGGGGCCTTTTGCAAGGTCACAGGTTGTGTCCCGACAATACTTAACTAAATAGACACTTGAAGTTGGAAGCATGTTATAGCAAGAGATATTCATTTATAACTATCTATAAATAAAGAGATGGTGAAGGTAACAAGCTCCAGGGGAAGGTGTTTTTTTGCCAACAACAGAGATTAGAGGCTTTAGATCTACAATTGCTGAATATAAATATACAATAGAGTGAGAGAAAGCAGCTTTATTCACAATATGGACATCATTTTGTTTCAAACTAACATTCTTTTAGATTGACCAAAGAAAACATTGATTACAAAATCCCTTCAATTTTGAGTCCTGGCAGAAGAAAAATAAGCAAAACACATACGCTTTGTCAGCAGTGCAAGTGTTAAAAGCAACCACACTACTCTGGTAGAACGGTAGGCTTTTTTTTTTAGTATCCCTTGGGCTTCTGAAACTTGACAGTATGATAGATCACAAAACTTAATGCTGGATTCACACACTCCCGTTGAATTCTGATAAACCAAAGCCAATGCCATGTAAGGTCAAAGCTAAAAGTACTTGAATAAGGTATAGAATTAGAAATACAATGCTTAAAAGGAAAGCTTGTTTTTAATAGATCAATAACTTTAGTTTCAGATAATAAAATGGTGAAACTGAAATCTTCAAAAGAGAATTTTTAATCAATGAAGAAATAAAAGTAATAGTTAACCATTAAAATATGTATTTTTGTTTAGAAGGAAATTAAACAAGCATAGAAAAGCTTAAAAGACACAGTAAAGATCTTGCAATTGCAATATATCACTGCTGATTCTCAATATATTAAAAGGGATATAAAACTAGTTCATGGTTGTAATAAAAAAGAAGTAGGTTATACTTAACAGAAGTATTTGCTATATCAATTGTGCACAATTTTAAAAAGGATTTTAGCTTTTTTTAAATTGTATTTAATTTGTAAATGGTCAATTACACCCTGTCACAGCTCCACAAGGGGGTTGTGGTATCTATAGGAAGTAAAAGAAGTAGTTTTTCCTTTGATGTGGTTGCTATGAGAAACCTGCCCAAGCCCATGATCAGTAGACAACTTTTGCTGTACAACCATGTGACAGTATAAGTGTTTTGTACTGTCAGATCTCATCTCACTATAAGTAGTGGCGACACTGAGAATGTCTAAGTGCTAATTTTGCAAGAAAACAATGAAGATTTCTTTAAACACTTGTGTTTACTCTGGTTTATTTATTTATTTTACTTAAGGAAAGATCCTGAATGTTACAAGAGCGGATTAACACCTCATTTGTTGCAACAGTTTATCAATGGTCAAACTCCACTCACTTTCCTTATTTGGAGGAGTTAATTAAGACTTGAGTCTGGAGAAGACCGCACTTGTCACTGTTGCCGTCTTAACAAAACTTACATTTTTGGCTTTAGCAGAAATTACAACATAAACTGCAAATCTGGGATAAAACTCAAAATCTGGGACAGATTTGTGGTAAGGTTAGGCATGTGAAGCCTGCCATGTGCTCTTTCAGTTGTCAGGGCTGGAAAACCAACAATTTTCAGACTTAAATTACAAGAAAATGTGGCAAAATAAATCATGACAGCATATTGCAAAGTTTTTTTACTATGCATAATTAAGTATTTTATATTAACCCCTTAAGGACCACAGCACTTTTCCATTTTCTGACCGTTTAGAACCAAGGCTATTTTACATTTTTGCAGTGTTTGTGTTTAGCTGTAATTTTCCTCTTACTCATTTACTGTACCCACACATTTTATATACCATTTTTCTCGCCATTAAATGGACTTTCTAAAGATATCAATATTTTCATCATACCTTATAATTTACTATAAAAAAAAAAAAAAATCTGAGGAAAAAATTTGAAAAACAACACACTTTTTCTAACTTTGATACCAAAAACATCCGTGCTAAATAGTTTCTAAATTTTGTCCTGAGTTTAGAAATACCCAATGTTTACATGTTCTTTGCAAGTTATAGGGCAATAAATACAAGTAGCACTTTGCTATTTCCAAACCACTTTTTTCAAAATTAGCGCTAGTTACATTGGGACACTGATATCTTTCAGGAACCCTTAAATATCCCTTGACATGTATATATATTATTTTAGAAGACATCCCAAAGTATTGGTCTAGGCCCATTTTGGTATTTTTCATGCCACCATTTCACCGCCAAATGCGATCAAATAAAAAAAATCGTTCACTTTTTCACAAACTTTAGGTTTCTCACAGAAATTATTTACAAACTACTTGTGCAATTATGGCATAAATGATTGTAAATGCTTCTCTGTGATGCCCTTTGCTCAGAAATAGCAGACATACATGGCTTTGGCGTTGCTTTTTTGTAATTAGAAGGCCGCTAAATGCCACTGCGCACCACATGTGTATTATGCGCAGCAGTGAAGGAGTTAATCAGGGAGCTTGTAGGGTTAATTTTTGCTTTAGTGTAGTAGACAACCCCAAGTATTGATCTAGGCCCATTTTGGTATATTTCATGCCACCATTTCACCGCCAAATGCGATCAAATTTAAAAAAAAAAAACTTTACATTTTTCACAATTTTAGGTTTCTCACTGAAATTATTTACAAACTGCTTGTGCAATTATGGCACAAATGGTTGTACATGCTTCTCTGGGATCCCCTTTGTTCAGAAATAGCTGGCATGTATGGCGTTTTTTGGTAATTTAGAAGGCTGCTAAATGCCGCTGCGCATCACACATGTATTATGTCTAGCAGTGAAGGAGTTAATTAGGTAGCTTGTAGGGAGCTTACAGGGTTAATTTTAAAACTATTAGAAGTGAGAGTAAGTGCGCTAAAAAGCTAAAAGGTATCCGTTGAAAATTTAAAAGTGTATACTATTCGTCTGACATGCTAGGGTTATTCTTGGAAGTATATTCACATATGTGTAAAAAAAAAAAAAAAAAATGACAGTAAAATTCCTATAAAAATATATATATATATAAAATATATATATATATATATATATATATATATATATATATATATATATATATATATATATATATATATATATATATATATATATATATATTATGTTTAAGAATGAGTTAATGTATCTTTAACGTCTTAAGGAGGTAATAATCCTGGAGACAACAGTGTACTCATATTTATTTATTTTACCATTTGATTTTAATTTTGGAGAATAAATCCCTTTTAAATTGAATGTGACATTAGCATTGTCTATTAGTAAGTTCTAGGTTTCATTATTGCTTTATAACCACTGAGCACTAATTTATAGATTTATATTTTGTGTGGATGATACACTCACACTTGTAGATAGAGATATACTTATCTTCTTTGATATTTTGGTACACAATATATTTTTAATACTTATAGATTTTTTGATTAATAACACACTTCACTGCTATCTCCAGGATATATATATATATATATAAGTGTTTAAGAATGAGTGAATGTATCTTTATTTTATTTTTTTATAGGAATTTTACTGTCTTTTTTTTTTACACATATGTGAATATACTTCCAAGAATAACCCTAGCATGTCAAAGGAATAGTATACACTTTTAATTTTCAACGGATACCTTTAGCTTTTTAGCGCACTTACTCTCACTTCTAATAGTTTTACTTTCACTTGAAAAGAACGAAGGATCTTTTCATATTGTAATTTGTGTGGTATCCTTTTTTATATATCCAGCGCTCTACTTATTATCTTACATATTTACAGGGTTAATTTTAGCTTTAGTGTAGAGATCAGCCTCCCACCAGACACATCCCACCCCTTGATCCCTCCCAAACAGCTCTCTTCCCTCCCTTTTTTTTTTTGGGGGGGGGGGGGGGGGGGTTGGGGTTTTAAAAAAAAAAAAAAAAAATCTTCTGCTGTGTAGGATTCCCCCCTTAGCCCCCCACCCCCAAACAGCTCTTTAACAACCCCTCTGCCTTATTGTGCGCCATATTGGGTACTGGCAGCTGTCTGCCAGTACCCAGTTTGAAATAAGAGAGGTATTATTTTTATATTTTATTTTAAAAGTATTGCTTCATTTCTGTAGTGTAGCTGCCCCCCCCCTCAACATCCAACCCCCCACCCTCTACCAGATCCCTTAATTTTAAAATCCCACACTTCCCAGTCGTCTCTCCCACCCTCACATCTACAGCATATTGATGTCTTTTGTAGGGATCCCACGCTGGCGCACACCCGCACGTGATCCCGCCCCCCTCCTCCACCGATGAGCTCCCACCCACCTCCCTGGATGAGCTCCCACCCACCAACAATAACGGCCATCAATGGCTGATGCAGAGAGGGCCACAGAGTGGCTCTCTCTGCATCAGATGGCTAAAAACAGTTATTGCATGATGCCTCAATATCGAGGCATCACTGCAATAACATGAAAGCAGCTGGAAGCGCTTCTACCGCTTTCAAAGACCAACAACGTACGGGGTACGTCCTTGGTCGTTAACTGCATATTTTTGCAGGACGTACCCCATACGTCGTTGGTCGTTAAGGGGTTAAAATCTCAAATTGTTTACTGTCCATTTAAAAGTATATGAAACACCAAAAAAAATGTTTTGTGATTCAGAGAGAGCATACCATTTTCAAAGAGTTTCCAATTTACTTCTATCTTCAAATTTGCTTCATTCCCATGATATTCTGTGTTGAAGAGATACCTAGTCAGGTATCTGTGGCACTACATGGCAGGAAATAGTGCTGCCCTCTAGTGCTCTTGCAAATGGATAACATTCTTGCAAAACTGCTAATAAATAGTGCCAGAAATGCACTGGTTCCTAAGCTTACCTCCATGCTTTTCAACAAAAGATACCAATTGAACAAAGAAAAAATGATAACAGAAGTAAATAAGAATGTTGTTAAAAATTGCATGCTCTATCTGAATCATGAAAGAACAATTTTGGGTTTCATATCCGTTTAAGCAGCCTACTGTCCATTAAAACAGCTTGCACATAAGGTTTGCACAGTTCCGCATTCCATGGACTATGAACTGCACTTAACCCTTTCAGTATGATGACGCACTTCCAGTACGTAGCTGAAGCACGTGGGCACTTCTGGTGCCCACACAACCAGAGGAAATTAGGTTGCCATGGTACGGAATACATTACAAGATGAAGTTTGTATATCAGTGTGCAATTGCTAAGTTTATTTCTTTACACTGATTGGATGATTCAATGATCATGAGATTAAGGGGTTTCTATAAAGTATGTTTTAGTCACATTTATGCTCTGTCTGAGGAAGGGGAGGTTTATCCCTGAAATGTCACAATAAATATCATTAAAGGATGGGCGAGTAATGAGTATTTTCTCATATATATAGAAAACGCAGCAGCAAGTCAGAACATTGAAGGAAAATCATTTTAGGAACCAGTAAGCACATTTATATAGATTGAAATGAAACAATCTAAAAAGTTTATAAACAAAAATAACATTTCACAATGCAGTGGTATGTTTGCTTCCAAAACTTGTTAAGCCCTGACCCAGATCATATAAAATATTCTTAGCAATAAAAATGTAATAATAAGTAACATACGCTATTAACTCAAAAACGTTACTGTACAATAGTATTTTCATTTAAACAATTACATATTTTATCAACAATAAAAACAATTCAGGGGACGGCAACACAAAAATTAAATGCTCTAATTTGTTAGAGCATGCAAACTGCAATAGTGTCCTTTGGCAACTATGGGGTCGATTCAATTTTTTTTTTTTTCCGATAGCGGAGTTGAACACAGACGAGCTTGATAACTGCCACCGGATTCGATCCCCATTTTCATACAAATGCACCCTGAACTACCGATAACGGCTGTCGATCAGCAAACACTGGAACCGACACACTAAATAAAACAACCGCACAAATCTAAAATGGTGAATTTGCACTATTCTTACCTTAAATCACATACATAACACCTCCACAACCAATCAATGATGAACATGCAACATGGCCCCTTATCAGTGAGCACTTCCTTTTATATTGGGTTAACTGGGTTATTTAGTTATAGGTCCCTCCTTTCTTATGCCTTACTTACAAAACCCCTTTCAAAACTTGTTCTAGCTGACCAATATAATCAATATTCAATCCTCTGAGCCCCCCATAAATTGAGAGAGCATGTTTGCAATTTCTCCCTTAATTCTGCTTCACTATATTGTTGCATCATTGGTTAATTGTTAGGACGCCTTGCATCTGCAAACCATTTTGTTCAACTATATTCACCCTACTATTCCAATAACCATTTGCATCTAACATATGCATGTCCTTGCGTGCCTAATTTATGAGCTATTATTTGGTGGTTTGGCCCGAGAGTGACCCATATTTGTCTTTAGGTATAGTCTTACATTTTGGAAGGGACATTAGGGTATACTGGATAAAATGCATGGCTGGGGGTTACCTTTCAATATTCTAAAATATCAAAGCTTATGTTGTGGTTGTAGAATGTGCTGTTATCTATTTTTATGGAGAATACCTAGGCTACAGTTGGATTACAGTTACTTCTGCAAACACTTCCCCACAGTTTGATATTTCCCACTGCTATGAATGTTTGCAGAGAACTAATATTTTATACAAGTCGGTTTTTGTACAATCTGCCTAGTGAGCCATAGGTTCCGTTAGTTGCACTCATAGTTAAAATCCATGCTTTTATGTTAAAAATATGAATACGGTTCTTCAGCTAATCCGTACGTATATTTACTATATTTTCATTGTAGTACTATCAGTTGCTAAATACGCTTATTTTACCAAGTGGCCTATATGTAACTACCATATACCGTAATATTAAAGATGTATCTAATCCAAGAGTGACTAGTCCAGTAGTTACCACATAGCTAATAAAATCTATAATAGATTATAAATTATGTGCCATGGTTCAAAAGTGACCGTATATCACTCTAGTTCTTTTATCTCCAGCAATTCAAGATATATTGCATAGGTTCATGAGCAGCCTATACACTATTTGGGAGGTTTATAAAACTATATATCATTCTAGTTTACCTCCATCGATACTAGATATTGCAAGAGTGGCCTACTAATAGCATAGGAGGTTTCTATAAATATATAACAGGAGGTTTCAGTTGTACTTGCCTATTATTCCTTGGTTTATATGTCATTATATGAATAGGTTTGTATTATTGTACCTATATTGCTATACTTGGCGACTATAGTCTCACCAATTTGTAACTGTTTTGTATATTTTCGCATTATGGTACAAAAATTGTTCTTATACCTGTTTATATTGAATTGTGGCAAATATCTAATGTCAATTTTGTTAAAAACCTCAATAAAAAATAAATAAAAAAAATATTAACCTCATTATTAAGGGGTCTACTCGGTTCTCTACTATCTCAGGCCTTGCTGCCCATGCACCATGTGAGTTCCAAGAGTGGCCCTTTAGTACATGGAAGGAACTATAGCAATTGGAGGCCTGTTCTACATTTTCCCTAATGCACTGCTTGATTGTTAATTGACCTCCTTACCTTTATTTTGTTATACATGTCATTTTGAAAACTATGATGTTGGCAAATTGGTTGACTTTAATAAGGATATTCAACATGCTGTTGTACACAAGCTACTTTATTGTATGCTTGAAATGTCATTAGCAATGTTTGCATACACAGGTAGGCTTATAAAAAGCAATGTACTATTGGGAACTAGCTAGTGATTGAGGTTATAGTTATACACAAGCAATAATTCAAAATAAACTGTTCTAAGAGTGTTTTTTGCCCTTTTATGTCTCTTTAAGGGTAGAATTGTAATACAATGTCCATTCATCTGTAAAAAATATAGTTAATTAAACTACTACACTATTGTATATTCATAGCAGATTGTTTTTGTCTGCTTCATGCTTTAAACTAAGCTATGTATTAGCTCATTCTTGGGATACTGTTACCAAGATAATGAAATATTCTAAATATTTAGTCTGCTAATCTGCTAACAGCCATTTGCCTATCAACAATCCCTGTACTGCACGTCTGAGAGAAATGTCAAAAGCCGGATAAAGATTATTTTAAGTGACTCGGCAAAAAGCACCGAGGAGAATATTGATCTAAATGAATGATTCTATAACTAGAAGCTGTCTGTTTTAAGGTCATTCCAAAGTGTAGTGTGAAATAAACGTGTGTTACCAGTAATATGGCTTTAAAACATTTGCACCAATAAAATAAGCCCATGAAGTATTATTACAATTCCGCATATATTTTGTCCCCATCTTTTCTCATCATGCTGAGTTGTAACAAATTATTACTCCACTCTGTCTCTCTCCAGAAATCAGATACAATTCTAGCTAGCGGCTTAAGGTGCAGTAACACCATCAGACAGTAGGCCATTAGAACGGATAATATATCTCCTTGTTTGAAGCCGTTATCGAAGATAAAATGAAGCGGAGAGAGAAGATTACTCCTGCTGCAGTGTTGCTCTATTACTGTAAAGCTCCCCTCTTAATCAGCGCAAGCAGAAAATAGCAGAACATGTGGTGATATATTCTAATCTGTAGAAAATGGAATAGCTAAGCTTTCAATAAGAACAAAAGGAATACAAGTCAAAATTAAACTTTTATGATTCAGACAAAGAATGTCATTAAAAGAAAACTTTCCACTTTACTTCTATTATTACATATGCTTCATTATCTTGGTATCCTTTGTTAAAGAGTAAATATCAGTAGGCTCAGGAGTGTACATACATGTGTCTTCACCTCTCTTTGGTAGCAGTGTTTGCAAAAATGTATAAGATTGATACAAATATTGTTGCAAACACTGCAGCACGCTCCTGAGCTCCTGTGAGCATACCTAGCTTTAGTCTTCGACAAAGGATACCAAGAGAATGAAGCATATCTAATAGATGTAAAATGATTTTTTTATTTTTTTTTATTGGATGCTCTATCTAAACCACTGGTTTTCAAACCTGTCCTCAGGCCTCTCTAACAGGCCAGATGTTGAGGATATCTGAACTGGAGCACAGATGAAATAATCAGATGATTAGTATATATGGTTATTTTACCTGCTCTCACCCAAGGAAATCCTGAAAATCTGGCCTGTTGGAGAGCCCTAAGGACAGGTTTGAAAACCAGTGATCTAAACCAAACAGATTAATTCTGACTTTACTATTCCTCTGAAATACAAACTAGTCACTTCAAACGCTTATCTGAAATAGCGCTGCATACGCTTATCTGAAATAGCGCTGCATACGCTTATCTGAAATACCGCTGCATACGTTTATCTGCAATACCGCTGCATACGCTTATCTGCAATACCGCTGCATACGCTTATCTGCAATACCACTGCATACGCTTATCTGCAATACCACTGCATACGCTTATCTGCAATACCACTGCATACGCTTATCTGCAATACCACTGCATACGCTTATCTGCAATACCACTGCATACGCTTATCTGCAATACCACTGCATACGTTTATCTGCAATACCACTGCATATGCTTACCTGCAATACCACTGCATATGCTTATCTGCAATACCACTGCATATGCTTATCTGCAATACCACTGCATACGCTTATCTGCAATACCACTGCATATGTTTATCTGCAATACCACTGCATATGTTTATCTGCAATACCACTGCATATGCTTACCTGCAATACCACTGCATATGCTTATCTGCAATACCACTGCATATGCTTATCTGCAATATCACTGCATATGCTTATCTGCAATACCACTGCATATGCTTATCTGCAATATCACTGCATATGCTTATCTGCAATACCACTGCATATGCTTATCTGAAATACCGCTGCATATGCTTATCTGAAATACCGCTGCATATGATTATCCAAACAGATTAATTCTGACTTTACTATTCCTCTGAAATACAAACTAGTCACTGCATATGTCACTAGTCACTGCATATGCTTATCTGCAATACCACTGCATACGCTTATCTGCAATACCACTGCATACGCTTATCTAAAATACCACTGCATACGCTTATCTAAAATACCACTGCATACGCTTATCTGAAATACCACTGCATACGCTTATCTGAAATACCGCTGCATACGCTTATCTGAAATACCAGGACAACTACAGAACCACTCTATCCCTCCTCAGCAAGCAAAACCCAACACATAGTTAAAGTTCTTTTCAAAGGATGCTCTAGAGAAATGCACAGCTGGTATGCCTGTTAGACGTGACATATAACAGTTACTATGTATACAACATGAATGCAGTCAAATTTAAAGTAAATAGAATTATGGACTTGTATACTCTGCTGAATTCATACATATGAATTAATTTATATAAATTTAGAAAAACACAAATATCATTATTGGTAAAACTGGTGTTTTTTTAATTTAAAAAAAATTAACATAATCACATTTGAAACGGTTACTGGGAAATCTAGAATTAAAGAGTAAGCCAATGCAGTTTACGATAAGGGGAACAACTAGGTTTCAACATGCCCATTACTTTATAGAAAATAAACCTTAACACATATATTCTAATATAATTAACAAATATATCTTGCAAACTATTCTCAGACTAATCTTTGCTAAAATATATCACTATGTCTAACATTTTACTGTTTACTGCCTTATAAGTTGTTAACTTTTTTTTACAAAATACCACATTATGGATTTGGCAATAGCAAAAGCCTGCTTGTTCAATTTGGGCACTCATTTGAGGCGTGTCAGTTAAAAGGGATATAAAATACATTTTCATTATATATGCATAGAGCAGATCTATCAATTTGCGAACCTGTCTGATCAACAAATTGCGGTGTAGAATGTAGAAGAGTTAGATTTGTAAAATTAGAGTTTTTAGTGTAGTAATACAGAAAATGGTGCAAAGTGTTATGTTTAATCATTTTATATTACAGTCTCAAAGTGTTTCTTTTCCCTTTACAGTGTGACCCAATAATATTCCCAAAACCAGTTATTTCAATGCATTGTGTAATGGTGGACCAAGATTATAACAACTCTGTTATACATTGAAGGCTTTAAGATATTTGTACTGCTGTCTAATTTATAGATTAACTGGTCCGACATTGCAACAAGGTGAGCTTGTCTAGTCAACTTTAGTTACTAAAGGGGAGGAGGAGAGTATCTACAAGATCTGGCTAATAAGATCATTTTGAATAAAAACCAACACAAGCTGCTAAAGAAAAAAAATTCAGTAAAATAATTTAGAGCAAAAAAAAAAAAAAGGAAAGAAAAGAAAAGCACACACAGTTTTCCACTTTACTTCCGTTATCAAATTTACCGTATTCTCTTGGTATCCTTTGCGGAATAAGAATCCTATGTAGGCTAAAAGGAGCTCAGGACATGTCTTTAGTACTCTATGACAGAAGTGTTTGCAACAATGTTTGAAATAATATTATACATTGTTGCAGACAATGCAGCCAGAGAGTTCTAAAGACATTTGCATGCTCCTCAGCTCATATGATCCTACTTAGGTTTACTCTTCCAACAAAGAATACCAAAAGAATGAAGCACACTGTGGCAGACCCTAGAGGACTATATGGCAATAGTGTCTGCAACAATGTTTGCGACCATTTTATACATATAGTTATCGGGACAAGTGCAGATTCCTGAGCCTACCTATGCTCTCCTAGAAAAGGGTCCAAGTTTCAAGATACCCAAAGAAAGAGGTCAATTTGATAATTAAAGGGTTTTTTTCATGGTGTAAATGAAAGTTTAATTAGAATTACAATGTATGAGAATGTAATACATAGTGGATTCACATCATTACAGGGACACAAAATCCAATGTTTTTCTTTCAGATAAACCATACAATTTTAACAACTTTCCAATTTTCTTCTATTATCAAATTTGCTTCATTCTCAGTATCTTTTGTTGAAGAAGCAGCAATACACTATTGGAAGCTAGCTGAACACATCAGGCGAACCAATGACAAGAGGCATATATGAGCACCAATCAGCAGCTGTTTCTCCTGAGTTTACCTACATATGCTTTCAACAAGGGATACCGAGAGAACAAAAAGCAGATAATATACGTAAATTGTATGCTCTATCTGAATCACAAAATTAAAAAATGGGTTTAATCCGTTTAAGAGTAAAGTTATACTTCTAAAAAAACAAAAAACAATAGCTATAACAGGGAGCATTACACCATAAGTGGACTCGATATTAGACGTAGTGAAGTCTCTTCTGAAACTTACAATTAATATAGGAATCCCAGAAAAAACATAAAATTATGCTTACCTGATAATTTCATTTCCATCGAGGGGAGGAGAGTCCACAGCTTCATTCATTACTGTTGGGAACATATACCTAAGCTCTAGAGGACACTGAATGAAACCAGGAGGGCAAAAGGCGGACCCCAATCTGAGGGCACCACAGCCTGCAAAACCTCTCTCACAAAAACAGCTTTCGCAGAAGCAAAAACGTCAAATTTGTAAAACTTTGTAAAAGTGTGCAAGGAGGATCAGGTAGCCGCCTTACAAATTTGCTCCATAGAGGCCTCATTCTTGAAGGCCCAAGACAAAGCCACAGCTCTAGTTGAATGAGCCGTGATCCTATGAGGAGGCTTATGTCCCGCTGTCTCATAAGCCAAGCGAATCAAGCTCCTCAACCAAAAGGACAAAGAAGCAGCAGAGGCCCTTTGCCCCTTGCACTTCCCAGAATACACCACAAAAAGAGATGTAGACTGTCTGTGTCCTAATCCTTCTTCTTCTAAGGAGAGGTTACTTCATAACCTGGATGTGGTTTCAAAGAAGGAACAACTATTTCCTGATTGATGTTACGGTTAGACACCACCTTGGGGAGAAACCCCAACCCAGTGCGAAGTACAGTCTTATCCGCATGAAACACCAGATAAGGAGGATCACATTGCAAGGCAGCTAGTTCAGATAGTCTGCGTGCCGATGCAATAGCCAACAGGAAGAGAACCTTCCAAGACAGAATCTTAATGTCTATGGAATGCATAGGTTCAAACGGAACCCTCTGCAAAACCTTAAGGACTGCGTTTAAGCTCCAAGCTGGAGCCGACTGTCTAAAGACAGGCCTGATTCTAGACAGAGCCTGAACAAAAGATTGAATGTCAGGGAGCTCAGCGAGTCTCCTATGCAAAAAAACGGATAATGCCGAAACCTGTCCCTTTAAGGAACTAGCGGCAAGACCCTTCTCCAAACCATCTTGGAGAAAGGACAGAATCCTGGATACCTTCACCTTATGCCAAGGATATCCATGCTTCTCAAACCAGGACAAGTTCTCCACACCTTATGGTAGATGCGACGAGTGATTGGCTTCCTTGCATGAATTAGTGTATCAATCACACTTTCTGAAAAGCCTCTGTTGGCTAAGACTAGGCTTTCAATCTCCACACAGTCAGCCTCAGAGAATCTAGATTGCAATGTTGAAAGGGGCCCTGTGACAGCAGATCCCTGCGACAGGGTAACCTCCACGGCGAAGAGAATGACATCCCAACCAGATCCACAAACCACAGCCTCTGTGGCCACGAAGGAGCAATCAGAATTGCCGGGGCCCACTCCTGTTTGATGCGTGCCATTTCGCAAAGTAGAAGTGGTAACGGTGGAAAAAATGGAAGCTAGGCTGAATCCCCAAGGAACCACTAAGGCATCTATCAGCTCCGCCTGGGAAACCCTGGACCTCGATCCGTATCGAGGTAGCTTGCAATTGAGTCTGGACACCATGAGATCTATCTCCGATGCTCCCAATCTGTGACAAATCTTCGCAAACACCTCTGGGTGAAGAGACCATTCCCCCGGATGGAAGGATTGTCTGCTGAGAAAGTCCGCTTCCCAGTTGTCCACACCTGGAATGTGAATCGCTGAGAGTAAGCAGTCGTGGGACTCCGCCCACTCCAGAATCCGAGACACCTCCCTCATTGCGAGGAAGCTCCTCGTACCCCCTTGATGGTTGATGTAAGCCACCGAGGTAATGTTGTCGGTCTGGAATCTGATGCAACTGACCGACTACAGAGAAGGCCATGCCTTCAGAGCATTGTAAATCACTCGTAGTTCTAGGATGTTGATCAGAAGGAGAGACTCCTCCCTGGCCGCGCACATTGCCAGAGCCTCATCTCGCACATAACGCAGCAATGACACAAACAATATCATGAATAAATCCCCCCCCCCCCGTTCAATAATCCCCCTTCCAGGAATATTAACCCTTGATTCTATAAAGATAAAAAGGCGCCACACTGTGACCCTGACTTCTATGTTATCATTATTAATAAAAAATGAAATGATCTTACCAGAATCTACGCTGTGGAAAAGGAACACGGCCCTTCAAGTGTGACAGGTTAGTAGCCTCGCTCCCGACATGGACTTGAGTGAAGAAAGCAGGCAGCGAAACTCGTCAACGCTGATTGCTTATGGAGCTGTTAATATGAGACGGGATGGTTTCACGGAAAGACTCTCCCTGCATCTCCGGACTCTAACTTTAGCCCAGGCTCTCAGAAACTGACAGGACTACTTAAAACTCCAGTCCCACAGCGAAGAGCACTATCCTCCATAAGAGACTACTCTGAAACTCTTGCACTCCTCTGCCATCCTCCTGTGACAAAAGGCAAAGAATGACTGGTGGAAGAGGGAGGTGGGGGAGGTATTTAAGCCTTTGGCTGGGATGTCTTTGCCTCCTCCTGGTGGCCAGGTTCTCAATTCCCAACAGATGAATGAAGCTGTGGACTCTCCTCCTCTTTAGATGGAAACATAATATTATCATAAGCTTTTTTACGCCTAATTTTTATATAAAGGTATTCTTCTAGTCGTAATATTTCATTGCAAGTGTCAATCCAATTAGCTACAGTAGGTGTTTCTTTACACTTCCATCTCCTAACTATATTATATTTTGTCCATAAAACAATCACCAGTACTTGGAGAGAATAATGGAAAATCAACATTGTATTACCTTATCTCTGCTATATCCCACTGGGAGTGTAATTTCTTCTGCTGGCTGTGTTTACAAAGCTTATCTATAGCTTGGACCTGCGGCCACAAACTTTCAGAATAAGTGGGGATACCACATGGTAAATCAACTATTTCAAATGCCAATATAAGGGTAAAGTGGCTACTTGTAAACAATTTAATACACTCCAGCAGGTAAAGTGGATCATTGGGAACAAATTAAAGGGGAGAAAATGTTTGAGTAAACTGTCCCTTTAAGTAACTTCCTCTGCGGCGCAGGAAGTGAAAGGCGGTAATTTTTTAAACAGCCAAATGTTTAGTTCAGTTGGGATATGTTTATTTAGGATTGCAATAGTCTCTAATGCTATTGCTATCAATATGGGGTTCCTAACTGACCGTTCCACTAGATGTGTGCCATGTTCCCTAAATCACATTCACAACACCAGCAAGTAAATTTACATGAGGGATATATTTTCCTAAGTCGATAAGGTGTTAAGTACCAGTAGTGTAAAAAAAAATTAAATTCGTCTCTAAAGTTTTTACATGAGATTGAAGAACTCATGTTGTGTTAAATGATTAGAGAGTTGGAATAACTAAAATCTAGATTTAATTCCTTACCCCAAGTATCTAAATATTGTGGTATATAACCAGGATTGGTCTGCTGTAAAAAAACTATAAAGCAAAGAGAGAGTATATGTCTCAACTGACTGGTAGAAGTGCATAATCTTTCAAAACCCTTTAATGATCGAAGAAGATCAAGTTTATCAGTGTGTTTGCTTATGTATAAATGACTGATAATATGGATACCATTGGTGGAAAAAAGTAGGGCCTGCGTCTACAAGTTCCTGTTGTAAATTAAATTTTGTTTCTTGCGCCAACTGATATATGCTTAAGGTTCTACCTTTCCCTTGAATGCTTTTCGAATATATCCTAAGCCAGGAGGAAAGTCAATATTTTCATTTATAGGGGTAAGCAGAGAAAAATGAGAAGATATATTGGGGAATTCGATCTGGACTTTCTTCCATATAAAGTATGTGTCTTATCTTCTTATTAACCCCTTATTGACCACAGCATTTTTCAATTTTCTTACTGTTTGGGACCAGGGCTATTTTTACATTTAAGCAGTGTTTGTGTTTAGCTGTAATTTTCCTTTTACTCATTTTCTGTACCCACACAGTATATACTGTTTTTCTCACCATTAAATGGACTTTCTAAAGATACCATTATTTTCATCATATCTTATAAATTACTATAAAAAAATTTTTATAAAATATGATGAAAAATTAAAAAAACAAAAAACAGTTTTTCTAACTTTGACCCCCAAAATCTGTTACACATCTACAACCACCAAAAAACACTCATGTTAAATATTTTCTAAATTTTAGAAAAAAAAATTAGAAATACCCAATGTTTACATGTTCTTTGCTTTTTTTGCAAGTTATAGGGCAATAAGTACAAGTAGCACTTTGCTATTTCCAAACTATATTTTTGAAAAGTACATACCCTAGGGGGTTTGAAAAGCTGGTATTTTAACACTTTCCTTGCTCTAATTCAACCACCAGTCTTTGTCAAGCTATTGGGCAGTCATTTTGTGTAATTTTTCACAAACATTGTACTTTAGGCATGGATTCTCAGCTCCTGTTATGTGTTTCTGCCCCAATATCATGAGTACAGTGATACCACCTATGCATAGGTTTGCTGGCTTGTTTGGGGGGGGGGTGCAATATCAAGCTGAGGGCTCCCCACTTCGTAGCCGGGTGTGTGCAAATTGTCCTGGGAAACTTGCGCGATTCTTTCGAATTGTACCGCAAGCTACTGTAGCTTAAACAAAAGGAAACTTGTATAAAAATTGTCTACATACAAGTGGTACCCTTTGTTCATCAGGGGTAAAATCAGGTCCCAGACAATCTTGCCAGTGGTTCTCGTATGTTCTGGGCAGCCTGGAGGGTTAAGGTAGCTATCCTTTCCCTTGTACACCCTGAAGGCCTGGGTATACCCAGTCTCGCTCTCACAGAGCTTATACACCTTTACTCCATACCTGGAGCGCTTAGAAGGAATATACTGCTTGAATCCCAGCCTTCCCTTATACTTCAGCAGGGATTTATCCACACATATATTCCTTCTAGGTGTATAAGCTTTTGCAAACCTGGCAGTAAAGTGGGTAATCAGGGGGCGGATTTTATACAGTCTGTCAAACTGGGGATGCTCCCTAGGGGGGCACGGGCTGTTGTCGATGTAGTGCATGAAATGTAGAATCATTTCATACCCCTTCCTCGACATAATCTGGGAGAAAATGGGGTAGAGCAAATGGGACTACTGCTCCAGTAGGTGCGGATGGAGGGTTTCTTTATTATGCCCATCAGCATAGTCAATGCCCAGATTTTTTTTTTTTTTTTTTTTTTTTTTTTAATTCTGGCACATCGATGGGGGCCCATTGCTGCTTTGCCAAAAAAGTGTCAGGCTTTGCAGCATGGAACTGATGGGCATATAAATTAGTTTGGGCGACAATGTTCCCCAATACATCATCGCCCAGAAACACCTCCATAAACTGTTGGGGGCTAAATCCTGCCACATCCACATTGATGCCAGGATTTGCAGTGAAGGGTGGGATATCTGGTCTCTGGTGATGAGGCGTTAACCACTCTTCAGCAGCAATGGCAGCTGGAGCAACACGTCTCCTTCTGGCAGGGGGCTAGCAGTCACAGATACATCACTATCAGTTGAGACTGTATCTAATGATGTATCTGAGCATATGGCAGGGTCAAAATTGGGGTCTGAGTCAGACATAAAGGTGTCTGACTCTGACCCAAGGATGACTTACGCCTCCTCAGCACTATATGTTCTCTGTGAAATGATTTATTTTTTTATCTGTCACAGAGAAAAAAAAAATACTAAAAAAAAAAAATCAACACAAAATTTAAATCAACTAAATGGCTCTGAAAAGAGCCTTTGGGTTTCCATAAAATTACAAAAAAAAAAATGAACCCCTAAAAAAATGCAGAGAGAGCAAAAAAGCGCTGCTGTGCTACTGCCAGTGATTTATAGTGATCACTGGCAAGCTAGGGGTTAAAATGGAATGGCTCTGAAAAGAACCTTTGGGTCTCACAATGTTCAACAAATATATTAAATAGATCTCTCTCTCCTAAACATAGATCTTTCTCTCTCTCCCACAAAAACGCAAGTGAGGAGAGGGAGGGAGATCCACACTGGTCAGAGTCAATATTTACAAATATTGACATGATCAGACAAATGGAATATTTTATTATTAAGAATTAAATGATTGGGGAAAGCTCAGTTTGGCTGCCCCTAGCCTGCACCTATGATGAGGCAGACTAGGGAAAACCACAAAAGCCCCATGATGCACTGGGCATCGCCATCTTTGAGGCCATATGGAGAATGGTGGCTATATTGGGCTATTTTATTAAAAAAAAAAATTTATTTTTTTTTAAACGTTTTATGTTATTTTACTAAGTGCCTCCACCCACCGAGGCACTTTGCACACTAACAGAGCATCAGAAGCGTGCCCTATGGCTTCTGATGCTCTGCCTGACTGCTGGGCTCCACGTGGAGTGAAACCGGAAGTCAGGAACAGTATTGCAGGATGCCTCAACATCAAGGCATCACTGCAATACTGTTTGAGTGGCTGGAAGTGATCTCGACCAGTTCCAGCGCTCAGTTTACCCGAGGACGTGTCAGGCACGTCCTTGGTCCTTAACTGATACCCTTAGTAGAACGTGCCTGACACTTCCTCGGTCGCCAAGGGGTTAAAGGGATATGAAACCCAATTTTTTTTCTTTCGTAATTTAGATAGAGCAGGCAATTTTAAGCAACTTTCTAATTTACTCCCATTATGAATTTGTCTTCATTCTCTTGGTATCTATTTGAAAAAGCAGAAATGTAATGCTCTATCTGAATTGTGAAAGAAAAAAAAATTGGGTTTCATATCCCTTGAATAGAGGTAAATAATGGGTTTTATCTTTGGGTGTCCAACATTGGACTCCCAAATGGTCTGACTAAAGTATATTGTGCTCTAGATAGACCCATATTTTATTATCAAAATTAATGAACCAGTCAACTACTCTTTGAAGGAATTCTGCAGTTCTATATTTATGTAAATCTGGAACCCCCATTCCCCCCAAATAAGCCGGAAGGGTCGTTATTTTTTTGCTGATTCTGGCATATTTTTTATCCCAAGTATAATTGAGACTATGTCGTTGCAGCTGTTGAATAAAAGTAGGAGAACACTGGAATAGGTAGAGCTTGCAACACATAAAAGGATACGGGACAATACATTCATTTTAATGCTATTTATTTTTCTTTGTCATGAGAGATGTCTTATGTAGTGTACAGTTTTCATAACTAAATTTGAACAAATCATCTATAGAAGCTGCCAAATATATACCTAGATATTTAAGAGTCTCTTTTTGCAATTTAATAGGACAAGTCAAAATAATTTTAGCAACCAAATCTCAGGGTAAATTGACATTTAAGATGTATACCATTTTCAAAATGTTTTAGATACATTTCTGGCTAGAAACAGAATTCAGGGATACGACTGATTGTGTTAAATGGGTCACCTTTTCAATGGGATTAATTTAAGCTAAAATTGAGCTTTTTTGCAAGTATATTAAGATTTGTATAGGTTGAACTCGAACTTCTGTCTTTTTTCAACCTCATCTACTATGTTACTATGTTATGTTACTATGTAAAATGAGACACTAATTGAAAGTCCTTGAACGAGAACATTATTTGGGGAATAGCCAAGTCAGAATTTGACGTAAATCAGAAATAGCTTTCTTTTACTATGTGTCAAACCCTTGCAAAAGTATTCTATACATTATCAAAGGTGTGCTCCTGTGATACTGCGAATGAGGATACAGCCAGTGAGCTATTAATAGACATATGTGTATGCTCCAATCACAGGCCATATCCTAATTTGGAGTTGAATGGGGGTGTTCCAATAGTGCAACTTTACTTAAATGTGTTTTCTTTTGAAGAAATTAAAGACATAGAAGAATCATACATTAAAAAAATAAAGTGCTCAAAGTAGAGTATTTTTATACTAGAATGCCCCTTTCAATTTTACAATGTAATTTAAGCCAAATGGGGGTACCATTTACATTTAGAATATACGTTAGGCCAATATATACATACATACTGTACATACAATCTTGCCTGGCTCCTAAGAAATGTCTAAAATTGCTCCTAAATTTATGGCTAGCTTCTCGGTTTCATATAACTTTGTCAGCCTCTGTGTTAGGCTATGAAAACTTTCAGAAAAATCCAATGTGTAAGAAATTAACTAAATGCATTAAAGGGACAGTATACACCAATTTTCATATAACTGCGTGTAATAGACACTACTAGAAAGAATTACATGCACAGATACTGATCTAACAATACAGTATA
Organism: Bombina bombina; assembly: GCF_027579735.1. Taxonomy (NCBI): domain Eukaryota; kingdom Metazoa; phylum Chordata; class Amphibia; order Anura; family Bombinatoridae; genus Bombina; species Bombina bombina. Next base: position 440,591,671 of record NC_069503.1, read on the forward strand.
AACCCGTTCCAGTTTAGCACTGTTTAAAAGGTTACTGGAACACCCATTGCAAGTGACAAAATGCAGACTCCCCCTCCCTCTTCCTTTGCATATAAAAAGACAATTTACACAAACAGAAGCAAGCATACGTCGGTATTCTCCTAAAACTTTGGGGCTTGGTTAGGAGTCTGAAAATCAGAGCAATGTTATTTAAAAATAAGCAAAACTATACATTTAAAAAAGACAAAAAAAAACTTTATGGGCTATATAAATAGATCATGTATAATGTCCCTTTAAGGCCCACCAAAACATCATATACCAAGCAACATTTTAAGACAATTAGACTCATATGTATAAAGTTATCTCTTGCACATACTCAGTAGGAGCTGGTGCCTCAGAATGTGTGCATATAACACCACATAGATAATGGAATACATTTTTTTAACATGCCATGCTTTATCTGAATCAAAGTGTAATGTTAGTGTCCCTTTAAAAGGGACATAAAACCCAATTATTTTCTTTCATGATTAAGATAACGAATACAGTTTTAAACAACTTTCCAATTAACTTTGAATATCAAATTTGCTTAATTCTCTTGGCACACTTTGTTGAAGAAGAAGTAGCAATGCACTACTGGGAGCTAGCTGAATACAATGAGCCAATAACAAGGCATATATGTGCAGCCACCAATCAGCAGCTCCTGACCCTACCTAGGTATGCCTTTCAACAAAGTATACCAAGAGACCAAAGACAAATTAACCCTTTGAGTGCTAAGCACTTTCCCACATGGGTGCCAAGCTGTTTTAAGGTTGTTGTTTTTTGTTTTTTTTCCCCAGATCCTCAATACACTGTTGGAAAGGTTAGGCGATTACCTTTCCAACGGTGGGTCTTGGGGGTCTGTAGCTGCTTAGGTGCCTGAGATACTGGCTTCTAAGCAGCATGCCCCCTTTTCCTATACTTAAAGTTGTGCGGTGATGTCATCACGTCATTGCGCGTGACATCACCACGCAAAATGTGAAGCCCCAGTGATGCCTGTCACTATACAGGCACGATCGCTGGGGTCCCCAGATCTCCCTCAAGGTGGGAGAGTGCTAGCGACGGCCGTCGTTAGCACCAGAGTGGGAAACTCTGCGACGGCTCAGAGCCATTGTTAGCACTCAAAGGGTTATAATAGAAGTAAATTAGAAAGTTGTTAAAAATCACATGTTCTGCCTGAATTATGAAAGAAATAAAGTGGGTTTCATGTCCCTTTGACTATAACATAAGTCTGTATATACCTCTCAAACTCTAAGAGCAGCCTAGAATACTAAACACAGTATGTTCCAATGATGCTCTTTATCTTTCAAAACTGAATGATGCTGAAAATCACAGAAATGTTTTCCATAAACAAATAAAGATTCTGCTTTCAAACAGTAGAAGTGAATTTCACCATTTGGAAAAGTCTTTTTTTATGACCGGCCCACATTTCATGTTATTCTAGGATTCTAGCATGTCGTCATCATCACTAAGAAAATAGTGGGTGTAATTTCTTCAGAGGCCTACATATTTAGCAAAAAAATAAGAGTGACTCATATTCAGCTATGGGTAGAGAAAAAAAGAGGATGAATGTCAATAGATGTTCTTTTTAGAGTGTTAATGGCATAATGCATGATATTTATAATTTACTCAGCATTGTTTGAAAAGAACATCTACTGCTGTACTGGGCAATATAAAATACATAAGAGGGTAACTAATAATATATGTAATACAAACTTACACAATATGTGATCTGAGGAACAGCAGAATGAGAACATTAGTATAGAACATTAACAGCAAGCTAAGGATTACTATACTGTATGTAATGTTTGGCATAGCACATACTGATAAATTACTACAGGTAAAAATGCTTAAATCCAGAATTCCAACACCCAAACTTATTCTGAAATTCAAATGTTTTAATTAATATTTTAAAAAAATAAAATGATCAAACATTACTATTTTTTCTGCCTGTAAGGAAACAATCTTCTCTGCCTATGGTTTGGTTTTTGTGTTCTAAAATGCAAATAGTATAATAATTATTTAAAAACTACCTTTAAGTTGCATGTATAAGCTGTACTATGACATGTAAATATTGCCTAAATGACATAAGATATTGGTTTTTTACACTTGGTCCCATCCCCTCTCCAGTCCCAAACTTCTTCACAGAAGTACGCTGAATACTTGACACACCAAATTCAAATTAAAGGGATACGAAACCTATTTTTTTTTCTTTAATTAATCAGAGCATGCAATTTTAAGCAACTTTCTAATTTACTCCTATTATCAATTTTCCTTCATTCTCTTGCTATCTTTATTTAAAAAGCAGGAATGTAAAGCTTTGGAGCCGTACCATTTTAGGTTCAGCACCATGGATTGCGCATGCTTATTGGTGGCTGACATTTAGCAAATCAATAAGCAAGCATAACCCAGGTTCTGAACTAAAAATGGGCCGGCTCCGATTTTTTACATTCCTGCCTTTTAAATAAAGATAACAAGAGAGCAAAGAAAAATGTATAATAGGAGTACATTAGAAATTTGCTTAAAATTGCCTGCTCTATCTGAATCATGAAAAAAAATTGGGTTTGGTATCCCTTTAATATACACTTGTTATGCCATCTATTCTGTCAGTGGATTATCACATTTCCTCAAAATAATGCATCATTTTTTTTTTATTTTTTTTTTAAGTGGACTGGTGTAATCTGATTAGTATACATAGCGGCTGATGCAGCGAAACAAAAATGGAACAAATATCGCAAAATAATAAAGTATATAAGTACCAGGCAACACCCAACAAGGACAATTGCACTTTTTTATTTAAAAGGGGCAGCAAACAAATTATTATTATCAACAATATTTAAAGATGCTAAAAAAAAAATTTTTGCATGAAAGAAATTATTTTAAACCTGTTTATGTTGATTTAACAGAAATCAACATAAAAACAAAAAAAAACCTTTTCACTATTCATGTGTTAACACATTTAAAAAAAATGTAACAAATAAAAAAGGAATTTAATGTTCCTAGCATTTACTTTAAAAACATATTTAATAGAAAGTAATCTAGTGTCAAAAAGAGAAAGTTTATGAAGATTTAATTTAATACCATCAATCAACTGAAATTTAACAATAGGCAGACAAAGATTTCCATTTAAAAATGAAAAACCATCTACCTCAAACAGACGTAGGTCAGCTGGCACTCTGTCACCCACAGACAGACAGACGGTGTCGCCCGGGACTAAGTCTCTGGCAAGAGTGTGCTCCAGTCTTCCCGCTCGTATGCTGGGGAGAAAAAAAGAACGTCATGTTGTGAGTTGCTTAAGTCCGTGACATTTAAAATATTTTTACATCCAAGCCTCTGCAGACTGCCACTTAGCTCAGTTCTTTTTACAGACTTGCTTTTTTGCAAATCAGTGTTGACTCAAAGGGATATGAAACCCAATTTCTTTCTTTCATGATTCAGATAGAGCATGCAATTTTAAGAAACTTTTTCTTTGTTCTCTTGGTATCTTTATTTGAAAAAGCAGAAATGTAAATTTAGCCAACAATTAGCAAGCGCTACCCAGGTGCTGTACAAAAAATGGTCCGGCTCCTAAGCTTACATTCCTGCTTTTCAAATAAAGACATCAAGAGAACGAAGAACAACTGATGATAATAGGAGTAAATTAGAAAGTTGCTTAAAATTGCATACTCTATCTGAATCATGAAAGAAAAAAATTGAGTTTTATATCCCTTTAAGTAACTCAATTGAAGTGATCACAATGCTATATTATGGCACACATGAACTAGCCATGTCTAACTGTGAAAAACTGTCAAAATACACTGAGATAAGAGGCTCGCCCTGAACTCCTTAAACCTCCCTCCGACGAGCACAGGAGAGAGGAGAAAGAGAGAGGAAAAAGAGAGAGAAAGAGAGAGAGAAAGAGAGAAAGAGATACCTCAACGAAGAAATCCTTTAGCACATCTTCACCCTCCTGCAGCAGAGGTAAAGATAAGACTAACTTACATAGAGGTGGGAGGGGTTATACAGAGCTCATGGGGTTTGGGAATGTTTGCCTCCTCCTAGTGGCAGGGAGAGTAATTCCCAGGAGTAATGGATTGTGGACTCTTACCATCTTTATGAAAGAAATGCATTTTAAAGGGATATGCAAACCACACATTTTCTTTTGTGATTCAGACAATTTTAAAAAGTTTCCAAGTTACATCTATTATCAAATTTCCTTTTATTTCCATGATATTCTGTGTTGAAGGGATACCTATGTAGATGTCTGAAGAACTACATGGCAGGAAATAGTGCTGCCATCTAGAGCTCTTACAAATGGATAACATACTGAAAAACTACAGCCATATAGTGCTAGAGACATGTGCAAAACACAAAAAACTGCTCTATTAATTAAAGAGCAATGGGTTGACCTTCATGTCTATAATCAAATAAATGTTAAGCCTCTCTTTAAAATCCTAGTTTAACTAGCAGGGCTTTTCCCGGTGCCAGTTGCTGTACATTAAGCTCCGATATGCTAATGAGACGCAAGAATTAGGAAGAGGAAATGAAAATAAGAAAGGTCAGACGATTCACCTCATCTTTGTTATAGACTTGCTTTCCTATCTGAGTAAATCTCTCCAACTACATCTATAGGATAAATGTGTTGTTATCACACAGAGAAAAATGACACCAAAGGACTTATTTAAAAAGGTAAACATATTTAAGGCACAATTAAAGGGACAGTAAAGTCATAATTAGACATTCACGATTTAGAGATACAATAAAATTAGACAACTTTCCAATTTACTTCTATTATTTAATTTGCTTCCTTCTCTTGTTATCCTTTGCGGAAAGGTTTATCTAGATAAGCTCAGGAGCAGCAAAGAACCTAATTCCTAGCTGCTGATTGGTGGCTGCATATATATACCGATTGTTATTGGCTCACCCATGTGTTCATTTAGAAACCAGTAGTGCATTGCTGCTCCTCCAACAAATGATACCAAGAGAATGAAGCAAATGTTAGAATAGAAGTAAACTGGAAAGCTGTTTAAAATTGTATGTTCTACATAAATAATGAACGAAAAAAAATGTGGGGTTTTGTGTCCCTTTAATAAACCTAAACAATCAACAGATGCTGATAATATTTTCCTTAAAAGGGACAGTTCACTCAAAAAATGTCACCCCTTTAATTTGTTCCCAATGATCCACTTTACCTGCTGGAGTGTATTACATTGTTTACAAGTATTTCCATTAACCTTATATTGGCATTTGAATTAGTTTATTTAGCCTGTGGTTTTCCCACCTATTCTAAAAGTTTTTGGCCACGAGGCCAAGCTGTGTTAACACAGGCAGCAGAAGAAATTACACTCTCAGTGGGTTATAGAAGAGATCAGGTAATAAAATGTTAATTTTTCATTGTTCTCTCCAAGTATTGGTGATTGATTTATAGACAGATATAAGATAAAGAAGTAGGTATGTGTACACAATGTGATAAAGTAATGAGATCTGATTATACCTACAAGCTCAACCCATTTTATAAGGTTGTGGCTTCAAAACACAAAATCAGTTAATTCATATATGCAAATAAGTCTTAAAAAAGCAAATCTCATACATTTTATACTCTGCAGCTGGTAAAAAAAAAAAAAGTAAGTGGAAACACATTAAGGGAAAAACAATTTTATGGTATACTGTCCCTTTAATGAAATTATTTTTGGTTAGTCAACAAATGATCATATATTTCTTGATTGTAATAGCACTGAACTTGAAGGGATCCCTTTAACTGTGCTGCCCCATACATACTTTATAAATAAACACCGTTTCATTTATTCATCCCCATCTTTACTATTATATCTGAAACATCAAAATATTAACTATGATTTACTAACTTTCTATTGGTTTGATAGATTTAATATTCATAATATGTTTAATTAAAAGTGTAATCATGCAAGAATATGCCATACCAGTGGCATTCTGGTGGCATCAACTTGCTCAGTTCCTCTAATGACTTCTCAGAGCGATACTCCTGAAAGAAGAATACAAATAAAAAAATAAACAAACAGATAAAATCTGGGGGCTGTGAGTTTTTACACACAAAATAAAAAGAACACAGAACTGGAATTTATAGCAGCATAATCACTGGCTATCTAGCTTTATGCCCCTGTATATCTCCCTCCTTCTTCCTGTTGGTTCAGTTTGTAAATAGTCAAACAATGACAACCTGGCGTTTCCCATAGACACCATGAGATTTCTTTCTGGGCTTACACGCTTTCAAGACATTTTGAGAGAATAAAAACAAACATTTAAGTGAAAAAATCATATTCATGAATGGTCTGACTGTTCAGGAAATCGCCCTCCTAATACTGTAGGCATGAAATGTAAATTGCAGAGATCGCTCATAATTGATCTTTGTCTAGCTGGGGATTAAAGGGACATTCCGGTCAAAATTTAAATGCACATAGATTAATTACATATTTGAATAGAAAGATATTTGCATTATAAATGTATTGGCAAAAATTATTCTAGTAAAAGTTATTACTGTTTTAGTGTTAACATTTTTCTCTGCACGTGCATGTGAAGCATAGCTAGATAATTTCAATACACCAGCATTTTAAATATTGCAGCTGCTTGGAGTGCCAGTAGGGCTTGTATCATGTCTGCAATTAAAGGGACACAACCCAAAAAAATTATTTTGTGATTCAGATAGAGCATGCAATTTTAAGCAACTTTCTAATTTACTCCTATTATCAATGTTTCTTCGTTCTCTTGCTATCTTTATATGAAAAAGAAGGCATCTAAGCTTTTTTCTTGGTTCAGACCTCTGGACAGCAGTTTTTGATTGGTGGATGAAGTTATCCACCAATCAGCAAGGACAACCTAGGTTGTTCACTAAAAATGGGCCGGCATCTAAACTTACATTCTTGCATTTCAAATAAAGATACCAAGAGAATAAAGAACATTTGATAATAGGAGTAAATTAGAAAGTTGCTTAAAATTTCATGCTCTATCTGAATCACAAAAGAAAAAAAATGGGTTCAGTGTCCCTTTAACAAATTGAGTCATTACCAGATGGTACAAGCACCTTAGGCTCTCTGAGCAACTGCTGTGTTTAAAATGCTGGTGCACGGTGCATACTTAAATACACTTTTGAACCAGCTATAGCTTTTATTAGAAGCATTTTTGCTAATGCATCTATAATACAAAAATGCTTCTATTCAAAACTGAAATGCATTTATGTGGATTTTAATTTCGTCTGGAATGTCCCTTTTAAGACACCTAATTTGTTGCAAATCCGCTGCTATTTCCTTCCTGATGGTGGATAAATATTGTTTTCCCACATTTCAAATGGCACAAGCATGCTTAATTGTGAAAGATATTTTTTATTACTTTAAATTCCTATATAAGCACCACTAAAATAATATCGGCCTCTGAATCCAGAGCGAGGTTATGACAATAAAAATCACCCCACTTCCTTTAAAGGGACATTAAACACTAAATACATTGTATACGCATAGTATTGAAGTTATTCCCCGCCTCCCTCTAGACATGGGTGTGGTCATGTTAAAATCTTTTTCACTATATTCCAGTGCTGACCTGTTTGCAAATGTGCAGCAACTCTCCTCCAGATACCTGCAGTGTAACCTAGGTTACATAATGGCAGCACCCATGATTAGAGGGAGGTGCATGAAATGTATTTAGTGTTCCTTTAAAGGGACACTAAAGTCAAAATTAAAGTTGTATTATTCAGATGAAGTAAGTAATTTTAAAAATAATTACTTCCATTATCAAAATTATCACAATCTTTTAATATACACACTTTCTGAGGCTCCAGCTCCTACTGAGCATGTGCAAAAGTGCACAGTATATCTGTATATACATTGTGTGATTGGCTGATGGCTGTCACATGATACATGGGGAGGGAAAATTGGATTAACTTTGAAAATTACCAGAAAATATTCTACTGCTAATTTCAAAATCAATGTAAGTACTATTGAATTGTCTTTTTATTGTGTATTTGTCAATTATTCAATTCTACAGTATTTAGTATACTATAGCTAATAAAAGGCACTTGTCTGCATAACAAAAGATGACAGAAGGAATTGTGAAAAGGAAAATAATAGCCAGTGTCTTTCTAATGCACTTCTAAATTGTGCAAGAAGCACCTTGACATTTATAGGAGCACAAAAATACAGTTGGTTATGTATATTATGTATAAGTGAAACCATACCTGAACAAAGGCAACAGTGACCACGATAAGTATAGCCTGGCAGAGAGGAGAAAAAACAATTATCAAATGTGCATCTCATCTTACTAGACATTACTATTTATCTCTATACTATCCCAATGCTATAAAATATACTGCAGTACTCTATGGCGGTCAAATAGCAAAAATATTAATTTGTGCAAATTATGTCATTCACATTGTGCAGCATGTAAAATCCTTCTAGACCTGCTATTCCCCTACTGAGCTTGAAGTGCTTTGCAGGGCAATAGTGTGCTGCAGTTGATTAAGTACGGAGCTCTGTACTGTTCCAGCAGCCTTTCCTCTTCTAAATGATAAGGTTTCACAAAATAACCGAATCAGCCAGTCTTTTTTTATTACAATATTATACTATAAAAGTAGGACATCAACCTGCATACACGTCTGCTGTTTTAATCATGTTCGCTCTTTTATCCTGCCTAATCAAGTAGCTTATCATTAACTCAGTTCCAAGAACTTCCATCATACAAAGGAAACAACAACAATATTAAATCAAAGCAAACTGAAACAAAATCTTAGACGTGTGTAGTTTCCTAAAAAGTGGAATATTCTGGTAAATCTGCAATAGCAAAAATGTAAAATGCAGTGTAAAGACACAATCATTTTGGTTACAAATATATTTAAAAGGGATATTGAACCAACACATATGTGCAATTAATCATTGCATAGAAAAAGAAATGATTCAAAATCATTTAACACTGTCATTTTGGTAGTACAGTTTGGAAAATGGTATAAACCAAGAGATACACCTATTGAAAAGCCTGGTGGAATCTATGTTCCTGGTCTCTTATGGCATAGCCAATAAGGAACAGATATAAATCAGCTAGTTCTATGAGCTAACCAGTTAGAATGTTACAGGCTTAAAAGGGACAGTCAACACCAAAATTACTATTGTTTAAAAAGATAGAAAAAACACCTTTATTATTAATCTTTATTTATAAAGCGCCAACTGATTCCGCAGCGCTGCCCATGGCTACAAGGATAGAAATACAACGGAGAAACAATACAATAAAAGACAAAGTTTTACAGACAGATACAGGGGGAATTGAGGGCCCTATTCCTGTGGGAACTTACAATCTAGATGGGTAGGAGGATGGGAAACAGGAGGTGGGGACTGCAAAGGTGGGAATGATATTAGTGGGGAGATGAGGGAAACTGTTGGGTTAGTGAAGTTCATTTGTTAATGAGTGGGGTTATAAGCTTCCCTGCACAAAAAGATCTCTCTAGGGAACGTTTAAAGGAGGAGAGGTTAGGGGAGAGTCTGACGGCTCGAGGAAGTGCGTTCCAGAGGGTTGGTGCCGCACGAGAGAAGTCCTGTAGTCCAGCATGAGAGGAGGTGATGGTAGAGGACGCAAGGAGCAGGTCATTGTTGGATCTTAGGGGGCGGGCTGGAGTATATTTGTTGATGAGTGAGGACAGGTAGGGTGGGGCTGCGTTGGTGAGGGCTTTGTAGGTCAGGGTGAGAATTTTAAATTTAATTATGCTGTGAATGGGGAGCCAGTGAAGGGACTCACAGAGAGGTGAAGCAGAAACGGAGCGTCGAGAGAGGTGGATTAGCCTGGCTGATGTATTTAGGATGGATTGAAGGGGAGAGAGGCGGGAGAGTGGGAGGCCAGTTAGAAAGTTATTGCAGTAGTCAAGTCGGGAAATTACCAGGGAGTGGATAAGCAGTTTAGTAGTTTTGTCACTCAGAAACTGACGAATTTTGGAGATATTGCGTAGGTGGTTGCGGCAGGATGAAGAGAGCAGTTAGATGTGGGGAATGAAGGACAGATTTGAGTCAAGTGTGACTCAGAGGCAGCAGACTTGGGGTGATGGGGAGATAGTGGTGCCGCCAACAGTGATGGAAGAATTTGAAACTGTAGTAGAGTTAGAGGGGGGGGGTTAGAAGTAGTTCGGTCTTGGCCATGTTTATTTTTAGGTGGTGAGAGGCCATCCAGGAGGAAATGCCAGATAAGCAGTCGCTGATGTGAGAATTGACAGAAGGAGAGAGTGGAGGGGTGGAAATGTAGATCTGGGTGTCATGAGCATAGAGGTGATGACACCCATAGAGGTGATTACTACCCATTCCCAGCTTTGCAAAACCAACATTGATATATTAATATACTTTATAATATTTACACCTCTAAATTTCTGCCTGTTTCTAAGCCCCTGCAGGCCCCTCTTATTACATGTTTTTAATAGCTTGTCACAACAGGGGAGTGCTTGTTCATGCTAGCCATATAGATAACATTGCGCTCAAGCCTGTGGCTTTTGGCAGACACTGCATTAATTGGATAAAATGCAAGTCAATAGATAATAAATAAAAAGTCATGTGATCGGGGGCTGTCAGAAAAGGCTTAGATACAAGGTAATCACAGAGGTAAAAAGTGTATAAATATAACCATGTTGGCTGTGCAAAACTGGGGTATGGGTAATAAAGGGATTATCTATCTTTTTAAATGATAGCATTTTTTGAGTTGACTATCCCTTTAAGTAAATTACACAATATTTAAGAAAAATGGATATAATACAGTCTCTCTGTAGGGAGGCAAAGCATAACCTTTAAGAGTATCTTACAGTAAAAGCAGGCAAAATAAATAATGTAAGTATATCACAATGTTGTTTTATCTTTAAACACTTTGCAAGGATATTAAATATTGAGTTTAAAGTCCATTTAATTAACTAAAAAACAGTAACATAAAAAACATAGATGAATTCAGAGTGAAAGAAGGATATGATTTTATATATATATATATATACACACACACATATATATATATATATATATATATATATATATATATATATATATATATATATATATATATACACACACACACACACTCACATACATATATATATATATACATATATACACACTCACATATATATATATATATACATATATATATATATATATATATATATATATATATATATATATATACACACACACATATATATATATATATATATATATATATATATACACACACACATATATATATATATATATATATATATATATATATATACACATATATATATATATATATATATATATATATATATATATATATATATATATACACACACACACACACACACATACATACATACATACACACACGCATATATACATACATATACAGTATTCTGTATAAACATATACATGCACACCTTCAAACGGTACAGACAAACTAGAATTTCAGGTCATCAGTTGCAAGTATGACTAATCTAAAATTAAGCAGATGATGGAAAAAATTACCTGTTTGATGGCACCCATGACTAGAGGGAAGTAATACACTTTATAAGCATAGTATTAAGGTTATGTGTTTAATATCCTTTTAATGTAAAGAAAAATTTAAAATAAAGGTCATGTCCTAGCAGGGTTTGAGTTGAGTTATGCTGTATAATTATTTGGCATAAAACAATTCAATTAAGTTCAGCACTTGTATATGTAATACATGGTGCGATACTGCACTGATATCCTCAAATAGATAGGTTGCACATAATCTTATTTCACTTAATCTTCATGTCTATTTAAGTCTTAAACAACACAAATCACAACAATGTTTGTAATTTTTTGTGGTTTGAGACTTCAATAAACATGAAGATTTCATGAAAGGTTACATGAAATAAGCGGTTGTGCAACTGCTTCTATCTGAGGTAATTATTTATTATAGTAAGCTGGCACTTATAGTCAATTGGTTCATTTCAAAATATATGTATTCATAAGATAAGTAAATGGATTTATAGCTGAACCTAAAAGATTCACAATGTACACATTTTTGTACAGTATTTATTAAAAGCCTTAACGCAGCTTAACCCCTTGTGCCAATTGGATGTAGGTACTACGTCACACAACACTTTGCCCATTGTACTATCTTGATGTACTACCTACGCCCAATACAGAGGCTCATGTTGTGGTCCAGCAGAAACTCCAGCTAGGGGCTGAAGGAATCTGCCCTCATATGGTAAGGGAACACTGATCCTGCTCCCTTACTATATGAATCCAGATTGTCAATCATTGCAGAGAGTAACACTGTTTGTGTCACTCTCTGTAATGATCATTTGTTGGTGCTGAGTTGGAACAGTGGGATGAAAGTAGGGAGATTGGTGTATGGCCCAGCGAGGAGGGAGGGAGGGAAGGGTTCCCTACACTGCAGAAACATGATTATGAAGGGAGAGGGAGGCCCTACGCTACAGGGGGAAAAAAACATTAAAAATAAAAAAATATATTTAATATATAAACACACACACAAATAAATATATATATATATATATATATATATATATATAATATATTAAAGCACTGCATCACAAGCCTTGAGCATAGTTTATCTTATATCCTTTAATGTAGCCAATCAGAAACAGATATAAATGAGCTCTTGCAATGATCAAGCAATCCCTGTATAGAATGCAGTAGTCAAGGCTCTGAATCATGGAGACAGTTAAGAGTTAAATTGCAGGGAATAAATAAAAAAATATTTAAAAGTACACTTCAAACTTTTTCTTTTTTACTATGTATGATTAAACATTTTAAAGTATGAGTAGAATGTCCCTTTAAAAAGGCATATTTGCAACAACAACAAAAAAAAAGGTTTTTAATCAAATTTAAAATACAGTGCAGCAAATTGAAGGCAAAAACATCTATAAAAAAAAGGTAAAGAAACAAATAATTTGACGCAGAAACCAAGGATCATAGTCTTACCACAGTGATACTGACGGCATCATCAAACTGATGCATTAAAATGCTGATGACAGCAGAAGCCAGCAGGAGCATAAGCAGGGGGTTTTTGAACTAAAAAGAAAAAGAAGAATATTAATTCAGATTGGCACTAAAAATATGAGTAGTAGTAATCAGACAGCACCTACAAGACCTACTTTTTTATATTCAAGCTTTTCTGTAAAAAGCTGTGTGTGTAATTGGAAAAAAAAATACACAAAACAAATTACTCAGACAAAGCTTTGAAGGAACCAATGAAGGTTTAAAATTCATAGAAAGGCACCGCAGTTATTGATAATCATTTGTAGCTAGAAGCACCAATTTAAGAATTCAAGCTTAAAAAAAAAGCTTTATTGTCACAGAAGCAAAAGAGGGGAAATGAGATAACATTACAACATTATAAAGAAGGACCATCCAGTCCACAGTGTTTACAGCTAATCAGGGAGCCATAGTCCCCTAACACAAGTAATCATTCTGAAGTCTTTATATATGTAGAAGTATGTGCTTGTTTCTTTTAACAGAATTGCTAAAATGTTCTCACTGTCCCTGCATGCAAAGAAAGAAAATCAGAAATAAATCAACCTCTGATTTTTATGTGTATTTTGCTTGTATTTGACAGGTAAAATAATAAAGGCATAATCAATGGATTTTCTTAATACTGCAATACTTAAAAGGGACATTAAGCACTTTGAGATGGCAATATAAAAAAAATTAAATCATACATTTTAAAAAAATAAAAAAAAACCTCTACAATATACTTATTTATTTTGCCCCCCCCCCCTTTCCTGTAATTATTTTCTGAAATTTTAAACTTTTTAGTTCCTGTTAAAAATGGAAGTGCAGAACACTTATATTCCACACAGCCAGTAGTGACCTATTTATAACTGCCCCTAATAGGCCACAGCAGAGAAGGTAACCTAAGTTACAACATGGCAGCTCCCATTGTTTTTATAGACACTAAAACTTTACGCTTATTTTGTCACTATTTAAACAGCTAATAAAAAATACAACCATGTTATTCTCAGGCTAATCTTTTCTTTGAATGCATCCTTATATCTCACATTTGTTTTAATGTCCCTTTAAGAAGTATAAAGATTGTTTAATAGTGTTTAAAATACAAAAAAAAAAAATATTTTTTTCAGTACCTAACAAGCATAACTTTAAAATTTCAATTTAACAGATGTTCCCAATCAAATATGACATGACCTACTTCATTTAATATCCAAACATAGCTCAATAACAAACTAATATAAAGGATAGTAATTATTTCTCCAATTATCTCTCAGTTTCCATTCGAAATCCTTAGCAAATACAACTCCACCCATAATTAATGGTTAGAGGAGTAAAATATAAGAGGCATGATGTTATCCCTATATATTATCCCTTACAGTAGCTAAAAAAATATAACCTGATGTACCAGGTCTTTAACACTCTCCCATCTTGTATCCAAGCTATTAAGCAATTATTACTTGTGCCTTACCTGTGCAATATATTTTTTCCACAAAGGCTCATCTTCACCGATATCAAATTCATTCCAACCATGAGAAGCGCGTCTGTGACAAACCTCAGCATTGTTTAACCCACTCTGAAGATCAGCCTGTTAAGTAAGCAGATATAAGCAGCAAGGTTATTAAAGGGACAGTCAACCCAAAAATTATTCTACGTGATATATATAAAGTTTCAAGAGATCATTGACAAATGTAGCCCAATTTTGTAATATATAGCGCTTCCAAGTAAAAGGACTTACTGTTCGCGCCTCTGCCGTTTGAATATGTCCGTCTGGTCCCTCCAGAAAACAAACATTCTCAGCACCAAAAAAAAATATTACATTCTTCAATGGGACCGTCTACTCCAGAATTGTTATTGTTTAAAGAGATAGATAATGCCTTTGTTGCCAATTCCCCAGTTTTGCATAACCAACGTGGTTTTATTAATATACTTTTTATGTCTGTGATTACCTTGTATCTAAGCCTCTGTAGACTGCCCCCTTATTTCAGTTCTTTTGACAGACTTGCATTTTAGCCAACAAGCGCGGACTCATAAATAACTCCACAGGAGTGAGTGCAATGTTATCTATAAGGCACACATTAACTAGCACTGTCTAGCTGTGAAAAGATGTTAAAATGCACTGAGATAGGCATTTGAGCCTAACTAGGTTTAGCTTTCAACAAAGAATACCAAGGGAGCAAAGCAAATTTGATGATAAATGTAAAATGTAAAAGTTGTTTAAAATTGCATGTCCTGTCTGAATCATGAAAGTTTAATTGTGACTCGACTGTCCCTTTTAGCCCACTGAAACAGAACTATTAAATAAAGCTAAACACACCAAAGGGATTTTTGTGTCAAATTAAATATAAATTGTTTTTTTCTGCTTTAAAGGGACAGTCTAGTCCAAAATAAACTTTCATGCGTCAGATAGAGAATGTAATTTTAAACAATTTTCCAATTTACTTTTATCACAAATTTTGCTTTTTTCTCTTGGTATTCTTAGTTGAAAGCTAAACCTAGGAGGTTCATATGCTAATTTCTAAGCTTTTGAAGGCCGCCTCTTCTCTCAGGGCATTTTGACAGTTTTTCACCACTAGAGGGTGTTAGTTCATGTGTGTCATATAGATAACACTGTGCTCAAGCACGTGGAGTTCCAGTGAGCAAGCTCCGATTGGCTAAAATGGATGTCTGTCAAAAGAACTGAAATAAGGGGGCAGTTTGAAGAGGCTTAGATACAAGGTAATCACAGAGGTAAAAAGTGTATTTATATAACTGTGTTGGTTATGCAAAATTAGGGAATGGGTAATAAAGGGATTATCTATCTTTTCAAACAATAACAATTCTGGTGTAGACTGTCCCTTTAAGCCAATGTGCTCCTAAAAATACTAAAATATATATATATATATATATATATATATATATATATATATATATATATATATATATATATATATATATATATATACATACACACACAGTATATATGAATAATATAAACAGAATATTAGCCAACAGCGTGGGAAACTGACCTGGCTTCAGATACAAAAGCAAAGGTTAGTCAACTGTAGTAGAATAATCTGAATTAAATAGCAATTATGCAGAGTAATTATTCCCATTTCAACTTCTCTTCCAAAAATGGCAATTTTAAGACACATGGAAATTAAATTAAAATTCTGTGAGTAAGATAGATTGTACAATTAAAAAAAAACAACTCTATAATTTACTTTTAACACTTGCATCTTTCTCATGGTATCCTTTGCATAAAAGCATACCTAGATAGGCTCATAAGTGTGCTAAACCATGTGGTCACTTATGAGACTATCTAGGTATGCTGAATAAGTTTCAACAAAAGAGACCAATTCAGGATATGCATTTAATGATAAGAGTAAAAATAGTTTAGTTTTTTTAATTGTATTTGAAAGTTTAATTCTGACTTTCATTGCTCTAAGACTTTAGCACCATTAATTGTCAGATTTGTATAACAAATGAATCACAAGCACTGTGATAGTAATTAACAGCAGCCGATACAAGTGTTATTTTAGCAGTATTTCTATTGGAAGCGAAAACAAATAACAATCAACAAACTGATCTAGGTATAAATGTTGGTACTGGATAGATACAGAAAGAGGCAAATAATAATAACAGTATAAGATATATCTCCTTAATAAAACTCCTCTCTCACCTTAAGTATCCAAGCAACTTCGCTAACTGGTAATTCACTTGCTTTTTTTGAAGTCAGTACAGGAATCATTGTATCATTTTCCGTGCTGGGTGTTTGTTGAAATGTTGAAGCCTGTAAATAAAAATTGAAACAAGGGGGATTATAATATTTTTAATTTTAATCTCTCTCTATATAGAACCATTTATCAGGTTGTAATAAAATTATGAAATGTCAACATTCTGTGCTTAAACCACTGGCTTATATCATTAAAAACACAAAAGTAGGTCGCCAGATTCAGCAAAATTCTTTAGAAAAATTTGTGTCAAAAGTTACCTTTTGTTTATGAACTTGTGAGGTAAGACTTTATTATGTTTGCCAATCACTCTCAAATAGGGTTGCACCGATACCGATACTAGTATCGGTATCGGTGCCGATACCAAGTATTTGCATGAGTACTTGTACTCGTGCAAATGCACCGATACCTCCAATTCCCACCCATACGCCGTCTTGTGGCATTTTTTAAACTGCATGTTCCCATTTCATTTTAAGCTGGAGTGGAGACTTAACTAAAAATTGTTCTGCCAATAAAAAATTGTTGTGATTTGTATTATTGTACGTCAGAGCAGTCATTCAGACAAACCCCTGAAGTACTGGGCAGTTAATAAACTGAGATTTAATGGCCTAAAAATATCTTTCTAACCCATGCAGTAGTGTGAAAAGTGAAAGACTGTTCAGCTTAGCGTCAAACGTTCTTGCTGTTAGCAGAAACAGACTTATAGCTGAACATGCAGAGATGCTTCTGTTCCTTAAGAACTTGCCACTAACTTTTGAAAAAATATTCTAATTGCTAGATTGACTGTTATACTACTAGTTCTCCTCTTGCACAATTATGCTCAAAACATACTGTACTCTGAGGAACACCCTTAGCCAGGGCTGGACTGGGAATAAAAAGCAGCCCTGGAAAAATATGAAGACCAGCCCTATTTTCTGTTGAGTCAGTAGAATGCAAATTCCCCATTTTTCTCAAAGAGGATTATTGGGATACTCCTTCCTCAATATTATTTTCAGAATTAAATTATATTACTTTGTATTAAATACAAATGTTAGATTGATGAGTTATATAGGCACCCTACAACCCAATTGCATCCAATAACCCCCCTTTAAATTGTAGCTGTCCAGTCCTAGCTGCTGCAGCTGTTATTTATTGTTGTTATTATTAACATGTTATTGTAATATTTATATTTATAAACATGTTCTGTAAACTATGTGACCACAAGAACATAAAACTGTTTTATTAATTCAAAATGTCTTTTGAGATACAGTTCATAATTATAAAGAAGTGATATTAAATCATTACTCTGTAATGTGCTAGGTAAACTGTCATGACATAAAAAAGTATCGGTAATTGGTATCGGTGAGTATTTGAAAAAAAAGTATCGGTACTTGTACTCGGTCTTAAAAAAATGATATTGTGCAACCCTACTCTCAAATAATTATAAACAAATGATAAAATATATCTTTGCAACACAGATATATATTCCTTAGTGAGTGTAATATTGCCAGCCACAAACATAACGGTAGCTTACACACTTAAATATGGCTCAGTAACTACAGACACACCACATGCATTGGACATGGTGTCACTATGTTGTAATTAGTCTCTAATTAGTCCCTAGCTGTATCCAGCAAAGTAAGCGCAGTGCATCAGCAACACCAGGTCTTCATGCACACAGTCAGTGCAGGGACCTGGTAACATTGCATAGCACAGCATTTCCTTAGCCCACTGGGTGTCTGGCAGACTGAAACTGCAGGGACCCAGTCACATTGCAGTATTATCTAATCTTCTGCTCCCTTCAGACTTG
The DNA here is from genome assembly GCF_027579735.1 of Bombina bombina. Taxonomy (NCBI): domain Eukaryota; kingdom Metazoa; phylum Chordata; class Amphibia; order Anura; family Bombinatoridae; genus Bombina; species Bombina bombina. The sequence goes on from NC_069503.1 coordinate 440,610,123, forward strand.
GTTGCGCAGAATTCTAAGACTTATAGTTCCCAGTTGTGAGGTCTAGAGAGGATGCGTCTGGCAGTGGAAATTGGTGGATGGGCGTCAAAGGGATTTCAAACCAGAGCCTAATTTTTAGGAGCCAGCGGTGCCCTGGTTTGTCAAACACTGTTCTAAAGTGTTATAAAATGTTATTATTTAGCTATTATTGCATGTTCTAAGTGAACCATTTAAGTTTCATTTTGACTTTTATGTATCTTTAAGAAACTTCACTAACCGGTAATTTACTTACTTTTTTTGAAGTCAATACAGGAATCATTGTATCATTTTCAGCGCTGGATGTTTGGTGAAATGTTGAAGCCTGTAAAAAAAAATTCTAACATTTTTCATTTTAAATTAAAGGGACATTATGGTGCAAAAATGACATGCTCTGATTTGTTTAATCACTTCATTTTAGCCCTACTACTGATCCTGCAAATATATGTCTTTAAAGGGACATGAAACCAAAAATATTTCTTTCATGATTTACATAAAACATACAATTTTAAACAACTAGCCCCTAATAATTTGAATTGTTCTCTTGGTATCCTTTGTTGAAAAGCATACCTAGGTAGGCTCAGGAGCTGGGAGCTAGCTGTTGATTAGTGGCTGCACATATATGCCTCTATTCATTGGCTTAGCAATGTGTTAAGCTAGCTCCCAGTAGAACATTGTTGCTCCTCCAATAAAGGATACCAAGCAAATTAAGCAAAATTGATAATATAAGTGAATTGGAAAGTTATTTAAAATCATATGTTCTATCTGAAACATGAAAAACATTTTGTGTTTCATGTTCCTTCAAATGGTGCATTAGTAAATAAGTATGGTCATTTTAAGTTCATCTATAGACTGTAGGGTGTTTATGCTACAAAAAAGAGTTAGACAGGAGCAATGCTTCCACCTCTAGCTAATTTACGTGACTTGGTTATTGTAGAGCACTGGTTTTCAAATCTGTCCTCAGGCTTCCCTAACAGGCCAGATTTTGAGGATATCTGAACTGAAGCACAGGTGAAATAATCACCTGATTAGTAAACATGGTTATTTTACTTGCTCTCATCCAAGGTAATACTGAAAACCTGGCCTGTTGGGGAGGCCTGAGGACAGCTTTGAAAACTAGAGTTGTTGAGTGATGTAGAGTAATGTATCACAGTTCTCATATTTATGAAAAGTGATTGTGTCAAAAATAGGTATAAATTACAGAGTCAATACGATTACTTTAACAGCATCACATTTAGCTTGTTAAAGGGACACTGAACCCAAATTATTTATTTTGTGATTCAGATAGAGCATGTCATTTTAAGCAACTTTCTAATTTACTACTATTATCAATTTTTATTCGTTCACTTGCTATCTTTATTTGAAAAAGAAGGCATCTAAGCTTTTTTTAGTTCAGGACTCTGGACAGCACGTTTTATTGGTGGATGAATGTATCCACCAATCAACAAGAACAACCCAGGTTGTTCGCCAAATATGGGCCGGCATCTAAACTTACATTCTTGCATTTCAAATAAAGATACCAAGAGAATGAAGGAAATGTGATAATAGTAAAGTTGCTTAAAATGTCATGCTCTATCTGAATCACAAAAGAAAAAAAAAATTGGGTTCAGTGAGGAAATGCCATTGATTTCAACAAAAATCCTGATCAGTATAGACAGTCATTCACACCCCACCAATAATGATTACAATGTGCTATATTTTGTTCGCAGTAGTAATGCTGCTTCTTTTTTGTCTATGGTTGGATGACGACGAGACTAATTAAACTCACCTGAGTTTGGCTGTGACTTAAAGGGATATTGAACCCAAATGTTTTATTTCATGATTTAGATAGATCATGCAATTATAAGCAACTTTCCAATTTACCCTTCATTCTCTTGGTATCTTTATTTGAAAAAACAGGAATGTAAGCTCACAAGCCAGCCCATTTTTGGTTCAGCACCCTAGGTAGCGCTTGCTGATTAGTGGCTACATTTAGCCAACAATCAGCAAGCGCTACCCAGGTGCTGAACCAAAGATAGGCCCGGCTTGTGAGCTTACATTCCTGCTTTTTCCCACCACAAATTTATTTTGTGATTCAGACTGAGCATACAAATTTAAAAAAAAAAAAAGTTTTCAATTTACTTCTATTATCAACAATTGCTTCAATCCCATGATATTCTTTTTTGAAGAGATACCTAGGCAGGACTGGAGCACTACATGAAAGGAAATTGTGCTGCCATCTAGCACTCCTGCAAATGGATAACATTCTTGCAAAACTGCTGCCATATTGTGCTCCAGAAATGGCCCGGCCTCTCAGCTTGCTTCCCTGCTTTTCAAAAAAAAGATACCAAAAGAAGAAGGAAAATTGATAATAGAAGTAAATTAAATGTGCATGTTCTATCTGAATCATGAAATAAAAAAAAATGGGTTTCATATCCCTTAAAATGCTCTAACAAATAGAAAAGTAGCCTAGCATTTTGGTATTGGTTTTTATTATGCCTTTTTAGAGCAGTATGAAATCTTCATTTCTTTCATGTAATTAGCAAGAGTCCATGAGCTAGTGACGTATGGGATATACATTCCTACCAGGAGGGGCAAAGTTTCCCAAACCTCAAAATGCCTATAAATACACCCCTCACCACACCCACAAATCAGTTTTACAAACTTTGCCTCCTATGGAGGTGGTGAAGTAAGTTTGTGCTAGATTCTACGTTGATATGCGCTCCGCAGCAGGTTGGAGCCCGGTTTTCCTCTCAGCGTGCAGTGAATGTCAGAGGGATGTGAGGAGAGTATTGCCTATTTTGAATACAGTGATCTCCTTCTACGGGGTCTATTTCATAGGTTCTCTGTTATCGGTCGTAGAGATTCATCTCTTACCTCCCTTTTCAGATCGACGATATACTCTTATATATACCATTACCTCTGCTGATTCTCGTTTCAGTACTGGTTTGGCTTTCTACAACATGTAGATGAGTGTCCTGGGGTAAGTAAGTCTTATTTTCTGTGACACTCTAAGCTATGGTTGGGCACTTTTTTATAAAGTTCTAAATATATGTATTCAAACATTTATTTGCCTTGACTCAGGATGTTCAACATTCCTTATTTTCAGACAGTCAGTTTCATATTTGGGATAATGCATTTGAATCAATCATTTTTTCTTACCTTAAAAAATTTGACTCTTTTTTCCCTGTGGGCTGTTAGGCTCGCGGGGGCTGAAAATGCTTCATTTTATTGCGTCATTCTTGGCGCGGACTTTTTTGGCGCAAAAAAAAAAAAAAATCTTTTCTGTTTCCGGCGTCATACGTGTCGCCGGAAGTTGCATCATTTTTGACGTCCTTTTGCGCCAAAAATGTTGGCGTTCCGGATGTGGCGTCATTTTTGGCGCCAAAAAAGCATTTAGGCGCCAAATAATGTGGGCGTCTTATTTGGCGCTAAAAAATATGGGCGTCGCTTTTGTCTCCACATTATTTCAGTCTCATTTTTTCTTTGCTTCTGGTTGCTAGAAGCTTGTTTATTGGCATTTTTTCCCATTCCTGAAACTGTCATTTAAGGAATTTGATCAATTTTGCTTTATATGTTGTTTTTTCTCTTACATATTGCAAGATGTCTCACGTTGCATCCGAGTCAGAAGATACTTCAGGAAAATCACTGTCTAGTGCTGGAACTACCAAAGCTAAGTGTATCTGCTGTAAACTTTTGGTAGCTATTCCTCCGGCTGTTGTTTGTATTAATTGTCATGACAAACTTGTTAATGCAGATAATATTTCCTTTAGTAATGTACCATTGCCTGTTGCAGTTCCTTCAACATCTAAGGTGCAGAATGTTCCTGATAACATAAGAGATTTTGTTTCTGAATCCATCAAGAAGGCTATGTCTGTTATTTCTCCTTCTAGTAAACATAAAAAATCTTTTAAAACTTCTCTCTCTACAGATGAATTTTTAAATGAACATCATCATTCTGATTCTGATGACTCTTCTGGTTCAGAGGATTCTGTCTCAGAGATTGATGCTGATAAATCTTCATATTTATTTAAAATGGAATTTATTCGTTCTTTACTTAAAGAAGTACTAATTGCTTTAGAAATCGAGGATTCTGGTCCTCTTGATACTAATTCTAAACGTTTAGATAAGGTCTTTAAATCTCCTGTGGTTATTCCAGAAGTTTTTCCTGTTCCTAATGCTATTTCTGAAGTAATTTCTAGAGAATGGGATAAATTGGGTAATTCATTTACTCCTTCTAAACGTTTTAAGCAATTATATCCTGTGCCGTCTGACAGATTAGAATTTTGGGACAAGATCCCTAAGGTTGATGGGGCTATTTCTACCCTTGCTAAACGTACTACTATTCCTACGTCAGATGGTACTTCGTTTAAAGATCCTTTGGATAGGAAAATTGAATCCTTTCTAAGAAAAGCTTATCTGTGTTCAGGTAATCTTCTTAGACCTGCTATATCATTGGCTGATGTTGCTGCAGCTTCAACTTTTTGGTTGGAAACTTTAGCGCAACAAGTAACAGATCATGATTCTCATAATATCATTATTCTTCTTCAACATGCTAATAATTTTATCTGTGATGCCATTTTTGATATTATCAGAGTTGATGTCAGGTTTATGTCTCTAGCTATTTTAGCTAGAAGAGCTTTATGGCTTAAAACTTGGAATGCTGATATGGCTTCTAAATCAACTCTACTTTCCATTTCTTTCCAGGGTAACAAATTATTTGGTTCTCAGTTGGATTCTATTATCTCAACTGTTACTGGTGGGAAAGGAACTTTTTTACCACAGGATAGAAAATCTAAGGGTAAAAACAGGGCTAATAATCGTTTTCGTTCCTTTCGTTTCAACAAAGAACAAAAGCCTGATCCTTCATCCTCAGGAGCAGTTTCAGTTTGGAAACCATCTCCAGTCTGGAATAAATCCAAGCCTTCTAGAAAGGCAAAGCCAGCTTCTAAGTCCACATGAAGGTGCGGCCCTCATTCCAGCTCAGCTGGTAGGGGGCAGGTTACGTTTTTTCAAAGAAATTTGGATCAATTCTGTTCACAATCTTTGGATTCAGAACATTGTTTCAGAAGGGTACAGAATTGGTTTCAAGATGAGACCTCCTGCAAAGAGATTTTTTCTTTCCCGTGTCCCAGTAAATCCAGTGAAAGCTCAAGCATTTCTGAATTGTGTTTCAGATCTAGAGTTGGCTGGAGTAATTATGCCAGTTCCAGTTCTGGAACAGGGGATGGGGTTTTATTCAAATCTCTTCATTGTACCAAAGAAGGAGAATTCCTTCAGACCAGTTCTGGATCTAAAAATATTGAATCGTTATGTAAGGATATCAACGTTCAAAATGGTAACTGTAAGGACTATCTTGCCTTTTGTTCAGCAAGGGCATTATATGTCCACAATAGATTTACAGGATGCATATCTGCATATTCCGATTCATCCAGATCATTATCAGTTCCTGAGATTCTCTTTTCTGGACAAGCATTACCAGTTTGTGGCTCTGCCGTTTGGCCTAGCTACAGCTCCAAGAATTTTTACAAAGGTTCTCGGTGCCCTTCTGTCTGCAATCAGAGAACAGGGTATTGTGGTATTTCCTTATTTGGACGATATCTTGGTACTTGCTCAGTCTTTACATTTAGCAGAATCTCATACGAATCGACTTGTGTTGTTTTTTTCAAGATCATGGTTGGAGGATCAATTCACCAAAAAGTTCATTGATTCCTCAGACAAGGGTAACCTTTCTGGGTTTCCAGATAGATTCAGTGTCCATGACTCTGTCTTTAACAGACAAGAGACGTCTAAAATTGATTTCAGCTTGTCGAAACCTTCAGTCACAATCATTCCCTTCGGTAGCCTTATGCATGGAAATTCTAGGTCTTATGACTGCTGCATCGGACGCGATCCCCTTTGCTCGTTTTCACATGCGACCTCTTCAGCTCTGTATGCTGAATCAATGGTGCAAGGATTACACAAAGATATCTCAATTAATATCTTTAAAACCGATTGTACGACACTCTCTAACGTGGTGGACAGATCACCATCGTTTAATTCAGGGGGCTTCTTTTGTGCTTCCGACCTGGACTGTAATTTCAACAGATGCAAGTCTCACAGGTTGGGGAGCTGTGTGGGGATCTCTGACGGCACAAGGAGTTTGGGAATCTCAGGAGGTGAGATTACCGATCAATATTTTGGAACTCCGTGCAATTTTCAGAGCTCTTCAGTCTTGGCCTCTTCTAAAGAGAGAATCGTTCATTTGTTTTCAGACAGACAATGTCACAACTGTGGCATACATCAATCATCAAGGAAGGACTCACAGTCCTCTGGCTATGAAAGAAGTATCTCGAATTCTGGTTTGGGCGGAATCCAGCTCCTGTCTAATCTCTGCGGTTCATATCCCAGGTATAGACAATTGGGAAGCGGATTATCTCAGTCGCCAAACGTTGCATCCGGGCGAATGGTCTCTTCACCCAGAGGTATTTCTTCAGATTGTTCAAATGTGGGAGCTTCCAGAAATAGATCTGATGGCGTCTCATCTAAACAAGAAACTTCCCAGGTATCTGTCCAGATCCCGGGATCCTCAGGCGGAAGCAGTGGATGCATTATCACTTCCTTGGAAGTATCATCCTGCCTATATCTTTCTGCCTCTAGTTCTTCTTCCAAGAGTAATCTCCAAGATTGTGAAGGAATGCTCGTTTGTTCTGCTGGTAGCTCCGGCATGGCCTCACAGGTTTTGGTATGCGGATCTTGTCCGGATGGCCTCTTGCCATCCGTGGACTCTTCCGCTACGACCAGACCTTCTGTCGCAAGGTCCTTTTTTCCATCAGGATCTCAAATCCTTAAATTTAAAGGTATGGAGATTGAACGCTTGATTCTTGGTCAAAGAGGTTTCTCTGACTCTGTGATTAAAACTATGTTACAGGCTCGTAAATCTGTATCCAGAGAGATATATTATAGAGTCTGGAAGACTTATATTTCTTGGTGTCTTTCTCATCATTTTTCTTGGCATTCTTTTAGAATTCCGAGAATTTTACAGTTTCTTCAGGATGGTTTAGATAAAGGTTTATCCGCAAGTTCTTTGAAAGGACAAATCTCTGCTCTTTCTGTTCTTTTTCACAGAAAGATTGCTAATCTTCCTGATATTCATTGTTTTGTACAAGCTTTGGTTCGTATAAAACCTGTCATTAAGTCAATTTCTCCTCCTTGGAGTTTGAATTTGGTTCTGGGGGCTCTTCAAGCTCCTCCGTTTGAACCTATGCATTCTTTGGACATTAAATTACTTTCTTGGAAAGTTTTGTTCCTTTTGGCGATCTCTTCTGCCAGAAGAGTCTCTGAATTATCTGCTCTTTCTTGTGAGTCTCCTTTTCTGATTTTTCATCAGGATAAGGCGATGTTGCGAACTTCTTTTGAATTTTTACCTAAAGTTGTGAATTCCAACAACATTAGTAGAGAAATTGTGGTTCCTTCATTATGTCCTAATCCTAAGAATTCTAAGGAGAAATCGTTGCATTCTTTGGATGTTGTTAGAGCTTTGAAATATTATGTTGAAGCTACTAAGTCTTTCCGAAAGACTTCTAGTTTATTTGTTATCTTTTCCGGTTCTAGAAAAGGCCAGAAAGCTTCTGCCATTTCTTTGGCATCTTGGTTGAAATCTTTAATTCATCTTGCCTATGTTGAGTCGGGTAAAACTCCGCCTCAAAGAATTACAGCTCATTCTATTAGGTCAGTTTCTACTTCCTGGGCGTTTAGGAATGAAGCTTCGGTTGATCAGATTTGCAAAGCAGCAACTTGGTCCTCTTTGCATACTTTTACTAAATTCTACCATTTTGATGTATTTTCTTCTTCTGAAGCAGTTTTTGGTAGAAAAGTACTTCAGGCAGCGGTTTCAGTTTGAATCTTCTGCTTATGTTTTTCATTAAACTTTATTTTGGGTGTGGATTATTTTCAGCAGGAATTGGCTGTCTTTATTTTATCCCTCCCTCTCTAGTGACTCTTGTGTGGAAAGATCCACATCTTGGGTAATCATTATCCCATACGTCACTAGCTCATGGACTCTTGCTAATTACATGAAAGAAAACATAATTTATGTAAAAACTTACCTGATAAATTCATTTCTTTCATATTAGCAAGAGTCCATGAGGCCCGCCCTTTTTTGTGGTGGTTATGATTTTTTTGTATAAAGCACAATTATTCCAATTCCTTATTTTATATGCTTTCGCACTTTTTTCTTATCACCCCACTTCTTGGCTATTCGTTAAACTGAATTGTGGGTGTGGTGAGGGGTGTATTTATAGGCATTTTGAGGTTTGGGAAACTTTGCCCCTCCTGGTAGGAATGTATATCCCATACGTCACTAGCTCATGGACTCTTGCTAATATGAAAGAAATGAATTTATCAGGTAAGTTCTTACATAAATTATGTTTTTATTCAGATCCATACACAGAAAATACAAAAGGTTAACGAACAAAAACAAAGATTAACAAACAAAATGGGACCCATCTAAAAAACAAATAAAATGATACCCTTAAAAAACTGCTGCATATTTAAAGGGACACTGTACCCAAAAAAATTCCTTTGTAATTCAGAAAGAGCATGCAATTTTAAGCAACTTTCTAATTTACTCCTATAATCAATTTTTCTTCGTTCTCTTGCTATCATTATTTGAAAAAGAAGGCATCTAAGCATTTTTTTTTGTTTCAGTACTCTGGACAGCACTTTTTTATTGGTGGATGAATTTATCCACCAATCAGCAAGGACAACCCAGGTTGTTCACCAAAAATGGGCCGGCATCTAAACTTACATTCTTGCATTTCAAATAAAGATACCAAGAGAAAGAAGAAAATTTGATAAGAGTAAATTAGAAAGTTGCTTAAAATTTCATGCTCAATCTGAATCACGAAAGAAAATTTTTGGGTACAGTGTCCCTTTAAGCCTTCTATAAATTGATGTAAAAGTAAAGTCACACATCCACAATTATTATTCAATTTAACCTTTATCATGAGTTTTTTGGTGCAGTAGAATTCTTTATATATATCATATTAAGAGTTTATCATGAATTAAAGTGATGGTAAACTTTCCTCTTTGTATAAACAGATCTAGAATGTTAGCAATATTTTAGATGGAGTTTAAAGGCCATGATACCCAAATATTGAAACACTTGAAAGTGATGCAGCATAGCTGTAAAAAGCTGAATATCTCTATGTAAAAAAGAAAGATATTTTACCTCAAAAGTTACTAAGTATTCACACTCCATTGTAAAGGACTTTAAGCAGCAAATCAGTATGCCTGTCCCGGGACTTGCAAGGGAGCGTGCCTCATGCATACTCAAGTTATTTCACTATTCAGTTTAAAGGGACAGTCTACACCAGAATTTGTATTGTTTAAAAAGATAGATAAAATCCTTTTATTTCCCATTCCCTAGTATTGCACAACCAACAGAGTTATATAAATACACTTTTTACCTCTGTGATTACCTTGTATCTAAGCCTCTGCAAACTGCCCCCTTATTTCAGTTTTTGACAGAGATCCATTTTAGTCAATCAGAGCTGGCTCATCTGAACTCCATGTGCGTAATCACAGTGTTATCTATATGACACACATGAACTAACACCCTCTAGTGGTGAAAAACTGTCAAATACCCTGAGAAAAGAGGCGGCCTTCAAGGGCTTAGAAATTAGCATATGAAGCTCCTAGGTTTAGTTTTCAACTAAGAATACCAAGAGAACAAAGCAAAATTGGTTATAAAAGTAAATTGGGAAGTTGTTTAAAATGACATTCTTTATCTGAATCATGAAAGTTTATTTTGGACTAGACTGTCCCTTTAAGGAAGTTTACTATGAAATCTCATGAGATAACAGTAAAACAGTTCATGACCTCAGCACTGCTGATGTTTAGCTGCTGTTCATTTCTACCTTTTTTTTTTTACCTGCAGCTGGGCAGTAACTGAAAGATAATGTTTTACACAGCACTTACTCTGGTGAGCTGAGGAAATTTTGAGGTAAAATATCTTCCATTTTAACCTAGAGATGCTCAGGTGATATTTTCCTGACAGCTTTTTACAGTTATGCTGCATCACTTTCAAGTGATTTAGCATATAAGTATTATATCCCTTTAATTGATCGGCTGTAATGAAGATGCGCTTTAACTTACTTTTTAATGTTGCGCTGAAGTTCAAATACCCGCACTCCGGCCACCCAATTCAAAAGTAATTTTAAAGCTAACGGTTTGAACGGTTCTCATTTGACAAATTTTCCTTAAAGAATATTTATGCTTCAAATGTGAACCACTAAACTGTAGCTAGGGAGCATGGAGAAACAAAACCTAAAGCATTGTGAAAAGTTATTATGCTGTTGACTATTTCAGTGTTTAACACTTCAAAAGCCAGTCAAGCAGCAAAACAAGTAGTGACCGTAGCACACCAGCAATACAGAGTCCGCCTGCAGTAAGGAACACTTATCACCTCTTGCTTTTGAGTAAAATAAGTCCCCAGAGAGACCAAAAAGCAAAATAACATTCTCATATGACTAAAAATACTTTTAGTTTAAAAGTACATTATACAATGTTCTTTTGTTAAAAGGGACACTGAACCCACATTTTTTTTTTTCGATTCAGATAGAGCATGACATTTTAATCAACTTTCTAATTTACTCCTATTATCAATTTTTCTTCGTTCTCTTGCTATCTTTATTTTAACAGCAGGAATGTAAATCTTAGCAGCCAGTCCATATTAGGTTCAGCACCATGGATAGCGCTTGCTTATTGGAGGCTTACATTTACCCACCAATAAGCAAGCATAACCCAGGTTCTCCACTAAAAATGGTCTGGCTCCTATTCATCACAGTCCTTTTTAAATAAAGATTGCAAGAGAATGAAGAAAAATTGAGAATTGGAGTAAATTAGAAAGTTGCTGAAAATTGCATGCTCTATCAATCATGAATGAAAAAAATATGGGTTTAGTGTCCCTTTATTTTTTTGTAGTCACATATCTCCTCTAGAATTGAAACAGAAACATCAAATAAGTTGAATATATAAATATAAATCATACTCTTGTTACACTTAAAGTAATGTGAAACCCAAAAATGGTATACAATTTTAAATACATTTTCCAATTTTCTTCTTTTATCAAATTTTCTTTGTTCCCATGGTATTCTTTGTTGAAGAGATACCTAGGTAGATTTCTGGAGCACTACATGGTGGGATATAGTCCTACCTTCTAGTGTGCCTGCAGATGTATAACATTCTTGCAAAACGGCTGCTATATAGTGCTCCAGACACGTGCACGCTACTGAGCTTATGTCACTGCTTTTCAACAAAAGATGTCAAGAGAATTAAGAAAATTTGATAATAGAATTATAATTTTTTTTTCCACATTTCATGCTCTATCTGAATCATGAAAGAAAAATGTTGGGTTTCATGTCCCTTTAACAAAGCAAGTATAGGGCCTAACCACATATGAAATATGGTGCTTCTGTTAGAACACTGTTTGAACACCTTTCAAAAAGTAATTAAAAAAAAAAGATCCTATTTTAATTCTAAGATTTACGTTCAGACAAGTAGAGATCATACAGATGTAAGTCTTTGGTCTGTTAACCCTAGTATATATTTATATACATAATAAAACCACAGTGAAGAAATCATACTGCCATTGATAAAGCGTTAATGATTAACGTTCCCATTTGTAATGGCAGTTCTTGAAATGTATTGTTTGATAAAAGGAAATGACAAATCAAATAGTGAAAGGTATTATGTCTAATACCAAGACCATGTCTGTTTATACGAAATGCGTTCAATAATCTCTTTTAATCCTCTTTGGCAATCTGACTTCATTTTTAAACTATTTTACTAAGAAATAACATTTTGCTTTTAGCCAATTAAGTTTTCATTAGGACTTTGCATTTCAACAGTGCATTTCTACCCATTACAAACATGATATTGTCTTATGGGCTAAATGTATTAACATGGCAGTGAAGATATTAAATGAATATGTCTATTAATGTATTTTTTCAGGAGCCAAAGAAAGCAGACTCTTAGATCAATGGCACACAAAACCCTAAATCAAGCACGATTACAGTAGGCACCATAAAAAGAACATATACAATAACTGAACCATAATAATGTAACTGTGCAGCAATTTAACTTCCTACATTACATAACCAAACAGTGCGTATATGTGTATATATATATATATATATATATATATATATATATATATATATATGTGTGTGTGTGTGTTTTAACATATTTTAGAAGTAACGTTTGACAAAAGCGATTTCAGTTACAAAGTTTTAGCTGTTATCAAAGATGCCTCACTCCCCCAGGACTTGTACCCCTCATCCTGCCTACCTACTGTCACATGACCACCCTAACTATAATTACTCGCGCGCGCTCCCGGTCAATACTTACGCGCGGCGACGCGAGGCAGACCCAAGCCTCTTGTTATATGGGGGTTCTCTGTCCAACGTTGATAGTTCACCCTCCCCAGGTCAGATTCCCAAACGTAATACAATGACAACAGGAAGTACTGCGCATGCGTATAGCTAGATGCCGCGTCCGGTACATCCCCTTAAGATTACTTAGGTAAACTACTATATTTCTAAAATTCTGCTTGTTATTTGCGCAGGAATTTGTTTACAACCTATTTTGTTCAGCCTCTAATTTGGTACTCTGCATACCATATATGTTTTACATACGGTATTGGGGAATTGCTATCTGCCCAAAACAAAAATGGAGGCAAATAACTAGTTGCCATCACTTTTTATGAAAATGAAATCTCAGGGACTTAGTTTAAAACTTTGATCAGCTTGTCGTTTCCGAGCGTTCACTACTTATCGCTACTGACTTTAGGAAAGACTTGCGTTAGGGGGGTGCGGACTGTGGAGAATTTGTTTTTGAGAAATTATATATATATATATATATTATTGTAAAATCTGAGTTTAGCGTTCAAATTATTTTCTCCGCCATAGCAGTATTGTACTTCGAACATTGGTATGGGGATTCAAATGAGGGCTACCAACAATACTGCTGAGTTTGTGTCTCCAATAACAAAAAGGGAAGCAACATTTTGAGGTATAAAGCCCCTGTTTTCCCCATAGACTTTCCCCAGCCAGTCACCTCTGCTCACCTACATGGATACATTGTATCAAACCCGTCCCTCAGCCTACAGGTTTTTATTTTATTTTTGCAGGTTTAAAGGGACAGGGGCACCTCACCTGCACACACACACACACAGCCTTTAATGGGACAACTTGCAACACACACACAGCACTAAAGGAACAGCTCACACCATGCACACCAAGCGGGCAGCTCGCCGCATGCTCACAGAGTTTAAAGGGGCAGGCACAAACCTTTAGTGGGTAAACTCACACAACATGTGCAGTCTTAAAGGGAGCGATAACAGTATGCATTCGTATGCAATGCAGATACAGCCTTAAATGGACCCTCTGTCTTAAAGGCATACCCCCCAACTGTCCCGATTTTCGCGGGACAGTCCTGATTTTAGGGGTCTATCCCCCGGTCCCGGGTTGCTAGCCATCTGTCCCGATTTGCCCCAGGCATTAAAAAAAAAAAAAAAAAAAAAAAAAAATTTAATTCTATTGGGCCCAGACTCAGAAGCAGGTGGCTTGCTCTCACAGGGTTAGATACCTGTTAGATTCCCTGTGGAAAAGGAATGGTGTGTGGGTTAAGCAGGAGTAAGAAAGCTGTATACACTCTGACCACGGGTAATGGTGACCTCTCTAACCTACTTCTGGTAGTGATGATGTCTAACCCCTGGTGATAATACTAGCATGCCTTCAGTTTTATACAATGAGCAGTGCTAATACCAGGGTAACAAACAGTGGCAGCTGCAGACTGCCAGCTAATGTGCTTGCCAACCTAAGGACCCCATACAATGAATTACAGATACCCATATGTGATGTAGTGTGTGTGTCTATCTCTATCCATAACTGTGTGTATCTGTATGTATAAGTTTATGCTATCTATGTAGTGAGTGTGTGTGTGTCTGCATGTATAAATGTAAACTATGTAGTGTTTGTATGTGTATCTGCATGTATAAGTGTATACTATGTAGTGTGTATCTGCATGTGTAAGTGTATGCTATGTAGTGTGTGTATCTGCATGTATAAGTGTATGCTGCATGTGTAAGTGTATGCTATGTAGTGTGTGTGTATCTGCATGTGTAAGTGTATGCTATGTAGTGTGTGTGTATCTTCATGTGTAAGTGTATGCTATGTAGTGTGTGTGTGTATCTGCATGTGAAAGTGTATACTATGTAGTGTGTGTGTATCTGCATGTATAAGTGTATGCTATGTAGTGTGTGTGTATTTGCATGTGTAAGTGTATGCTATGTAGTGTGCTACTGTGCATTTTTGCTGACTTTAAAGGCCAGAATTTAGAATATTAATGGGGAATGCAGAGAGCAGTTTTAAAGAATTTATTATTAAATGTCCAATTAAGATAAAAATATTTAGCAATGTCTTTGCAAAGGCTAATTAAATACATAGCTCACATAGCCATACCAGTGGTTTGAGCTTGTGTTTGATTTGCTGCCTAAGTATATTAAAATATATGACTTTATTTAGAATTTTATTTATATTACTTTGGGCTTATGATTTTTTTAAGCCCCGTCCACAATATTTAAAAAAATTTGCCGTGGGGGGGGGGGTGTCCCTCTTTTGAATTTTGAAATGTTAGGAGGTATGCTTAAAGGGACAGGGGCACGTGCACACACATACACACAGAGCACTCACATCCTTTAAAGGAACAACTTCTACCACAGTCTTAAAGGGACAGATAACAGTAATGTTCACACCGTGCAACCTTGAAGGACAGCTTGACACCTGCACACAGTCTTAAAGGGGCAGGTACACACAACCTTTGTGGGTAAAGTCACACCACACGCACAGCCTTAAAGGAAGTGATAACAGTATGCATCCGCATGCAGCCTTAAAGGGACACACACACAGCACTCACAGCCTTTAAAGGGACAACTTGCTCCACACCAGGGGCGTATTTTGGCCTAGACAAACAAGGCACTAGCCTAGCTCAGCAAATTTTTTTTGGGGGCAGCACTTTTTGAGTTTCACTAGACACACTCACTACACACGTACACGCAAACAATCACGCACATATAAACACAAGCGCACTTCAACAAGAACATTTACTTTGGAAATGTCATGGAAAGAAAGGTCAGAGGTAAGGGGGGGGGCAGCAGAATTTTGGTTGCCTAAGGCAGCACAAAACCTAAATACACCACTGCACCACATGCACACAGCATTAAAGGAACAGCTCACACCATGCACACCCAGCGCAGCCTTAAAGGGCAGCTTGGCCTGCTCACACAGTCTTAAAGGGGCAGACACACACAAACTTAAAGGAAGTGATAATAGTATGCACCCACAAGCAATGCACCCAGTCTTAAAGGGATGCTCTATCTTAAAGGGACAGGGGCACCTGCACACACACAGCATTCACAGCCTTTAAAGGGCAACTTGCATCACACACACACACAACGTTAAAGGAACAGCTCACGCCATGCCCACACAGCACAGCCTTAAAGGGCAGCTCACATCATGCTCACACAGTCTTAAAGGGGAAGGCAACACAACCTTTAGTGGGTAAACTCACACCACACGCACGGTCTTAAAGGAAGCGATAACAGTATGCATCCACATACAATGCAGACACAGCCTTAAAGGGTCCCTGTATTAAATGGACAGGGGCACTTGCGTGCGCACACACACCACTCACAGCCATAAAGGGACAACATGCACCACACGCACACAGCCTTAAAAGAAACCGCTCACACGATGCACGGTCTTTAAGAGAAAGGCACACAGGCTTTTAAGCACACCCAAATGCACAAAGCCTTAAAGGGGCACTCAGTTTTAAAGTGACAGACACAAACACAGCCTTTAAAGGGGCAGCTCACACCACAGGTGCACAAACACAGTACACACAGCCTTAAAGGTAGCACATTACGCTAGCACAGTCTTAAAGGCACGTACCTCACACAATACACAGTCCTTAAAGTGATGGTAAGCTTTTCCCTTTGTCTAAACAGATCAGGAATGTTAGAGATATTTTAGATGGAGTTTAAACTCTTCTGTTGTAATGATGATACGCTATAACTAGCGCTGAAATTCAAATACCCTGTGCTATGGCTGCCCACTTAAAAATTAATATTTTTGTTGAGCTAACGGTTTGAAATAATCAGTGCTCTAGACATAAAGCACTTTTGTTGTAGAGCACAGATTGGAGAACAGTTCAAACTGTTAGCTCAACAAACATATTACTTTTGAAGCTGGAGCGCGAGGTATTCAAATTTCAGTGCTACATTAAAAAGTAAGTTATAGCGCATCTTCATTACAACTGAAGAGACAAACCCCATCTAAAATATCTCTAACATTTCATATCTGTTTAGACAAAGAGAAAAGTTTACTGTGTGAGTTTGTCTGTGCCTTTAAGACTGTGCAAGCGTAATGTGATCTGTGCCTTTAAGACTGTGTGTGCTGTGTTTTTGTGCACCTGTACCATTAAAACTGTGTGCGTGAGGTGTGAGCTGACCCTTTAACCTCTTCAGGACATATGACGGAATTTTTTCGTCATAAAACAATTGAGCAAACTGAAAGCTGTGTCCTTAAAGGGTTAAAGGCTGTTTTGTGTCTGTCACTTTAAGACTGAGTGCTCCTTTTAAGGCATTGTGCATTTTGTCGTGCCTAAAAACCTGTGTGCCTGTCCCTTAAAGACTATGCATGGTGTGAGCGGTTCCTTTAAAGCTGTGTGTATGTGTGTGCACGTGCCCCTGTCACTTTAAGACAGAGGGTTCCTTTAAAGGGACAGTCTACACCAGAATTTTTATTGTTTTAAAAGATAGATAATCCCTTTATTACCCATTCCCCAGTTTTACATAACCAACACAGTTATAATAATATACATTTAACTTCTGTGATTATCTTGTATCTAAGCCTCTGCAAACTGCCCCTTTTTTCAGTTCTTTTGACAGACTTGCAGTCTAGCCAATCAGTGCCTGCTCCCAGATAACTTCACGTGCACGAGCACAGTGTTATCTATATGAAATACGTGAACTAACACCCTCTAGTGGTGAAAAACTGTTAAAATGCAATCTGAAAGAGGTGGGCTTCAAGGTCTAAGAAATTAGCATATGAACCTCCTAGGTTAAGCTTTCAAGTAAGAATACCAAGAGAACAAAGCAAAATTGGTGATAAAAGTAAATTGGAAAATTGTTTAAAATTGCATGCTCTATCTGAATCATGAAAGTTTATTTTGGCCTTGACTGTCCCTTTAAGGCTGTGTGTGAATTTCATGTGAATGCATACTGTTATCGCTCCCTTTAAGACTGTATGTGTCGTGTGAGTTTACCCACTAAAGGTTTGTGCCTGTCCCTTTAAGACTGTGAGCATGCGGCGGGCTGCCCTTTAAGGCTGCGCTGGGTGTGCATTGTGTGAGCTGTTCCTTTAATGCTGTGTGTGTGGTGCAAGTTGTCCCATTAAAGGTTGTGAGTGCTGTGTGTGTGTGCAGGTGCCCCTGTCCCTTTTAGACAGGTAAGTCCAATATGAACAAGCACCAAGGTAACCCCCACCCCTGGGGTTGCAAATCTTTGCAGGTGTGCAAGCTAACAGACCAGCACCTTGGTCTGAAAAAATATCTCAAAAAATTAATATAGCAGCACCACCAATTCATGTAAAAAGATTATTTTATTAAGCCATCATAAAACAGACCATAAGACAGAGTATCCCTTTAAGGCTTTGTGCGTTGCATGCAGATGCACACTGTTATTGCTCCCTTTAAGACTACATGTGGTGTGAGTTTACCCACTAACGTTTGTGTGTGCCTGCCCCTGTAAGACTGTGAGCAGGTGCCAAGTTGCCCTTTAAGGTTTCACTGTGTGAACATTACTGTGATCTGTCCCTTTAAGACTGTGTGTGTGGTGCTAGTCGACCCTTTAAAGGCTGTGTGGGTTTTTGCCTGTCCCTTTAAGACTGTGTGACCAGGCGATGAGCTGCCCTTTAAGGCTGTGCTGTGTAATCATTATTTTCTCAGCTGGTGGTACTTTTGGTACTGACAGGGCTGCTTTAAAGTGAAGGTAAAGTTAGACTAATCACTATAAACTATAGCATTATGTGTGCAAATTAAATATAAGTTTCATTCATCATTTTTTATATTTTTGATTAAAAATACAGTTATTACCTTTCTAAAGTTTGTTACACGCGTTCCCTAAATTCAGCCCGAAAAAAAAAAATCAATCACAGTAGGTCACGTTTTTCTTTTGGCCAATTGATATTCTGGCCGTTAGCCGACGTCATCCGCAAATGCACGCTCCCGTTTCACACTTGAAGCAGGCTCGCCGATTATCGCATGCGCAGTGGAAAACCAAACTCGAGGAGCGCATAACCCACTAGAGTAACGCATGCGCAACTGAATTTTTTAATCGTAAATGCGCATATGAGAGACGTGGAGAACGGTCCCACCCGCTCTCCACGTCTCTCATATGCGCGTTCACAACTTTAACACGGAAGAAGGGCTTGGGAGGAGTTAGGAACCAAAATGGTAGGGAATTTAAAAAAAAAAAAAAAAAAGATAAAATATGGGAGTTATTGATAAAATAACCTAGCTACTAGATTAAGTTTCATAGGATATACACTCGGTTGCCCTCAATAGTAAATAACTTTACCTTCACTTTAAGTGTCTGTGTACAGTAAACAGTTACAAATGTATAAAAACCTGCAAAAATAAAATAAAAACCTGTAGGCTGAGGGACGGGTTTGATACAATGTATCCATGTAGGTGAGCAGAGCTGACTGGCTGGGGAAAGTCTATGGGGAAAACAGGGGCTTTATACCTCAAAATGTTGCTTCCCTTTTTTTTATTGGAGACACAAACTCAGCAGTATTGTTGATAGCCCTCATCTGAATCCCCATACCAATGTTCGAAGTACAATACTGCTATGGCCGAGAAAATAATTTACAACGCTAAACTCCAGAATTTTATATATATATATATATATATATATATATATACAGTCATGTGATATTATAGGCAATAGGCTATATGTGTGTGTATATATTGGTATATATAAATACAGTATACATATGTGTGTGTATATATAGTGTGTGTAGGTGTGAATAGTTACAGTGAGCACCTACGTCTGTATTTGATTTGATCAGCTCATTGTACAGTGTGTGATTGGTTACAGTCTGTATTTGATTGGCTCATATACACACACACACATATATATATATATATATATATATATATATATATATATATATATATATATATATATATAATATTGCCGCACATCCACTTCTATATTATCAAAACATATTAATTGTTGCAAAAAATATGGCCATATTGTGTGGCTAAGATCCCAATTTTAAAATATGAGCTTAGGTGATTTTTTGCAATATCAATGTTTTGATAATATAGAAGTGGATGTGCGGCAATATTCTATTTTGTGTAATTATTTGGTTGTTTGCCTGCACCCCTAAGTAATATTATTAAAATAGTTTTGTAAGGTGTGCAGAAACATTTGTTTTTAAAGGAAGACTAACCACCTTCATGGTTTCTGTCACCCACCCCCCAGTTGCTCAGGTGCTCTCATTATAGGACATTGGAAGTGTGTATAAAGCCAGGGAGGCTCATAGTTGAAGCAGGAATGTTATAGCCCAGAAAGGCATCACATTGCAGTGTTAGGACCAGTCAACATTGGGACACCTTGTAATTTGGTGACTGACTTAAAGGGACACTGAACCCAAATTTTTTCTTTAGTGATTCAGATAGAGCATGCAATTTTAAGCAACTTTCTAATTTAATCCTAAAAATCAATTTTTCTTCGTTCTTTTGCTATCTTTATATGAAAAAGAAGTCATCTAAGTTTTTTCTGGTTTAGAACTCTGGACAGCACTTTTTTATTGGTGGATGAATCTATCCACCAATCAGGAAGGACAACCCAGGTTGTTTACCAAAAATGGGCCGGCATCTAAACTTAAATTCTTGCATTTCAAATAAAGATACCAAGAGAATGAAGAAAATTTGATAATAGGAGTAAATTAGAAAGTTGCTTAAAATTACATGCCCTATCTGAATCACAAAAGAATAAAATTGGGTTCAGTATCCCTTTAAGCAAAATATGGCCATATTGTGTGACTAAGATCCCAATTTTAAACCCTTAAGGACCAAGGCCATTTTTCAATTTCTTTCCCTTAAAGGGCCACTAAACCCAAAAATTTTCTTTCATGATTCAGATAGAGAATACAATTTTAAACAACATTCCAATTTACTTCTATTATCTAATTTGCTGCAATCTTTAGATATCATGTGTTAAAGAAATAGCAATGCACATTGGTGAGCCAATCACATGAGGCATCTATGTGCAGCCACCAATCAGAAGCTACTGAGCCTATCTAGATATGCTTTTCAGGAAAGAATATCAAGAGAATGAAGCAAATTAGATAATGGAAGTAAATTAGAAAGTTGTTTAAAATGGTATTCTCTGTCTGAATCATGAAAGAAAAAAATTGGGTTTAATGTCCCTTTAAGGACCAGGGCTATTTTTACATTTCTGCGGTGTTTGTGTTTAGCTGTAATTTTCCTCTTACTCATTTACTGTACCCACACATATTATATACCGTTTTTCTCATCACTAAATGGACTTTCTAAAGATACCATTATTTTCATCATATCTTATAATTTATTATTAAAAATATTATAAAATATGTTGAAAAAATGAAAAAAAAACACTTTTTCTAACTTTGACCCCCAAAATCTGTTACACATCTACAACCACCAAAAAACAACCATGCTAAATAGTTTCTAAATTTTGTCCTGAGTTTAGAAATACCCAATGTTTACATGTTCTTTGCTTTTTTTGCAAGTTATAGGGAAATAAATACAAGAAGCACTTTGCTATTTCAAAACCACTTTTTTTCAAAATGAGCGCTAGTTACATTGGAACCCTGATATCTGTCAGGAATACCTGAATATCCCTTGACATGTATATATATTTTTTTTTTTAGAAGACATCCCAAAGTATTGATCTAGGCCCATTTTGGTATATTTCATGCCACCATTTCACCGCCAAATGTGATCAAATAAAAAAAAATGTTCACTTTTTCACAAACTTTAGGTTTCTCACAGAAATTATTTACAAACAACTTATGCAATTATGGCATAAATGGTTGTAAATGCTTCTCGGGGATCCCCTTTGTTCAGAAATAGCAGACTTATATGGCTTTGGCGTTGCTTTTTGGTAATTCGAAGGCTTCTAAATGCCACTGCGCACCACACGTGATTTATGCCCAGCAGTGAAGGGGTTAATCAGGGAGCATGTAGGGAGCTTGTAGAGTTAATTTTAGCTTAAGTGTAGTGTAGTAGACAACCCAAAGTATTGATCTGGGCCCATTTTGGTATATTTAATGCCACCATTTCACCGCCAAATGCGATCAAATTTAAAAAAAACTTAAATTTGTTCGCAATTTTAGGTTTCTCACTGAAATTATTTACAAACAGCTTGTGCAATTATGGCACAAATGGTTGTAAATGCTTCTCTGGGATCCCCTTTGTTCAGAAATAGCAGACATATATGACTTTGGCGTTGCTTTCTGGTAATTAGAAGGCCGTTAAATGCGGCTGCGCATCACACGTGTATTATGGCTAGCAGTGAAGGGGTTAATTAGGTAGTTTGTAGGGAGCTTGCAGGGTTAATTTTAGCTTTAGTGTAGAGATCAGCCTCCCACCTAACACATCAGACCCCCTGATCCCTCCCAAACAGCTCCCTTCCCTCCCCCACCCCACAATTGTCCCCGCCATCTTAAGTACTGGCAGAGAATCTGCCAGTACTAAAATAAAAGTTTTTTTAAAAATTTTTTTTTTTTTTTAGCATATTTACATATGCTGTGGTGTAGCATCCCCCCTTAACCCCCAACCTCCCTGATCCCCCCAAAACAGCTCTCTAAACCATCTGCCTTATTGGGGGCCATCTTGGGTACTGGCAGCTGTCTGCCAGTACCCAGTTTGCAAAAAAAAAGGTTTTTTTTTTTTTTTTCTGTAGTGTAGCTTCACCCCCCACCACAGACCAACCCCCACCACCTGCCTGATCTTTTTTTTTTTTTTACTTTTTTATCCTTTTTTTTTTTTAATTTGTACTCCAACTTTTTCTGTAGTGTAGCGGTTCCCACCCTTTCCCTCCCCGTGCACGCGCCCGCCCCCGCCCTCCCGTGCACGTGCGCGCGTCCGTGCGTGCCCCCGGACATCCCCGCCCACAATCCCGCCCCCCTCCACATCACCGATCAACATCGATGGCCACCACCAGCCTCCCACACAGGCTCCCACCCACCAACGATACTGGCCATCGATGTCCGGTGCAGAGAGGGCCACAGAGTGGCTCTCTCTGCATCGGATGGCCAAGGGGTGTTATTGCAGGATGCCTCGATATCGAGGCATCACTGCAATAACCGGAAAGCGGCTGGAAGCGAGCAGGATCGCTTCCAGACGCTTTTAACCCCTAATGTCGTACAGAGTACATCGCTGGTCTTTTAAGACCAGGTTGTGTGCGACGTACCCTGTACGACATGCGTTGTTAAGGGGTTAAAATATGAGCTTAGGTGATTTTTTGCAATATTTAAAATGTTTTGATATAAAAGTGGATGTGCGGCAATATTCTATTTTGTGGAAGGTGAGAGAGTTTAAAATAAAGATATAGAAAGTGTGTGTGGATATATATATATATATATATATATATTAGTACACAATATTATTATATTATACATATATTATTAAATATACTTATATAAATCTCAATTATTTTTTTTGTGTGGGTGGAAGGGTGATATTAAAATATAACAAGTCTGAGACTGAGACATACCTCATTGTTTGATTGTATTTATTTGTTTGTAGAGACTGAGTCTGATCTAAGATCTCACTTCAAGTGACAGTCACTAATTTAATGGCTTATTGGCTGACACTTAAAGGGACAGTATACTATAAAATTGTTTTTCCTTTAATGTGTTTCCAATTTACTTTTTTTTTTTACCAGCTGCAGAGTATAAAATGTATGAGATTTAATTTTTTAAGGCTTATTTGTGTATATGAATTAGCTGATTTTGTGTTTTGAAGCCACAACCTAATAAACTGGGCAGGGCCGGATTTCTCATTAGGCACAGTAGGCATGTGCCTACAGGCGCACTGCAGTGAGGGGCGCCTGCCAGTTGCCTGTATCGGCAATTAGGAGCAAAGCAAAAGCCATTTTTTTTCTTTTGCACTTATTTCAGGCACAAGACTGGCTAGCAGCTCACAACATGAAATGAGCCAAACAAACATTCCTTCCCCTCTGCTCCCTTCCTCCCTCCCTCCCCCCTCTCAGAGTCAGACTGACGTGTGTTTTTAAACCGGGCCAGTGTGGTAAAGGGGTGACCCGGTGTCAGGCAACTGAGAGATGTACTGCAAGCATTAGCAGGCATCGCCCCTCCTCTCCCTGTGCAGACATCAAGGAAATGATTTACTGCATGTTTTGAAGCAGAAGCATGGCACCATGGACCAGAAGGTAGAGGGTCTGGCTACTGTCTAAGGTGTGGGACTGAGCTTGTCACCGAGGATAGTTAAAGATGTGCCATTAACTCACTCACCGCTGACAGCATTTTGCATATAGTGTTAGGTACATTACTCTGCAAATTTAAACTGATCTGTGTGCACAATTGGCAGCAGCTGAAAATAAGTTTAACTTATTGTACCCAAATAACACTATATGCAGCCAGCACTTAGTTTAAGGGACATTTAAAACTAAACAGTTCATGTGAAATCCCCTAAAACAACAATAGTCAAAACAAGTCCACCCAACAGAAAGAGAGCAGTGGAGTACAGAGGAAGGAGTGTGCTGGGTTATTCCTACCCCCCCCCCATACAACAAATAACCATAAATCCATGTAATGCACAATAGAAATATGTCCAGGATTTCACAACTGTCTTTATTTTTCTAACATCCTGCCAGTGAACAGGATGGGTTATTAAATTAATCTACTAGAGCACTATAGCTGTGACATCTTTATTTTACTATGTGCTGTTTCAAAAGAGAAGTATGTTAAATACATACACCCACTACATATGCATGCTACAAATATACACACAAGACACTCATCAAGTCACATGTTACTCTTAACTTTTATTAATATTGTTATGTCCTTATGACACTAGATTAAGAAGCATATGTAATATATCTGATGTTATAGCTCCACATTACAAAAAAAAACATTAGGGGGAGTGACACCATGAGTTACAACTTTCAAATTCAATTCTATTATATAATTTGCTTTGTTCTCTTGGTATCCTTTGTTGAAAAGAATACCCAGGTAGGCTCATGAGCTGGGACCTAGCTGCTGATTGGTGGCTGCACATATATGCCTCTTGTCACTGGCTTACTGATGCATTTAGCTAATTCCCAGTAATGCATCGCTGCTCCTTCAATAAAGGATACCAAGAAAATTAAGCAAAATTGATAATAGATGTAAATTGGTAAGTTGTTTAAAATGTAATGCTCTATCTGAATTATTTTAGGTTTCGAGATGGAATAGTTTATCTAAAGTTTTAAAAGCATTTTTTTTTCATTATTCAATTCAAATATGTTTGCAATAGATTTGTTTTCATTTTGCTGCAGTGAATTTTAATTAAAAGGGACAGTAAAGTCACAATTAAACTTTCTTGATTCAGATAGAGTATGCAATTTTAAACAACTTTCCAATGTACTTCTGTTATCAAACTTGCTTTGTTCTCTTGGCATCTTTTATTGAAGAGTAAAACTAGGTAGACTAATAAGAGCTCAGGAGTGTGCACGTGTCTTTAGTACTCTATGGCAGCAGTGTTTTGCAACATTATATGTAGCTTTGTTATAAAAAAAACTAAAACAAATATTATTTTTTCACTTTTTTGTAAGGGGGGGGGGGGCTTCAGGTTTTTGTGCCTACAGGCACCTGAGATGTAAATCCGGCCCTGAAAATGGGTTGAGCTTGTAGGTATAATCAGATCTCATTACTGTATCACATTGTGTACATATACCTGCTTCTTTATCTTATATATGTCCATAAACCAATCACCAATACTTGGAGAGAACAATGGAAAATTAACATTTTATTATCGTATCTCTTCTATAACCCACTGGTAATGTAATTTCTTCTACTGGCTGTGTTAATACAGCTTGGCCTCATGGCCAAAAACTTTCAGGATGGGTGGGGATACCGCAGGCTAAAAAAACAAATTCAAATGCCAATATAAGAGTAATGGAAATACTTGTAACTAATTTAATACACCCCAGCAGGTAAAGTGGATCATTGGGAACAAATTAAAGGGGAGACAATTTTTGAGTAAACTGTCCCTTTAAGTATCCCAGTAGGTCCTATCTTTCTGGCTCTGAATATTCACACTCAAAGCCCTGTCATACAGGCTCAGCAGGCGGCATGTGTAAACTAGACAGTGCAGAGCTTGGGTCTTCTTGCTGTTGTGATGTCATGCACGTGATCACGTGACGTCCGACAGTCTCACACAACAGCAAGGCAGCATGCATGGCACAGGCTGAGGGTGGCACATCAGGAATCGCTACAGGCTCAGCTGAGCGATGACTCAGAGTCTAGTAGGGCTAGAAGGGGACGGGTGCTGGTGGACACTGCCAGGGCTGCGCGGCTTGGGTACTTTACTGCTGGGTACTGCCTGGATGGGTTAGGTATAGCCGGATGCGGCCAGCCACGGTCCCACAGAAGTAATGTAAATAGTAAAAAAAAAATTTAAAAACAAAACATCTGTCCACTTTTTTGGAAATATTACCGGACAGTTCTGTCTAATACCGGACACCTGGCAACCCTAACTGCATTGTACCGATTTTAAGAACATTAAAAATTCATCTATTTACATTAATAAGCTTATTTGAGGGTGATTTGATGTAGTGGTAATACATTTTGATATTATCATTATGTCTGTTTTCTGCAGTGTTGTGATATATACAGATTGTCAAAATCTACCACATTTAACATTTTTCTTTAGGGACACCTTGAAATTTAGCAAGAAATTAATTGAATCATACATTTAAATAAAGGTTTTCCTAGCCACAACAGAGTTTAGATGTTTATTATGCAGTCTGATGCATTGCAATAAAAAAAACAATACAATTAAAAAAATGTTGTTGATGTTTCGATTTCTGGCAGCAAGTCCAAAACCTTGTGAAAAGTTGTTGAAAAACACGAGGGGCTAGCGACAAACCCTAGGCATTATTCGATTGGTTGTGCATCCGGTGACCTCACAGCGACACAGGCCAATCAGATCATGCATTAACGCCCGAGGGCAGATACGCTCCAGAGAATTCAGTTCTAATCAGAGCCTCGGGCGCAGCAACCCCCTCTAGGAACCTAACCATGGGTCCCACCCCCCACAACGTGCTTTTAAAGGTTCTCTGACAGAATGCGTGTGCGACAGATAATAATCTGACAGACAAATGTCTGTCGGAAAACAGTCCAGTCTACACTACAGTAGATTTTTTACTTTAGAGATTTAAGTGTTTTTTGTTACTTTAGAAATATGGCTGATATATTGATTAGAGATTGGTTTATTGAGAGACCAAATATGCCTGGTATACAAGAATGTTTGCTTTTAGAATCTGATATTTCACTGGATAAGCCGTAACCATTGCAACCCAAATTAAAGTGGAAACCAAACTGAGACTGGATAC
Source organism: Bombina bombina (assembly GCF_027579735.1). Lineage (NCBI taxonomy): Eukaryota > Metazoa > Chordata > Amphibia > Anura > Bombinatoridae > Bombina > Bombina bombina. The sequence goes on from NC_069503.1 coordinate 440,636,830, forward strand.
AGAAGGCACGATTCAAACTGCGGATGCTTTACAGAAAGCTCCACTACAGACACCAGGTTACAGCAGGGAATTGGATACAGCAGAATAAACGTACAAAACAAACATGCTTTGTTGTGGCTCTACTCAGCATCTTGAAAGCTACAAAAGATGTCCTGCAAAAGCAGCAAAAATAGACACTTTCCCAAGATATGTTGTGGTAACAATTTCAAACAAGTAAGTGCAATTTTAGTGCCAGAGGTTAAGGTTATAAATGTGGATATGCTCATTCTTCCACATGAGGCAAAACATATATAAATATTTATAATTCTCAACCAAGCACTACAACATAGCAAACACCAGTCTCAGCAGTGGCAGAGGATATTTTTGAAAATAAATTTGGTTGAGCAAGAGAGTTTGTTCACAAGGTGTAACTGCAAATGAATGTAACGTCTGTTCAACAGAAGCTAAGGTGCTTATCATTCTCAGTCAGAGAAGCCACATCAGAAAAGCTTAAAAAAATAGTATAGAAAAAGTCTTTGAATAAATTGACTAATCTAAATGGTTTTAACCTATAGTGGAGGAGTGGAAGAGTACTCCAGTGGCAACCTGTGAAGCTCTGGTGAACTCCATGCCCAAGAGGGTTACGGCAGTGCTGTAAAATAATGGTAGCCACACAAAATATTGACACTTTGGGCCCAATTTGGACATTTTCACTTAGGGGGTGTACTCACTTTTGTTGCCAACGGTTTAGACATTAATGGCTGTGTGTTGAGTTATTTTGAGGGGACAGCAAATTTACACTGTTATACAGGCTGTACACTCACTACTTGACATTGTAACAAAGTGTAATTTCTTCAGTGTTGTCACATGAAAAAATATAATAAAATATTTACAAAAATGTGAGGGGTGTACTCACTTTTGTGAGCTACTGTACATAAAGTCAGAATAGAGTGAAATGTAACATGGAATGTATCCAAGTCTGGAAATAGAACATGAGAAACTTCAAGCTTTATGTCTAGATGGAAAAGGTAAGTCATCCAGAATTCCACCCTTCCTAAAACTGTTTAATTTTAGGGCAATCCCAAAAATAGTGTAAAGAAGAGGAATATTTGTGTGTATATTTAATACATTTGTTTTCACAATCTTTTTTTTTCCATTTAGAGAGATGTCTTGGAGTAATGTAATATATGTAAAGAATGCAAACTTGTGTTTCCCTCAGTCCTGTGGAGAGAGTTACCTGGTTTACTACATGAAAAAGTATTCAAAATCCTGTCTGTATCATTATTTAGATTTTAAATTTAATGAAGTATTCCATCTCTCAAAAGTGTCCCTTGTTTGTTTGTTAGTGTTAACTTTGTTTAATTTCAGATAAACTGATAAGGAAACCCTACCCATTTTATAAGCAGTGTGAGACAGTGAGAAGGGTGATGAGGACCAAAAGAATGAAACAGGTTGTTATTAATTAAAAAATATAATGCCGTAATTGCAACAATGCATAAAAATTACTATTTGGTAAATCATATCTCGGTTGCAGCTCTTTAAAAGTTTTGACAGTGTATAACATGGGATCCAGGACTTCCCCCAGCACTCAAATTCCTTTAAGAGACTATCATTTAAAGGGACACTGAACCCAAATATGTTTCTTTCGTGATTCAGATAGAGCATGAAATTTTAAGCAACTTTCTAATTTACTCCTATTATCAATATTTCTTCGTTCTCTTGCTATCTTTATTTTAAAAACATGACTGTAAATCTTAGCAGCCAGCCCATTTTAGGTTCAGCACCATGGATAGCGCTTGCTTAGTGGAGGCTTACATTTACCCACCAATAAGCAAGCATAACTCAGTTTCTCAACCAAAAAGGGGCCGGCTCCTATTCATCACATTCCTGCTTTTTAAGAGAACAAAGAAAAAATTTATAATAGGAGTAAATTAGAAAGTTGCTTAAACCTACATGCTCTATCTGAATCATGAAAGAAAAATATTGGGTTTAGTGTCCCTTTAAAGGGTAGACTCTCCTATCCTGCAGGGAAATCAAAATTACCATGAAAAGGCATAAATGGAGCTACTTGTGCCATATAGCTATGTGCTAGTGACCACGCTTTTAAAATATCTTTATATTGAATATTAGCTTTGATCTCTGATGGATGATTCTCTAAATGTGTGCTTTAGTGAGCACAGTTTTAATCCTGCAAGTTCTATCTCTGAGTCACATAAATTATATGTTCCCAAGAGACAGTCGCTAGCAATACGTAACCGGGCTGCCCAATTATAAAGATAGAAATCCTGAATGCCCAGGCCTCCAATAAAGTAGTTTAGATATAGCTTAGATAATGTTAAATGGGGTTTCCCTCCATTCCAAATAAATGCCCTTATAGCCGTGTTCAAGGCAAGGATGTCAGATTTATGAAGTAGAAATGGGAGCATAAACATAGGGTAGAGTAAACAAGCAAATTGATCAATCCAGAGAGCAAGAGTGGCAAGGAATTCAAAGTTTTGAGTTGTGATGTTAATTGTGTAACTACCTATGAAATATTAAGATCGTATAGCTGATTACAATTGGAAGAAGTGTGAAAGTACCTTAGACTTCCTGACACTTCTTTAAAGAGATATTGTTTGGTAGAGTTACGTCTGTAAAGGCAAAGAATCAACGACTTTGAGGCATTAACTTTGTAACCTGCAAAAATCCCAAAAGAGTCTATTAAGGCCATTATCTAGGGAACATGTATTTCAGGATCTTGTACAAATAACAACATATCATCCACATAAAGGGTCATATGTATGTTAGTTCCATTAACCAATATGCCTGGAGAAGTTTGTCTCAATTTTACAGCCAAAGGTTCCAAAGCTAGATCAAATAGCAACGGTGAAAGGGGACAACCCTGACATGTTCCCCTTTCCAGTGTAAAGTCAGAAGAAAAAAGAGGATTTACCATTATACTAGCTGTAGTAATAAGATCTAAAAAAGAACACCAAAGTTGAATTGCTGTAAGGCTGTAAATATATAATGCCACTAACTCGATTGAAGGCCTTCTCTGCATCAAGTGACAACAGGAAGGCCTCCAAAAGAGCACAAGCTTTACCTCCACTCCTCTCTGTCCAGAAATAATTTAGAACACAAACAACTTTTCTCAAATCAAAGCCTGTCTGGTATGGGGAGAATCAATTTTAAAAGGTTTGGTATAATTTTAAGGAGGATCTTATAGTCCGAGTTGAGGAGGGATATAGGGCGATAGGATTTAGGTAGCACAGGGGCCTTGTCCGGTTTGTGAATCGGTGTCATATGAGCGGCAGCGAAAGATTGGGATGGGATTTTGTTTTCCTGGTAGTAAGTATTAAAGGGACCCTAAACACCTTCTGTTTTCACATATTAAGTTTAAAAAAATACCCAGTTATCAATTTGGATCTTTCTTGTGTTTTTGCTTTTTTTTTTTTTATTACCCTGTAAATAGTGATAGCTTTTTCAAATACTTACCTAAAACACCGCCTACTAAAAGCGATGATCGGCGCCATGTTGTAACGTGCATTACAGCCGATGCCGTGTCACGTGATGTGCGCACCCGAATCCATTACCGCGCATACGAATAGCAGTCTTCACTGAATCTATGAAGCTCATACTCAGCAACCTTGTGAGCGAGCTTCATACATTCAGTGGAGCCGATGATACCGAATGACAGCTGTGTGTGAGGACCGGCTTGTCAGCAAAACGTTTCTCTGAAGATTTTATTTTTTTTACCTAAAAGGTGCACAAATCCTTACTTTATTAGAATTTACATAATAAATGCAGGGGTATAACTATAGAAATAGGGCTACTGCCCCTTCAAAATTGAGTTTAGAGCTACAAAAAGTATAGCACGGTACATGCACTAAGTCCGCTAACGATAATGGCTGCAAATTATATAGTCGCAGTAGTTTTTTACTTATTGCTGTGAGCACGATGTCTGCATGCATGCGCGCTCACAGCAATAAGCACAGACTTCCGGATTTGTGCGCATCGCTTTCCCGATGATCTACACTGATTCTGCACGGAGAGGTACAACAGAATTTCAAATTTAAAAAAAATGTAGCAAAATATATATGTTAAAAAAAATATTGCGATTTGACTGTTCATAATAAAATAAGCATTTTGGATAAAAAAACAAACATAAAACTTAATGACAAGTGTTTAGGGTTCCTTTAAATAGAGAGGTAAGGATAGGTGTGATTTAGGAATTGAGCAAGCAGTAAAATTCACTAGGCAACCCATCTTAGCCAGACACTTTACCCAGGGTCAAAGAGAGAATGATGTCTGTCACCTCCTTATTAGATATAGGTGCATTAAGTTCATTACGCGTGACTTCTGTAATTTTAGGGAGAATTAAAGATTTCCAGAAGTCTGAAATAATATCTGGATCGCCCACTGGTTGCTTAGCAAATAGTTTAGAATAATAGTCATATGCATAGTTTCTATTATTATTGCTTTGGATCAGTTTGGACTCAAATTTGGAAATGTTTGCTAGACATAAGTAATGGTTTGCAAGTTGAGAAATATATTTTATTCTAATATAGGATGAAAAAAGACTAAAGTTCAACCTTTCACACATCTCTATTACTACTGTTGATCCAAGAGAAACCTAAATTGAGGCTGTTTCCAATTGTGCCTTGAAACAACAAAATACTATACTATCAAACCTAACTGTTATAGTCCTGTATATCTTGCTTTATAAAAAAAAAAAGCATCCTGTTAATTTAATTAATTTATTTTATTGTAGTTTTTATTACATTACATTTTAATGGTTTGGTAAGCAAGCATGGAGAGCTTGGAATGCACAAAAGAGGAAAAAAAGGTGAGTACTGAATACATTTATAGCATGTCAGTTGTCATTTATAGCATGTCAGTTGTCACTCATTTTGAAAGACAGAATCATCCTGAGATCTTAGTCCTACTTTTCTAATATCCTTATTGCAAATCTTGTATTTACACTAAAAAATGTTCCTGTAATCACTGCAGCTAAGGTTTCAGTGTTAGGGGCACACATCCTGCACATAGCAGCTTTATATGAGGTGGAAAAGTGCTATTAGCAATTAGCATGCTGTCAATGTTCTTTACAGTGTGGCAGTAATGATTACCAGTCTCTCTCTGATGCTCTTTTCAAGAGACAGACTGGCCAAACCTTGTTTGCATTGTTCAAGCCCTCAAAACCCCCTTAAAATGTTTAGAGATATTGCTTTGTAAGAAAAAACTTGAGGTATGAAAGATTTATACGTAAAGGAAATCTTGATTACAAAATGACACAAAGGACAATCAATAAAGTAAGGGATAATGTAAAACAGAATGTGAAATAAAATTCTTCCCCTGGAGCACTGATGAGTTTATATGAACCTGGCACAGTGCTATGTTCACCTGGGCTCAACTAGAGAATCCATGATATCCTGACCTTTTTCTGTGTGGATTTTTTCCCCCCACTGCAGTATGACTTTACTCCAGTCTTGAAATATGTCAGAACGATAGAATTATTGATGATTCTCCAAATGATTTACAATAGAACCTAAAGTTTGTTTTTGCTCTATTTTAAACATTTGCCTTTTGTATAATTTGAGAGACAGACAGAAGAAAAAAACACCCGGATTTCTAATATGACCCTAAACGGAATTAGCAGGGCAAAATAGGGATAGTATAGTCAAGTTGGAGCTACTGATCGTACCAAGTGGGGGTGCATCATTATTCAAGCCTGGTCATTTTGTTGTGGAGTTTACAAAGAAATCTACCTGTAAGCACGGAGGCTCTGGAGATATCCTGAAAACTATAGCTACGCTTTGTGGACATACTCCTTATCGTTAGCCTAGGCCTCTCATTTGGACCTTTTATTTTGTGTTATGTTTGCTTACCCTTTCACTGCTGCATATTAGTGATTTAGAATCTAAGACACCACTCAAGGGAACAATGTCAATGCCAGCTGTAGCCTTGAATCCAGATTATCCATACTATAATATGTACCTCCTGTATCTTTGTACTGAAGCCCCACTGTCAGTGGACAGGACAGTGAGGCACATTTAATTTATATCCCCATCACATTATTTATAAAGAAGGATTTATTATTCAGAAGATTGGAGCATTTTAGTGTATAAAATCAGTACTACTTTACTGATATCATTCCTTACTTGAGTGACCAAGGAATAATATTTAATTGCTTGCATTCTATTGTTTACATAGAAGCTTTCTTATTTTACCATTGTCACCTTGTAGCTAGGTAATTTGGCTTGTCTGATTTTAATACCTGACCATTATATTTATACCATTACATTCTATCCAAAACTAGGTGCTCTGTACAGAAACAAATCCTGCCTCAGCCCTACAGTAAATGAAAAGATTGTATTACAGGGACATAGTATATGTACCTGCACCGCAAACTCACCTTAATAAACTTAATACATTGTATAACTCATTCTGCCACTTTGTGCTACAATGTAACTACAGCACCCACCATTGTGACATGCTAAAAGAACTAAACTGGCTGATGCTGGAATCCAGATGCACCCTCCATCTTTCCTGCCTTGTGTTTAAGAGCTTTTCTGGGAAGCTCCCATCCTACCTGAGCAGAATTCTATCCCCGGCTATTCCCACCTCCCATAACCTCCGATCCAATAACAGCACATTATTCAGTTTCCCTCAATACAAAAAGAAAGCAGCTCGATCCTCCTTTTCCTACTGAGCGCCACAGTTATGGAATGACCTCCCGCACACTTTCAAACCTTCCCCAAGCCTAATATCCTTTAAGAGATCCCTCTATACATATCTCAAAACAGAATGCATCTGTCATGGTTGATTATATATTTCCTACCTGTTCTATGTTAAATGTGCATATATTGTGTATTATTATGTTTTTGTATTTTATTGTACCCTATTGTATCAATGCCTATTGTATCAATGCAATGTTTTGTGGACCAAGGACATACTTGAAAACAAGAGAAATCTCAATGTATCCTTCCTGGTAAAATATTTTATAAATAAATAAATATTTATCAGTATGATATTAGGTTTAATCTATAGTTCATCTGTTTGTATTATTTTAGCCCACTTGGTACTTTAATGAACACAATTGGTTCTATATAATACCTAGTTTTTTCATCCTGCTTGGTTTATATTGTAAGCTTCATAGTTCAAAAGAGACCCTTAGATTCATAGACCGGGAAATCAAGTGGTTCTTTTTGTTTTTACCCCTCATGTGACCCCTCTCTGCTTAACAATTTCGGTTCAATTTCAGTGGCCATTTATTCTCATAAGGGGGTACGTTTTATATTGAATCTTTTATTCTGCTTTTAGGGGTTCATCACACAGTTTATTATAGTATTATAAAACTAAGTTTCTTTTATGTTACCCAAGAGTGTTTGTTTCAGGATACCTTCTATTATGTTAACCCTTTCACTGGTAAGCCTTTTTTTACACCCAAGTGCTGAGCCAATTTTGAGCTTTTTTGCCTTCCTATATTTAAACCCTATTATCAAATTTCAGTGAGTGACCCACACAAATTATATAGGGCCAGATTACGAGATGAGCGGAAATGTTTGTGCACGAGTGATAAGGGTTTTATCACAGGATTTTGCACTCGTCGAGCCTACCGCTGGTATTACGAGTTGAAAGTAAACGTGATCACAAGTTCGGCTTTTTCATCAGGTTAGCGCACGAGTGAAAACAGCTTACTTTCAACTCGTAATACGAGCATAACCCGAAGAGTGCTTACTTCTAGCGTAGTTAACGATCGAGCAGGAGTGTTAGTTGTCGCTCCACTTGTAATCTGCCCCATATTGTTGTTTTTAGCAGGCTCAACAGATTCACAATATGCCATTATTATATTTATAATTCATGACGTGCGATAGCTGCCGCAAAAACTGTAAAAAAATAAGGGCTCATACTGGATTTTGGGGGTTATAAAGTAGATTAGGGAGGCCCTATTATGCAGTACAGAAATAAAAACACTTTTTTTTTCTTACAAGGTGTTCATTGTTACTACAGTGATCACCTGACTATACAGACAAAATGAATATATTTTTTTTTAAGAGAGGGACTTGTCTACTATAAAATGAATTTTATTGAGGGGGGGGGGTCTCTAGACATACTAGATTTTTGTATTATGTATATAATATCCCATTCCCAAGCAAATTCCCATGTGTTTTACTTTTTTTTTTTTTTTTAAATCCACTGTTTTATTCTGCTCCAATATCACCACCAGGCAATTCTCTTTCAAATGAGGAGTCTTGGAGGTTTGTAGCTTCTATGGGAGCTGAGATCGAGTGGTACTTTAAAGAACCTTCCCATATCCAGCTCCCTAGCAGCTATACTGAGCTTCCTGGCTCAGCACCTTTGTGATGTCACCATGCACGTGGTGACGTCATTGGCACTTCCATGAAGCCTGGGAGTGCAGCCCACTAGGCCACCAATGGATCCCCGATCTTTAGTGTGAGGGATCATAAAAAAAAAAGCATTTTAACGACCATTCCCCTGCATGACGAAAAGGGCTCATCATGCACCTGCAGGCTGCAATAGCTCGCCATGCACATTGAAGGGGTTAATTATTAAGTTACATACACCTAGATTACGAGTTTTGCATTATGAGTCAAATAGCAGCATTGTGGCCCATAACGCATCATTTACCCTAATGCAGCCATTACAAGTCTTGTCGATATAGGTGTACCGCACACCTTTTAGCCTGTAACGTAACATCAGTACAACACTCCTAAAAATTACGTTTATTCATGGGATTCCCATAGCGCCGGAATTACGAGTTTTGCGTTCTGGCTAAAAAGCAAGCGTTACAGCCTAAGACGACAAGATCTGTAATGCCATCTAAAGTCAGTAGTTTAGTAATTTTAACATAATTAAGATAGAGCTAAACCAGCCCCCCACATCGCAACAACTTAAATTAAACTATACTAACCCCTAAACCTAACCCTAACACCCCTAAATTTAACATAATGAAATTAGATCTAAATTAAATTTACAATTATTAACTAAATAATTCCTAATTAAAACTAAATACTTACCTGTGAAATAAAACCTAAGCTAGCTACAATATAACTAATAGTTACATTGTAGCTAGCTTAGGTTTTATTTTTACCTAGCAAAAATAAATACAAACTTACCTGTGACATAAAACCTAACCTGCCTTACACTAAAACTTAACATTAACATTAACAGGCCCATTTATCAAAGGGCTTGCGGACCTGATCCGACACTGCGGATCAGGTCCGCAAGACCTCGCTAAATGCGGAGAGCAATACGCTCTCCGCATTTAACATTGCACCAGCAGCTCACAAGAGCTGCTGGTGCAACGCCGCCCCCTGCTGACTCGCGGCCAGGGAGCTGTCAATCAACCCGATCGTATTCGATCGGGTTGATGTCCGGCGATTCCTATCCGCCTGTTCAGAGCAGGCGGACAGGGTTATGGAGCAGCGGTCTTTAGACCGCTGCTTCATAAGTTGTGTTTCTGGCGAGTCTGAAGACTCGCCAGAAACACGGCCCTTCAAGCTCCGTACGGGGCTTGATAAATGAGCCTGTAAGAGTTAAACAGCTCTTTTGCTAAACCCCCACCTTAAAAGGGACTTTTGCAGGGCATTGCCCTAAGTTAAACAGCTCTTTTGCTATAAAAAAAACACCCCCTAAAAATATACATTGCACAAAATAACAAACAAATTATCAAAAATTAAAACATTTTCCTATTCTAATACCCATAAAAAAAACACACCCCAAAATAAAATACCTAATCTAGAATAAACAACCAATGGCTCTTAAAATGGCCTTTTGTAGGGCATTGTCCTAAAGAAATCAGCTCTGTTTATGAAAAAAAATTACAAACCCCCACTAACATTGCAAACCCCCAACCCACAAAATAAAAAAAACTAAGTTACCCATTGCCCTGAAAAGGGCATTTGGATGGGCATCGCCCTTAAAAGGGCATTTAGCTCTTTTACTGCCCAAACCGTAAACTAAAAAAAAAAACAACACACACAAAACCCTTAAAAAAGCCTAACACTAACGCCCTGACGATCCACTTACAGTTTTTGAAGTCCCACTTGAACAATCTTCATCCCAGATTTGAAGTCCTGATCCAGGCGGCGAGAAGTCTTTATCCAGATTACCTCTTCAATCTTATCCCGCCGGCGAAGTCCTGATCCAAGCAGCGAGAAGTCTTCATCCAGACGGCCTCTTCAATCTTCATCCAGGTGGCATCTTCTATCTTGATCCCGGAGGCGAAGAGCGGGTCCATCCTGAAGACATCCGGCGCAGAGCATCCTCTTCATACGGTTGCCGCCGTACACTGAATCTTCAATGCTAGGGACGCAATTCAAGATGGTGTCCCTTGCATTCCTATTGGCTGAAAAATTTGAATCAGTCAATAGGAATTAGGGCTGCTAAAATCTTATTGGCTGTTCAAAGCAGCAAATAGGATTTAAGACAACTCTCATTCTATTGGCTAATTCGAATTTCGGACTTCGCTGCCGGGATGAAGATTGAAGATGTCACCTGGATGAAGACTTCTCACCGACTGATCAGGACTTCAACTCCGGGATTAAGATCGTTCAAGCGGGACTTCAAAAACTGTAAGTGGATCATCAGGGGGTTAGTGTTAGGTTTGTTAGGTTTTTTTAAGGTTTTCTTGGGTGTTTTTTTTTTAGTTTAAGGTTTGGGCAGTAAAATAGCTAATTGCCCTTTTAAGGGCAATGCCCATCCAAATGCCCTTTTCAGGGCAATGGGTATCTTAGATTTTTTTAGATAGTTTTTTTTTTATTTTGATGGGTTTGGGGGGTGGGGGTTTGTAATGTTAGTGGGTGTTTGTAAAAAAAATTTCATAAACAGAGCTGATTTCTTTAGGGCAATACCCTACAAAATGCCCCCCAAAAGGCCCTTTTAAGGGACCTTGGTAGTTTATTCCAGATTAGGCTTTTTTATTTTGGAGTGTTTTTTTTTTTTTATAGGAATAATCTTTATTTTTTTGGATAGTTTCATTTTTTGTAATGTTAGGTTTTAGTGTAAGGCAGGTTAGGTTTTATTTCACAGGTAAGTTTGTATTTATTTTAGCTAGGTAGTTAGTAAATAGTTAATAACTATTTACTAACTAATCTACCTAGTTAAAATAAATACAAACTTACCAGTGAAATAAAAATAAAACTTAAGATAGCTACAATATAACTATTAGTTATATTGTAGCTAGCTTAGGTTTTATTTCAGAGGTAAGTATTTAGTTTTAAATAGGATTTAGTTAATATTTGTAAATTTAATTTAGATCTAATTTTATTATGTTAAATTTAGGGGGTGTTAGGATTAGGGTTATGTTAGGGTTAGGTTTAGGGGTTAATATAGTTTAATTTAGGTTGTTGCGATGTGGGGGGCTGGCAGTTTAGCGGTTAATAGGTTTATTTAGTTAATAATTGTAAGTTTAATTTAGCTCTATTTTAATTATGTTAAAGTTAGGAGGTGTTAGGGTTACGTTAGGATTATGGGTTAATAGTTTAATTTAGGTCGTTGCGATGTGGGGGGCTGGTGGTTTAGGGGTTAATAGGTTTATTTAGTGGTAGTGATGTGGGATGCCAAAGGTTAAGGGGTTAATAGCTTTATTTTTGGCGATGTCGGGGAGTGGCAGAATAGGGGTTAATAACTTTAATATAGTTGCAGCGATGTTGGGGTGCGGCGGAATAGGGGTTAATAACTTTAGTATAGTGGTGGCGATATCCGGAGCGGCAGATAAGGGGTCAATACCTTTATTTATGTGGCACGATATCGGGAGCAACAGATTAGGGGTTAGTAATTGTAGGCAGGCGTCGGCGATGTCAGGGGCAGCAGATTAGGGGTGTTTAGACGTAGGGTTTATGTTAGGGTGTTAGGTTTAAACTGTATTTTATTTTTCCCCATAGATATCAATGGGGCTGCGTTACAGAGCTTTTGTTTCCGCGATCACAGGTGTTAGACTTTTTTATTGCCGGCTCTCCCCATTGATGTCTATGGAAAAAGCATGCATGAGCACGTCAAAACAGCGCTTGGTGCGGTATGGAGCTCAAAATCTCCATATCGCACGCGCAAGCCTGTTTTTTTTTAAACTTGTAATGGCAGCGCTATAGTGGGTTAAATAACGCAACTTTTGTTGCATTCTTTACTTTCCCTATAGCGCTCAAAACTCGTAATCTAGGTGTATATGAAATCCAAAAGTGGCCTACTGAGTACTTTAGACTAGAGGGTTTATAAAATGATTGGCATGCTAATTTTAATGTTGGTTATGGTAAGAAGATAGATGTCCAAACTTCAGTAAAGGTGAGTACATTTTTTGGGGTTAGTGTTAGGGGTTTTGGTTTTTTTTTGTGTTTTTCTTTTTAGATTAGGGCTTTTTTTATTTTTTAATGGGCTGCAAAAAAGCTGATTGCCCTTTTAATGGCAATACCTATACAAATGCCCCTTTAGGGGCAACGGGTAGCTTAGTTTTTTTTTAGAGTTAGGTCTTTTTTATTTTGGGGGGTTTTACTATTAGGGGTTAATTTGTAGTTTTTTTTTAGGTAAGGGAGCTGATTGCTTCAGGACAATGACCTACAAAAGGCCCTTTTAAAGGCTATTGGTAGTTTAGTCTTAGATTAGGGTTTTTTTTTATAGGGGTATTATATTAGGTTTATTTTTTTTTATTTTGGATAAATTTGTTTATTTTTTTTCAGTAATTTTAGATTTTTTTTATTTTTGTAATATTAGTTTTTCTTTCTTTAATTTAATCTTATTTTTTTTAGTAATGTAATATTAGGTTTTTTATTTTTAATGCTAAATTAGGATTATTATTTTTTTGTATTTTAATTTATTAGTAAGAGTCTTTTTTTAAATGTATGTAATTGGGGTTAATTTAGGGGTTGTTAGTGATTAGATTAATACTTTGCGTTGTGGGGGATGGTGGTTTAGGGGTTAATTAGGTAGATTGCATTGTGGGGGATGGTGGTTTAGGGGTTAATAGGTTAATTAGATAGATTGCGTTGTGGGGGGTTGGCGGATTGGGGTTAATATGGTAATTAGGTACTTTGCGATGTACGGAATGACAGATTAGAGGTTAATACATTTATTAGGTATTTTGCGATGTGGGGGGAGGCGTATTAGGGGTTAATACATTTATAAGGTACTTTGCGATATGGGGGGATGGCGGATTAGGGGTTAATACATTTATTAGGTATTTTGCAATGTGGGGGTTGGCGGATTAAGGGTTAATCACTTTTATTATTAGTTGCGTTGTGGGTATGGCAGATTAGGGGTTAATACATTAATTAGGTATATTGCATTGTGGGGGATGGCGGTTTAGATTTTTTTTTTATTTGCATTCAACAACAAAAAATAATACACGATGCATCATCTTATCCCAAGAATACCACACAGGGAATATAGTATAATACAATGATACATTTATCACTTCATGTCATTGCTTCATGTAAATTACTAGGTAAATACATGCCAATGAATACATTCCCTGCATTTAAGACGTATACACAAGAGAAAGTAAAAGGAAACACTGTTAGAAAATTTTCCATACACAGAAAACAAAAAACAAACAAAAAAGGGATCTATACTTATTTATACTTATTTTGCCTTGTCCACCTTTAGATTTTGGGGAATTCATTCTGTTCTATTGCAGTTTCCACAACCATGGAACCTTTAAAAGGTGAAATTATTTGTATTCGCATCTCTCTTGGAATTGAGAGGATCAGATTTTTCAAAAAAGCGTTTAATTTTTATTTCTAAATCAATCGCCATATAAAATTGTTCTAAAATTAACTGATTATTTACTTTCTGTACCAGTTCAGTCAACCTAGGGGCCTTTTTGGATTTCCAGTACTTAAGTATTAAAGTCCGCCCATGTAGGATTACAGAGTTAACAAATCTTCTATTGAATATATTTTTTGGTATATCTATTAAAAAAAAAAAAAAAAAAAAAAACATGTATATCTCGTAGATCAAAGGTTCAGTGCAAAATTTTATTAATCCAAAACCTAATTTTATTCCAAATTTTTTTAACCTTGGGGCAGTTCCATAAGCAGTGATATAAATCTGCAGCCGGGTCGTTGCATTTACAACATGAGTCACTATTTCTATTCCATTGAGATTTCAGATATGGCGTAATATATGTTTTATTTATTATTTTTGTTTGCGATTCTCTTGACATATATTATATTGTTGCCTCCTCTACTAATTTAAAACTTTTATAAATTTATAAATATAGTTTTTTTCCCGGAAGAGGCTATTTTAATAATATTTTCTTGACCCTGATGTGACTTCAAGTTTTTATAGAGGAAATATATAAAAAAAGTTACCAACTTTATAAATATTAACCACAGGGTCAAGCATAGACCAGTCCGTGTCCAATGCGTTAGCTTTGGCCAGCTCATCTAAGTAATAACGAATCTGCAAATATGCAAAAAAGTATTTATCTGAAAAGAGTTAATCTCTTTTCAGGTCAGCAAAGACTTTACACCTTTGAGCATCTTTCTCTTTTCAATTGTTGTACATAGACCAGGCCCTGCTGATTCCATCTCGTGAAAATTTTAGACTTAAGGGCTGGTATAAAATTAGAGTTGCCCTTAATCGGCAGATGTTTAGAATAGTTTAAATTAAAATTCAACATTTTAATTATTTTTTTGCCATGCCTTTATTACATTACTTAAGACAGGTAGCTGCTTGACCCCTGTGGGCAATTTATTCCTAGGACAATGTAGAAAAGCTTTCAATGAATAGGGAGATGCCATCTTATTTTCTTGTCTGGTAGACGTATAGTATTAATTATTGTTAATCCAGTCCAGAGCTATCTTTCCTAAACACACTATATTATATAATTCAACATCTGGCAAGAAAAGACCTCCATCCATCCTTTGACAAAACAATCACTTTCCTCTTTAAATCCCAGATACATCATTTTAAACAGTTTTTTTTTTTTTTAATTCTTCAAGATCTCTATTTTTAATAAAAAAAGGCAAGTTTTGTAGTAGGTACAGACGTTTTGGGAGAATCATAATTTTTATCAAATTTATCTTATCTGACGATGATAAATGAAATTTAGAACAGTTTTGTAATTCCTTAAATATCTTAGTAAACATTTGAGGGTGATTCAAATCGTACCAGTCATTGGGGTTTCTAGAAAATACAATACCAAGCTATTTAAAGTTCTGATTCACTTCTCTAAATGAAGTGTCTTTCACACTATTTCTTGTTTTATATAACCAGAGGATTTCTGATTTAGATACATTTGGTTTATATCTAGAAAAAGCTCTAAATTCCTCCATAACTTTTTTCAGGATAGGGATACTTGTCTCAGAATTTCTGATAAACACTAGTAGATCATCTGCATATAGTAACAATGTACTTTTTCTTTGTCCCAATCTTATACCCTCTAGATCTTTCCTTAAGGCTATTGCCAGTGTTTCTATAGCTAAATTAAATAGAATAGATATGGAGATAACGGGCAACCTTGTCTAGACCCCTTTTGCATTTACCAGAATGGATACTGATGGATTTGTGTATATCATCTGAATAAAATTATTAATATAGCCCTGAAAACCAATCTCAGGGACGTGAATAGATGATCCCACGTCACGGAATCAAATGCTTTTTCTGTGTCAATTGCTACTATAGCTAGATCCGTGTTTATCTTGTGTTTTTTTCCCTGACGTTTGGCCCAATAATGTCTAATGATTAATTGTAACTTCCGCACATTAAAGGTTACATTTCTTTTAGGAATAAACCCATACTGATCCCTATGTATTAGGGGGGCCCATTATAACTTTTATTCTCTGTGCAATAATAGACATAAGTATTTTGTAGTCATTATTTAGAAGTGAAATTGGTCGATATGCATTTATATCTGCCAGATCTTTATCTTTCTTTAAAATTAATTTTATTAAAGAGGCATTAAAGTATCGAGAATGCATACGGCTAGATTTAGAGTTTTGTCGGTAACGACCCGAAAAGCTAACGCCGGCTTTTTTCTGGCCGCACCATAAAAATAACTCTGGTATTGAGAGTCCACATAAAGGCTGCATTAGGCTCCAAAAAAGGAGCGTAGAGCATATTTAACGCAGCTTCAACTCTCGATACCAGAGTTACTTACGGACGCGGCCAGCCTCAAAAACGTGCTTGTGCACGATTCCCCCATAGAAAACAATGGGGCTGTTTGAGCTGAAAAAAACCCAAACACCTGCAAAAAAGCCGCGTTCAGCTCCTAACGCAGCCCCATTGTTTGCTATGGGGAAACACTTCCTACGTCTGCACCTAACACTCTAACATGTACCCCGAGTCTACACACCCCTAACCTTACACTTATTAACCCCTAATCTGCCGCCCCCGCTATCGCTGACCCCTGCATATTATTATTAACCCCTAATCTGCCGCTTCGTAAACCGCTGCTACTTACATTATCCCTATGTACCCCTAATCTGCTGCCCTAACATCGCCGACCCCTATATTATATTTATTAACCCCTAATCTGCCCCCCACAACGTCGCCTCCACCTGCCTACACTTATTAACCCCTAATCTGCCGAGCGGACCTGAGCGCTACTATAATAAAGTTATTAACCCCTAATCCGCCTCACTAACCCTATAATAAATAGTATTAACCCCTAATCTGCCCTCCCTAACATCGCCGACACCTAACTTCAATTATTAACCCCTAATCTGCCGACTGGAGCTCACCGCTATTCTAATAAATGTATTAACCCCTAAAGCTAAGTCTAACCCTAACACTAACACCCCCCTAAGTTAAATATAATTTACATCTAACGAAATTAATTATCTCTTATTAAATAAATTATTCCTATTTAAAGCTAAATACTTACCTGTAAAATAAATCCTAATATAGCTACACTATAAATTATAATTATATTATAGCTATTTTAGGATTAATATTTATTTTACAGGTAACTTTGAAATTATTTTAACCAGGTACAATAGCTATTAAATAGTTAATAACTATTTAATAGTTACCTAGTTAAAATAATAACAAAATTACCTGTAAAATAAATCCTAACCTAAGTTACAATTAAACCTAACACTACACTATCATTAAATTAATTAAATAAAATATCTACAATTACCTACAATTAAACCTAACACTACACTATCAATACATTAATTAAATAAAATATCTACAAATAACTACAATGAAATAAACTAACTAAAGTACAAAAAATAAAAAAGAACTAAGTTACAAAAAATAAAAAAATATTTACAAACATAAGGAAAATCTTACAACAATTTTAAACTAATTACACCTACTCTAAGCCCCCGAATAAAATAACAAAGACCCCCAAAATAAAAAATGCCCTACCCTATTCTAAATTACTAAAGTTCAAAGCTCTTTTACCTTACCAGCCCTGAACAGGGCCCTTTGCGGGGCATGCCTCAAGAAGTTCAGCTCTTTTGCCTGTAAAAAAAAACATACAATACCCCCCCCAACATTACAACCCACCACCTACATACCCCTAATCTAACCCAAACCCCCCTTAAATAAACCTAACACTAAGCCCCTGAAGATCATCCTACCTTGTCTTCACCTCACCGGGTATCACACCGATCCGTCCTGGCTCCGATATCTTCATCCAACCCAAGCGGGGGCTAGACATCCACTGAAGAAGTCCAGAAGAGGGTCCAAAGTCTTCATCCTATCCGGGAAGAAGAGTAGATCCGGACCGGCAACCATCATCTTCCAAGCGGCATTTTCTATCTTCATCCGATGAGGACCGGCTCCATCCTGAAGACCTCCACCGCGGACCCATCTTCATCCGGCGACGTCCAACTGAAGAATGACGGTTCCTTTAAGGGACGTCATCCAAGATGGCGTCCCTCGAATTCCGATTGGCTGATAGGATTCTATCAGCCAATCGGAATTAAGGTAGGAATATTCTGATTGGCTGATGGAATCAGCCAATCAGAATCAAGTTCAATCCGATTGGCTGATCCAATCAGCCAATCAGATTTAGCTCGCATTCTATTGGCTGTTCCGATCAGCCAATAGAATGCGAGCTCAATCTGATTGGCTGATTGGATCAGCCAATCGGATTGATCTTGATTCTGATTGGCTGATTCCATCAGCCAATCAGAATATTCCTACCTTAATTCCGATTGGCTGATAGAATCCTATCAGCCAATCGGAATTCGAGGGACGCCATCTTGGATGACGTCCCTTAAAGGAACCGTCATTCTTCAGTTGGACGTCGCCGGATGAAGATGGGTCCGCGGTGGAGGTCTTCAGGATGGAGCCGGTCCTCATCGGATGAAGATAGAAGATGCCGCTTGGAAGATGATGGTTGCCGGTCCGGATCTACTCTTCTTCCCGGATAGGATGAAGATTTTGGACCCTCTTCTGGACTTCTTCAGTGGATGTCTAGCTCCCGCTTGGGTTGGATGAAGATATCGGAGCCAGGACGGACCGGTGTGATACCCGGTGAGGTGAAGACAAGGCAGGATGATCTTCAGGGGCTTAGTGTTAGGTTTATTTAAGGGGGGTTTGGGTTAGATTAGGGGTATGTGGGTGGTGGGTTGTAATGTTGGGGGGGGGTATTGTATGTTTTTTTTTACAGGCAAAAGAGCTGAACTTCTTGGGGCATGCCCCGCAAAGGGCCCTGTTCAGGGCTGGTAAGGTAAAAGAGCTTTGAACTTTAGTAATTTAGAATAGGGTAGGGCATTTTTTTATTTTGGGGGGCTTTGTTATTTTTATTTTTTTTTAATTTGTAATTTTTATTGGTTTTTTTGAAATAAAAGAATAATAGATACAACTGTACGAGGCAATCGTACTTCAAATACAAGAATATCAGAGAATACATGTAAGCATTATAGACATAACGAATATATCTAAGTGGTGGGTGTCAGTGTCCAAACATGACATAGAATAGTATCAAAAGGGGGGGGGTTGGAAGGAGGGGGGGGGCAAGGGGGGGGAAGGGGAGGGAAATATTCTGAGATGACTTTGGAGGAGGGGAGCCAGGTCAGATAAGTAAGGGTAAGGTCAGGTCTTCAGCCTATGTTGTTAGGGGTGTACTGACGTCTAGGTGTCAAAGGTGGGGAGCCATAGAGTATCAAAACTGTTTTTCCAATCGGACCATACCAGTTCGAAGAAATCAGTTCTACCTGAGGCATAGTAGATACTCTTCTCCATAGAGTACATGTATGCCATAGTGGAGACAATGTCCGACCAGGCTGGGGGAAGGGATTTTTTCCAAGATCTCGCTATATTGAGTTTAACAGCTGAGAGAAGGTAAATACAAAGTGAGCTATGGTGCTTGGATAATTTACAAATGCCCAAGTGGAACAGAGCTGCCTCAGGGGTTCTGGGTAGGTTGATACCTAGGCTGGTTAGTGTAGAAAAACATTTGTTCCAGGTAGGTTTGAGTCTGGGACAGCTCCACCAAATGTGGATCATGTCCCCTATATGTGAGCAATCTCTCCAACAAGTGGGGGAGGCCCCAGGGAAGATTTTCACGAGTCTGGCTGGGACGTAGTACCAGTGAGTGAGTACCTTGATGTAGGTTTCAAGGACTGTAATGCAGTGGAGGGTTTTCTTTGTAAGTAGGAGCGTGCGTTGCCACTCAAGGGAGGGTTTCGTGAAGTCCAACTTCCGTTCCCATTTCAAAATATGCTGGGCTTTGTCAGCTGGGGCAGCACCTTCCATAAGGGAATAGTGCAGGGACAGTGGCTTGCCTAGTCTAAGCCCCTGTTGCCATCTAGCTTCCCAGATGGTGAGCTGTCGGGGCAAGGAGGGTTTGAATCCCCACCTAGAGAGGAAGCTAGTAACTCTGGAGTATTCAAATTTCATATACGAGGGTGTGGATGGAGTGATATTGAGTTGGGTGTAGGGGGAGAAAGTTGTGTGAGGCGAGGTAGACCAAAGGTCCCCCACCTTTGTGACGCCCAGCTTAGCCCAAGCGTTTGGGTGGGAGTCCGGTAAACCGGTCAGAAGACCGGTTACGGAAGTAATTGGGGAGGGATGAGGGGCTACCTTAGGGTTATGTCTCAGGCGGTCCCAGGCGGACAGGCATTCCTTAATAATCGGATTAGAAATGTCTAGATTCCTTCTGCAATGGGGTGGTGTCCATACAAGGTCCCTTAGAGTAAGGTTGTGTGGTATGGAGGCTTGTTCAATAGACCTCCACTTACTATCCGAATCTTTGACACCCCATTGGGAGATATGGGTGAGCATAGCGGCATCCGCATACCTAAAAATAGAGGGGGAAGCAACCCCACCGTGGATTCTAGGGTATTGCAGAGCGTTATGAGCTACTCTAGGGGGTTTACCCTGCCAAATGTATTTAGTACAAGCGCTCTGAAACTGTACTAGTAGAGTCCTAGGTACTCTTATTGGCAAGCAACGAAGGGCGTACGTGAGTTTAGGGAGGTAACTCATCTTTAAGGCCGCTATGCGACCCAGCCAGGATACACATTTGAAGTTCCAGCGTGTGGGCAATGACCTAAGTTCGGTCAGTAGGGGTTTGAAATTATCTTCGATAATTTGGGGAATAGAATTGGATAGTTTAACCCCTAGATGAGAGACGTACTTATGGCTAGGGGTAAACTTATATTTTCTACATAAGCTGTTGGATACTTCCTCGGGGAACCCAGAGGTGAATAATTCGGATTTTGAGTGGTTTAATTTATAGTACGACATGGTACTAAACGTCTCTAGGAGGGACAAGAGTCTTGGGATCTCTCTTGAGGGTTTGGAGAAAAACAAGGTGGTATCATCTGCAAATAGGGCTACTTTGTGGACCGTACCGTGTAGGGTAATTCCCGAGATCTCTTCATCTGTCCTAATAGCCGCAGCCAGAGGCTCCATGGCTAGTGAAAACAAAATCGGAGATAAGGGGCAGCCCTGTCGGGTGCCATTGGAGATAGAGAAGGGAGTGGGGTCAAACACCAAACCTCTCACTGAGGCCACCGGGGAAGAATATAGGGCCTTAATTGCCAATATAATTTGCGCAGGGAACTGGAAGTGCTCTAAGACCCGCCAGAGATATTCCCATCTGACGCGGTCAAAGGCCTTCTCAGCATCTAGAGAGAGTACTGCAACTGATTTGTTCATTCTCTTAGCCTCTAGGAGAATGTCAAGGAGCCTCCTGGAGTTATCTGGGCCCTCTCTCCCCAGTATGAACCCGACTTGATCTGGGTCAATAAGTGCTGGGAGTAATTTCGCTAGCCGATTAGCCAAAATTTTGGCATAAATCTTAACGTCGGTATTGATGAGCGAAATAGGTCGGTAATTAGCGCAGAGGGTAGGGTCCTTGTTGGGTTTGGGAATGGTGGTGATAGAGGCCTCAAGGAATTCCTTATCAAATTCCCCTGTGGTCATGGCCCTATTGAAGAATCTGGTAAGTATGGGGGCAAGTTCATCTCGGTATGTCTTGTAAAAGATGGCTGTAAAGCCATCTGGCCCAGGAGCTTTAAGAGACTTTAGTTTTTTAATAACCAATTTAATCTCTTGGATAGTAATCAGAGTGTCAATGCACTCTTTGTGAGATTCTTTGAGAGTGGGGAGCTTGAGGGAGTGAAGAAAGGAATCTATGGATTCCGAGGGGGCTTTCTCGAACGTCGCGGCCTCTCCTATATTATAGAGTTCAGAATAGAACTTATGGAATTGTTGGCCTATCTGGGAAGGGAGTCGGACAGATCGGTCACCCTGTTCGATTTCGTGAATACGGGTGGCACCTGCACGCTGCCTGATTTATGGGCTAGTAGAGAATCAGCTTTGTTGCCTTTAGAGTATAGAAGGTGTTTCAAGCGGAGAAGATTGTATTGTGTCTTGCGGAATTCTAATTGGCAGATATGCCGCCTAAGGTCTGCCACCTCAGATTTGCCGGCTATCGGGCTCGAGGCCCGCCGTTGGGTTTCGAGAACCCGCAGTCTGCAGTGCGCTTGAGAGAGGGAGAGGCCCGCTTGCCTCTTGAGGTGGGCCTGCTTGCGAATGAAGAGGCCTCGCAGAGTAGCTTTAAATGCACCCCAGATCGTATTCTCATTAACTTCTGGGGTATCATTGGTCTGGAGGGTGAAACAAATCTCCTTCCTGATCTCCTCCCTAAACGGGATATCCGAGAGGAGATGGTGTGGTAATCTCCAGGGGGCTCTGGTCTTGGTAGTGTGACTAGAATCAATGTCTAGTGTGATAAGGTCATGATCTGACCATGGGCACAGGTGGATGTTCACAGAACGGACTAGGTCTAGGTCTGTGGGGTGACAGAAAAAGTAATCTAGCCTAGAGTATGTAGCGTGTGGATGAGAGAAGTGGGTAAAATCTTTGTCTAGAGGGTGGAGGGACCTCCAAATATCAAAATAGGTGAACTGGCATATAAGTTCCCGGAATCTACGGCAGGTAGGGTCAGGGCTGGAGGGGAGTCTTTTGGGGGAGCTGGTTTTCCTATCCATCTTCCTATCCCATACCATATTCAGGTCACCGGCGAGGAGAACTCTGCCTTGTTTGACCTTCTCCACATGGAGAAGGATCTTTCTGAGGTATCTAGGTTGAAGTGAGTTCGGAAGATAGACCGATACAAGGGTGTATGTGACATGGTCCAGATTACATATAAGGATAAGATATCTGGCCTGGGGGTCTCTGAAAATAAAGAGAGGTTCGTAGGCTACTCTTTTGTGTATTAGGATGGCTACCCCTCTAGCTTTCTTAGTGAAAGAAGCCGCCTCAAAAACTGGGTAGTCCTTGGATGTGTGGGGGGGGGGGAGTGCGCTAGCAGATGTGTCTCCTGAAGGAAGGCTACATCAGCTCCATGGTGGCGGAGAGATCGGGATAAAAGGCTTCTCTTGCCCACAGTATTAAGGCCTCTAACATTGTGGGTGAGGAATCTAAGGGAGGCCATCTAGTGATCTTGAGAGGGGGAGGGGGGGGAAATGGGAGTAGGGGTCAAAAATTGGTTGGAGGGGGGGGTGTGGGGTAGGGGTTAGCAAGTGGAAGTAGTCCACCTATGTGGGGCCCTAGGATGGGCACCCGAAATTGGGGGGGAGCTAGCCTTGCCTGAGAGGTGGAGGGACTAGTGCAAGTAGCCCCACTCAATTATAAGAAAAGCACAAAGTAACTAGTTAACCGTATATATCTACTCAAACTCTAACCTGAGTTAGTTACAGTAATATTAAACATGTAAACAAATAACAAGAAATGAACAAGACAATGGTATTGAAATGTAACTCAACGACCTCAGGTGGGTGAGGCCTGTGGCCTTAGAGTGTGGTCAGGGGGGTTTGGTTTTGAACGCTTTGATCTCTGTTCTTTAACAGACCATTCAGGTGCTGTGGCCCTCAGTCTGGAGTGAGGCTCCTGCTGGTTGCTGGGGGCGGGTTGAAGGCCCCAGTTTGCTAATAAAGTGCCTCCCATAGAAGGTGAGGAGACTGTGTGGGTTTGATTATCCTTGGTCACGATCAGTTTAGTGGGGAATCCCCACCTGTATTTGATCCCTGCTTTCCTCAGCTGAGTAGTGATTGGGGCATAGAGCTTTCGGTGTTGTAGAGTATGTGAGGAGAGATCCGATAGGAGTTGGATGTCTTTGAGATTTTCAGGTAGAGTGGGTTTGTTGTAGGCTGTCTGCATCAATCGGTCTTTGAAGGTAAAGTGGTGGAAGCAGACGACCACATCTCTCGGCTTATCTGATGATACTGAGCGTGGCCGGAGAGCCCTGTGGGCCCGTTCCATAGCATGTGTGTTGCCCTCCAGTGGGCCCAAGTATTTGTTATTTTATTAGGGGGCTTAGAGTAGGTGTAATTAGTTTAAAATTGTTGTAATATTTTTCTTATGTTTGTAAATATTTTTTTATTTTTTGTAACTTAGTTCTTTTTTATTTTTTGTACTTTAGTTAGTTTATTTCATTGTAGTTATTTGTAGGTATTGTATTTAATTTATTTATTGATAGTGTAGTGTTAGGTTTAATTGTAGGTAATTGTAGGTATTTTATTTAATTAATTTATTGATAGTGTAGTGTTAGGTTTAATTGTAACTTAGGTTAGGATTTATTTTACAGGTAAATTTGTAATTATTATTTTAGCTATTAAATAGTTCTTAACTATTTAATAGCTATTGTACCTGGTTAAAATAAATACAAAGTTACCTGTAAAATAAATATTAATCCTAAAATAGCTATAATATAATTATAATTTATGTTGTAGCTATATTAGGATTTATTTTACAGGTAAGTATTTAGCTTTAAATAGGAATAATTTATTTAATAAGAGTTAATCAATTTCGTTAGATTAAAATTATATTTAATTTAGGGGGGTGTTAGTGTTAGGGTTAGACTTAGCTTTAGGGGTTAATACATTTATTAGAATAGCGGCGAGATTCGGTCGGCAGATTAGGGGTTAATAATTGAAGTTAGGTGTCGGCGATGTTAGGGAGGGCAGGTTAGGGGTTAATAAATATAATATAGGGGTCGGCGGTGTTAGGGGCAGCAGATTAGGGGTACATAAGGATAACGTAGGTGGCGGTCGGCAGATTAGGGGTTAAAAAAAATTAATCGAGTTGCGGCGATGTGGGGGGACCTCGGTTTAGGGGTACATAGGTAGTTTATGGGTGTTAGTGTACTTTAGAGTACAGTAGTTAAGAGCTTTATAAACCAGCGTTAGCCCAGAAAGCTCTTAACTACTGACTTTTTTCTGCGGCTGGAGTTTTGTCGTTAGATTTCTAACGCTCACTTCAGACACGACTCTAAATACCGGAGTTAGAAAAATCCCATTGAAAAGATAGGATACGCAATTTACGTAAGGGGATCTGCGGTATGGAAAAGTCGCGGCTGAAAAGTGAGCGTTAGACCCTTTTTTGAGTGACTCCAAATACCGGAGGTAGCCTAAAACCAGCGTTAGGAGCCTCTAACGCTGGTTTTCACGGCTACCGCCAAACTCTAAATCTAGGCCACAGTGTTTTGTATATAATATTTGTTAAATAATTGTAAAGTTGGTACAATTTCCGCTATCAATATTTTATATAGTTCTATAGGTATCTGGTCTGGACCCGCAGCCTTATTTAAGGCTGAGGATTTAATTGCATGAATAACGTCTTTCTGAGTTATGTTACCATTAATTATGTTTAGTTGTTCTCTTGAAATTGTAGGGACTTGGATTTTCGCCCATAAATCTGTTTTAATTTGTTGATTAATATCTCCTTTTGAATACATTTTTTTAAAGTATTGAAATACATAGTCCCTTATTCCCTGGATATTAGTAGATTTTTTTACATTAATTGTTAGAGTATCGATAATTTGTCTTTTTCGTTTAAGCCTTACAAGATTAGCTAGCGACTTCCCTGACTTTCCTTCATATCTAAAAAAAATCTCTAGTCCTCAGGTCTTCCTGTGCCATTTTTTGTGTTAGGAATATTTCCCTTTCCTTTTTAACCTTATTATATATTTCCCAGGGACTTTTATTGGAGGGGTCGCTTATAAAAGCATTGTAACCATTACGGAGGCACTTAGCTAGCAATAGATCTTTAGCTTGCATTTTGCGTTTATTTTGGATTATGCAAGCTTTAATTTCTCCTCTGGCTACTGCTCTAAATGTTTCCTAAAATAGTTCACTATTTTCTATATGGGATTGATTAAAATCAGAAAATGCTCTCCATTTTAGTCTTAACCAATTTTTGAAAGAAGTGTTTGTTACCAAATATCTCGGGAAATAAAATCTTCCTATGTTATTACTATTCAGCTTCCAGTTCCTAAAATTACACTTCAACGTTAGAACTGCATGATCTGAAAGTGCTATTTCATTTATACCCGCCACTGCTTCAAAACTGGTAGCCCTTTCATAGATTAGGAAAGCATCAATTCTAGACATAGTTTTGTGTGTGTGTGTGACGAGCAAGTATACATTTTATTATCTGGGTTTTGTATTCTCCATACGTCCCACATTTTTAACGAATGACAAAAATTCTTTATTAATTTCGCCTACTGCTTGCTGTTTCTATTTAGGGAAGGTTTTAGTCTATCCAATGAGGGGGTGCATAACCATATTCAGGTCACCTGCCATAATTACATTTTTTGAGGTAAACTGCACTAACTTTTCTTGAAGACTATTCCAGAAAACGTTATCATATTTATTTGGGGCCATAGACATTGCATAGTGTTAATTGGATGCCTTCTACTTCAAGTTGTACTATAATATATCTCTCGTCCTTATCTAAATCAGAATACAAGATTTTATACATTCTATTTTTTATTGAATACAGTGGCCACTCCTTTTTTTTCTATCTACACATGGGGTTGCAATCACTTCACCCACCCAACCTGTTTTTAGTTTGTCCAAGTCTTTCTCTTTCAGTTGGGTCTCCTGAATTAATGCTATATCAGGTTTAGATAACTTAAGATGCTTCAGAATATATTTCCTTTTTTGGAGTGAAGTTATCCCACCCACATTCCAAGATATATTCCATATAGTTTTTCCTTAGATTAGGTTATTTATGGAGGACGGCAAGGCAAAACAAACAACAAAGCACAACCAGGCAGAACATAACAAAACAGGACAAAACAAAGCAAAACAGAACCAAACAAAACCAATTAAAACAAAATAAAACACAACAAAGCAAAACACAGCAAAAAAAAAAAAAAAACTGATCCCAAGCAAAAATATTGTAATAAGTTTTTTATTGTATTTGGTATTGCCTCTCATGTTGCTATAGTAATATTAATCTCTCTCAAAAACAGTAATCCATTTTCCCAACTTCAAATAAATCAGATTTTGGACAGGAAAATTACTGTAGGATTGTGTGATACTTTAATTGCTCTCCAACAGTGTTTATCTGCTACTACTGCTTCTCAACTAACATTTTCAAGAGACCAGAACAAAGAACGCAACAAGCAGAGATTTTATAGATCTAAATGCACCTTTCTTTCTTACATTTTAGAATACAATAACTTAACATAGGTGTCTATTTTCAAATGTTTTTTTTTTTCTGTTTGTATTAAAGAGACATGGAAGTAAAAATGAGACTTTTATTATTCAGAGAGAGTGTACAATTTATTTCTATTGTCAAAGTTACCTTTCCACTTGGTATCTTTTGCTGAAATGTAGCTCCTTTCTATGGCAGCATACTGAAGTAGGCTTAGGAGCATACACGTGTCTTGAGCATAATATGGGGCCGATTTATCGTGAGCCTTCATGCTTGCCAGAAACAGCAGTTAAGAAGCAGCGCTCTTTAACTCGTCGGCCACCTCTGAGGCTGCGAACATCAATCCGTCTGATTGTGCATGCTCCTGAGCTCACTCCAGCATGTTCTCATAGAAAGGAGCTAAGCTTCAACAAAAGATACCAAGAGAAACGGATACATTTGATTACAGGAATAAACTGGAAACACATATGCTCTGCTCTTTGATTTATATTCTCATAATACATAATTCTATTTTTTTTCTTTGCAATACAAGGATAAGAAAAATATTGGATAAAAAAATAAATCTCCATATCATTTTCCTCTTTCAGTCATGTTAAAGTGTCACATATAAAATAATATTCAAATGCAAAATAAAGCAAATTTCTTTAGAATCTTTACAAACTCCAGATTTCATTACATTTTTCTACAGTCCTATTCAATTTGTAAAACACCTCTTCTATATAACCAACGTATGAAACAAAATCTTAGCTCTCATTGCAGCTTAGAATGTTATCTCTTCCTCCTGTTAATCCCCTAAGGGCCTGAACATGTATAAATACTATATTAATGGACCATAAAATAACATAACAGTTAAAATGTAAATGCATATCTAGATATGCTCACGGCACCAACATTCAAACGCAAGGCTGTGATATCACAAATCTATGTATTTTTATGTTTATGATATGGTAAGATATAAAGACATGTTTGCAAACTGTGCCATGTTACATGCTGTAGATCCAATCTTTTGAAACCTTTTGGTCTGCCATACTTCTTTTATTCATTATCAGTATAACTAAGGGCACATAGGTTGCTACTGTATAGTATGTCAATCATTTAAAGGGACAGTCTACACCTTGGTTATCTTAAAGTCTTAGCTTAGATTTAGCTGCAAATAGCCTTCCCGCAACCATTTCAATATCATGCAGCAGGAACAGTAAAAAAAGTTATTTTAAAATGAATATTGTTTGTGGCCACTTTGAAATGGCTGCCTAGCTCAGCCCACTGATGACATCATGATCTGGCCTGCATATGGTGTCCAATCACAAAAGGCTCACTAGTTGAATTCACCAGACTGTCAATGCTATTCAGCGGAGCGGATAGATACAGCCCAGATCGTGGGATGAGCTTGGCAGCCATTTTAAACTGGTCAGAAACAATAGTAATTTAAAATAACTTTTTTACTGTTCCTGCGGCATGTTATAGAATGGGTGCAGGAGGCTATTTACAACTTAATCTAAGATAAGACTTTAAGATGACTAAGGTGTAGACTGTCCCCTTAATTGTCCTTAATTGTGATCGTATTAATGTCTTAACATTTAGCCTAGCAGATCTGTTTAATAGATTGTCTTTTTTTACCTTTTTTCCATAACATACAAAAATAAATTTGTTGTTTTTAACTCATCTCATGTTAACTTAAATTAAAAAATGTAAATGTAGTGGCATTTTCCTACAATGGCTCCTTTTCTTACATTCTCTTATACAGTAGGAGTGACATGCATATTTACTGGACTGCCTTATGATTATGTAGTCTAAACTCATGGTTAAGCAATTGTTTATCTAGTTATATACTATAAATAACTATTCTATGTATCACAAGCTTACACAAGATTTATATGATATGACTTACACTATTTTATATATAAAAAAAATCTAAAATACATTAAAGGGACACTGGATTCAACAATGTTCCATCATCCATATGAAAGGTGTACCATTTAAATATATTAAAAGTATGTTTTTTTGCATGAAGCCTACACAAACCTTAACAAAAAAAAAACAGCTTTCTTTCGTGTAATTGGCAAGAGTCCATGAGCTAGTGACGTATGGGATATACAATCCTACCAGGAGGGGCAAAGTTTCCCAAACCTCAAAATGCCTATAAATACACCCCCACCACACCCACAATTCAGTTTTACAAACTTTGCCTCCAATGGAGGTGGTGAAGTAAGTTTGTGCTAGATTTCTACGTTGATATGCGCTTTTCAGCTTTTTGAAGCCCGGTTCCTCTCAGAGTGCAGTGAATGTCAGAGGGATGTGAAGGGAGTATTACCCATTGAATACAATGGTCATCCTAACGGGGATCTATTTCATAGGTTCTCTGTTATTGGTTGTAGAGATTCATCTCCTACCTCCCTTTTCAGATTGACGATATATTCTTATATACCATTACCTCTGCTGATTCTCGTTTCAGTACTGGTTTGGCTATCTGCTTTATGTAGATGAGTGTCTTTTGGTAAGTATGTTTCTTTTATTTAAGACACTCTCAGCTATGGTTTGGCACTTTATATGTAAAGTTCTAAATATATGTTTATTCTTATATTTGCCATGATTCAGGTTCATCAGTATATTTCCTTTTTGCAGACTGTCAGTTTCATATCTGGGAAATGCATATAAAAAAAAAATTCTTACCTGAAGTTTTCAAATTGACTCTCTTTCTAAATTGCGGGCTGTTAGGCTCGCGAGAGCGCAAAATGCTATCATTTCTTGCGTCATTCTTGGTGCAAGTCTTTTTTGGCGCGAGAATTACGTTGACGTAATTTTGTCATTTCTGTCGTCTTAGTTGACGCCGAGTTTTTTCACGAGGTTGCGACATCTCTGACTTTCGTGTTTGTTGCAGACGTTTTTGGCGCCAAAAAATATTTTGTCAGTTGTGGGCGTCATACTTTGCGCCAAAGTTTTTTGACATTATTTAAGACTTCATTTCTTTTTGCTTCTGGTTTCCAGAGGCCTATTTTGATTGCATTTCTTTCCCATTCCTGAAACTGTCATATAAGGAAATTGATAATTTTGCTTTAAATGTTATTTTTTCTTTTACATATTGCAAGATGTCTCAATCTGACCCTGTCTCAGAATCTACTACTGGAATCCTGCTGCCTGATGTTGGTTCTACCAAAGCTAAGTGCATTTGTTGTAAACTTATGGTGACTGTTCCTCCGGCTGTAGTTTGTGATAGTTGTCATAACAAACTTTTACATGCAGACAATATTTCCATTAGTAGTAGTTCATTACCTGTTGCTGGTCCATCAACATCTAATGCTTAGGATATTACTGTTAATTTGAGAGAATTTGTTTCTAATTCCATTCAGAAGGCTTTGTCTGCCATACCGCCTTTTAATAAATGTAAAAGGTCTTTTGAAACTTCTCATAAAATTGATGAATTTTCAAATGACAGACAACATTCTTATTTATCTATCTCTGATGAGGATCTATCTGGTTCAGAAGATTCTGCCTCAGGTATTGACACTGACAAATCTTCATATTTATTTAAAATGGAGTATATTCGTTCTTTATTAAAAGAGGTGTTGATTGCATTAAATATGGAGGAGACTAGTCCTCTTGATATTAAAACTAGTAAACGTTTAAATTAGTTTTTTAGACCTCATGTGGTTATTCCTGAGGTTTTTCCAGTTCCTAATGCTATTTCAGATGTGATTTCTAGGGAATGGAATAGATTAGGTACTTCTTTTACTCCTTCTTCAAGGTTTAAAAAACTGTATCCTTTGCCAACTGATAGATTGGAGTTTTGGGAAAAGATCCCCAAAGTTGATGGGGCCATCTCTACTCTTGCTAAGCGTACTACTATTCCTACAGCAGATAGTACTTCTTTTAAAGATCCTTTAGATAGGAAACTTGAATCTTATCTAAGGAAGGCTTATTTATGTTCAGGTCATCTTCATAGGCCTGCTATTTCTTTGGCTGATGTTGCAGCTGCTTCAACTTTTTGGTTGGAAACCTTAGCGCAACAAGTACCAGATCATAATGTGTATAGCATTGTTAAGTTAATTCAACATGCTAATAATTTCATTTTGTGATGCCATTTTTATATCATCAGAATTGATGTTAGATATATGTCTTTAGCTATCTTAGCTAGAAGAGCTTTATGGCTTAAATCTTGGAATGCTGATATGACTTCTAAATCAACATTGCTATCTCTTTCTTTCCAAGGTAATAAATTATTTGGTTCTCAGTTGGATTTGATTATTTCAACTGTCACTGGGGGGAAGGGAGCTTTTTTGCCTCAGGGAGCTTTTTTGCCTCAGGATAAAAAAATCTAAGGGTAAATTTAAAGCTGCTAACCGTTTTCGTTCCTTTCGACAAAATAAGGAACAGAAACCTAATCCTTTCCCTAAGGGAACGGTTTCCAATTGGAAGCCTTCTTCAGTCTGGAATAAATCCAAGCCATTTAAAAGATCTAAATCAGCCCCCAAGTCTGCATGAAGGTGCGGCCCTCATTCCAGCTCAGCTGGTAGTGGGCAGACTAAGATTTTTCAAGGATGTTTGTATCAATTCAGTCCAAAATCATTGGATTCAGAACATTGTCTCTCAGGGGTACAGAATAGGTTTCAAAGTAAGACCGCCTGTGAGAAGTTTCTTTTTCTCACACATTCCAGTGAACCCAGAGAAAGCTCAGGCTTTCCTGAAGTGTGTTTCAGACCTGGAGTTGTCTGGGGTAATTGTGCCGGTTCCTTTTCAGGAACGGAGTCTGGGGTTTTATTCAAATCTGTTCATTGTCCCAAAGAAGGAGAACTCTTTCAGACCAGTTCTGGATCTAAAAATTTTGAATCATTATGTAAGAATACCAACATTCAAAATGGTGACTGTAAGGACTATTGTACCTTTTGTTCAGCAAGGGCATTATATGTCCTCAATAGACTTACAGGATGCATATCTTCATATTCCGATTCATCCAGATCACTTTCAGTTCCTGAGATTCTCTTTTCTATACAATCATTACCAATTTGTTGCTCTTCCTTTTGGCCTAGCGACAGCTCCAAGGATCTTTTCAAAGGTTCTCGGTGCCCTACTCTCTGTAATCAGAGAGCGGGGTATTGCAGTGTTTCTTTATTTGGACGATATCTTGGCGCTTGCTCAGTCTTTACGTTCTGCAGAATCTCACACGAATCAACTAGTGTTGTTTCTTCAAAGACATGGTTGGAGGATCAATTTACCAAAAAGTTCTTTGATTCCTCAGACAAGGGTAACCTTTTTAGGTTCAGTATCCATGACTTTGTCTCTAACAGACAAGAGACGTCTGAAATTGGTTGCAGCCTGTCAATCATTCCCTTCAGTAGCTATGTGCATGGAGGTTTTAGGTCTCATGACTGCAGCATCGGACGCTATCCCCTTTGCTCGTTTTCACATGAGACCTCTTCAGCTTTGTATGCTGAACCAATGGTGCAGGGATTATACAAAGATATCACAATTAATATCCTTAAATCCCAATGTTTGACTATCTCTGACTTGGTGGTTAGATCACCATCGTATAGTTCAAGGGGCCTCTTTTTTGTTCGTCCAACCTGGACTGTGATCACAACAGATGCAAGTCTTTCAGGTTGGGGAGCTGTCTGGGGATCTGTGACAGTGCAGGGGGTTTGGAAATCTCAAGAGGCGAGATTACCAATCAATATTTTGGAACTCTGTGCGATTCTCAGAGCTCTTCAGTTTTGGCCTGTACTGAAGAGAGAACCGTTTATTTGTTTTCAGACAGACAATGTCACAACCGTGGCGTATGTCAATCATCAGGGTGGGACTCACAGTCCTCAAGCTATGAAAGAAGTATCTCGGATACTTGCTTGGACGGAATCCAGCTCCTGTCTAATTTCTGTGGTCCATATCCCAGGTATAGACAATTGGGAAGCGGATTATCTCAGTCGCCAGACTTTACATCGGGGAGAGTGGTCTCTTCACCCAGATGTGTTTTTTCAGATTGTTCAGATGTGGGGGCTTCCAGAAATAGATCTGATGGCATCTCATCTAAACAGGAAACTTCCCAAGTATCTGTCCAGGTCCAGGGATCCTCAGGCAGAAGCAGTGGATGCGTTGACACCTCCTTGGAGTTATCAACCTGCCTATATTTTTCCGCCTCTAGTTCTTCCCAGAGTGATTTCCAAAATCATAATGGAGCGTTCGTTTGTGCTGCTGGTGGCTCCAGCATGGTCAAGCAGTTTTTGGTAGGAAAGTACTTCAGGCAGCTGTTCCAGTTTGATTCTTCTGCTTATAATTTCAGTTTTTTTCATTATAAAGATTTAAACTTTTGATTTGGGTTGTGGATTAATTTTTCAGCGGAATTGGCTGTCTTTATTTTTATCCCTCCCTCTCTAGTGACTCTTGCGTGGAGTTCCACATCTTGGGTATTTGCTATCCCATACATCACTAGCTCATGGACTCTTGCCAATTACATGAAAGAAAACATAATTTATGTAAGAATTTACCTGATAAATTAATTTCTTTCATATAGTCCATGAGACCCACCCTTTTTATGGTGGTTATGATTTTTTTTTGTATAAAGCACAATTATTCCAATTCCTTGTTGATGCTTTTTGCTCCTTTCTTATCACCCCACTTCTTGGCTATTTGTTAAACTGAATTGTGGGTGTGGTGGGGGGTGTATTTATAGGCATTTTGAGGTTTGGGAAACTTTGCCCCTCCTGGTAGGATTGTATATCCCATATGTCACTAGCTCATGGACTCTTGCCAATATGAAAGAAATTAATTTATCAGGTAAATTCTTACATAAATTATGTTTTATTGGTCACACGAACATATCAGTATTTTTATTAGGAAATTAAAACAAACATCATGGAATGAACTGGTCTAAAATATTTGGACTAAATCATATCATCTGTAAAAATAAAGAGACAGTGTATGTAGGACCTATGAAGAGTATTGATGCTATGATCATTTTAAAAATAAATATTATATTTGTCTTAATTTTCTGCATTCAATATGGAAAATATGACAACTAAAAAATAAGAGAAAATAACAAAATGACAGGAACCTTGTGACACAGAAGCATCTAAGAGAAAAACTGCGAGCTCCTTCTTTTGAACCGGCAACGTACCTACTCCTAGTCCTGTATCTCCTGCCTTTTCACCCCCTAAACATACTAGTCTAGCCTCAACTATGGAGGATGAATCAACTTCTTCAGTACAAATACCCAAGAAAAGCTCATCACTAGCTCCAACCTAAGATATAGCAAATATTGTGAGATCATGTATCAAAAAGGAACTGGCTTATCTCAAAGATGACATCCACACCTTGGGTTTTAGGGTGAAGGCATTGGAAGATTTTGGCAAGGTGGTCAACAACTAGCTGGAACAAGTTTCTAGGCACTTATCCATCCAGGATATAACAATCTTCATTCTGAAAAATAAGATAGAAGACCTGGAAAATAGGAGCAGGAGGAAGAATATCCATAATTGGGGTTTTGTAGAAACAATATTGACCATTGAGTCTCAGTATATTTTCAAAATCTTTTCGCCTTCTCTCAAAAGATTTCAAAATTGTGATCCTTTCCCATGGGACAGAGCACATAGGGCACTTAGATTCAAACCACCAGAATAATCCCCTAGAGACATTATAATCAATCTTAAAAAGGTCTTACATTGCCCAGGAAATACCAGCCTATACAATTTAATAATCACACTTTCCAATTTTTTGACGATTTGTCTTAAAGGACTTTTGGAAAGGAGAAGATAAATTCTTCCCCTCATATTCCTCCTAAGGAAAAAAAGATCTTCTTTAGGTGGAATGTTCTGTTCAACTTAACAGTTTTGCAGTAGACAGGCAGGCAATATGTATGTGCCTAGAAGATATTCTGAACGTTTGCAAAACCTAACCTTAGGCCTTGATCCACCTAAGATTACATTGCAGGCTCCCTCTACTACTGATGAACAGCCCGGGCACTCTTCATCAACCAAGGAGTCTTAGCAATGGGTAATCCCTAAGAGAAGCAGAAAGAGCACTGAAGCTTTGGTTTCAAACCTGGGTCCCTTATCTCCTATTCCATCCACAGCTACACCTGAGAGCTCTCCATCTGGAGCTATTTTGACAGCTTCAGGCATTTTAAATTCTGTATCCTTTTCTGTTGATGGTTCATATTTGTCATTACTTGACTTCAGTTTTTTAATTATAGGAAATGCACTGACAGCTATCTGATTTGTGGCCATTTGGCCTTTTGTTCGTTTGTTTTGTTTCCTTTTTATTATTTATAGGTAGGGTATGCAAAAGGGTGCTTTACTTTTATAAAAAAAAATGATGAAAAACACCCTCACTTTATTTTCCCAAAATGTTAAAAGGTTTTAACTCTTGCCAAAAGCAATCTATGGCTCTCAGAGGCCTGTACAGAAAACATGCTAATACAATTTTTATTTTTAGCAAGAAACACATTTTCTTCTAATAAAGAGCCTACATTTCTTAGTAGCCATTACAAGACTAACATAGTTCTTTTACATAAAAAATAAGAAAAAGATTATTTTCCAATATTTAAAATAGAAAAATATTTAGAGGGCAGATTTACCAATAATATCATCAGAAATTAGTAGATAATTTAGATAGACCAATCATGTCCACAGACATATTAGCACAGGCCCGAAGGGTTACACTGTTCAATACTATTGTAGATTTGCATCTTAATTAGTTCCTGATCTCACTTACTCTCTTCTATAGATGCTAACAATCTATTCCCATCAATCATGCTTGAAGCCCATTTCACAGACCTGCTGAACACAATGTGTAAAGTGTTCGTGTCCATAAAGCAATAGGTGCAGTCATATTCTCATTTAGTTTCCTTCTCTGCTCAAGCCAATGAGGGACAGTTATAAATGGGTAACTAGAGTGTGCAGCCAATGACGTTGAGGAATATAGCAGTGTCAAGTCTGGAGTCTGCAATTCCACTTTTAACAGGGATTGGAACACTCACAATTTTCAGAATTTAATTATAGGAAAAGGGAACACAATAAATAATGGAAGTGTATTGCCAAGTTATTTTACTACTTATAATTCAACATTTTATATTATGATTTCAAATATTTGAATGTCCCTTTAAGCATACATATTTTACTATGCCCTTTTGCATACAATATGTAACAGTCATTGTGATATTGCTACAACTGTGGATTTTTAGTGTGACAAGTGATCACTAAAATCGTTTTTAGAATATAGCACATGTTGTTTGATCTGTATAATCTCATATGCGGTAGACACTTGTCCCTTTTGCAGTAATGTTTGTTGTGTAAAGTTTTCTCAGCAGAAACCTGCCCAGGAATCTGTAATGTAAACTAGAAAGCCAGGTTCTGATTTCCTGATAAACCAAGCGTTTCAGGTTTTATGAGATACAAGCTGCTTCCTTGGATCAGTGTGCAGCTTCTGCTATGTTTTGGCATGATGCTCACTGAAAAACAAACCAAACAAACACTAATTGCACATAAAGACAATTTTGCAGCAGGGCTTGACCCTCATAAAACCTGAGACAGACAGTTCTAGTTTACAACTTAAAGGGATAGAAAGGTCAAAATGAATGCATTTCAGTTTTAAATAGTATTATTTTTGCAGTATACTTCCATTATCAGAAATGCTTCTAGTAAAAGTTATTACTGTGAGGGCACATGCACCAGTATTAAAGCTCAGAGAGCTGGCAGTGGTGTGTATTGCGCCTGTGAAGACAGACTTAATTTGTGTCATTCATGTCACTGCTGACTTTCGGAGAAGATGTATGGGCCTTGACAGCATATCTGCGTATGGCTTCTGATAAACAGTAATAACTTAAAGGGACAGTATACACCAATTTTCACATAACTGCATGTGATAGACAATACTATAAAGAATACTATGCACTGATACTGATATAAAAATCCAGTATAAAACCATTTAAAAACTTACTTAGAAGCTTTCAGTTTAGCACTGTTGATGAGGTTAATCTGGGACACCCAGTGAAAGTGGCTGGAAAATCAGGATGAGCAGACACTACCCCTCCGATCCCCCCTTCCCTGCATATGAAAAAAACCTTTACACAAACAGCATGACATCAGTATACATCTAAAACTTTGGGGCTTGGTTAGGAAAATCAGCACAATGTTATTTAAAAATAAAACAATACATTGTTACAAAAATACTCCCAAATAGGCTATATAAATGGATCATTTACAAAGTATTTATGAAAAGAAACATCTAGTGTTCAATGTCCCTTTAAGGAATGTGGCTTATAAAGCTGATATTATTAGAATCAGAGATTTAAAGAGTCTTCAAAACTACTTGGTATTATTTATTATTTCACACCTTTACAGTTTCTACTTCATTAGTCATTATTTGCAATCTAAGGGAAAGATTACATATGCGGCATCGCCAGTAAAAGCTGGCGACGCCGTTTTTTATGTCGTTTTTATATAACATATACGGCACCACATATAAATGCGGCGCGTATATATTTCACCCGTCGCCCGCAATTTTTACTCCCATAAGCTAACATAGAACCACGTCACAAATCGGGATCACATATTCAGCGCAAGGACGTACAAGGCGAAAATTGAGACATTTTACTCCATTTTCACCTCGCCACACATAGGCAGGCTCAGCAAGCCTTGCGCTGAGTATGTGAGCACTGTAACTCCCTGAAAATAGTAACTAACACCTAACGCATGCGCAATATCTCTCTGTCAACCGCAATCCCCCACCGGAATAACTAATAAAGTATATTAACCCCTAATCCACCAACCCCCACAACGCAATAAACGTAATAAATTTTATTAACCCCTAATCCACCGCATTAACCCACAACGCAATAAACCTAATAAAACTATTAACCCCTAATCCATCAAACCCTCACAATGCAATAAACCTAATAAATCTATTAACCCCTTATCTGCCAAACCCCCACAACACAAATAACTAATTAAATTACTAAACCCCCTAACCTAACACCCCCTAAATTAACCCCAATTACCTAAATAAAAAAATACTAATTTACAATTAAAATAAAAAAGCTAACATTATTTAAAAAAAAAAATTAATAATCTAAAATTACCAAAAATAAAAAAGTTTAACATTACAGAAAATAATAAACAAAATTATCCAAAATTAAAAAATTAAACCTAATCCCTATGAAAATAAAAAAAGCCCCCCAAAATAAAAACACCCCCTAATCTAAACTACCAATAGCCCTTAAAATGCATTTTGTAGGGCATTCCCCTAAGTTAAACAGCTCTTTTACCTTAAAAAATACTAAATCCCCCCTCTAACAGTAAAACCCACCACCCAACAAACCCCCCAAAATAAAAAAAAACTAACACTAAAAAATCCTAAACTACCCATTGCCCCTAAAGGGGCATTTGTATGGGAATTGCCCCCTAAAAGGGCATTCAGCTCTTTTACTGCCCTTAAAAGGGCGTTCAGTTCTTTTACTGCCCTTAAAAGGGCGTTCAGTTCTTTTAAGAGTGCCCAATAAATCCCTAATCTAAATAAAAAAAATCAGTAATTTGCCTAAATTAATTCATTAGCAGATAAATGTGTACTTGACTCTTTATCCTATGTATACTTTTTATGTTATCTAACTGATTAGCAAACCAATTTCAATGTTCAAAATAAATTAATCATGTCAAAAAGAAAAAGTAGTGAAAAAACTCACTGCATCCGCCTTCAAGATAATAAATCCCTGGACGATACTTTCTCCTCTTATCTGGACTTACAGAGGTCCATTCGGGGAAAGCCCAACCCCGTACTGCTTGCCGCAGCAAGTGTTGAAACAGGAAACAATTCACCTCCAATCCGTGATGCAGACAGCTGTCGCCAGTCGGCTATACTCAAGAAAGCCACAGGGTCCACAAAATAAAACAATACTTTATTTCAACATCTTAAAAACAAAGCACACACACCTCTCCACGCTCAGTATCATCTGGCGGGTTTCGCACCTCTGGCGCTTTCTCAAAGATGACGTATCCACTAAGGATTCCTCCTTATAACTAAGTTACTCTCCTCCCCTTTCTTTTGTTTCTTGCGGCTCGTTCCACTCTATAACTACTGATTGCTCATATTTATTTAAAGGCACATAGCCTCAAATAGACTATTATGTTATACTATTATATTATGAGTTCACTGAAGTAGTGTAGTATTGTGATGTTTAAATTATTACACAATTAGAGCCTATGCTTCTTTTTAGTAACGACTTAATCATTCAATTAAAAGAAAATACAATTATTATTTGAACATAAAACACTTAGGCCTAGATTTGGAGTTCGGCGGTAAAAGGGCTGTTAACGCTCCGCAGGCTTTTTTCTGGCCGCACCATAAATTTAACTCTGGTATCGAGAGTTCAAACAAATGCTGCGTTAGGCTCCAAAAAAGGAGCGTAGAGCATTTTTACCGCAAATGCAACTCTCGATACCAAAGTTGCTTACGGACGCGGCCGGCCTCAAAAACGTGCTCGTGCACGATTCCCCCATAGGAAACAATGGGGCTGTTTGAGCTGAAAAAAAACCTAACACCTGCAAAAAAGCAGCGTTCAGCTCCTAACGCAGCCCCATTGTTTCCTATGGGGAAACACTTCCTACGTCTGCACCTAACACTCTAACATGTACCCCGAGTCTAAACACCCCTAACCTTACACTTATTAACCCCTAATCTGCCGCCCCCGCTATCGCTGACACCTGCATATTTTTTTTAACCCCTAATCTGCCGCTCCGTAAACCGCCGCAACCTACGTTATCCCTATGTACCCCTAATCTGCTGCCCTAACATCGCCGACCCCTATATTATATTTATTAACCCCTAATCTGCCCCCCTCAACGTCGCCGACACCTGCCTACACTTATTAACCCCTAATCTGCCGAGCGGACCTGAGCGCTACTATAATAAAGTTATTAACCCCTAATCCGCCTCACTAACCCTATCATAAATAGTATTAACCCCTAATCTGCCCTCCCTAACATCGCCGACACCTACCTTCAATTATTAACCACTAATCTTCCGATCGGAGCTCACCGCTATTCTAATAAATGGATTAACCCCTAAAGCTAAGTCTAACCCTAACACTAACACCCCCCTAAGTTAAATATAATTTTTATCTAACGAAATAAATTAACTCTTATTAAATAAATGATTCCTATTTAAAGCTAAATACTTACCTGTAAAATAAATCCTAATATAGCTACAATATAAATTATAATTATATTATAGCTATTTTAGGATTAATATTTATTTTACAGGCAACTTTGTAATTATTTTAACCAGGTACAATAGCTATTAAATAGTTAAGAACTATTTAATAGTTACCTAGTTAAAATAATAACAAATTTACCTGTAAAATAAATCCTAACCTAAGATATAATAAAACCTAACACTACCCTATCAATAAAATAATTAAATAAACTACCTACAATTACCTACAATTAACCTAACACTACACTATCAATAAATTAATTAAACACAATTCCTACAAATAAATACAATTAAATAAACTAGCTAAAGTACAAAAAATAAAAAAGAACTAAGTTACAGAAAATAAAAAAATATTTACAAACATAAGAAAAATATTACAACAATTTTAAACTAATTACACCTACTCTAAGCCCCCTAATAAAATAACAAAGCCCCCCAAAATAAAAAATTCCCTACCCTATTCTAAATTAAAAAAGTTACAAGCTCTTTTACCTTACCAGCCCTGAACAGGGCCCTTTGCGGGGCATGCCCCAAGAAGTTCAGCTCTTTTGCCTGTAAAAAAAAACATACAATACCCCCCCCCCCAACATTACAACCCACCACCCACATACCCCTAATCTAACCCAAACCCCCCTTAAATAAACCTAACACTAATCCCCTGAAGATCTTCCTACCTTGTCTTCACCATCCAGGTATCACCGATCCGTCCTGGCTCCAAGATCTTCATCCAACCCAAGCGGGGGTTGGCGATCCATAATCCGGTGCTGAAGAGGTCCAGAAGAGGCTCCAAAGTCTTCCTCCTATCCGGCAAGAAGAGGACATCCGGACCGGCAAACATCTTCTCCAAGCGGCATCTTCGATCTTCTTCCATCCGGAGCGAAGTGGCAGGATCCTGAAGACCTCCAGCGCGGAACATCCATCCGGACCGACGACTGAACGACGAATGACTGTTCCTTTAAGGGACGTCATCCAAGATGGCGTCCCTCGAATTCCGATTGGCTGATAGGATTCTATCAGCCAATCGGAATTAAGGTAGGAATTTTCTGATTGGCTGATGGAATCAGCCAATCAGAATCAAGTTCAATCCGATTGGCTGATCCAATCAGCCAATCAGATTGAGCTTGCATTCTATTGGCTGTTCCGATCAGCCAATAGAATGCGAGCTCAATCTGATTGGCTGATTGGATCGGCCAATCGGATTGAACTAGATTCTGATTGGCTGATTCCATCAGCCAATCAGAAAATTCCTACCTTAATTCCGATTGGATGATAGAATCCTATCAGCCAATCGGAATTCGAGGGACGCCATCTTGGATGACGTCCCTTAAAGGAACAGTCATTCGTCGTTCAGTCGTCGGTCCGGATGGATGTTCCGCGCTGGAGGTCTTCAGGATCCTGCCACTTCGCTCCGGATGGAAGAAGATCGAAGATGCCGCTTGGAGAAGATGTTTGCCGGTCCGGATGTCCTCTTCTTGCCGGATAGGAGGAAGACTTTGGAGCCTCTTCTGGACCTCTTCAGCACCGGATTATGGATCGCCAACCCCCGCTTGGGTTGGATGAAGATCTTGGAGCCAGGACGGATCGGTGATACCTGGATGGTGAAGACAAGGTAGGAAGATCTTCAGGGGATTAGTGTTAGGTTTATTTAAGGGGGGTTTGGGTTAGATTAGGGGTATGTGGGTGGTGGGTTGTAATGTTGGGGGGGGGGGTATTGTATGTTTTTTTTTACAGGCAAAAGAGCTGAACTTCTTGGGGCATGCCCCGCAAAGGGCCCTGTTCAGGGCTGGTAAGGTAAAAGAGCTTGTAACTTTTTTAATTTAGAATAGGGTAGGGAATTTTTTATTTTGGGGGGCTTTGTTATTTTATTAGGGGGCTTAGAGTAGGTGTAATTAGTTTAAAATTGTTGTAATATTTTTCTTATGTTTGTAAATATTTTTTTATTTTCTGTAACTTAGTTCTTTTTTATTTTTTGTACTTTAGCTAGTTTATTTAATTGTATTTATTTGTAGGAATTGTGTTTAATTAATTTATTGATAGTGTAGTGTTAGGTTAATTGTAGGTAATTGTAGGTAGTTTATTTAATTATTTTATTGATAGGGTAGTGTTAGGTTTAATTATATCTTAGGTTAGGATTTATTTTACAGGTAAATTTGTTATTATTTTAACTAGGTAGCTATTAAATAGTTCTTAACTATTTAATAGCTATTGTACCTGGTTAAAATAATTACAAAGTTGCCTGTAAAATAAATATTAATCCTAAAATAGCTATAATATAATTATAATTTATATTGTAGCTATATTAGGATTTATTTTACAGGTAAGTATTTAGCTTTAAATAGGAATCATTTATTTAATAAGAGTTAATTTATTTCGTTAGATAAAAATTATATTTAACTTAGGGGGGTGTTAGTGTTAGGGTTAGACTTAGCTTTAGGGGTTAATCCATTTATTAGAATAGCGGTGAGCTCCGATCGGAAGATTAGGGGTTAATAATTGAAGGTAGGTGTCGGCGATGTTAGGGAGGGCAGATTAGGGGTTAATACTATTTATGATAGGGTTAGTGAGGCGGATTAGGGGTTAATAACTTTATTATAGTAGCGCTCAGGTCCGCTCGGCAGATTAGGAGTTAATAAGTGTAGGCAGGTGTCGGCGACGTTGTGGGGGGCAGATTAGGGGTTAATAAATATAATATAGGGGTCGGCGGTGTTAGGGGTAGCAGATTAGGGGTACATAGGGATAACGTAGGTGGCGGCGCTTTGCGGTCGGAAGATTAGGGGTTAATTATTTTAAGTAGCTGGCGGCGATGTTGTGGGGGGCAGGTTAGGGGTTAATAAATATAATATAGGGGTCGGCGGTGTTAGGGGTAGCAGATTAGGGGTACATAAGTATAACGTAGGTGGCGGTCGGCAGATTAGGGGTTAAAAATTTTAATCGAGTGGCGGCGATGTGGGGGGAGCTCGGTTTAGGGGTACATAGGTAGTTTATGGGTGTTAGTGTACTTTAGGGTACAGTAGTTAAGAGCTTTATAAACCGGCGTTAGCCAGAAAGCTCTTAACTCCTGCTATTTTCAGGCGGCTGG
Organism: Bombina bombina; assembly: GCF_027579735.1. NCBI lineage: Eukaryota > Metazoa > Chordata > Amphibia > Anura > Bombinatoridae > Bombina > Bombina bombina. The sequence goes on from NC_069503.1 coordinate 440,679,929, forward strand.
AATCTTGTCGTTAGAGCTCTAACGCTCACTTCAGAAACGACTCTAAATACCGGCGTTAGAAAGATCCCATTGAAAAGATAGGCTACGCAAATGGCGTAGGGGGATCTGCGGTATGGAAAAGTTGCGGCTGAAAAGTGAGCGTTAGACCCTTTAATCACTGACTCCAAATACCAGCGGGCGGCCAAAACCAGCGTTAGGAGCCTCTAACGCTGGTTTTGACGGCTACCGCCGAACTCCAAATCTAGGCCTAAGTTGTAAATTAACTTAATAGAAAAAATTGTCTAGTTGTTACTAACTGAGCTTGGATATACAGATATAGCGATAAACTGTTGGCTTAGCATAATAAGAAACAAATGCTAGTTTGATATGGATCATTTTAATAAACATATTATTATGATGATGGTACAATATTTTCTTATCTTGATCTTACTGATATAAAAAGCCAAGAAAATATTTTATATAGTTTTTAACATATACCTATATTGGCAAAGATCAGTTTTATTGTAATAGGAGATTGAGTGATGTATTAGTGTATTAATTCATTCCCTGATACAGGTCAATATCCCGTCTCCTATTAAGGCCTTTTGGCTCCATTGTATCCATAAAAAAATATCCATTTTGCTTCTTTATCTAGCAAAAGTTTCATTCTATTCCCCCTCTATATGGCTTTGGTATGAAATCTATGGCCTGGAACTCAAAGGCTTTCTTTTTTTAATTATTTTTAATTATGTTGCATATTTGTCTGTATTGGTGACTATAAGTAGTCACAAAGTAAATATTTTCCTTAAAAGAATTGTTCTTATATTTCTTAAAGGATCTATTGCTTTTCACAAGAGTTTCCCTGGGTATTTTTCTCACTTCTATCTTAATGTTCTTAAGCATCTCTTTGTCATACCCTCTTTCTATCAATTGTTTCTCCAATTTTTCTGCATACTTGGTCAGATCTGTGCAATTTCTTTTGATTTGGGCAAACTGTCCTTTTGGTATGCCTTTTTTGAGATGTTGGGAATGGTACGAGTCAGATCTGAGTATGGTATTACCTGAGATTTTCTTTTTGTACAGCTCTGATTCTACCTTATTGGTTTCTACATTTCCCCTCAGGGTCACATCCAATAAATTAATCTATTTGCATGTGAATTTGAGATTTAAAATGTTATCATTTAAATGTGCTACAAGAAGTGGTATGTCTTCAGTGTGTCCCTTCCAAATTAGTAATAAATCATCTATATACCTGGTATATAGATGTATTGCATCCCCAAACTTGTTACTATCTCCAAAGATGCGGACAACTTCCATCCACACAAAATATAAGTTGGCATAAGTTGGTGCAAATTTAGCTCCCATTGCTGTACCGCATCTCTGGAGATAGTAAGTGCCATTAAACAAAAAATAATTATGAGTGAGTAAAAAATCTAAAACTAAATCTACAAAATATACAAATTCTTTGGAAAGATGAGTATAGTGCCTCAAAAAGTAATTCACTGCTATTTTCCCTTTGTAATGCGGTATAAAAGAGTATAGTGACTATGCATCAATAGTAATCCATGTGTAAGTGCTCTGCCAGTCTAATTTTTCTATTATTTGCATCAGGTGTTAAGGTGTTTAGTGTCCTTTAAATGTCATGTAATTTGTCTACCAGGAGCTGTAATATAATGTCAAATCATTCACCCAGTTGTTCCCCCAGGGACCCTATACCAGAAACTATTGGTCTCAACCGGGGGGAAAAGTCTCATTCTTATGAATTTTTGGAACGTATCTGAAATTTAGCACTCTAGGATATTTGGGCCGTTCTTTCACTAAAGGTTAAATTTTGGTATCTTGCCGAAATCTTAGATTTTTCTTTAGTTTTTTTATATAATTTTGTTATCTGCCTATTCACTGTCTCCTGAAATTGTTCTATTTCCTTGCTACGAGAGTTGACAGGATAAAAATAACTTTTAGTTCTTTTGGTCATACCTACATTAAATGTACCCTGATCTTCCTGTATATTAGACTCTATTTGTAACTCTCTAAGCTGTTGTAAGGCACATTCATTGGTCTTGGAAATCTAATGTATCATCCTCACTAGTTTGGCTTTCTTCAGGTATCCTTGGGGTATGGTTTATACCTTCAATGGGTGTTTCATTCATATTCCCACTTATCTCAGTGTTGTCAATTATACATGAGAAATGTCTTTTCAGTGTTATATTACGGACAAATTTATTAACGTCTGTTATTGTTCTGAAAAGGTCCAGATCTATAGTTGGAGAGAATCCCAGTCCTCTGCTGAGTAGTTTTTCTTCATCCGGACCCAGGACATAAGATGATAAATTGATCAGTGTTTGTGCTTGCTCCTCTTCTCCTGTTTGGCATTTGGCTCTGCGTCTTTCTTCTTCCTTTTTACTTTCCCCAGCGGGGGTTCTTCTATTAGTGACGATTCCAAGTTTAAATCATGCTGCTGTTTCTTAGCTTTTGGAATTGCCCCCTGTGCTCTTTTATTTGTCAACTATTCCTCATTGTCTGAGTCTTCTGGAGATTCCAATGTAGGTACGGTAGTTTCTTCATCTTGTGACTGTATTGGGGTTGATACTGAATAACTGGTTGTTTCTCTGCTTGTATCTGAGAAGCTTACTTTTTTGTTTCCACTTTGGTATGTCTTGTTTTTGTTACTCTTATTATTTTTATGGCCTTTATTTTTCTTCTTGTCCCCCTGTTCCCATGTGTTTCTTCTGACACTGTGCCAGTTGTATACCATATGTAATTGGTAATCTTTTTTTTTTAAGCTGTTGAAATAAAGTATTGTTTTATTTTGTAAGTGGAGCCTCTGCCTTTCTTGAGTATAGCCGACTGACGACAGCTGCCTGCATCACGGATTGGAGGTGAATTGTTTCCTGTAAGTGAATCATGTAATAGCAACAGCCAATACTTTACCAGATCTTGTTAGCATAGCACAAACTGAATGAAACTGCTGACATTATTGACTGAGGAGACAGACTCCCAAGATGATATGTACAATGTTTATTATTCCACATGGAATATAAACAAATATTACTGATTTATTACTTACATTACATTCAAATATTGATTCTAGGGATCAGCAAAAGTGATTTGCAAAAAAAAAAACTATATATATATATATATATAATTTTAGAAACACTGTTAAAAAGATATTTCATATTTTATTGAGTCGACTAGTACAAGATTCCTAACATAACTTTATTAGGAAATAGCATTTTATCTTTAAAGGGAAAGTCTACACCAGAATTGTTATTGTTTAAAAAGATAGATAATCCCTTTATTACCCTTCCCCAGTTTTTCATAATTAACACTGTTATATTAATATACTTTTTACCTCTGTGATTACCTTGTATCTAAGCCTCTGCAGACTGCCCCCTTATCTCAGTTCTTTTGACAGACATACATTTTAGCCAGTCAGTGCTGACTCCTAGGTAACTCCACGTGCATGAACACAATGTTACCTATATGACACACATGAACTAGTTGTGCCCTCAAAATGCATTCATATAAGAGGTGGCCTTCAAGGGCTAATAAATTAGCCTATGAGCCTACCTAGGTTTAGCTGTCAACTAAGAGTAAGTAAACAAAGCAAAGTTGATGATAAAAGTAAATTGGAAAGTTGTAAAAATTGCATGCCCTATCTGAATCGTGAAAGTTTATTTTTGACTAGACTGTCCCTTTTAGTACCTCTGCAATGCCAGGCTCCATTTACCTTTCTTTGTGGAACAGTTGGCAGTTTATTTATAAGATGCTCAAGAACTAACTTACATTAAAGGGATAGGAAAGTCAAAAATACATGATTCAGATTCTCTGCAATTTTAAGGCACTTATAAATGTCTTTCTATTATCAAATTTACTTTGTTCTTTTGGAATACTTTGTAGAAAAAATATGAACATATCACCTGCAGTTGCAATTCGCTACTGGGAGCTAGCTGGTGATTGATGGCTACATGCATTTCTCACTTGTCACTGGTTCCCCAGATTTGTTCAACTAGCTCCCAGTTGTGCATTGCTGCTCTGGAGCTGAGTTTGCAGGGGTTAGATACAGTTACATGCAAACAATATAACACATTTTAACATATCCCTTTAAGGTGTATTATACATACATAGGGGCCTAGTTATCAAGCCGTCAACCTGAAATACGCTGGAATTCCGCAGCGTATTTGTGGCGAGGCTGATTCGCCTTAGTTATCAAGCCCTAGATACCGCAAAAGTAGAATTTTGTGACGTAAACTTCGATCCGCCGGACTCAGTCCGACACAGATCGATTCTTACGTCACTCCAGATGTTCCGCACACAAGTGCGGCACAATCTGACTACTTTTGCTAGTTATCAAAAAACTAGCAGGTACGCTCGGCACTTTTCCGGCCCAGCGTACCTGGTTTTCAAACCGCCACCCTGGAGGCGGCGGATCCCATAGGAATCAATGGGAGTCTGACCATAGCGAAAGTACAAGTTCGCTGCTGCCAGACATCCCATTGATTCCTATGGGAGATGTCTGCACCTAACACCCTAACATGTACCCCGAGTCTAAACACAACTAATCTGTCCCCCCTACACCGCCGCATCTAAATAAAGTTATTACCCCCTAAACCGCCGCTCCCGGAGCCCACCGCAACTATACTAAATATGTTACCCCCTAAACCGCCGCTCCCGGAGCCCACCGCAAGCTACTCTATACATATTAACCCCTAAACCGCCGCTCCCGGAGCCCACCGCAAGCTACTCTATACATATTAACCCCTAAACCGCCGCTCCCGGAGCCCACCGCAATTATAATATATGTATTAACCCCTAAACCGCCGCTCCCGGACCCTGCCGCAACTATAATAAATGTATTAACCCCTAAACCGCCACTCCCTGACCCCGCCGCAACTATAATAAATGTATTAACCCCTAAACCGCCGCTCCCGGACCCTGCCATAACCTATATTAAGTTTATTAACCCCTAATCTGCCCCCCCTACACCGTCGCCACCTATAATACATTTATTAACCCCTATCCTGCCCCCCACTACACCACCGCCACTGTAATAAATGTATTAACCCCTAAACCTAAGTCTAACACTAACCCTAAATAATATTTCTATTATGAACTAAATTAATCCTATTTAAAACTAAATACTTACCTTTAAAATAAACCCTAATATAGCTACAATATAAATAATAATTATATTGTAGCTATCTTAGGATTTATTTTTATTTTACAGGCATCTTTCAATTTATTTTAACTAGGTACAATAGCTATTAAATAGTTATTAACTATTTAATAGCTTACCTAGCTAAAATAAAGAGAAATTTACCTGTAAAATAAAAACTAACTAAGTTACAATTACACCTAACACTACACTATACTTTAATAAATTATTCCTATTTAAAACTAAATACTTACCTGTAAAATAAACCCTAAGATAGCAACAATATAATTAATAATTACATTGTAGCTATTTTAGGAATTATATTTATTTTATAGGTAACTTTGTATTTATTTTAGCTAGTTAGAATAGTTATTAAATAGTTATTAACTATTTAATAACTACCTAGCTAAAAGAAATACAAAATTACCTGTAAAATAAATCCTAACCTAAGTTACAATTAAACCTAACACTACACTATCATTAAATAAATTAAATAAATTAACTACAAATAACTACAATTAAATACAATTACATAAACTAACTAAAGTACAAAAAAAAAAGCTAAGTTACAAAAAATAAAAAAAATAGGTTACAAACATTTAAAAAATATTACAACAATTTTAAGCTACTTACACCTAATCTAAGCCCCCTAATAAAATAACAAACCCCCCCAAAATAAAAAAATGCCCTACCCTATTCTAAATTTAAAAAGTTAAAAGCTCTTTTACCTTACCAGCCCTTAAAAGGGCCATTTGTGGGGCATGCCCCAAAGAATTCAGCTCTTTTGCCTGTAAAAGAAAAATACAACCCCCCAACATTAAAACCCACCACCCACATACCCCTAATCTAACCCAAACCCCCCTTAAAATAACCTAACACTAATCCCCTGAAGATCATCCTACCTTGATTCGTCTTCACTCAGCCGAGCAGCGATGGAACCGAAGAGGAGACCCGGAGCGGCAGAAGTTATCCTCCAAGCGGCGCTGAAGAAATCTTCCATCCGATGAAGTGATCCTCCAAGCGGCGCTGAAGAAGTCTTCCATCCGGGCGATGTCATCTTCCAAGAGGCGCTGAAGAAGTCTTCTATCCGGGCGATGTCATCTTCCAAGCGGGGTCTTCAATCTTCATCCCGCCGACGCGGAACATCCTTCTTTCCCGACGGACTACCGACGAATGAAGGCTCCTTTAAGGGACGTCATCCAAGATGGCGTCCCTTCAATTCCGATTGACTGATAGGATTCTATCAGCCAATCAGAATTAAGGTAGAAAAAATCTGATTGGCTGATTGAATCAGCCAATCAGATTCAAGTTGAATCCGATTGGCTGATCCAATCAGCCAATCAGATTGAGCTCGCATTCTATTGGCTGATCGGAACAGCCAATAGAATGCGAGCTCAATCTGATTGGCTGATTGGATCAGCCAATCGGATTGAACTTGAATCTGATTGGCTGATTCAATCAGCCAATCAGATTTTTCCTACCTTAATTCCGATTGGCTGATAGAATCCTATCAGCCAATCGGAATTGAAGGGACGCCATCTTGGATGACGTCCCTTAAAGGAGCCTTCATTCGTCGGTAGTCCGTCGGGAAAGAAGGATGTTCCGCGTCGGCGGGATGAAGATTGAAGACCCCGCTTGGAAGATGACATCGCCCGGATAGAAGACTTCTTCAGCGCCTCTTGGAAGATGACATCGCCCGGATGGAAGACTTCTTCAGCGCCGCTTGGAGGATCACTTCATCGGATGGAAGATTTCTTCAGCGCCGCTTGGAGGATAACTTCTGCCGCTCCGGGTCTCCCTCGGCTGAGTGAAGACGAATCAAGGTAGGATGATCTTCAGGGGATTAGTGTTAGGTTATTTTAAGGGGGGTTTGGGTTAGATTAGGGGTATGTGGGTGGTGGGTTTTAATGTTGGGGGGTTGTATTTTTCTTTTACATGCAAAAGAGCTGAATTATTTGGGGCATGCCCCACAAATGGCCCTTTTAAGGGCTGGTAAGGTAGCTTAAAATTGTTGTAATATTTTTAAAATGTTTGTAACTTATTTTTTTTATTTTTTGTAACTTAGCTTTTTTTATTTTTTGTACTTTAGTTAGTTTATGTAATTGTATTTAATTGTAGTTATTTCTAGGTAATTTATTTAATTAATTTAATGATAGTGTAGTGTTAGGTTAAATTGTAACTTAGGTTAGGATTTATTTTACAGGTGATTTTGTATTTCTTTTAACTAGGTAGTTATTAAATAGTTAATAACTATTTAATAACTATTCTAACTAGCTAAAATAAATACAAAGTTACCTGTAAAATAAATATAAATCCTAAGATAGCTATAATATAATTATTATTTATATTGTAGCTATATTAGGGTTTATTTTATAGGTAAGTATTTAGTTTTAAATAGGATTAATTTAGTTCATAATAGAAATATTATTTAGATTTATTTAATTAATATTTAAGTTAGGGGGATGTTAGGGTTAGTGTTAGACTTAGGTTTAGGGGTTAATAATTTTATTAGAGTAGCGGCGGTGTAGTGGGGGGGCAGGATAGGGGTTAATAATTTTATTACAGTGGCGGCGGTGTAGTGGGGGGCAGGATAGGGGTTAATAAATTTATTATAGGTGGCGACGGTGTAGGGGGGGCAGGATAGGGGTTAATAAATTTAATATAGGTTGCGGCGGGGTCAGGGAGCGGCGGTTTAGGGGCTAAACTATTTATTTAGTTGCGGCGAGGTGCGGGATCAGCAGGATAGGGGTTAATAACTTTATTATAGAGGGCGACGGTATAGGGGGGGCATGATAGGGGTTACTAGGTATAATGTAGGTGGCAGCGGTGTCCGGGAGCGGCGGTTTAGGGGTTAATACATTTATAAGAGATGCGGCGGGGTCTAGGAGCGGTGGTTTAGGGGTTAATACATTTATAAGAGTTGTGGCGGGGTCTAGGAGTGGTGGTTTAGGGGTTAGTAACTTTATTTAGTTGCGGGGGGCTCCGGGGGCGCCGGTATAGGGGGTAGAACAGTGTAGTTAGTGTGGGTGCTTAGTGACAGGCTAGCAATAAAGCTGTAAAAAAGCCGAAGAGCAGCAAGATCGGATGAGTGATAACTCTCACAGTCCGCTGCTCATCGCCCCGTACTTGGTGCGCGGCTTTTTGACAGCTTTTTTGATAACTTAGGCGAATTTTTGCAGGTCCGCGGCGGTGATGTGAGGCGAGCTTAGGCGGGCGTATTGGGCCGGCGAAGGCAGGTAAAATAGACACGTTGATAACTAGGCCCCATAGTTATTTCTTTAATTATGCAAGATCTACTGTCCTGGTACAAGGAAGTTTGTTTTGTGCTTTCTGTGCTCATTTATACTTCCCTGATGCTTGTAGATGTCTTAAGGCTTTAAGCCCCTATACTAGTCACATTACTTAAACAATATTTTATCAATTAAATCCCTTATTCATCAGAACTTTTCAAGAATGGTTGCTACATTTAGTACAGCAAGTCTAGATGAATGAAAAACAATCTTTAGTAAGGAGTCATCTAATTCAAGCTTAAAGGGACAGTCTACACCAGAATTGTTATTGTTTAAAATGATAGATAATCCATATATTACCCATTCCCCAGTTTTGCATAACCAACACGGTTATATTAAAGGGAAACTAAACCCAATTTTTATCTTTCATGATTCCGATAGAGCATGCAATTTTAAGCAACTTTCTAATTTACTCCTATTATCAATTTGTCTTCGTTCTCTTGCTATCTTTATTTAAAAAGAAGGAATGTGATGCATAGGAGCTGGCCCATTTTTGGTTGAGAACCTGGGTTATGCTTGCTTATTGGTGGCTAAATGTCAGTGACCAATAGGCACACGCTATCCATGGTGCTGAACCTAAAATGGGCTGGCTAAGATTTAGATTTCTGCTTTTTAAAAAAAGATAGCAAGAGAACGAAGAACAATTGATAATATGAGTAAATTGTCATGCTTTATCTGAATCATGAAAGAGAAAATGTGGGTTTAGTGTCCCTTTAATATACTTTTAACCATTGTGGTTACCTTGTATCTAAGCCTCTGCTGACTGCTCTCTTATTTCAGTTATTTTGACAGACTTGCAATTTCGCCAATCAGTGCTGACTCCCCACAGGCATGACCACAATGTTATTTATATGGCACACATGAACTAACACCCTCTAGTTCTGAAAAAATGTCAAAATGCATATAGATAAGAGGCGGCCTTCAAGGGCTAAGAAATTAGGATACCTAGGGACCAAGAGAACAAAGCAAAATTGATGATAAAAGTAAATTGGAAAGTTGTTTAAAAATACATGCCCTATCTGAATCATGAAAGTTTATTTTTGACCAGACTGCCCCTTTAAAGGACCATTATAGTGCGTGAGCATGTCATTTTAGCACTAGGAACCCTGCAAGTTCAGCACAACCACTCCTGGCTGAATACTGCTGGCTACTACAGCTATGACTACGGCTATAGGCCGAAATGCATCTGCTGACCTGTAACACTGCCGGGCACCGGTGTGTGCTATATTCTGAAACGTGTTTGTTGCAATGATTTTTAACTATTGGAAATAAAGAATCTTGTTTTAATAAGCTCCCTGGGTATATTCATTTATCCTGGCTACTAGAGGCGGCTGGTGCCTGAAATGAAGGGGTATTTTTTGCAAAAAGCAGGTAGGCGCAGCTAGATAGCTGCATAGAGAGGACATACAGCTAATAGGCAGAGCTGGAGGGTGATGGAGGTATCTATTCCCCCAGATAGGCACATTCCTTCACTGGTGATTGCATTTTCTAATGCTAAAGACACTCTGACTTCTACTCTTGGAACAGTGACTTTTTGTCCAGAAACTCTCAAGAAAACTGTGAAATAAGTAAAGTAAAGTGTAACTCCCTGAAGGTAGCAGAATCGTAGGTCATGAAGAAAAATATTTTCTTTGGTGCTAGAAATATCTAGTTCCTAAATTGTTGTACTGACTGGCTAGTTTTGAAACAAATTTGTAAAGCCCTCATTACAATAAATACTATAAATTCAAAGGTGTGCTGAACCTATCCCATAGGAATGTAGGTAAACCAGTGTCTGCATATACACAAGTCATTGTAAGCTAGTATTATTATAGTACTAGACATCTTACCTAACAAAATACCAGCCAACTTAATGACCACTTAAAAAGTGTCATGGATAAACTTACCCACTGTGAAAATCTATAGGTTACCATACAATCTAATATTAAGTAAATATCTATACTATAATCATCTTTGTAACGCGTCTGTGAGTGTTTTCCTTTATTTTCATAAATTTATATCAATTTGCGGCTAAACCGTCCTCTGCCTGGCATTCGCGCTCTGTTGCTCATCTTTTTGATTGATTTCTTAATAGCCAATAACGGCTCTAACCACGGGGGGACCCACCCTCTTCTCATTACGTAATATGTCATTATTGCGCATGCGTTCGTCTTTGGTGCCGAGCTAATCTACTGTAAGCTTGTGCACATTTTGCGCATGCGCAATACTAATAAACACGTCTAGCGTTACATTCTTATACGTATTCCTTTCATTTCCTATACAGCGTAAACAAGAGTAACGCATGCGCAATGTAAAATAGACACGGGAGCGCGCAGTGCCTATACGTAAACAGCGGGTGGGACCGCTGTTTACGTAATATGGATGAAAAGTAGGAAGCAGTGAGTGGGAGGAGCGGGTAAGCGAATGAGCGATATGCAATATTTAAAATAAAAAATAAAATACACATTTTATTAGAAATTTATTGCGGCGGTATGCTTAATCTCAGTAATGACTACAAAACTAGATTACACAAAACGGAAAAATTGACATTCACTTTAACAAACAGCTAAACCGCCAACCCCCACATCACAAGTAATTAACCCCTAATCTGCAAATAACAATTAAAATATAAACCCCTAAATCGCCAACCCCCCACATCGCAATAAACCTAATTAATTTATTAACCCCTAAACCGCAAAAGCCTCACATCACAATAAACCTATTTAACCTATTAACCCCTAAACCGACAAACCCCCACATCACAATAACCCTAATTAACCTATTAACATCTATACCGACAAACCCCCACATCACAATTATTATTATTCTTTATTTATAAAGTGCCAACAGATTCTGCAGTGCTGCCCATGGGTACAAGGATAAAAGTACAACGGAGAAACAGTACAATAAAAGACAAAATTTTACAGACAGATACAGGGGGAATTGAGGGCCTTATTCCCATGGGAATTTACAATCTAGATGGGTAGGAGGATGAGAAACAAGAGGTGGGAATTGCAATAAACCTAATTAATATATTAACCCCTATACTGCCAACCCCAAACAACGCAAATAACTAATTTAATTACTAAGCACCCTAACCTAACAACCCCTAAATTAACCCCAATTACAACTAAATTACAAATAAAATAACAAATCCTAACATTAAATTACAAAAAATAAAAAAATCTAAAGTTACAGAAAAAATAAACAAAATTATCAAAAATATTTTTTTTATACCTAATCCCTACGAAAATAAAAAAGCCCCCCCAAAATAAAAACACCCCCTAATCTAAGCTACCAATAGCCCTTAAAAGGGCCTTTTATAGGGCATTGCCCTAAGTTATTCAGCTCTTTTACTGCCCTTAAAAGGGTAATCAGCTCTTTTTCAAGACCATTAAATCCCTAATCTTAAAAAAAATAATAATCCTAAAACTAAACCCCAAATAGGTACTCACTGTTCCTGAAGTCTGGCGGAGAAGGTCTTCTTCCAGGTGGCTCCATCATCTTCTATCTTCATCCAGCATGAAGGCAGCACGGAGCGGAGGTGCGGAGCTCGCTTCCCCGATGCACGGATCCTCAATGGCGGTCCTCGGCGGCAGCGGTCCTCGGTGGCGTGTAGGCTCCTGTTAATGCGATCGTTCGTCACACACTGAAGATTGAATGCAAGGTACCCCATATTTATTGGGGTACCTTGCATTCCTATTGGCTGAAATTTTGAAATCAGCCAATAGGATGAGAGCTACTGAAATCTTATTGTATCTGATTTGAACAGCCAATAGGATTTCAGTAGCTCTAATCCTATCTGCTCCACACCGGCTTCGTTACGGATGAAGATAGAAGATGATGGAGCCGCCTGGAAGAAGACCTCCGCCGGACTTCAGGAACGGTGAGTACCTATTTGGGGCTTAGTTTTAGGATTTATTTTTATTAGGTTTTATTTTCACACTATTTAAAGACTTTTTTTTTTTTTTACAAAAGAACACTGCTTTTGCTCATATATAAAACACACTGATGCCATTTTTATACAATGGTCTAGATTAATCAAGGCTATATTCATCTCTGTTTTATAGTCCTACTCCTTTGCTGTTTTTTTGGTCATGAAATTAAAATATTTAACTATGTTCATTGGCCAAAAGAAATGGGGGAATACATAAATCATGGTCACAGCAACAGGAAAAATGTTGTGCAAACAACTTAATACAATGCCTGTATGTAGTTAATATTTACATTAGTGTAATTTTAATCTAGACTATTCTTATTATTCAAAACACGATTTTCTCCGTATGTTCACTCTCAAGATTCATTGAATGAGTTTTCAAAAATATCAAGATTAAATATGTGGGTAAGTAATAGACACCATTTTGAAATTACAGTATTTTCTGACGTTGTGATGTGGTCAAAATAACAAATATACTTATTCCATATCTCTGAACAGATGCATAACCCCTCTTATGTCAAGTATGGGCTAGATTAAGAGTGAAATGTATAGTTTACTTTACATCACCAATGTCGACGCCAATACTGCTTGGAATATTTTGCCAGCATCGGCACCCATTGCGATGTATAATAAAATGCCTCTTTGAGATGCTGCCTTTAAACATTAATGTCAGCACTTTTGATATTTCGCCAGCATTCCATCATATCCATTTTGAATATATCGCCGCCGTGCAGCACTTTTGATCATCGGGGCCTTAGTCAGAATTATTTTACATATATATGTCATTCTGCTTAAAATTGTGTAATCATAAACATGATAATACATTGCATCAAAACTAAAGATCGGATAACCATATAGTGCAGTGTAATGCCATTAAATGTGCTACAGTGTATTAAAGAATAGGAAAGTCAGAATTAGATAGATCATTTAAATTTAAGACACTTTTAAATTCACTTCTATTTTAAAATGTATTTCGTTCTCATGGTATCCATTGTTGTAAAAGAATACAAACATATCCTACACTAGTGGAAGCTAGCAGCTGATGGTTCCTGCACACATTTATTTCTTGTGATTGATTGGCTAACTAGATGTGGTCTGCTAGCTGCCAGTAGTGCAATTCTGTTCCTTCAGCAAACAATAACAAGAGAATAAAGTAAATTGGAAAGTTGTTTAAAATTGTATATTCTTCAAATCATGGTAGAAAATTTTGAGGTTAACTGTCCCTTTAATGGAATAGTCTAGTCAAAATTAAATTTTAATGATTCAGATAGAGCATGCAATTTTATGCAACTTTCTAAATTTTACTTTTATCAAATTTTCTTCGTTTTATTGATATCTTTTTTTAATGTAAGCTTAGGAGCTGGCCCATTTTTGGTTCAGAACCTGGGTAGCGCTTGTTGATTGGTGGCTACATTAAGACACCAATCAGAATGTGCTACCCAGATGATGAACCAAAAATGGGCCATTTCCTATGCTTATATTCTCGCTTTTTTCAAATAAAGATACCAAGAGAATGAAGAAAAATGGTAATAGGAATAAATTAGAAAGTTGCTTAAAATAGCCTGCTCTATCTGAATCATGAAAGTTTAATTTTTACTAGACTATTCCTTTAATGTCAATAAGGGGTTGCATACAATGTCTTCCAATGATTACCTTACCTTTCTGTCCATGGCTGCAGTTGAAGCTGCCGTAACTGCTGCAAGTTATGAATGAGTGCTTCTGTCTAGTACATTTTCACATATGCTTCTCTACAAACACTGTGCTGTAACCTGAGACCCTTAACCTTTCAACTTTTAACTACATTTCTCCCACTTTCTTTGTGAAGTAGCATGCTGGCTATACATTGTATTGCTAGCTGCCACTCTATACAGACACTCATCTTCAGTGATGACACAGATTATTAAATCTTCTGCAAACCATATGTTCTCTTTGTGGCTTATCTAAGTGTTTATATGTGTTTTATGTGTGTACTTTTACAATTTTATAAAGATTTCTGTTTTCATAAAATATAAAAAAAATCTTAACATCATGTAGAAAGTGCCTTAAAAACAGAAGATTCCCCCTATAACTTTTTGCAGGTTAAGCCATGTTGATTTTATATATATATATATATATATATATATATATATATATATATATATATATATATATATATATATATATATATATATATATATATATATATATATATATATATATATATAGTGGCAACAAAAATTATTTTACCAGAAAAATATATATAATTTAAGTTTTTTTCATTATTTTAAAATAAATAATTCCCTGTAATATTATAAATAAACGTTAAATTATTGCACAGCTACTCCACCCTGACTGAATGATAAGCAAGTCTGTCAAGATGGGTGAGAACCAAACTCTCAGCATTTGTGGACACTTTATAATAAGTTAAGTGGTCAACAGAAAATATTTAGTATATTAAGAAAATAGTATGTATATCTATTTTTATACAGCATTAGCTACAATTTATTAAAATGTGTTTACATTTATATGCTGCTGGAACAATTTTAAATTATGATTTTCTCATATTATGTTACTACTACTTTTTCTAATACTGCCCCACACACAAACATTTTCAAATAACAAATAAACACCTAGATAAGAGTTTTGAGCGCTATAGAGAAATGAATGAACAAAACAAAAGTTACGTTATTTAATTTCTTATAGCGCTGCTATTACAAGTTTTCAAACATACGCCTTTTGCGTGCGATATGGTTGCCTTGAGCTCCATAGCGCACAGAATCAGAGCGCTGCTGAGACGCTGACGTCTGACTATAGTTATTAACCCCTAATCTGCCGCTCCCGATATCGCTGCTACCGAAATAACATTATTAACCCCTAATCTCCCACTCCTGATATCGCCACCACTATACTACATTTATTAACCCCTAAACCACCAGCCCCCTACATCGCAACAAGCTAAATTAAACTATATTAACCCCTAAACCTAACCCAAACGTAACCCTAACCCTAACACCCACTAACTTTAAAATAATAAAAATATAGCTAAATTAAATTTACAATTATTAACTCAATAAACCTATTAACCCCTAAACTGCCAGCCCCCCCACATCGCAACAAGCTAAATTAAACTATATTAACCCCTAAACCTAACTCTAACCCCCCTAACTTTAACATAATTAAATTAGATCTAAATTAAATTTACAATTATTAACTAAATAATACCAATTTAAAACTAAATACATACCTGTGAAATAAAACCTAAGCTAGTTACAATATAACTAATAGTTATATTGTATCTAGCTTAGGTTTTATTTTTATTTCACAGGTAAGTTTGTATTTATTTTAACTAGGTAGACTAGTTAGTAAATAGTTATTAACTATTTACTAACTACCTAGTTAAAATAAATACAAACTTACCTGTGAAATAAAACCTAAGCTACCTTACACTAAAACCAAACATTACAAAAAATAAAAAACCTACCATTAAAAAAATTAAAAAGGGGCGGAGCTAACCACCATACTGAGCGGTCGAGTCCTTTGCCCACACTTCAGCTAATAATTTAAGGCTAACATATCTGTGGTCACCCGGCAAGTGTGTGATCTTGTTCCTGGAAAGTTTTTCATGCTGGACTTGGATCTATTGGTGAGGTGCCCATCTAAAAACTGCAGCACTGTGACGCCAGGCGTTTTACTCCTCCGGAGTAACCCCTGCACCCTTTGAAGCGGACACTTACCCGCACACAGGTCCGGCATCTACCCATTGCATACAAGGTGGATCAACCTGGGGAGAGAGTGCTCTGGGGTGGTGCTTTACGGGGTGGCATTTGGGAGCTCACCTGCGACATTGGGGGACCGATTGGACGGCAGGCGACGAGGGTGTCCTAATCTCTCCACGCAAAGCCGGAAGAGAGAGAAATGAAAAGGGCACGAAGGCCACCATCTTGGGCCTACATGCCTCTCCAGTGCACCGGCTGACTTGCTGTTAGGGAGGCAGACGATACCCACCATAACATAGAAGCTGCTCTCACTGGTGTCACAGCACCTGTACTAGGGTCCTTACTAAATCCGGACCCAACTTACTACAGATCCGGCTGTCGGGAAGGGGGAGAGAAGCAAGGGGGCCTCGAGGCCTCTGGGGGGTAAGCCTTTTTAAATCTTCTACCCCACGCAGTTGAGACCTACCCCTTAGCCCCTGCACACTTTGAAGCCCCGTATCACAAAGTAGGGAAATAATGGTAGCTGATGTCATGGGGACCTTGCCTCTCCTGTTAAGCTTTTCATCCACCTGTTTCTTAGGACACTTATAGGCCTCAGTGTAGCCGGAATTCGACCTTCTCTGCTAGAAATACCCCTTTGCCTCTGAGGCAGATATAAGCCCTACATCCGGTAATTGTTTGTGACGTCTCTTCCCTAATCTACTCAGGAGGCCACTCACCCTAGCTACCTCAGAGAGAATTGGAGGAACCGCATACTAGGCGACTGCCCTGATTATAGAGGATTTTGGTTTTCGGCCTACTCCATACTCCCACAAAGCCTGCCCCGGCTCTCTGAGGCCTTACAGACCTATATTATAGTACGCAAGTTCGCAGATTTTAGGCCTCCCTTAAGTTTGAGTAAGCTTATCTCTAACCTGGTGATATGGGCTTCAGATCTATGTGCCTGTACTAATCAGCCTGTCTCATATACCCTGGCCTAGTATTCCTGGCCCTCACCTACCACACAGGCCCAGCTGTTGGTTGCTGAGCCCATCATCTGAGACGCTACCAGGACACTGAGGTACTAACCTTTGATTGCTCCCAAGTAAACCTTCCTGATCTCAGAGCTATCTCCCAAGGCTGTTTATATTATCTGAAAGCTGCTGCGTCAGCCTTATTGTCTTTGGGGCACCTACCCAAAGTGTAGTGTTATTTTATTGTTTAACTCATAATTTTTTCACTTGCAGGAGTTCACCTCTTGAATTAACTCTCATTCTAACATCTTATTTTGCAGGGTCCCTGTTTTCCTGTTTTATATTTTATTCTCTGCATAATTGTGTGGGTTGTGTGAGACCTTCTTTTGTTATGTTATAATCTGAAGTATATAATTGCACACTGTAACCTGTGGGACCCCCTTGAGACTCCACCTTTCCAACCCAGCTAGTCTGGGCTGGTCACTTCCTCATACCTTTTCCCCTTCCTTTTGGTCGTACCCCCTATTCCCTGAGTCAAGTGGGGGCCTCCAGGCCCTTCCTGAGTGATGGCTCTTGCCTACTGATAAGATACTGGTGCGCTGAATCCTTGGATATATAGTTTGACCAGAACTGTATCAGATCACTCACTAAGTTACCCTGGTATATACAGTATATCCTATCCATTGCCAACAGACATAGTGTTATTGTATGTGCTGATTACATTGCATAGCCATGATTTTTCTTGGGATCAGCCTTGGGTGGTGGGTCCTGCTCCGTTAGGGGGTGATCGGGCCTCTCTCTATTAACCTGTGCCCGGGGGGATTCCGGCTGGCCTTTGCCTCCCTCTGACGGTTTCCTCTGACATAATTTAAACAGGAAAAACGTTGGTCTCTAACTTGACCGCCGCCATGAGGGGGTAGGGGTTAGGAAAGGCCTCCCGGCCCTACTCCATAGTCATATGTCCATTAGATTCTTCTGGTGTATTTAGTATACTCTCCTGAGAGATAGCTAGGGGCCTTCTTGACCTTATTCATCTTACATTCCCAGTTAACTGTTCACTTATTTCTCTACTGTACCCGGAAATGCCTCATACTTCCAGATGGCATCCCAAAACCTCAGGGCCAGTTAAGAAGACGGTCCTAGACCATTTTGCTCAACCACACAAAGAGCCTGAGGAAGATTCTGGTGATGGCTTAAGTAAGTCTCAATCCCTGGGGGAGGGGTCCCAACGTGAAGCCACCCAATCTTCTCAATCTCAACACTTCATTACAGAGGACACTCTTAAGAAAATGTTTGCAAGCCAAACGCGTTTGATTACAAAAGAAATACAAAGGAGCCATGCAGAACTCAAAAAAGACATTTCGGAAATAGGAGACAGGGTAGACTCCCTTGAGAGAAAGCACAATGACATCACTACAGACCAATCGAACCTCTTGGCTTACTCTGAAGCACTATCGGACCAACTAAGCCAACTTGAATTTAAACTTGCTGATGTGGAAGATCGAGCCCGAAGGAACAACATCAGATTCCGAGGGACACCGGAAGATATTGCTCCTGCAGAACTGCAGAACGTCTAGACAGAACTATTTGAAGGACTGTTGGGCTCAACTGAGGGCATGACCACCACTATGGAGAGAGCCCACAGAGCTTTATACCCAAGAACGGTCTCACAGGAGAAGCCACGAGATGTCATAGTCTGCTTTCACAGCTTTCTCTTTAAAGATAGACTCATGCAAGCTGCCTTTCGCAAACTGCAATTGGAGGAAAAATTCCAGGAGATCCAGCTGTTCCCGGATCTGTCAGTGCACACGTTACAATATAGAAGATAATATCAACCAGTCACAATGGTGCTCAGATGGGCAGGTATTAAATACAGATGGGGTTACCCAGCCAAGCTGATAATCTCTAAAGATAACCAGACACATACAGTGTCCTCGATATCCCAGGGAACCACCCTGCTTGCACAATGGGGACTCCAAAATGACAGCTCGTCAGAATCTGCCCCTGCTGGGGTGAAATTGAGAGCCACGGCTCCAGAATGGTCTATTAAGGATCAGCGGCCTAAGAGGCAGAAAACACAGCAGACGCAAGATTCGCAAAGGCCCCACTACCTCCTTAAAAATATGACACCAACAATATATAACTCTACCTCCCTCCATTGAACCCCCTCGCTATTGTCCATAGGACAGGCAGGAGAGAAAGAAGAAAATAAGTTAAGACGGTCAGACCCTTAAGTCCAAAACTTTGTATATACTGTCTATGTTCACACCTACCTTGTTAGAGGTTAAGTATGGTTAAGTAACGCTAAGGGCACACAAGGCACAGGTTAATTACTTCCAGGGTCAAGGGAGGGTCATTAAAACTGTTGCCAATGTTGATAAACCACTACTCGACTATTTATTGTTATTATTGATAATGTTACGATATTAGTGCTTAGCATAATTAGAGGTTAAGTACGGTTAATTAACGCTAAGGGCACACAAGGCACAGATTAATCACTTCCAGGGTCAAGGGAGGACCATTAAAACTGTTGCCAATGTTGACAAACCATTACTAGGCTATTTATTGTCATTATTGATAATGTTAGGATGTCAGCTCTTAGCATAATTCTCAGGTTGACAATAAGACACAGATAGTAGACAAACTCATTTCCCCCCATTGAACTTTCCCACCGCTGTCTTTTGATTAGGTGGGGGTAAAGGAGGCAAACAAATTAAGGCTGCCTGCTTAGTCCCAGTATTCTGTTTGAATAGATTATGTCTACATCATCATTTTGTTAGAGGATGAGTCTAGTTAACTTACAGCAAGGGGCCCACAAGGCCAATGGATGTCTACTTAAACTATTAGCACTGTTGCTGACGTATTATTCTGTTATCTATTGTTATTATTTCATGTTACACAATTATAGTTTTTTAGCACCATTCTCAGGTTGACTATACTGGACAAACACCAACATAACTCATTCTATTCACATATGGAGTGGGGCCGGAAACTCCGGCTCCCACTATTGATACTTTTCTCTTAGCTCCCCCCCCCATATAGGTAGCCCACACCAGGGTTCCACTTAGGTTGACTTTTTCCCCCTCATTCATTTATACCGTACCCATCAATCCACGACCTAGTTGGACGCCTCTCCCCATCCCCATTCTTAATTACCCTTCCCCCCTCCCTACCTTAAGATGGCCACTCGCCTTAGAGTCCTTACTCACAATGTAAGGAGTCTTAACTCTCCTTTCAAGAGGAGCCTCCTGACCCGTGAACTTAAATTCCACAACCCGGAAATAATCTTTCTACAGGAGACACACTGGCAGATGGGTGCCCCTCAGTACCTCCACTCCCGGTCATACAAGTTCTAGAACATTCCCATTTTACAAAGAAGGCCAGAGGTACGGCCATATTATTACACAACAGAGTTGCTTATGAACAGATACAAGCAATCAAAGACCCACAGGCTAGATATAGCATATTGGTTTGCAAGCTAAATCATGTGACACACACCTTTGTCTCTATATACATGCCTAACTCACGGAAACCTGCCTACCTCCGGAAGATTCTTCAGATAGTTGAAATTTATAGACAAGGTAGGGTCCTGTTGGCGGGCGACTTCAACATGACATGGGACCCCAAGTTGGACCGTAAGTCTGCAAACACAGACAAAAGCAACTCTCAGGCAAACCATACCTCAACTCAGTTTAGGAACATAATGACTCATTACGGTTATTTTGATGTTTGGAGGTCTTTACACCCCAAGGAGAGAGATTATACCCACTACTTGCACCCTCATAAAGTATACTCTCGGCTAGATCACATCTTTTGTCAAGCTGGGACACTGGATTCGATCTCTTGCTCTGAGGTTTCTCTTTGTTCCTGGTCAAACCATGACCTAGTGACAGCAGACTTATACCCCTCCGACAAACCACCACACAGGACCAATTGGTGCCTTCCACAACACATTTTGGCAGACATCCCTTTCCAGGAAGAACTTAGATGAGACTTAAAAGACATGCTTGAACGGAATGATAATGGGCAGACTTCAGACGATGTCTTATGGGGCACTATCAAAGCGACAGTCAGGGGCCTTTGTATCCGTAAACAAAGTCATTTGAGAAAATTAGCTGGCCTCACACTGGGGCAGGTGCATTCCAGACTCAGGACTCTAGAATACACAAACCGAGCCTCTGTTACCGCAGATTTCTCGACACAGATTTCAGCTGTTAGAGACCACATTAACTTATTAGAACTACATCATACACAACAAAATCTTACCAAACTAAAACAACTTTTCTACCATAAGGGGAACAGGGCAGAAACTATACTAGCTAACAAACTGAGACATAAGCACAATTCTGCATGCATTTTCCAAATTAGGCACGATAATAAAACACACAAGACACCATCCCTGATAGGAGAGAGTTTCGCAGATTTCTACTCTAAATTATATAATATAGAGTCTACAGAGAACCCAACACCCACCTCTACCCAAGATATCAGGCTATACCTGTCTAGTCTGAATCTCCCCAAGCTCACAGTTGAGCAACAAGACTCACTCATAACCCCACTCACACTTCTTGATGTCAAACAGACAATAAAACACCTGAAACCCTTCAAGGCCACTGGGCCTTTCAGGGAGGAATTCCTGGAGGCTGCCATAGTTACACTGCCCAAACCTGATAAGGATCCCTCTCTCTGTTCCAGTTACAGACCAATATCCCTGATCAATGTAGATGTCAAAATTTTAGCCAGCCGTATTGGCCATGATCAAGTGGGATTCATTCATAATCACGAGGGTCCGGACAATACAAGGCGCCTCATTAATATTGTATGCGAGTCTACTATGATGAATAAGCCTTTCTCGGTCATCTCTCTGGATGCCGAGAAGGTGTTTGACCGAGTTCGTTGGGCCTATTTATGGGAAACACTCCGAATTTTTAATTTCCCTCTAGCCACTTGTGTGGCTATCCAAGCTTTATACTCTGCCCAACTGCCACTGTCAGAGGATTAAGCTTTCAGTCATCTCCTTTCCGCATTTCAAATGGCACCAGACAGGGGTGTCTGCTTTCCCCCTTGCTGTTTGCCCTAGCAGTTGAACCATTGGCTGCACAAATTCGGATAGATGCTTCGCTCCCGGGTATTCAGTTTTCAGGCACTATGCAGAAAATCGCCTTGTTCAAAGATGACATTACGATATTCACGGCCGACCCCGTTAAAGCCATTCCTAGACTATTGGATATCTTACAAGAATTTGGGGACCTCTCTTTTTTTAAGCTGAATGTGCTCAAAACTGAAATATATTGGTGGGGATACCCACAAGACTACATCCTTAGTTTAAAGGATACATTTAAATTTAAGTGGACAACTGAGCAGGTTACTCATTTAGGAGTGAAGATATCCAACAGTGTAAATCATATGGTGAAAGACAACTACCTCCCCTTACTCTCGAATTGTGTAACTTAAATAATACATGGGACCATAAGTCCATTTCATGGATGGGACGCATCGCCTCCCTTAAGATGTCTTTTCTACCTAAACTTACCTATCTTTTTCGCTGTCTACCGATCGGAGTCCCCACGCACCTCCTGTCACAATTTTAGAGCGAGATAACTAAATTTATTTGGCAAGGTAAGACCCCCCAAATTGCCCCAAAAAACTGCATCTTCCTATTCATTTAGGAGGCCTTGCTTTTCCCTCAGTTGTAAAATACTATGAGGGCGCTATGCTCACACATATCTCCCAATAGGGAGTGACCCAATCATGTAACAAGTGGAGAGAAATTGAGCAGGCATCCTTGCCCCCAAATGTACTTCCCCAGGACGTAATTTGGACCCCGCAGCATAGTCGAAGGACTGTAGGTATCAGTAATCTCGTTATTCTGGAGTGCCTGTCAATCTGGAACAGAATCTGACATCGACAACTGATTGCCCCTCATCCGTCCCCCATTACTTCAGTTGCAGATCTGATCACGCGTCTGGCAGAGACCCAACCTAATATTTGGGCTTGTCTGGGAATTAGGAGAGTCTCAGACTTTTGGTCTACTTCTCAACCGGATGGGTATATAGATTTTTCCCCTTCCTCTTCTCGCCTTCGCACCCCATGGGAGTCGGTCTGGTGTGGGGGCGTAGGCTTGTCAAACCTCTAACGGCCCACTATAATCTGCTGGAGGGCACGGTGCCACCTGAACTTGCTTCACATTTGTCTAGGTGGAACAGTATCCTCCACACCAACAATTCCATCGATTTGTGGCAAAAGTCTATCATGCTGAAAAAAAAAAACCTACATTGTGTCACAATGTTTGAAACTTACTATAAAGTCGTCTCTCACTGGTATCTTGTCCCCTCCCGATTATCTAAAATGTACCCAGGAACTACGCCTCTCTGTTGGAGAGGCTACGGCCTACAAGGCAATATGTTACATATCTGGTGGGAGTGCCCCAAAATCAACCCCTTATGGGAACTAGGTTTTCACACCCTTACTGCCTTGGGTATTAGGATACCTAGTGGACCGGCTCCTGCCCTCCTCTATTTGGGCTTCCACAACTTACCTAAACACCAAGGCCTGCTTGGAGTGTATTTAATGTCCTCTATCAAAACCAGTATAGCCAGGTCCTGGAAAAAAGAACTTTCTCCCAGGTGGGAAGATATTGTGAATACAATGGCTTTCTTGTATACTATGGAAAAAGCAATATACCTCGACTTGAACAAACTAGACTTGTTTGAGATGACTTGGGCCGACTGGAAAGACAAATATGACACATCATGGCGCCCATCTGCCAAGAAACAGGATACTTTGCCCAATGCCCACTAGGGTTTTCTATTTCTACTCTTTACATTCTTTAGGAAGCTCTTCCACTACAAGTCATGGACCGAGTTGCTAGACAAGACATTTGTGTTCTAGTCCCCTCCCCCTCTCCCTTTACCACCCTTACTATGTACCCCCCTCCCCCCCCCCCTCCTACTAGTCTATTCACGAACTGAGGTGCGATGTTGAGAGTCTTAAAGATTTTTTTTCTTGTTCCTTATTTTTTTTTTTTCTTCATTGTTTGCTACCATGACCGTTACATCAGACTCTGTGTATGTGGAGAATATTTTGATTTATCTTTTAAGCTTGTTTATGTGAAGAGGTCCTGCGAGTCCCCAATTGTTGTTCTTTATTTTTTTCAAAAATGCAAATAAAAATAATATATATAAAAAAAAAACTATCATAAAAAAAAATAAAGATGAATCCTATTCTAATACCCTTAAAAAACACCCCAAAATAAAAAACCCTACTTTATAATAAACTACCAAGGGCCTTTTGTAGGGCATTGCCCTGAGATAAACAGCTCTTTTACTCCAAAAAGAATACAAACACCCCCTAACACTATACAAACCCCCACCCTCCAAACTACCAGGGACCCTTAAAAGGGCCGTTTTGGGAGCCCTTAAAAGGGCCTTTTATATGGCATTGCCTTGAGATAAACAGCTCTTTTATTAAAAAAACACCCCCTAAAAATATACATTACACAAACAAATTATAAAAAATAAAAAAAATATTCCTTTTTTAATACCCATAAAAAACACCCCAAAATAAAAAACCTAATCTAGAATAAAATACCAATGAACGTTAAAAGGGCCTTTTGTAGGGCATTGCCCTAAATATATCAGCTCTTTTTTTAAAATAAAATTACAAAGACCCACTAACATTACAAACCTCCACCCACCCCAAACCCACAAAATAAAAAAAAATATATCTAAAAAACCTAAGCTACCCATTGCCCTGAAAAGGGCATTTGTATGGGCATTGCCCTTAAAAAGGGCATTTAGCTCTTTAACTGCCCAGACTCTTAACTAAAAAATAAACCCACCCAATAAACCGTTCAAAAAAAGCCTAACACTAACCCCCTGACGATCTACTTACAGTTTTTGAAGTCCCGCTTGAACGATCTTCATCCCGGCGAAGTCTTCATCCAGATGGCCTCTTCAATCTTCATCCCGGCGGCGACGTCCTGATCCAAGCGGAGAGAAGTCTTCATCCAGGCAGCCTCTTCAATCTTCGTCCAGGCGGCATCTTCTTTCTTGATCCCGGAGGCGCGGAGCGGGTCCATCCTGAAGACATCCGTTGCGGAGCATCCTTCATACGGTCGCCACCGTACACTGATTTACACTTATTAAAATTAGCCAATAGAATGAGAGCTGCTGATTTGAATAGCCAATAGGATTTTAGCAAGCCTGATTCATATTGGCTGATTCAAAATTTTCAGCCAATAGGAATATAAGGGCACCATCTTGAATTGCGTTCTTTGCATTGAAGAATCAGTGTACGGCGGCGACCGTATGAAGAGGATGCTCCACGCTGGATGTCTTCAGGATGGACCCACTCCGCGCCAGATGGATGAAGATAGAAGAGGCTGCCTGGATGAAGACTTCTTTCCGCATGGATGATGACTTCACCAGCTGGATGAAGATCCTTCAAGCGGAACGTCAACAACTGTAAGTGGATCGTCAGGGTTAGTGTTAGATTTTTTTAAAAGTTTTTTTGGGTGTTTTTTTTAGATTTGGGCAATGTAAAAGAGCTAAATGCCCTTTTAAGGGCAATGCCCATACAAATGCCCTTTTCAGGGCAATGGTTAGCTTAGGTTTTTTTTAGATAGTTTTTTTATTTGGGGGGGTTGGTTGGGTGGTGGGTTATACTGTTGGGGGGGTGTTTGTATTTATTTTACAGGTAAAAGAGCTGATATCTTTGGGGCAATGCCCCACAAAAGGCCTTTTTAAGGGCCATTGGTAGTTTATTGTAGGCTAGGTTTTTTATTTATTTTGGGTGGGCTTTTTTATTTTGATAGGGCTATTAGAATAGGTGTAATTCTTTTTTATTTTTGATAATTTGTTATTTTTCATAATTTAGTGTTTGATTTTTTTATTGTAATTTAGTTAGTTTTTATTTTTTGAAATTAGATACTTTTTGTAATTTTTAGAGTAGTGTTAGGATTTTTTATTGGTAGTTTAGTTTTATTTAATTGGTAGTTAGTTTAATTTTACTGACGTTGCGGTACAGGCTACAAGGTGTGCGGTACACCTATACCGACAACACTTGTAATAGCTGTGGTGCTGTTTTAACTCTGAAAATGCCATATATTCAGCGTTACAAGCCGCAACACAAAACTTGTAATCTAGGTGAAAGTCATTGTAGAGGCTATTGCAGTTTATTCCCAGTAACACTGCACTTCTCATGTCAATATTCCCAAATGATAGGGTGATAAATAACAGAAAACAAACGGCTAGATTACGAGTTTTGCGGTAAGAGGGGTTCGGTACTAACTTGCACGTTTTTGTCACCGCTCACTTACCTACAGTGCTGGTATTACAGGTTTTCCTAAACCCGGCGTTAACAGGCAAGAAGTGAGCGTACAGCAAAATTGTGCTCCATACAGCACTCCAATACCAGCGCTTCTTAAGTCAGTGGTGAGCTGGTTGTATGTGCTCATGCATGATTTCCCCATAGAGAGCCCCATTGATTCCTATGGGGAACCACATTTTATGTTTACACCTAACACCCTAACATGAACCCTGAGTCTAAACACCCCTAATCTTACACTTATTAACCCCTAATCTGCCCCCCCCCCCCGACATCGCAGACACCTGCATTATACTTATTAACCCCTAATCTGCCGCTCCGGACATCGCCGACACCTACATTATACTTATTAACCCCTAATCTGCTGCCCCAACATCGCCGACACCTACATTATATTTATTAACCCCTAATCTCCCACCCCCAATGTCGCCGCAACCTACCTACTTTTATTAACCCCTAATCTGCCGTCCCCAACGTTGCCACCACTATAATAAAATTATTAACCCCTAAACCGCCGTACTCCGTCTCACAAACACTAGTTAAATATTATTAACCCCTAATCTGCCACCCATAACATCGTCACCACCTACCTACATTTATTAATCCCTAATCTGCCGCCCTCAACGTCACCGCCACTATACTAAAGTTATTAACCGCTAAACCTAAGTCTAACCCTAACCCTAACACCCCCTAACTTAAATATAATTAAAATAAATCTAAATAAAACCTACTATTAATAACTAAATAATTCATATTTAAAACTAAATACTTACCTGTAAAATAAACCCTAACGGCTAGATTACGAGTTTTGCTTTATGAGAAAAAAGCAGCGTTAAGACTCATAACGCTGCTTTTTTACTACCGCTGGTATTACGAGTCTTGCAGATTTAGGTGCACCGCACACTTTTTTGGCCTTAACGCAAATCGACTTACGCAAATTGTGTATACTTTTTTTTCCTATGGGACTTCCATAGCGCCGGTATTACGAGTTTGTCCTGGGAGGCCAAAAAGTGAGCGGTACACCCTATTCCGTCAAGATTCGTACCGCATTTTAAAGTCAGTAGTTATGAGTTTTACACTAGAAAGTCGTAGCATAAAACTCATAACTAAAGTGCTAAAAAGTACACTAACACCCATAAACTACCTATTAAACCCTAAATCGCAAACACTATAATAAAATTATTAACCACTAATTTGCCGCTCCCAACATCGCCACAACTAGAATAAACATATTAACCCCTAAACTGCTGTACTCCCGCCTCGCAAACACTAGTTAAATATTATTAACCCCTAATCTGCCGTCCCTAACGTCGCCGCCAATATATTAAATTTATTAACCACTGAACCTAAGTCTAACCCTAACACCCACTAACTTAAATATAATTAAAATAAATCTAATTAAAACCTACAATTAATAACTAAATAATTCCTATTTAAAACAAAATACTTACCTGTAAAATAAACCCTAGGCTATCTACAATATAACTAATAGTTACATTGTATCTACCTTAGGGTTTATTTTTATTTTACAGGCAAGTATGTATTTATTTTAACTAGGTAGAATAGTTACTAAATAGTTATTAACTATTTACTAACTACCTAGCTAAAAGAAATTCAAATTTACCTGTAAAATAAAACCTAACCTGAGTTACACTAACACCTAATACTACCCTATAATTAAATAAATTCCCTAAATTAAATACAATTAAATAAATTCAATACAATTAGCTAAATTACCAAAAAAAACACTAAATTACTGAAAACAAAAAAGAAATTACAAGATCTTTAAACTATTTACACCTAATCTAATAGCCCTATCAAAATAAAAAATGCCCACCCAAAATAAAAAAAACCCTAGCCTAAACTAAACTACCAATATCCCTTACAAGGGCCTTTTGAGGGGCATTGCCCCAAAGAAATCAGCTCTTTTACCTGCAATCAGCCAATAGGATTGAACTTCAACCCTATTGGCTGATCCAATCAGCCAATAGGATTGAGCTCACATACTATTGGCTGTTCCAATCAGCCAATAGAATGCAAGCTCAATCCTATTGGCTGATATATCTTTAATTTTTTCTACCTTAATTCCGATTGGCTGATAGAATTCTATCAGCCAATCGGAATCTAAGGGACGCCATCTTGGATGACGTCATTTAAAGGAACCTTCATTCAGCACAAAGGCGTCAAAAGAAGAGGATGCTCTGCGCCGCATGTCTTGAAGATGGAGCCGCTCCGCATCGGAAGGATGAAGATAAAAGATGCCGTCTGGGTGAAGACTTCTGCCCGTCTGGAGGACCACTTCTGCCAGCTTTGTTGAGGACATCTTGCCGCTTGGATGAAGACTTCTCCCGGATTCATTGAGGATGGATGTTGGCTCTTCAAAACTGTAAGTGGATCT
This sequence comes from Bombina bombina, assembly GCF_027579735.1. NCBI lineage: Eukaryota > Metazoa > Chordata > Amphibia > Anura > Bombinatoridae > Bombina > Bombina bombina. Next base: position 440,708,642 of record NC_069503.1, read on the forward strand.
TCAGGGGGTTAGTGTTAGGTTTTTTTAAGGGTGTATTGGGTGGGTTTTATTTTTAGATTAGGGGTTTGGGCTGCAATAGAGCTAAATGTCCTTTTAAGGGCAATGGCCATACAAATGCCCTTTTCAGGGCAATGGGGAGCTTAGGTTTTTTAGATAGGATTTATTTGGGGGGTGGTTGTGTGGGTGGTGGGTTTTACTGTTGGGGGGGGGGTTTGTATTTTTTTAACAGGTAAAAGAGCTGATTTCTTTGGGACATTGCCCCGCAAAAGGCCCTTTTAAGGGCTATTGGTAGTTTAGTTTAGGCTAGGTTTTTATTTTTATTTTGGGTGGGCTTTTTTATTTTGATAGGGCTATTAGATTAGGTGTAATTAGTTTAAAGAGCTTGTCATTTGTTTTTTTATTTTCTGTAATTTAGTGGGGGGGGGTTTGTGGTAATTTAGCTAATTGTATTGAATTTATTTAATTGTATTTAATTTATGGAATGCATTTAAGTGTAGTGTTAGGTGTTAGTGTAACTTAGGTTAGGTTTTATTTTACAGGTAAATTTGTATTTATTTTAGCTAGGTAGTTATTAAATAGTTAATAACTATTTAGTAACTATTCTACCTAGTTAAAATAAATACAAACTTGCCTGTAAAATAAAAATAAACCCTAAGCTAGATACAATGTAACTATTAGTTATATTGTAGCTAGCTTAGGGTTTATTTTACAGGTAATTATTTAGTTTTAAATAGGAATTATTTAGTTATTAATAGTAGGTTTTATTTAGATTTATTTTAATTATATTTAAGTTAGGGGGTGGTAGGGTTAGACTTAGGTTTAGGGGTCAATAACTTTAGTATAGTGGCGGCGACGTTGAGGGCGGCAGATTAGGGGTCAATAATATGTAACTAGTGTTTGTGATGCAGGAGTGTAGGCGGTTTAGGGGTTAATATGTTTATTCTAGTGGTGGCGATGTCCGGAGTGCCAGATTAGAGGTTAATAATTTTATTATAGTGTTTGCGATTGCGGGAGGGCCTTGGTTTAGGGATTAATAGGTAATTTATGGGTGTACTTTTTAACACTTTAGTTATGAGTTTTATGCTACAGCTTTGTAGTGTAAAATTCATAACTACTGACTTTAGAATACGTTACGAATCTTGCAGGATAGGCTGTACCGCTCACTTTTTGGCCTCCAAAAAAAAGCTTGTAATATCGACGCTATGGAAGTCCCATTGAAAAAAGACTTTACGAGAATTGCGAAAGTTAATTTGTGTTAAGGCCAAAAAAGTGTGTGGTACAGTTGTACCTACAAGACTCGTAATAGCAGCGGTAGTGAAAAATCAGCGTTATGAGCCAATAGAATTGAGCTTGCATTCTTTTGGCTGATTGGAACAGCCAATAGGATTTTTCTACCTTAATTCCGATTGGCTGATAGAATCCTGGATTCAAGGGACGCCATCTTGGATGACGTCATTTAAAGGAATCTTCATTCTTCGGGAGTCGTCGGATGAAGAGGATGCTCCGCGTCGGCTGGCTTCAAGATGGACCTGCACCGCTCCGGATGGATGAAGATAGAAGATGCCGCCTGGATGAAGACTTCTGCTCATCTGGAGGTCCTCTTCTGCCCGGATCGGATGAAAACTTCTGCCCCTCTGGAGGACCACTTGTGCCCGGCTGGGTGAAGACGGCTCAAGGTAGGGTGATCTTCAAGGGGGTAGTGTTAGGTTTTATTAAGGGGGGATTGGGTGGGTTTTAGAGTAGGGTTGGGTGTGTGGGTGGTGGGTTTTAATGTTGGGGGGGTATTGTCTTTTTTTTTTTACAGGTAAAAAAGCTGATTACTTTGGGGCAATGCCCCGCAAAAAGCCCTTTTAAGGGCTATTTGTAATTTAGTATAGGGTAGGGAATTTTATTATTTTTGGGGGCTTTTTATTTTATTAGGGGGATTAGATTAAGTGTAATTAGTTTAAAATTCTTGTAATTATTTTTTTATTTTCTGTAATTTAGTGGGGTTTTTTTTTGTACTTTAGTTTATTTAATTTAATTGATTAATTGTAGGTAATTTAGTTAATTTATTTAATGATAGTGTAGTGTTAGGTGTAATTGTAACTTAGGTTAGGATTTATTTTACAGGCATATTTGTCTTTATTTTAACTAGGAAGTTATTAAATAGTTAATAAATATTTAATAACTATTGTACCTAGTTAAAATAAATACAAAGTTGCCTGTAAAATAAATATAAACCCTAAGATAGATACAAATGTAACTATTAGTTATGTTGTAGCTATCTTAGGGTTTATTTTACAGGTAAGTATTTATATATCGTTTTATTTAAAGGGACAGTCTAGGCCAAAATAAACTTTTATGATTCCGATAGAGCATGTCATTTAAAACAATTTTCCAATTTACTTTTATCACCAATTATGCTTTGTTCTCTTGGTATTCTTAATTGAAAGCTTAACCTGAGAGGTTCATATGCTAATTTCTTAGACCTTGAAGGCCACCTCTTTTCAGAATGCATTTTAACAGTTTTTCACCACTAGAGGGTGTTAGTCCACGTATTTCATATAGATAACACTGTGCTCGTGCACGTGAAGTAATCTGGGAGCAGGCACTGATTGGCCAAACTGCAAGTCTGTCAAAAGAACTGAAATAAAGGGGCAGTTTGCAGAGGCTTAGATACAAGATAATCACAGAGGTTAAAAGTATATTAATATAACTGTGTTGGTTATGCAAAACTGGGGAATGGGTAATAAAGGGATTATCTATCTTTTAAAACAATAACAATTCTGGTGTAGACTGTCCCTTTAAATTATATCTAAGTTAGGGGGTGTTAGACTTAGGTTTAGACTTAGGTTTAGGGGTTAATACATTTAATATAGTAGCGGCGACGTTGGGGGGAGGCAGATTAGGGGTTAATAAATGTAGGTAGGTGTTGGCGATGTTAGGGATGGCAGATTAGGGGTTAATAAAATTTAACTAGTGTTTGCAAGGCGGGAGTGCGGCGGTTTAGGGGTTAATATATTTATTAGAGTGGCGGCGATGTCCGGTCGGCAGATTAGGGGTTAAAAACTTTATTTAAGTGTTTCCGATGTGGGGGGGGGGGCTCGGTTTAGGGGTTAATAGGTAGTTTATGGGTGTTAGTGTACTTTTTAGCACTTTAGTTAAGAGCTTTATGCTACAACGTTAGCCCATAAAACTCTTAACTACTGACTTTTAAATGCGGTAGTAGTCTTGACAGGAGAGGGTCTACCGCTCACTTTTTCTAAGACTCGTAAGACCGGCATTAGGCAAATCCCATTAAAAAGATAGGATACGCAATTTACGTAAGGGGATTTGCGGTAAGCTCGAGTCGCGGAAGAAAAGTGAGCGGTACACCTGTACCTGTCAGACTCGTAATACCAGCGGGCGTTAAAAAGCAGCGTTGGGACCTCTAAACGCTGCTTTTTAAGGCTAACGCAAGACTCGTAATCTCACGGTTAGTTTTTTTTAGCACCTTTAGCTTGTAATGGCTGCACAGTGGAGATGGCAGAGGATATTATATTTACTTATTCCTACTTTTCTGATTTATCATTCTCCTTGTCCTGCTGTAGCATAGGATATGTAAAAAAAAAAAAAAAAACTACCTTGTAAATGTATGGCTGTTAGTGCCTTTAAGAAGTAGGGGTGCTACAGTAATAAATGTGTCACCTCCATAGTAACTGCAAAACAATTGTGTGTAAGAGAATATGAGAGTGAGAAATAGGATGTGTATGTTAGAAAGTGAGAATATATGTAAGAGAAACTGTGTGACAGATGTTTAAAAGTGTATGTGAGTCTTATTTGTAAGAGTGTGTGAGTTAGTTAGTTTGTGTGTGTGAGTGTGTGAGAGAGAGCTTGTGTGTGAGTGTTAGTGTTTATCTGTGATTGTGTATGTGCCCGTATATATCTGAGTGTGTGTGTATCCCTGGCTATATATCTATGTGTGCAATTTTTCCTGCCTCAGCTTGCTGCCATGTGAACAAGAATATTCTCTTTTTAGGTATGAGAATGCGTTTAAAATATTTATTAGTATATAATTGTATAAAAAGAGTGTTTTATTCGTATTACAAATGTATATTAGAAGCGTATAATGGCGTAATACAAGTTTACGTATGACAACGTTAACATTTGGAGTAGAAAAAGTGGGACCACTAAGAAATTTCATTCATGGGACCGCTAGCTCTTGGGCAAACTTTTTGACATCTGTATATATATATATATATATATATATATATATATATATATATATATATATATATATATATATATATATATATATATATATATATATATATAAAAGGACAGTTTGGAGTTGGGATGGAACCAAGTGTAAACAACATCTTATGTCATTTATGCAAAATCTCCACGTCATACTACAGCTTATACATGCAACCACAAAGTAGTTTTATACCATTTTTAATATTTTTGTATGCATAGTACCCTCAGAAAGATAGTACAGCACTGTAATCAGAAAGGTAATGTTTGTTAATTTTAATAAATATAGACTGTTATTACTGAGAGAGTAATTTTCCAACTTTATTTAAAACCATTTATTTTTAATTTGCAAGGTTTTGCTCTAGAATCAAGATGAATAGTACAGAATATTAAAGGGATACTAATCCCAAATTAAAAAGCAGGCAGGTAAAGCTTAGGAGCCGGCCCATTTTAGGTTCAGAACCCTGGATAGCGTTTGCTGATTAGTGACTACATTTAGCCACCAATAAGGAAGCTAACCCAGGTTCTGAACCAAAAATGGTATGGCTCCTAACCTTTACATTACTGCTTTTAAATAAAGATAGCAAGAGAATGAAGAAAAATTGATAATAGGAGTACATGATAAAGTTGCTTAAAATTGCATGCTCTGTATAAATCATTATAGAAATATATTGGGTTTAGCATCCTTGATCATGTATTATTGTTTACACACTGCGCATACCTGATCATGCATTATTGTTTACACACTGCTCATACCTGATCATGAATTATTGTTTACACACTGCGCATACCTGTTCATGCATTATTGTTTACACACTGCGCATACCTGATCATGCATTATTGTTTACACACTGCTCATACCTGAGCATGCATTATTGTTTACACGCTGCTCATACCTGATGCATTTTTCTTTACACACTGCACATACCTGATCATGAATTATTGTTTACACACTGCACATACCTGATCATGCATTATTGTTTACACACTACGCATACATAATCATGCATTATTGTTTACACACTATGCATACCTGATCATGCATTATTGTTTACACACTACACATACCTGATCATGCATTATTGTTTACACACTGCTCATACCTGATGCATTTTTCTTTACACACTGCACATACCTGATCATGCATTATTGTTTACACACTGCACATACCTGATCATTCATTATTGTTTACACACTATGCATACCTGATCATGCATTATTGTTTACACGCTACACATACCTGATCATGCATTATTGTTTACACACTGCTCATACCTGATCATGCATTATTGTTTACACACTACACATACCTGATCATGCATTATTGTTTACACACTACGCATACCCGATCATGCATTATTGTTTACACACTGCGCATACCTGATCATGCATTATTATTTACACACTTCTCATACCTGATCATGCATTATTGTTTACACACTACAAATACCTGATCATGCATTATTGTTTACACACTACGCATACCTGATCATGCATTATTGTTTACACACTACGCATACCTGATCATGTATTATTGTTTACACACTGCACATACCTGATTGTGCATTTTTGTTTACACACTGCGCATACCTGATCGTGCATTTTTGTTTACACACTGTGCATGCCTGATCGTGCATTTTTGTTTACAAACTGCGCAAACCTGATCATGCATTATTGTTTACACACTGCACATTATCGATTGTGCTGGACTTGTAATTCAGCTCTATGGACTCGATTTATCAAGGTAGGGCAGACAGGGGCATACATATTTGCCCCTGTCCGTCTCATTTTGCCTCTGTTTGCTGCCGGAATTTACCATTGCACACAAGCGCTATTTTCCGCATGAATGCAACACCGCACCCTGCCTGCGCACAAACGATCACGCATGGGCAGGAGCTGTCAATCTCCCCGATTGGACGTGACCGGGAGGTTGAAATTCTCCATCTGATGACGGCTGCTTGATAAATATTGACTACAGGTTCTCTTGTGAGAATCTGCAGCCGTAGGGGAGGAGAAGGCTTGATAAATCGAGCTCTATGTTTTTAGCCACAGCAAAGGGGTTAAATACATAGTTAAAGTCCTGCTTGTGAACTGGTGAGCCAATCAGGAGAAGCATTCACATGACAGGCAGTTTTCTGCTCATAAGATGCAATGTTTGACTCTGTGAAGCAGGACTTTACCTAGGCGTTTAACCCCTTATTTAGGGTTAAAGTCCTACTTGGGAGATGCAAGTTTAGAAATGACTGAAGACATGAACAGTAAGGGCATATACAGAGGTGCGAGTTCTTTTTACATATTTCAATGGTCAGAGGTATATACATCAATACTGGTATTATTCTATACACCTCCTCTGTTAGTGAATTAGGATACACTCTCACAGTCCTAAAAACAAAAAGCTGTTTTTGACAGTACAATCATTTTTGTGTCTTTCTTTTTAGAAAAATAAATAAATTTGAAATTACTCAATTAAAAATAACTTTAATGTCTATTTGAAGAGTCTCAACTCATTTCTATATCTTATCTAGAGGGAAATGTAAATGAGTGGACCATTATGTGGCTGATATTAACTGTGGTAGGTGATGGCTTAAAGGGACAGTCTAGTATAAATTAAACTTTCATTATTAAGATAGGACTTTTAATTTTAATCAACTTTCCAATTTACTTTTATCGTCAAATTTGCTTTTTTCTCTTGGTATTCTTAGTTTAAACTAAACATAGGTAGGCTCATATGCTAATTTCTAAGCCTTTGAGGGCTGCCTCTTATCACATGCTTTTTAAATCTCTTTTCAATACAAAGAGACAAAAAGTACATGTGGGCCATATAGATAACAATGGCCTCCATTACATATGCAGCGTCGCCCACAAAATCCTCCGCCGCCAGATTTTACGCAATTTTGGTATTTCATATATACGGCGTAGCATACAAGTTACGCGCGTATATTTCACCTGTCGCTCGCAATTATTACTCCCATAAGCTAACATGGGACCGCTTCGTAAATCGGTATCAATATCCAGCGCAAGGACTTACGTGGCGAAAATGGAGAAATCTTACTCCATTTTTACCTCGTCATAAAAGGCAGCCGTAGCAGGCCTTGCGCTGAGTATGGGAGCACCGTAACTCCCGAAAATGCCTGCAAAAATAAACTAACACCTAACGCATGCACAATGTCTATCTACCTGTCAACCGCTATCCCCCACCACAATAACTAATAAAGTCTATTAACCCCTAAACCGCCATAGCCCACAACGCAATAAACCTAACCCCCCATAACCTAACCCCCCTAAATAAACTAAAATTAGCTAATTTACAAAATACTAAAGTTACCATTAAATATAACAAATTTTACACTACTTCTAAAATACAAATAAACTAAGTATAAATTAAAGGGGCAGTCTAATCAAAATTCAGGAGTAGACTGTCCCTTTAAGCAAGAATTACAGAAAATAAAAAATCTAAGATTACAGAAAATAAAAAATAAAATTACAAAATTTTAAATAAATTACACCTAATCCCTATGAAAATAAAAAAGCCCCCCCAAAATAAAAACACCCCCTAATCTAATCAACTACTAGTAGCCCTTAAAAGGACTTTTTGCAGGGCATTGCACTAAGATAATCAGCTCTTTTGCACAAAAAATACACACAGCCCCCCCTACCAGTAAATGCCCCCACCCACCAAACCCCCCCAAAAAAATACTAACACTAAAAACGCTAAACTACCCATTGCTCTTTTGCTCAGTGCCCACCCTATCTAAATAAAATAAATCCCCCCAAAAACCCCTTAAAAAAAAACCTAAGTCTAACCCCCAAGTGGTCCTCATCTGTCCTGAGTTCAGCGGAGAAGGTCCTGTTCCAGGCGGTGAAGTCTTCTTCCAAGCAGCAACCTCTTCTTTCTTCCAGGAACCAGCCGGAGCGGAGGGCGGAGATGAAGACCGATGAAGAGCCATGGAGCGTGGAAGATCCTCTTCATATGATCTCTGCCGTACACTGAATAGGAATTCAAGGTGCGAGATTAAAAATGGCGTCCCTTGAATTCCTATTGGCTGATTTGAGCCTTCAAATTCAAATCAGCCAATCGGATGAGAACTACTGAAATCCTATTGGCTGTTCAAATCAGCCAATAGAATTTCAGTAGCTCTTATCCTATTGGCTGATTTGAATAGCCAATAGGATTTCATTAGCTCTCATCCGATTTGAATTTGAAGGCTCAAATCAGCCAATAGGAATTCAAGGGATGCCATTTTTAATCGCGTACCTTGAATTCCTATTCAGTGTACGGCGGAGATCGTATGAAGAGGATCCTCTACGCTCCATGGCTCCGCGGTCACCGGTCTTCAGTTTCAGAGTCGCCGGTCTTCAGTTCCAGCATTGCCGGTCTTCAACTCCGCCCTCCGCTCCGCGCCGGCTGGTTCCTGGAAGAAAGAAGAGGTCGCCGCTTGGAAGAAGACTTCACCGCCTGGAACAGGACCTTCTCCGCTGAACTTCAGGACAGGTGTGGACCACTTGGGGGTTAGACTTAGGGTTTTTTAAGGGTTTTTTGGGGGGACTTATTTTATTTAGATAGGGTGGGCAGCAAAAGAGCTAAATGCCCTTTTAAGGGCAATGCCCAACAAATGCCCTTTTCAGGGCAATTGGTAGTTTAGCATTTTTAGTGTTAGTATTTTTTTGGAGGGGGGTTTTACTGGTAGGGGGGCTGTGTGTATTTTTTGTGCAAAAGAGCTGATTATCTTAGTGCAATGCCCTAAGATAATCCTTTTAAGGGCTACTGGTAGTTGATTAGATTAGGGGGTGTTTATATTTTGGGGGGAGCTTTTTATTTTCATAGGGATTAGGTGTAATTTATTTAAAATTTTGTAATTTTATTTTTTATTTTCTGTAATCTTAGATTTTTTTATTTTCTGTAATTTTTGCTTTAAGGGACAGTCTACTCCTGAATTTTGATTAGACTGCACCTTTAATTTATACTTAGTTTATTTGTATTTTAGAAGTAGTGTAATTTTTTTTATATTTAATGGTAACTTTAGTATTTTGTAAATTAGCTAATTTTAGTTTATTTAGGGGGGTTAGGTTAGGGGTTAGGTTTATTGCGTTCTTGGCTATGGCGGTTTAGGGGTTAATACTTGATTAGGTTTATTGCGTTGTGGGTTAATGGCGGCTTAGGGGTTAATAGTTTTAATAGGTAGTTTGCGATGTTGGGGTTGGCGGATTTAGGGGTTAATAAATTAGTTATTACTTGCAGTGTGGGTTTGATGGCGGATATAGGGGTTAATAGTTTCAATAGTCATAATGCGTTGTGGGGGGTTGTCGGTCTAGGGGTTAATACATTTAATATTAGTAATGAGAGGGGGGATTGCGGATATAGGGGTTTTACGTGTCGGCTTATTTTTGGGAGGCATGTTAGACTTTTACAGGAGTTTGTTATTTTATTTACTTTTCTTAGGCGCCGGCCATTTTTGGACATCGCTAGTTTATCAGACTTACAGCACTTTAGGAACTGCCGGGTGGGTTTATGTAATACCCGATGTGCAAGGTGAAATTACGGACGGCGCAGGTTCCCACGCTTGCGCCGAAACCTGCGCCGTATATTTGATCGAGCCCACTGTGTTCAGACACAGGGGGTTATTTAAGATTTAGCACAAACCAATGATAAATTTAAGACAATAGATAATAAACAGTCACAGTCATGTGATCAGGGGGCTGGAAGAAGGTTCCTAGATACAAGGTAATCACAGAGGTAAAAAGTATATTAATATTACTGTGTTGGTTATGCAAAACTGGGGAATGGGTAATAAAGGTATTATCTATCTTTTAAAACAATAACAATTCTATGGTAGACTGTCCCTTTAAGTCAGAAATCATTTCATTTTCACATTTGCTAGAAACAATGAAATTCCCCTGCAGACTTTGCAGTAAGGCAGAATAACTAACACCTACATCTTTCTCAACTGCTTGGCTGCCTTATCCCCTCAGGGAGCCTGTGTTTGATGATAACTGGAAACTAGCAGCAGCTTTATGTAAAAGTAGCAGTTTGAATGATTGAATCACTTTTCTATCTCAGAACACTGCATACAAAACCTTCATTTCAGAGTTAAACATTCCATTCACGTTAGTTTCAAGAGCGTAAACTAAATCACAGATTCAGATAAAGGGACATAAAGCTGTAATACAAAAATGCTGTGATTTGATTTTGTTATTGCAAAATTGACTATGTATGGGATTGATCAGAATCTATCATGTGATAATTATTGGCATGTTAATGACTACTGATGAGACCTTCTTAATGTCAATGTGATCACAATCAGCCATTTTCATTCTTTATCAAAAGCATTTTTGTCATTATACTTTTAGTTAAAATGGCCCTATACTTAAAGGGCTATTATAGTAAAAACAACATGTTCTTGTTTGTTAAAACAAGTAATTTTATCACTTACAATGCTATGTGTTTAACTCTTGTGTTTTACCCATGTAAATGTCTGTTCTGCTCACTACTAAACAATAGTGATGAATCAAGACAAAGGTCTCTAGTTATCAAGCCGTCAACCGCAAATACGCTGCGTATTTGTGGCGCAGCGTATTTGTGGCGAGGCTGATTCACCTTAGTTATCAAAGGCTAGAGTCCGGCAAAAGTAGAATATAGTGATGTAAGCTACGATCCGCCGGCCTCAGTCCGACACAGATCGATTCTTACGTCACTATAGATGTTTGTTATCAAATAACTAGCAGGTACACTCGGCACTATTCCGGCCCAGCGTACCTGGTTTTCAATCCGCCGCCCTAGAGGCAGCGGATCCCATAGGAATCAATGGGAGTCTGACAGCAGTGAAAGCTCATGTTCGCTGCTGCCCGATATCCCATTGATTTCTATGGGAGATGTCTGCACCTAACACCCTAACATGTACCCCGAGTCTAAACACCCCTAATCTGCCCCCCCTACACCGCCGCCACCTACTTTATACTTATTAACCCCTAAACCACTGCTCCTGGACCCCGCCGCAACTAAATTAAATGTTTAACCCTAAACCACTGCTCCCGGACCCCGCCGCAACTAAATTAAATGTTTAACCCCTAAACAGCCGCTCCCGGACCCCGCCACCACCTATATTAAACTTATTAACCCCTAAACCTAAGTCTAACACTAACACTAACACCCCCGTAACTTAAATATTATTTAATAAATCTAAATACATATTACAATTATCAACTAAATTATTCCTATTTAAAGCTAAATACTTACCTGTAAAATAAACCCTAAAATAGCTACAATATAACTAATAATTATATTGTAGCTATTTTAGGATTTATATTTATTTTACAGGCAACTTTGTATTTAATTTAACTAGGTACAATAGCTATTAAATAGTTAATAACTATTTAATAGCAACCTAGCTAAAATAAGTACAAAATTACCTGTAAAATAAATCCTAACCTGTTACAAATACACCTAACACTACACTATCATTAAATTAATGTAAAAAAATTACCTACAATTACCTAAAATTAAATACAATTAAATAAACTAAACTATAGTACAAAAAAAAACACTAAAAAACAGAAAATAAAAAAAATTACAAGAATTTTAAACTAATTACTCCTAATCTAAACCCACCAAAATAATAAAATGTCCTACCCTATACTAAATGACAAAGTAATCAGCTCTTTTACCAGCCCTTAAAAGGGCTTTTGCGGGGCATTGCCCCAAAGTAATCAGCTCTTTAACCTGTAAAAAAAAAATACAACCCCCCCAACATTAAAACCCACCACTCACACACCCCTACTCTAAAACCCACCACTCACACACCCCTTAAAAAAACCTAACACTAACCCCTTGAAGATCACCCTACCTTGAGCCGGGTTCACCCAGCCGGGCCGAATTCTTCATCCAAGCGGGGCAGAAGAGGTCCTCCATCCGGCCGATGTCTTCATCCAAGCGGCATCTTCTATCTTCAATCATCCGGAGCGGAGCGAAGCCATCTTTCATCCAGCCGACGCGGAGCCATCTTCTTCCAACAACTTCCTAACACCGGAATTAAGGTAGGAAAAATCCGATTGGTTGACCTCACATTCTATTGGCTGATCCAATCAGCCAATCGGATTGAACTTCAATCCGATTGGCTGATTAAAGCAACCAATCTGATTTTTCCTACTTTAATTTCGATTGGCTGATAGAATCAGCCAATCGGAATTCGAGGGACGCCATCTTGGATGACGTCATTTAAAGGACCAGGCATTCGGTGTTAGGACTTGGTTGGAAGAAGATGGCTCCGCGTCAGCTGGATGGAAGATGGCTCCGCTCCGGATGATTGATGATAGAAGAAGCCGCTTGGATGAAGACATCGGCCGGATGGAGGACCTCTTCTGCCCCGCTTGGATGAAGAATTCGGCCCGGCTGGGTGAACACGGCTCAAGGTAGGGTGATCTTCAGGGAGTTAGTGTTAGGTTTTTTAAGGGGGGTTTGGGTGGGTTTTAAAACAGTATAGTTTAGTGTGGGTGCTTAGTGACAGGCTAGCAAGAAAGCTGCGAAGAAGTCGATGAGCAGCGAGATCGATGACTGTCAGTTAACAACAGTCCGCTGCTCATCGCACCGTACTTGGTGCGTGGCTTCTTGACAGCTTTCTTGATAACTTTGGCGAACGTATTCAGGTCCGCGGCGACAATGGTAGGCGAGCTTAGGCGAGCGTATTGGGCCGGCGAATGCAGGTAAGTAGACGGCTTGATACATAGAGGCCCAAATATTCATGAATACATAAAAAATGTTGTTGTTGTTAACAATTGAATTGTAATCACTCAGATTTTGAAAAATACTGATCGGAGCTGAAAGTGAAAAATAAAAAGCAGGATTCCAAGATTCAAATCCACTTCAAAGTTAAAGGGACACTGAACCCAAATTTTTTCTTTCGTGATTCAGATAGAGCATGAAAGTTTAAGCAACTTTCTAATTTACTCCTATTATCAAATTTTCTTCATTCTCTTGGTATCTTTATTTGAAATGCAAGAATGTAAGTTTAGATGCCGGCCCATTTTTGGTGAAGAACCTGAGTTGTTCTTTCTGATTGGCGATTAAATTCATCCACCAATAAAAAAGTGCTGTCCATAGTCCTGAACTAAAAAAAAAAGCTTAGATGCTATAAAGATAGCAAGAGAACGAAGAAAAATTGAACATAGGAGTAAATTAGAAACTTGCTTAAAATGTCATGCTCTATCTGAATCATGAAAGAAAAAAATTGTGTTAAGTGTCCCTTTAAAGTACTGATGGGTTGTATGACTAGAGCTTCTAATAGGATCAGCAGCAAATTCTGCTCAGGACCAGCAGTGCCCTGTAACTCCCAAGTAGCACTTTAACTATGTATTTAGCTCAAGTATATGCAAGGTCAATAGTGATAAAATTACATTCTCTAACTTATTATTATTATTATCATCAGGTATTTTTAGAGTGCCAACAGATTCTGCAGCGCTATAAACATAGGTGGTATACAAGATAATATTTATAGGGATCAAATGGGTAGAGGGCCCTGCCGAGAGTTGTACTGCTGTAGTCGGCTCTTATGAAGGTGATCTAAAAACAGCTGGGCTCATATGCTTACATTCTAAGGGGTTCAAGGGGAAAGGAATGGAGTTAGGAAAGGGAATGCCCTAAAAGGGCCACGGTGTGAGAATGAAGTGGCTGGGTAATAGGGGGTGGGGGTATAGCATGGTATCCGTGACAGTGCTTCCCCCTGAAAAGTCCAGCAGATCCAGCTAGATCCACACACGGGTCGGCCTGGGGCTGCCCGGGGAGCTATCCCAATTCAGTTTGCTGTGAAAGTTCATCTGCGTTCCCATTGCTTTGTCCCGGCTGATATTGGATAGTGAAGTTGAAGGGCTGCAAGGCCTAAACTCCACCGCAACAGGCATCCATTGTCCCCCGTTGAGCCAAACCAGTGGTTTGTGGTCTGTGAGAACATTGAAAGCCCGTCTATACAGGTATGGTTGTAGCTTTTTCAGGGCCCACACCAGGGCCAGGCATTCCTTCTCCACCACCGCGTACCCTACCTCTCTGGGTAACCGCTTCCTACTGATGTAGGCTACGGGGTGGTCGTGCCCTTCTTCATCCACCTGGCTCAGCACTGCTCCGAATCCAAACATGGAGGCATCTGTATGGACACAAAAATGTTTGTTTGGGTTAGGAACGATGCCTAGATGGACCAAATGGTCCTCCCAGGTGTTGCTGTAGATCACAATATCATCTAGGTATGTTTAAGCATAAACCTGGTGGCTGTCCTGGAGGTGATCTACCATCCTCTGGAAGGTTGCCGGAGCATTCTTCATCCCAAATGACCTTAAACTGGTATAGGTCGAAGGGGGTGATGAATGCCAAATTTGTAATGGACACCGGGTCCAGGGGGATCTGTCAGTACCCCTTGCAAAGGTCTAGAGTGGTCTGGAAGTTGCTACGGGCAATCCGATCTAGAAGGTCATCGACCCGGGGCATAGGGTAGGCGTCGGTTGTAGTTCTGTCATTGAGCCTATGGTAGTCAATGCATAACCGGATGTTCCTGTCCCATTTGGGCACCAGTACTACCAGGGATGCCCAAGGGCTGTTGGGCGGTTCAATAACCCATGCCCAGCATCTCCCTGCGTTCGCTGCTCATATTATCCCTAACTGCCTCAGGGTTCCAATATGCAGGCTGTCGCAAGGGCGCCTGTCCCGGGGTCTCCACTTGGTGCACCGCTACGTGGTGTACCCAGGAGTAGTGGAGATCATGTCCCTCCTGTCCCCTAGCACCTGTCTGACTTGCTCCCTCTGCCTAGTCCCTAGCCTCTCGTCTAACTGTATGTCACCCATGCCTGGGGACATCCTATTTTGCCCAGGGAGCTCTCTAAATCCTCCACAGCCAGGCACATATGGCTGCTACGTCCTCTGACGTTTCCTGGTATGCTTTCAGTATCTTCACATTAAAGGTCTGGCGGATCCATCATCTGCGCATTTGGCTACCAGATAGGTTGTGTCATTCAGCTGTTCTAGCACTGCTAGGGTCCGATAATGAGCATTCCGGTCGTACCACTGCTTCTGCCTATATTGAGCGACCTGAAGGTTCTCTCGCACCCTCTCAGCGAGGTCCTTCAGTCGGTCTCTGAATTCTAGGATGTACCCAACAATGGAGGGTCCTTCCTCACACACTGATCCTTCCCAGTGGGCTCTCAATAGGTCTAGGGGGGCCCTCACCTTCCAGCCATATACTAATTCAAAGGGGGAGAACCCAGTAGATTTCTGAGGCACCTCTCGGTATGCAAACAGGAGGTACGACAGGTATTTTTCCCAGTCTTTGTGAGAGGCCAAGAAAGTCTTAAGCTACTGATTCAGGGTCCCGTTGAGCCTCTCACACATCCCATTAGTCTGGGGGTGGTATGGAGCGCTTTGCAGGGGTTTTATCCCCCAAAGCCTCCATAGCTGCCGGGTGAGCTCAGCAGTGAACTGGGTTCCTTGGTCTGACATCACTTCCCGGGGGAAACCTACCCAGAGCAGGGCATCTGCTACTGTCTCTGCCTGGATAATTGGACAAAGGGATGGCCTCTGGGTACAGGGTGGCATAATCTACCACTGTCAGTATATTCTTTTTTTCCCAGAGGGGCTGGGACAGGGGACCAACAATATCTACAGCTACCCTGCTGAAGGGTTCGTCAATGATGGGGAGAGAGTGCAGGGAGGCTTTGGAGTGGTATCCTGTCTTGCCTACTCTCTGGCAAACATCACAGGCCCTACAGTAACCCCTGGCCAAAAGAAGGTCTGAGTCAGTCGGTAGTGGGTCCTAGTATTACTCCTAGATGTCCTGCTAGGGGAATGTCATGCCCTATACGCAGCAGCTTGTACCCATATTTCTGCAGTACCACCACAAAATGGACCCCCCTGGGCCCACGGGATCAGTCCCTACCCAGTCATGGTAAGGGGCTAGGGTCGGGTCTCTCAATGTCTCCTGGGCGAAGTCAGTGGGGGACGCTAAGGAGATCTGGTCAGTGGTCAGGGAAGGAGTCACGGCAGAGTGGCTTACCTGGGTGCCCAGGTTGAGTGCAATGGCCGGCCATCCAGCTTGGGTCGGGTCTCTCAATGTCTCCTGGGCAAAGTCAGTGGGGGACGCTAAGGAGATCTGGTCAGTGGTCAGGGTAGGAGTCAGGGCAGAGTGTCTTACCTGGGTGCCCGGGTGGAGTGCAATGGCCGACCGGCCAGCTTGCTGACGGGTGGTGACAGGGCAAGCATCCGGGTGGCTGTCCCATACAAAGGAGGAATCGATGTGTCCCAGGTCGATTCATAACAGGACAATGGCTCATAATCGCTACTTCCACAGCACGGGAGCCAGCACCCCAATCCAGGTGCAGTAGGGATCCAGAGCACCGTACCTCTAGCCACATGAACTGCAAGGGACTTCCCTTTTTGGTCCAAATGGGTGACCATGTGTGACTGGACAAGGGTAATAGTTGCCCTACTGTTTCGTAATCCCTGGGCCGGCCATTGATCCAGATGACCTGGCGGTGGTGCAGACGGTTGTCTCCGGTGGCGGGGTCCACCTCATGTAGGACCCTGACCTCTTCTTCTGCCCATTCGGCATAATCCGCAGGGCCCTCTGAGTCCAAGCAGTGGGCAGTGGCTCTGTAGCCTCCAGCCGTGGGGGCCCTTGTCCACTGAGCCTGAGGGGGATTCTTTGGCTTCTCCACCGCCAGGCAGTGCCTTTGGATATGACCCATCTGACCGCATCCAAAGCACCCCCAGGGTGAGCTGGTCCCAGAGAGGCGGGCAGGCACTGGTTGGGTCTGTGGGTACCGGGAAGGTGCCAGGGGGCAAGCAGGGGTGGTAGAGGAGCGGGTCACTGGTCGCGGATCATCCAGGACGGCTGCTTGATCGGCTGTCTCGGGCCCCCTATCTCGGACCCATTCTCGTACCTCCACCGGGGAGTGGTTATAGAAGTGCTCCAACAGAATAAGCTGGGTGGCTTTGGCCAAGGTAGTTACATGGCAGCCTGTGAACCAAGAGTCCAAGGACCGGGTGAACCAGTGTGTCCACTCCGTAAAAGGCTGCCCCTTTTGCCTCTTTAGTTCCCGGAAATTCAGCTGGTGAGCCTCCGGCGTGAGACCATAGGGGGCAAAGATAAGCTCCTTTACCCGGTCATAGTTCTTTCAGTCTCCGGAGGGAACGATGTGTTGAAAGCCTCTAGGGCTCATCTGGACAGCTTTCCGAGCAGGAGGGTGAATCGATCTGTATTGGCAACACCCTGCAATTTGCACTGTATTTCAAATACTTGGAGGTAGCAGTCAATATCCTCTTCATTGTCTTTGAAAGCTCGGAAAGCCTCATGGGGTAGCTTCTTCAGCTGGGAAGGTGGATCCAGGGGTACCGGCATGGCTCCCCCCATAGACTATTGGACCTCCATCATTTTGAGTCGGGTGGTGTCGGATATCAGCTGAGTGATTACCTCCTCAGGCGGGGTGGTCTCATTGAGGGCCGTGGGCGCCTCACTGGGCTATTCACTGATCTGGTTGCTATCAGACCCACCAGCCAGCTCGTTAGCCTGGTTGCCTTCCATCAGTTCGGCAATGATTGCTGCCTTGGACTTGTTGCCAACAACTTTCCCCCGAGCCTCCAGCAAGTCTTTCAGCATATTCTTCCAGAGCCCAGCGTACTGCTGCTCCACCCGAAGAGGGCTTTAGTTGCTGGTTTGAATGTTTCAGGTTTTTGGAAGCATCCCACCGCTGCCAACCAAATGTGACGGACTCCGGCTACCCGACTGGGTAGCTCTGCCAGAAGGGCCTTTCCTATACCTGGAACATGCCGCTATGTAGCGGAGCTAAGTGATTATAGCGGAGTCCACCCAAATAACCAGACAGAACAAGTATTCGGGTAAAACAAAGAACAACTTTATTTTAGAAACACACTGCTTATAGACACAAACACATCTTGATAAGGAGTCTTATCAGACCCCAGATCTCCCACCATTCCTGCCCCTCCAGACAGGGGCCCCCCATAGCAGTTATAGTCCCATAGAGTCCCAGCGATATGGAGTTGGTTATTCCGGGGTGATCCCGGGGAAGTGGGGCACTTAAAGGGTGTCGTTGGAAACTTCTCGGCCCCCAAATGTCACAGTCCTAAAAGCAACATGATCCGTTGCTGGGGGCCAGAGGTACGGGTGATCAAATGTACACCAGGAAAGCCATGGGAAGTAGGAGTTGTAGGGGGGTCTGAAACCCCAAGTTCCCAAAGGAGCTCCCCTCCAGGAATCATCCCACTTCTTGCCCACCCTAAGGGGTACCAACCTCCAAAAGAGCGGAGCTTTGGGGTGAAGGGTAGCTGGAGTGGTCAGCGGGTATTCAGGGAGACGCGGTCGGCCGGTAGTTCCAGGAGGGGTTAAGCAGTCAGAGATCAAATCTTCCGTGAGGATGTACAGATCACAAAAAAGAGTCTGGGAGATCACGAATGCCCTTAAAGGGCGAAATCCGGTGTGAAAATTAAGTGACTGGGTAGTAGGGGGTGGTATCTGTGCCAGGCAGAATAGTAGGAATTCAAGATGAACTTGTAGTGAAGAAAGTCAGCTGAACTCTTGTGTCACTCAGCAGTATGGGAACATCTGCATAGGTACCGTGTCAGAGGGGTATGCCAGGGCTGAGGATGAGAGTGTGGTTTCTGAGCTATGGTATGTGGAGCCAGATTGTCAATGACCGATGTAAGGGTAGAGTTACAGTGGCCCTCCTTGGCCCTCCAGATGTTTCAGAACTACATTACCCATGATGCTTAGGCACTCTGAAGTCCAGTTGAGCATCATGGGTAATGTAGTTCTGAAACATCAGGAGTGCCAAGGTTCCCCATCCCTGCCTAAAATGGACATAAAACACAACATTTTTCTTTCATGATTTAGCTAGAGAATACACATTAAAACAATGTTCCAATTTACTTCTATTATCAATTTTTCTTCTTTTTTCTTGTTATTGCAACAATGTTATACATTAGCAAGAGCACTAGATGGCAGCACTATTTCCTGTTATGTAGTGCGCCAAACGTGCACACTACCTATCCAGATATCTCTTCAACAAATGATAACAATTAAACAAAGAAAATTTGATAATAGAAGTAAATTGGAAACTTTTTAAAATTGTATTCTCTATCTGAATCATAAACGAAAAATTTGGGGTTTCATGTCCCTTTAAAAAGACGTGCATAACTATGGTTTGGGAGCACAATGGGTAATTGAACACGTCATCTATTAGCATCATTTCACACTATTAAAATAGATCATTCAAAATTCAGACCTTTCACCTTCAACATGTTATATTTTCACTAAACTCATGAAATTGCCTTTTTGTCTGTCGCTAACCTATGTATTTGGTTTTTGGATTATGAAATCAGGAGATTAATAACAGAAAAAAACATTTTTGGGAGTTATCTTTTTAAACTTCAGGGGTATTAAAGGGAGAAGTATTTTAGGGTTGTGATCACTGGAAAATATGTTGATAATACTGTTTGATGTTCAGAAATCGTTATCTACCTGAAACTATGAAGCTATACACAAAAGTTACCTTGTTTAGAATCTGGAACCAGATGCATAGTAGATGCACTGAAAACCTCAGGATAGCTGGAACATTGTTGTGAGTTATTAATTAGGTTCACTCTGCAACACTGAAGAATATTACAAGTTCAGACTCAAAAGGTACCAGGAGACATTGCAGAGGGAACAGTAAATAAAAGCAGGAGGAGCAGGCACTTAGCAGGGTCCAAGTAGCAAGTCGGGGACAAAACAAGTTCACAGAACAGTAGAAATGCCAGGGCCTTCCTGTCAGAATAACTAAGCACAGAATGACACCAACTTCTGAAGACAATTCTGCCACAAGGCTATTTCCAAATCTGTAACTACAAATAGCGCTATCTTATGCACAGGTACTACAGTCAGACACATAATGAAACAGATATGAAACCCAAATTTTTCTTTCATGATTCAGATAGAGCTTGCAATTTTTTTATATCTTTTGTTTTAGAACCAGCAGTGAAGCAAAAAAATAAACAGATAATTTACGCCTTGCAGGGCCATCAAACAGTACAATTATACCAGACAAAAAGAAAAAATAAATAAATATATATATATATATATACTATTAACATTATTTTAAATCACAACATAATTAGGGCCAGAGAAACACGGCCCAGAAAAAGACCTTATACTTCTGCTATACACTGCTGAGAATATTTTATTTTCTATTATGCTCTTAACCCACCTGATCAAAAAAAAAAAAAAAAAAACGAAGGGGAGGGATAAAAAGAATTAAATAAATAAACCAAGGAGCAAGGAGAAGGAAGGGGTGGGGGGGGGAGAACCGAAGGCCGGTCGAATATATTCCCTTTAGCACTCACTTTCCAGATTACAAGGGTGTTATCAGATGCCTAAAATTACTAGCTCTGAGTTTCTAAACGGAAATATATCATTTATCTCTGTAGCGGGAAGCAATTTAATAAATGCTCTCCATTTACGAAAAAAATGTCTATCTAGTTCATTGTCTATATTGGTATCCCGCTGTTCTAGTAGACATTGCTTCTTCAGGCAATTCTTTATCTCTGGAATAAATGGAATTTTCTCTTGTTTTCCATTTCTTAGATATCTAGCTGCCAAAATTGACAGGATTACTATTTTGTCAGAAGGTTGGTGTCCCTCTTGGTTATTTAAGCAGAATATGACCTGCACCTGTGATAGCTCCAGAGGGGAAACCTTGAGTGATTTGTTCAGCCAAAACTCTAGTTTCCACCAAAAGTATCTGATCTTAGGACAGTACCAGAGCATATGCAATAGGTCTGCTGCAGGGAAGGAACATTTAGGGCATTTGTTAAAGCTTAAGTTTTGGAGTTTAAAACCTTTTTCAGGGGTGAAATATGATTTGTGCAAGAGTTTAACATGTGACTCCCACCAGATAGCTGACAGGGTGACCTTTGATACTTTCTGAATAGATAATTGTATAAATTTAGAATCAATATTGAGTTGAGTTATCAACCAGTTCCATTCTACTGCATTTTTTTCCTAAAATAGGGGCTCCCTTGCTAGATCCAAGCAAATGATAACACGGAGAGATAGACATGTGCCCATTCTTAAACAGTATGAGCCAACTTTCCAGGTTACCCAAGGCCCTACACCAACCTGCCTCATTCATTAACTCTACCACAAAGTCGTATGCAAAAAATTCCTCAAAAGATTTAACACATTTTTTTCTTTATCGATAAGATGCACTATCCTATCTAAACCTTGGTTGTGCCATTTCTTTATTACTGCTGAGTTTAGACCTGCAGGGAATTTTGGGTTCCCCAGCAGTGGTAGATATTGAGAGACCTTACAATTTAATGACAGGAGATTGCCTATTTTCCACCAGGCCTTCAAAGGGTTAAAAAAAAGTTTTAAGTCTTTTAATTTCCCCTGGTAGCTCTTAGGTTCACAGTGAATTAATGCTAGCGGGAGAAATGGATTGCAGATGCATACCTCAAGTGTATTATTCACAAAATTATTATTATTAGAAATCCAGTCTGCCACTATGCGCGCTAGAAAGACATAATTGTACAAGCGAATGTCAGGCAGTGAAAGGCCTCCGCTCTCTTTTGAAGGTGAGAGTTTGTTTAGGGAAATCCTGGGACTTTTCTCTTGCCATATAAATTTGCTAAGTGTACTGCTGAGTGAGCGAATATCCCTCTCTAGGAGAAATATTGAAGTATTCTGAAGAACGTAGAGAAGCTTCGGGAGAAGAACCATCTTGAATAGGGCTATCCGCCCTGAGATAGATAGTGGTAAATTCTACCAACTTTTTAGTTTCTCCCTTATGCTTGCTAGAACTGGGGGAATGTTTAGATTATAAATATCGCCTGTCATAGATGGAATTAAAATCCCTAGATACTTCAAAGAGTCTTTGACCATCCTGGAGGGAATGTTGGGGAAGGAGTTACAGTTTTTCCTAAGGCATAAAAGTTCTGATTTTGCTGCATTGACCTTGTAACCCGAGAAGGACCCAAAATGAGCAACAATTTCCAAACGTTTAGGTATGCTGGTTTTGGTTTCTGATAAATACAGAAGTATGTCATCTGCATAAGAGCATGCAATTTTAAGCAACTTTCTAATTTACTCACATAGTTGCCAACTGTCCTGTTTTTGCCAGCACAATCCCGAAATTTGGGATCCAGTCACAGTCATTTAAATGTCCCGGACTGTCCCGGCAGGGCCAGCGCTTGGTTAATCATTAAACTGTTGCCTTTAACAAAGATGGTCGCTGCAGTTTCAAAGCATATTCGCTCCATGTCTGCGCTTACCTTAAGCAGTTTGGGAAGGGTGATGTGCAGTGTAGGTGACGTTCTCTCATGTGATGCGGAAGAATGGGGGGAGGATTGTGAGTGACAGGAAGATGGAGCCAGTGTAAAGGAAGGTATGAACAGACTGTGCTAAGTAGATTGTGCAAAAGAGGTTAACGCTAGGATGATGTGCTTGGGAATAAGATGAACAGAAAAGACGGAAGAAAATTGCACAAAGAGAGAATGTGTAGTAATACGTTGTGAATGAATGGGTGGAATATATTTGGATGCAGGGTGTTATGCGTGATAGTTTGCATATTGTTGTGATTTATTTATTTATTTTATTACGGAGATTACTATAGTAACTCAGACACACTGGACCTTAGTAAGTGCAATGCTGTATAAGGTTTGTCAATCTGAACTCTCCAGTTAATGGTGAGAGGATCCTATAACTAAATATAAACTGGTAGATGGCTGCGCCTCATACAGACGCACGCTCACAAATGTGACCCCATTTCACTCCAGGCGCTGCAGCAAGAGAGGAATTGTGTCTGAGGCAAGCATCCTCTGCGGAACCTTTAGATCTCAGTAAAGAACGTTACAATGAGATCTGAGGGCTTAGAGTTCTGCAAGATATCTCATTGTAGCACTCTCATCTCCCAATATAGCTCTCAACTGTATGAATGTAAATTTATAAAGATATATAGTGTCTGTATGACTGCTAGTCTGTGTATAGGTATATGTGTCTGATTGTGTGCCTGCCAGTCTGTGCCTAGGTATATGTGTCTGATTGTGTGCCTAAGCAGAAAATGCTCCCCTGCAAACAGTCCCAGGCAAACAGTCTGTATTCAGCAAAGCATTGTCAGTATGAAAGTGCTGTGAACTCAGTCGATATAAGAAATAGTCATGTGGTGACGCGCCTAAGGGGGTCGGAGGTATAGGTCTACACCATTTGTTATATGCACCCAGGGCCGTCTTTAATACTGACTGCACCCTGGGCAAACATTTTATTGGCCCCCCCCCCCCCCCATGCAATTTCGCTCTCCACCCCAACTTCCCAAAAAAACAACTAAATCAATTTGTTTTATATATTTTTTTTAATTATTAGCCCAGCAGTGGATTATCCACTACTGGGCTAATCATTTTAAAAAAATTGCAATATGTGAAACTGGACCTAAGCAGTACAAATAAGTAAATAAATATATAAATTCCTCCACTCTGGATTAATTTAATATGCTTTTGAATGTGATTCTGGTGTGAGGTTAGCTGGTTAAAGAGATTTAGGGCAGCCAACAGGAGCAAAGCAAGGTAAAGACTGAGGCGGAAGCATAGAGGTGCAGAAAGATATAAGTTTACTGACTGGAACAGCAGAACTACTATGGGAAGCTGTAAAATCTGAAACAGAGAGAAATAAAAACTATAAAAATAAACCTTACCTTAATGTGTGAAGTATCAGCATGACACTATACACCAGCCACAGCAGCACATGTCACTACTTTGCTAGGAACAAGTTCCCTCTCATCCTGCACTAGACAATGCTGCATGGGGGAGGGGCATGTGTACACTCACTTATTCTTCCCACTGCCACATTTCTACAAAGCACTGTTTTCCTAACAAACTTCAGTTAGTTGATCTTAGAGCCACAGCAGAAAGAGCAGGGCTAAGGGGACCAGCAGACTGGATGCTGTCTGCCCAAGGCTGCATGGATACAGATGAGTCACACAGCATCAAGACTGAAGAGAGCAGTGTGTGCAGCTCTCACAGATGCTCAAATCCTCACGTGCCTGCCACTCCAGCTTTCTGCTGCATGCGCCTATAGTGAGCCCTACCCAGAAACAATCTCCACCACCAGAGCAGTTACCTGGTGATAGTAGTAACCCCAGCAGGACCTTTTCTGATGCAGTGGGATTGACTGGATGCCTAGTTAGGGCTTAGCATCCAGTGCTGCACAGTGCACATCTAAAACAGCACATGGCACTAGCTTGGAATGTCACATGACATCGGCATGGTCTGGCACAGTTTCTCACAAATAAATATAAGCAGAGAACTTTTGACTGTGACAATATTAGGACTGACTGTGTGTGCCCTCCATGTCCCATGAAATCAGCAGTCTGGCATGAACTAAAAAAAAAAAAAAAAAAAAATTTTTTTTTTTTTTTAGGACTCTTGGGCCCCTCAACAAAGACTGGGCCCAGAGCAGCTGCCCCTTTTGCCCTGTGTTAAAGACGGGCCTGTATGCACCGACAACACCAAGGTCTGTGAACTTTTATTTACTTTGTATCCAATAAAGGCTATGTTTTACTGCTACAAGACCGGAGTGTTTGAACTATTCATTGTTACAAGTCGGATTAACAGCTCACAGGTAATCACATGAGTGTTAAGGAGTGAGAGACTGTTATGCATATCACTTTTATGGGAGGATTTACTGCCTAAAAATCTATCTATTGTACTTAGTGGATAACACTGGCTGCTTGGGAGAACAATTGGTGTTTTGTATCCTGCTATATCTGTGCCTTTTAAGGGTTAAGCACAGGCGGCATCCTCCAATTTGCAGCTTCAGCAAAGGATAATTAACATTTGATATGTGAATATGTGCCTGATTGTGTGCCTAGCACAGGTATATATGTCTGATTGTGTGCCTACCATAGCTATATGTGTCTTATTGTGTGCCTAACTGTGTGTGTATCGGTATATATGTCTCATTGTGTGCCTGACAGTCTACCTATAGGTATATGTGTCTGATTATGTGCCTACCAGTGTGTGTATTGGTATACGTGTCTCATTGTGTGCCTGATAGTCTATCTATAGGTATATTTGTCTGAATGTGTGTCTGCCAGTCTGTATTTCTGTCTGTCTGTCTAAAAGTATATATTTCTGACTAGGTATCTGTCTTTAGGTGTCTCTGTATGTCTGCCTGTCTGTAGGTACATCTATGTGTCTGTCTGACTGTCTCTAGGTATATCTGTATGTCTGCCTACCTATAGGCATTTCTGCCTGTCTGTCTGAACTGTATATGTGTCTGCCTGTCTGTCTCTATGTATGTATGTCTGTGTGGCAGCTTGTCTGTCTCTAAATATATCTGGCTGTTTTTTTTTTCTCTTTCTTTAGCTACATCTGTATTTCTGCTGCCTGTCTGTCTCTAGGTAAATCTTTGTGTCTGCCTATCTGTCTCTAAGTATATCTGAATGTTTGCCTATCTATAGGTATATCTGTCTATATGTCTGTCTATAAGTATATCAGTCTATGTGTCTGTCTATAAGGTACATCTGTCTGTGTGTCTGTCTATAAGGTATATCTGTCTGTGTGTCTGTCTCTTTAGGTACATCTGTCTGTGTGTCTGTAAGCGATAAAGAGATCAATGGTAATAGTTCAGGAAATAACTTCAGGATAGGGAGCAGTTGCGTCACTAGGGTTGGTGTCACCCGGTGCGGTAAGGTATGGTGTCACCCCCCTCACCCCAGAAAGCAGACACACAAAAAACAGGCACACACACATACAAACACTCAGACACACTTAAAAACACACTCAGATGCACACACAAACACTCAGAAACATGCTCAGGCACACACACAAAAACACTCAGGCACACACACAAACACTCAGACACACACACACAAAAACACTCAGACACACACACACAAAAACACTCAGGCACACACACAAACACTCAGAGGCACACACACACACACACACAAAAACACTCAGACACACGCACACAAAAACACTCAGACACACACACACAAACTCAGACACACACACATACAAAATATGTAAACTGTACTGCATTTATTATAAAGCTCATGCCTAGAGCTGCTCCCTGGCTCAGCAGAGCATCATATGAAAGATAAACAGAGCACTCTAAAAATAAATCACTAAAGAAAAGGTTTAGGAGCGTAAACTATGAAAATTCTGCTCTCTGACTCTGTTCCAAGTCTGTCAGTGCACAGCCCCGGGCCATGTGCCTACCACTTCTTATGGCCAATCACCTCTGCACTCTGCCCATCGCCAGACCCCCGCCCACCCTCCCCTCCTACCTCTTCAGTGTGCACTTAGTGTACCGTACCGGTCTAGTGGGCATCATACGTGGCTCCTTCACTTTAGAGACAGTGTCAGACAGTCATGCGGTCAGGTGCCAGGCATGCCCCTCACAATTTCCCGGTTCCCATTTAGAGAGACAGCACAGCAGTGAGTGACTCCACTGCTCCACACGTCACTGAGCAGTGAGCACAGATAGGCAGGCAGGTTTAGGCTAGCAGCGTAACTTCGCAAGCCCCACGGCACGCCCACAACATTCATAGTGAAATTGGGCAGGGGAGGAGAAGTACAAACAAGCAAAAGCAGCCAGGAAAACTATTTGTGGAAATTGCAGCGCTGGCTCAAGGGGCAAAATAATGAAGTGTCTACAACTTCCCCAGTCCCACTAATGTTCACAAATGCTGGCCCCTCTAATAAAAAAATCTATGCATCTTTACATTATATTTCTTTGAATTTCAATAAAATTAAAAAAAAAAAAAAAATTCTGGTGGTGTCACCCGGGTTCGGCCCGCACCCCCCTAGTGACGCCACTGATAGGGAGAGGTTATAAAGCAGTAGAAGGCGTTATAGGGAGTGGTTGCAGTGTAACAGGAAGATTGAAAGTCAAGTGATAATGAGTTGTAGAAAGTGGAAACAGACCAAAAGGAATCATAGGAAGCTCATATATGGGCAATATCATTTATTGTATGTATTACAATACAATATAAATAATTATATATATTTATTTATATAAATACTTACCCCTGCGCTTGCGTTACAAAATACAAATTCATATTTTAATTTATATATATATATATATATATATATATATATATATATATATATATATATATATATATATATATTCTGCACCATAATAAATAGGCGCAGCTAAATTATGCTAATTATGTGGGTTTGGCAAAGTGGGCGGGACTTTAGGGCAGAAGGTGTGGTAAAAATTGATAGCTGCAAAGTGTCCCTGGATTTTTTTTCAAATGTTGGCAACTATGTATAGTGATGTTGTGAACTTAAAATTTTCTGTTCACGAACGGTGAACGCGAACGTCCGCAAATGTTCGCGAACGGGCGAACCGCCATTGACTTCAATAGGCAGGCGAACTTTAAAACCCACAGGGACTCTTTCTAGCCACAATAGTGATGAAAAGTTGTTTCAAGGGTACTAACACCTGGACTGTGGCATGCCGGAGGGGGATCCATGGCAAAACTCCCACGGAAAATTACATAGTTAATGCAGAGTCTGGTTTTAATCCATAAAGGGCAGAAATCACCTAACATTCCTAAATTGTTTGGAATAACGTGCTTTAAAACATCAGGTATGATGTTGTATCGATCAGGTAGTGTAAGGGTAACGCCCGCTTCACAGTGACAGACCAAACTCCCCGTTTAACGCACCGCAAACAACCGAAAACTCCCCATTTGCACAAGGTTGGATACCCAGCTAGCCACGTCCCGTTCCTTGTCCTCACTGATGTCATTGAAGGTCTCTTCCTCCACCCAGCCACGTACAACACCAAGGGTCCCCGAAAGGTGACAACAAGCCCCCTGGGATGCCTGCTGTGTTTGGTCTTCCACCTCCTCAAAGCCACCTTCCTCCTCTGACTCCTCTTCTTCAGACTCCTCTCTCTACATTGCCTCTCTCTGCGTTATTATAAAGTGTGTTAAGTAGTACTACTCCTATCAGTTTAATCCCTGTTACGTCCCCTATCAGGGGACGTGTATATGGCATGGATTTTAGGAACCGGGAGATGGAAAAAGATGCTTGGTCGGTCCTCCTACTTCAAATTTGGGGCACTGCGCGTGCAATCGTGGCCATACTTTTAGCCGACGGACATTTGGCAGACGGACATTTGGCCGATGGACATTTGGCCGATGGACATTTGGCCGAAACACAAGTGGATGTCAGATAACAGTCCGGGCACAAGATAGATAGATTTGATAGATAGATGGATAGATACATAGATTAGATAGATAGATCAATAGATGCAATAGATACATTTGATAGATACAATAGATAGATAGATTTGATAGATAAATATATAGATTTGA
The DNA here is from genome assembly GCF_027579735.1 of Bombina bombina. NCBI lineage: Eukaryota > Metazoa > Chordata > Amphibia > Anura > Bombinatoridae > Bombina > Bombina bombina. The sequence goes on from NC_069503.1 coordinate 440,737,211, forward strand.
TAGATAGATAATTTCCCAGACAGAGAATTACAAGACGTGCGGTCTGGGACCCATGGTAAGGTTTCCAGAGGCAGTTGCGGCGCCAGGGGACGTGTATATGGCATGGATTTTAGGAACCGGGAGATGGAAAAAGATGCTTGGTTGGTCCTCCTACTTCAAATTTGGGGCACTGCGCGTGCAATCTACTGTGTCACCAGATATGAGTGGTGTGTTAAGTAGTACTATTCTTATCAGTTTAATCCCTGTTACGTCCCCTATCAGGGGACGTGTATATGGCATGGATTTTAGGAACCGGGAGATGGAAAAAGATGCTTGGTCGGTCCGGCCACGAGATAGATAGATTTGATAGATAGATAGATACATAGATTAGATAGATAGATCAATAGATGCAATAGATACATTTGATAGATACGATAGATAGATTTGATAGATAAATAGATTTGATAGTTAGGTAATTTCCTAGACAGAGACTTACAAGACGTGCGGTCTGGGACCCATGGTAAGGTTACTTCCTTTTGCACAATAGAGTAAAAGTTGTGGATTGCCTTTTGTGCATTGAAATTTCGGCCGGGTACCTTCCACTGCGGTGTCCCCTATCAGGGGACGTGTATATGGCATGGATTTTAGGAACCGGGAGATGGAAAAAGATGCTTGGTCGGTCCTCCTACTTCAAATTTGGGGCACTGCGCGTGCAATCTACTGTGTCACCAGATATGAGTGGTGTGTTAAGTAGTACTATTCTTATCAGTTTAATCCCTGTTACGTCCCCTATCAGGGGACGTGTATATGGCATGGATTTTAGGAACCGGGAAATGGAAAAAGATGCTTGGTCGGTCCGGCCACGAGATAGATAGATTTGATAGATAGATAGATAGATAGATACATAGATTAGATAGATAGATCAATAGATACATTTGATAGATACGATAGATAGATTTGATAGATAAATAGATAGATTTGATAGATAGATAATTTCCCAGACAGAGAATTACAAGACGTGCGGCCTGGGACCCATGGTAAGGTTACTTCCTTTTGCACAATCGAGTACAGGTTGGGGATTGCCTTTTGTGCAAAGAAATTTCGGCAGGGTACCTTCCACTGCGGTGTCCCCTATCAGGGGACATGTATATGGCATGGATTTTAGGAACCGGGAGATGGAAAAAGATGCTTGGTCGGTCCGGCCACGAGATAGATAGATTTGATAGATAGATAGATACATAGATTAGATAGATAGATCAATAGATGCAATAGATACATTTGATAGATACGATAGATAGATAGATAGATTTGATAGATAAATAGATAGATTTGATAGATAGATAATTTCCCAGACAGAGAATTACAAGAAGTGCGGTCTGTGACCCATGGTAAGGTTACTTCCTTTTGCACAATCGAGTACAGGTTGTGGATTGCCTTTTGTGCATTGAAATTTCGGCCGGGTACCTTCCACTGCGGTGTCCCCTATCAGGGGACGTGTATATGGCATGGATTTTAGGAACCGGGAGATGGAAAAAGATGCTTGGTCGGTCCTCCTACTTCAAATTTGGGGCACTGCACGTGCAATCTACTGTGCCACCAGATATGAGTGGTGTGTTAAGTAGTACTATTCTTATCAGTTTAATCCCTGTTACGTCCCCTATCAGGGGACGTGTATATGGCATGGATTTTAGGAACCGGGAGATGGAAAAAGATGCTTGGTTGGTCTGGCCACGAGATAGATAGATTTGATAGATAGATACATAGATTAGATAGATAGATCAATAGATGCAATAGATAAATTTGATAGATATGATAGATAGATTTGATACTGCGGTGTCCCCTATCAGGGGATGTGTATATGGCATGGATTTTAGGAACCGGGAGATGGAAAAAGATGCTTGGTCGGTCCTCCTACTTCAAATTTGGGGCACTGCACTTGCAATCGTGGCCGGACTTTTAGCCGAAGGACATTTGGCAGACGGACATTTGGCCGAAACACAAGTGGCTGTCAGATAACAGTCCGGCCACGAGATAGATAGATTTGATAGATAGATAGATAGATAGATAGATAGATAGATACAAAGATTAGATAGATAGATCAATAGATGCAATAGATACATTTGATAGATACGATAGATAGATAGATTTGATAGATAAATAGATAGATTTGATAGATAGATAGATAATTTCCCAGACAGAGAATTACAAGACGTGTGTTCTGGGACTCATGGTAAGGTTCCCAGAGGCAGTTGCGGCGCCAGGGGACATGTATATGGCATGGATTTTAGGAACCGGGAGATGGAAAAAGATGCTTGGTCGGTCCTCCTACTTCAAATTTGGGGCACTGTGTGTGCAATCTAATGTGCCACCAGATAGGAGTGGTGTGTTAAGTAGTACTATTCCTATCAGTTTAATCCCTGTTACGTGCCTTTTTTTTTGGTTTGATTTTTGAAGCCACAGTGCAGCACCAGAGGCCAGAAATATTTGGCATGTACACATGCCTGAAAAATTAGGTATTGTTGCAGCCGCTGCTGTAGCAGCGGCCAGAAAAATTGATGTTTGTTTCCCAGGCACAAAGTGCCCTAAAACATTGCGGCTTGAACCCTAGTTGGTGGCGGATAAGTCACGCAAGTCATCCGGCATTCGAAGATAAAATACAGCACCGTGTGGACCATTTTTAGCCCAAGGCAGCTCATCTCATCCGGCCTTTTTTGCTCGAATGTATCGCCCAATGTCAGTCCCTTCGGGATCCATCCCTCATTCATCTTAAAGGGACACTGAACCCAAATTTGTTCATTTGTAATTCAGATACAGCATGCAATTTTAAGCAACTTTCTAATTTACTCCTATTATCAATTTTTCTTCATTCTCTTGCTATCATTATTTGAAAAAGAAGGCATCTAAGCTTTTTTTTGGTTTCAGTACTCTGGACAGCACTTTTTTATTGGTGGATGAATTTATCCACCAATCAGCAAGGACAACCCAGGTTGTTCACCAAAAATGGGACGGCATCTAAACTTACATTCTTGCATTTCAAATAAAGATACCAAGAGAATGAAGAACATTTGATAATAGGAGTAAATTTGAAATTTGCTTAAAATTTCATGCTCAATCTGAATCACGAAATTAAATTTTTGTGTACAGTGCCCCATTAATAAAGGTGAGGTAATCTAGACTTTTTTGACCTAGGCGACTTCTCTTCTCAGTGACAATACTTCCTGCTGCACTGAAGGTCCTTTCTGACAGGACACTTGAAGCGGGGCAGGCCAGAAGTTCTATCGCAAATTGGGATAGGTCAGGCCACAGGTCAAGCCTGCACACCCAGTAGTCAAGGGGTTCATCGCTCCTCAGAGTGTCGAGATCTGCAGTTAAGGCGAGGTAGTCTGCTACCCGTCGGTCGAGTCGTTCTCTGAGGGTGGACCCCGAAGGGCTGTGGCGATGCATAGGAGTTAAAAAGCTCCGCATGTCCTCCATCAACAACACGTCTGTAAAGCGTCCTGTCCTTGCCGGCGTGGCCGTGGGAGTCGGAGGATTACTTTCACCTCTTCTCCTGTTAGATTCCCGTTGTGCTGTGACATCACCCTTATACGCTGTGTAAAGCATACTTTTTAATTTGTTTTGGAACTGCTGCATCCTTTCCGACTTGTGGTAATTTGGGAACATTTCAGGCACTTTATGCTTATACCAGGGGTCTAGTAGCGTGGACACCCAGTACAGGTCGTTCTCCTTCAGCTTTTTTATACGAGGGTCACTCAACAGGCACGACAGCATGAAAGACCCCATTTGCACAAGGTTGGATGCCGAGCTACTCATGTCCCGTTCCTCTATCTTCTTCCCCTCAGACACGTACAACACCACGGGTACCAGATAGGTGACAACGAGCACCCTGGGATGCCTGTTGTGGTTGGTCTTCCTCCTCCTCCTGAAAGCCACATTCCTCCTCTGACTCCTCTTCCTCACAATCCTCTTCCAGCTTTGCCGCTGGTCCATCAAGCGATGCTGATCAGGCTGTTTCTGGTGGTGATGGTGACCACAACTCTTCCTCTTCCTCTTCATGCTCATCTACGGCCTGATCCAGCACTCTTCGCAGGGCACGCTCCAGGAAGAAAACAAATGGTATGATGTCGCTGATGGTGCCTTCGGTGCGACTGACTAGGTTTGTCACCTCCTCAAAAGGACGCATGAGCCTACAGGCATTGCGCATGAGTGTCCAGTAACGTGGCAAAAAAATTCCCAGCTCCGCAGAGGCTGTCCTAGCACCCCGGTCATACAAATACTTGTTAACTGCTTTTTCTTGTTGGAGAAGGCGGTCGAACATTAGGAGTGTTGAATTCCAACGTGTCGGTCTGTCGCAAATCAAGCGCCTTACTGGCATGTTGTTTCTCCGCTGGATATCGGAAATGTGCGCCATGGCCGTGTAGGAACACCTCAAATGGCCACACACCTTCCTGGCCTGCTTCAGGACGTCCTGTAAGCCTGGGTACTTATGCACAAAGCGTTGTACAATCAGATTACGCACATGTGCCATGCACGGCACATTTGTCAACTTGCCCAATTTCAATGCCGCCACCAAATTACTTCCATTGTCAGAAACCACTTTGCCGATCTCCAGTTGGTGCGGAGTCAGCCACTGATCCACCTGGACTGGAGTGCTGGTCCGGTGTGACTCTCTGCTTTCAGGCAAGTCAACCCCAAGACGGCGTGACACTGCTGTATCCGGGATGTGGAATAGTACCTGTGGAGCTGGGGGGGTGCCGTTGATGTGGAGCAAGACGCAGCAGAAGAGGACTCAGCCGAGGAGGTTATGGAAGAGGATGGAGTAGGAGGAGTAGAGGAGGTGGCAGCAGGCCTGCCTGCAAGTCGTGGCGGTGTCACCAACTCCTCCTCTGCAGAGCCACGCATTCCATGCTTGGCAGCCGTCAGCAGGTTTACCCAATGCGCAGTGTAGGTGATGTAGCTTGTATGGTAAAAGCTGGTGGGCTAAGAGTTCTGACAAGCCAGCTGTCAGATGCCGGGCAAGGGGGTGACTTTGTGACAATGGCTTCTTACGCTCAAACATGTCCTTGACAGACACCTGACTGTGGGCAGATGAGCAGGAACTGCTCCGGAAGAGAGACGGAGTGGCGGATGGTTGAGAGAGGCAAGGAGGACAGCAGTGGTTGACGTGGCTGAAGATGCTGGACCAGGAGGAGGATGGCGGCTTTGAGTTTGTGTGCTGCTTCTACTCATGTGCAAAGCAGTTTTACCTAGGTGGGTGTTGGACTTCCCATGACTCAGTTTCTTTTGGCACAGGTTGCAAATGGCATCACTGTTGTCAGAGGCAGACACACACAAAAAATTCCACACTGCTGAGCTCTGCGATGACGGCATTCTGGTGGTGGCAACAGCATGCGTTGATTGGCGTGCTGTCTGGCTGACCCCGGGTGCCGATGCATGCTGTCTGACTGTGCCACTAGCTCCTTGCGACGACCTCCCCCTGCTTCCAACTCGTCTCCTCCTCCTCCTCTCTGTCTCCCCATCTGAACTTTCCCCATGTTCTTCTTCTCTTCTAGCGGGCACCCACGTGACATCCACGGACGCATCGCCATCATCAACCGCTTCACGTGTATCTGACAAATCAACAAAGGAAGCAGCAGCGGGTACAACATCATCATCATCACACCATACGTCCATGTCTGTAATGCTGCCTGACTGAGACATATCACTGTTATCTACATCCTCTGTCAATGATGGTTGCGCATCACTCATTTCTTCCAACTGATGTGTAAAAAACTCCTCTGACAGATCAAGTGAATCGGCTGTGGTGCTAGTGTTGGTGGTGGCGGCAGGCGGGCGAGTGGTAACTTGAGAGGTGCCCGAAGATAAGCTGGAGGAGGATGGTGCGTCAAGGTTCGGAGCGGAAGCTATAGAAGATTGGGTGTCCTGTGTTAAAAAGTAAACTATTTCCTCAGAACTTTTCGAGTTCATGGGACGTGGCCAAAGGGAATCACAGCACGACGGCCACGACGGCACCTGCGGGGTGGCCTGCCTCTGCCTGTCATTTTTTTTTTAAATGTACACTTACACTACTATTAAACAAGATATGAGTGGTGGCACTGGGCAAATGGGCACAGTATACGCTGTGAGTCTGACACAAAAAAGAAGACTGATGTTTCACAGTCCAAAAAGTTTTTATTTTTTTAAATGTACACTTACACTACTATTAAACAAGATATGAGTGGTGGCACTGGGCAAGTGGGCCCAGTATAAGCTGTGAGCCTGACACAAAAAAGCAGACTGATGTTTCACAGTCCAAAAAGTTTTTATTTTTTTAAATGTACACTTACACTACTATTAAACAAGATATGAGTGGTGGCACTGGGCAAGTGGGCACAGTATACGCTGTGAGCCTGACATAAAAAAGCAGACTGATGTTTCACAGTCCAAAAGGTTTTTATTTTTTTAAATGTACACTTAAACTACTATTAAACAAGATATGAGTGGTGGCACTGGGCAAGTGGGCACAGTATACGCTGTGAGCCTGACACAAAAAAGCAGACTGATGTTTCACAGTCCAAAAAGTTTTTATTTTTTTAAATGTACACTTACACTACTATTAAACAAGATAAGAGTGGTGGCACTGGGCAAGTGGGCACAGTATAAGCTGTGAGCCTGACACAAAAAAGCAGACTGATATTTCACAGTCCAAAAAGTTTTTTTTTGTTTTTAAATGTACACTTACACTACTATTAAACAAGATATGAGTGGTGGCACTGGGCAAGTGGGCCCAGTATAACTTGTGAGCCTGACACAAAAAAGCAGACAGATGTTTCACAGTCCAAAAAGTTTTTATTTTTTTAAATGTACATTTACACTACTATTAAACAAGATATGAGTGGTGGCACTGGGCAAGTGGGCCCAGTATAAGCTGTGAGCCTGAAACAAAAAAGCAGACTGATGTTTCACAGTCCAAAAAGTTTTTTTTGTTTTTAAATGTACACTTACACTACTATTAAACAAGATATGAGTGGTGGCACTGGGCAAGTGGGCACAGTATATGCTGTGAGCCTGACACAAAAAAGCAGACTGATGTTTCACAGTCCAAAAAGTTTTTATTTTTTTAAATGTACACTTACACTACTATTAAACAAGATATGAGTGGTGGCACTGGGCAAGTGGGCCCAGTATAAGCTGTGAGTCTGAAACAAAAAAGCAGACTGATGTTTCACAGTCCAAAAAGTTTTTTTTGTTTTTAAATGTACACTTACACTACTATTAAACAAGATATGAGTGGTGGCACTGGGCAAGTGGGCACAGTATACGCTGTGAGCCTGACACAAAAAAGCAGACTGATGTTTCACAGTCCAAAAAGTTTTTATTTTTTTAAATGTACACTTACACTACTATTAAACAAGATATGAGTGGTGGCACTGGGCAAGTGGGCCCAGTATAAGCTGTGAGCCTGAAACAAAAAAAGCAGACTGATGTTTCACAGTCCAAAAATTTTTTTTTGTTTTTAAATGTACACTTACACTACTATTAAATAAGATATGAGTGGTGGCACTGGGCAAGTGGGCCCAGTATAAGCTGTGAGCCTGAAACAAAAAAGCAGACTGATGTTTCACAGTCCAAAAAGTTTTTTTATTTTTTTAAATGTACACTTACACTACTATTAAACAAGATATGAGTGGTGGCACTGGGCAAGTGGGCCCAGTATAAGCTGTGAGCCTGACACAAAAAAGCAGACTGATGTTTCACAGTCCAAAAAGTTTTTATTTTTTTAAATGTACACTTACACTACTATTAAACAAGATAAGAGTGGTGGCACTGGGCAAGTGGGCACAGTATAAGCTGTGAGCCTGACACAAAAAAGCAGACTGATATTTCACAGTCCAAAAAGTTTTTTTTTGTTTTTAAATGTACACTTACACTACTATTAAACAAGATATGAGTGGTGGCACTGGGCAAGTGGGCCCAGTATAACTTGTGAGCCTGACACAAAAAAGCAGACAGATGTTTCACAGTCCAAAAAGTTTTTATTTTTTTAAATGTACATTTACACTACTATTAAACAAGATATGAGTGGTGGCACTGGGCAAGTGGGCCCAGTATAAGCTGTGAGCCTGAAACAAAAAAGCAGACTGATGTTTCACAGTCCAAAAAGTTTTTTTGTTTTTAAATGTACACTTACACTACTATTAAACAAGATATGAGTGGTGGCACTGGGCAAGTGGGCACAGTATATGCTGTGAGCCTGACACAAAAAAGCAGACTGATGTTTCACAGTCCAAAAAGTTTTTATTTTTTTAAATGTACACTTACACTACTATTAAACAAGATATGAGTGGTGGCACTGGGCAAGTGGGCCCAGTATAAGCTGTGAGTCTGAAACAAAAAAGCAGACTGATGTTTCACAGTCCAAAAAGTTTTTTTTGTTTTTAAATGTACACTTACACTACTATTAAACAAGATATGAGTGGTGGCACTGGGCAAGTGGGCACAGTATACGCTGTGAGCCTGACACAAAAAAGCAGACTGATGTTTCACAGTCCAAAAAGTTTTTATTTTTTTAAATGTACACTTACACTACTATTAAACAAGATATGAGTGGTGGCACTGGGCAAGTGGGCCCAGTATAAGCTGTGAGCCTGAAACAAAAAAAGCAGACTGATGTTTCACAGTCCAAAAATTTTTTTTTGTTTTTAAATGTACACTTACACTACTATTAAATAAGATATGAGTGGTGGCACTGGGCAAGTGGGCCCAGTATAAGCTGTGAGCCTGAAACAAAAAAGCAGACTGATGTTTCACAGTCCAAAAAGTTTTTTTATTTTTTTAAATGTACACTTACACTACTATTAAACAAGATATGAGTGGTGGCACTGGGCAAGTGGGCCCAGTATAAGCTGTGAGCCTGACACAAAAAAGCAGACTGATGTTTCACAGTCCAAAAAGTTTTTTTTGTTTTTAAATGTACACTTAGACTACTATTAAACAAGATATGAGTGGTGGCACTGGGCAAGTGGGTACAGTATACGCTGTGAGCCTGACACAAAAAAAGCAGACTGATGTTTCACACTCCAAAAAGTTTTTTGTTTTTAAATTTACACTACTGTTACACCAGATATGAGTGGTGGCACTGGGCAAGTGGGCACAGTATACGCTGTGAGCCTGGCACACACGCTGGCAGGCAGGCAACTGCAATTAGATTACACAAGCAGACTGATGTTTCACAGTCAAAAAAGTTATTTTTTTTTAAATTCACACTACTGTTACACCAGATATGAGTGGTGGCACTGGGCAAGTGGGCACAGTATACGCTGTGAGGGTGGCACACACGCTGGCAGGCAGGCAACTGCAATTAGATTACACAAGCAGACTGATGTTTCAGAGTCAAAAAAGGTTTTTTTTTTAATTTACACTACTGTTGCACCAGATATGAGTGGTGGCACTGGGCAAGTGGGCACAGTATACGCTGTGAGCCTGGCACACACGCTGGCAGGCAGGCAACTGCAATTAGATTACACAAGCAGACTGATGTTTCACAGTCAAAAAAGTTTTTTTTTTAAATTTACACTACTGATACACCAGATATGAGTGGTGGCACTGGGCAAGTGGGCCTGGCACACACACTGCCAGGCAGGCAACTGCAATTAGATTACACAAGCAGACTGATGTTTCACAGTCAAAGAAGTTTTTTTTTTTTAAATTTACACTACTGTTACACGAGATATGAGTGGTGGCACTAGGCAAGTGGGCACAGTATACGCTGTGAGCCTGGCACACACGCTGGCAGGCAGGCAACTGCAATTAGATTACACAAGCAGACTGATGTTTCACAGTCAAAAAAGTTTTTTTTTTTTTAAATTCACACTACTGTTACACCAGATATGAGTGGTGGCACTGGGCAAGTGGGCACAGTATACGCTGCGAGGGTGGCACACACGCTGGCAGGCAGGCAACTGCAATTAGATTACACAAGCAGACTGATGTTTCACAGTCAAAAAAGTTTTTTTTTTTTAATTTACACTACTGTTACACCAGATATGAGTGGTGGCACTGGGCAAGTGGGCCTGGCACACACCCTGGCAGGCAGGCAACTGCAATTAGATTACACTAGTAGACTGATGTTTCACAGTCAAAAAAGTTTTTTTTTTAAATTTACACTACCGTTACACCAGATATGAGTGGTGTGGCACTGGGCAAGTGGGCCTGGCACACACGCTGGCAGGCAGGCAACTGCAATTAGATTACACTTGCAGACTGATGTTTCACAGTCAAAAAAGTTTTTTTTTTAAATTTACACTACTGTTACACCAGATATGAGTGGTGGCACTGGGCAAGTGGGCCTGGCATACACGCTGGCAGGCAACTGCAATTAGATTACACTAGCAGACTGATGTTTCACAGCCAAAAAAGTTTTTTTTTTTTAATTTACACTACTGTTACACCAGATATGAGTGGTGGCACTGGGCAAGTGGATTGGCAGGCAGGCAACTGCAATTAGATTACACAGGAAAAATAAATTAAAAAAATGATGTTCTAGCCCTAAAAAGGGCTTTTTTGGGGTGCTGTCCTTACAGCAGAGATCAGATGAGTCCATGAACTGCTGTAAATACAGCTAGATGATGATTCCTTGTGGTTTTTTGAGCTCTAGATAGCTCACAATATCTGGATGGATGTGGATTCACTTGGTCTCCCTGGACAGGAAGTGACGTCAGAAGTGGGCGTGTCCTTACGCGTTTCGTGAATTACATTCACTTCATCAGAGGGTGAAGTGAATGTAATTCATGAAACGCGTAAGGGCGCGCCCACTTCTGACATCACTTCCTGTCCAGGGAGACCAAGCTTCAAACACTTCAGCAACGGAACCTGTCACTGACAGGCTTAAGAATCCACATCCATCCGGATATTGTGAGCTATCTAGAGCTCAAAAAAACACAAGGAATCATCATCTAGCTGTATTTACAGCAGTTGATGTAACTATTTATTACGGTTTTCCACCATAAACACCAACTTATCCACCTGAACTCTGGGAGCTTTTCAGAGCTCATAACCACCACAAGGAATTTACTTTCAACTGTACTTACAGCATCCTATACCACAATATCACTAACTTTTATCAGCTAGCTGTTTTTGCACCAGCCCTGATAAAAAAAACTCACTACCGGATTTAAAGAAATCTACAATATTTCATCTGCTCACCTATTCTGTCCCTGATCTGGACTATTATTAAAGAGGATTTCTGTTTATCATTTTTTATTGGACATTGGAAAATAAAAGTGTTTTTATTTTAAATTTCACTTTGTGTCCTTGCAAGCATCATTTATACACATCTCATGAGTGCTGCAATTAATATCCACAATTGATCTCATAGTATGTAAACTGAGCACTAATCGGTTTGCATACATAAAGTTTATACCATACTCCAGAGAGGAGAAGCCTTTCAAGCATAAAGAAGGGAAAAAGAAATAAACAGCAACAAGGAAAGAAATTCAGCAAAAAGAATTAAAGTGTCTCTACCTAACTCCAGAGAGGAGAGGTTTGTCTGAAATACCAACATATTTCTACTCCAGGGATATCAAGATTTCCACCTGCTAAAAGTTTCTGCATACCAGCTGGAATCATCTTTACCACAGATAGGGATTACATCCCCTCCATGCTTCCAACATACCTCACATGTTTGAGGTTAAACAAGGTGAGCACATTTAAATCTCACGTTTAGTTTTTGATTGCCCAGTACTTACATACTGCACCATAATTTGTTTTTGTTTTTCTCCATTCTATGTGCGCTGAACTCTGAAACTCAACTCCATATATATATATATATACATATATATATATATATATATATATATATATATATATATATATATATATACACACACACTGTACTGTGCTGTCATGCTATGCATCCTACAAACTATACATGACATACTGACATTCATTCACAAACAATCATAATGATTGTCAGTCTGCCGCGGCACACCTGAGGATCTCTCACGGCACACTAGTGTGCCACGGCAGACTGGTTGAAAAACACTGCACTATTGGTCTGGCCTGGAGCTGAAATAGGTCACAGAGCCAATCAGAGGTGCAGCCACTTAGCACCAGCAGTAGTTAGCGTCTTCTTTGCTAGAAATAGTTAAATAAGAAAATGCTCTAAAGTATTATTGCATTTTTAGTTTTTTTAAGGAGATTGAGATAAGCACAATCTTTTTACACAAAATAGATGTTTACTGTCCCTTTAAGATAAAGGTTACTATGCAAGTATAGGAGATGAAACACAAAAGTCATATGTACAGATTCTGCCTGGTATCCAAGTTACTTGCACGAGGAGACAATGAGATTTGCTTAAAGGGACAGTACATTTCAAAATTAAACTTTCATGGTTCAGATAACATGCAATTTTAAACAACTTTCCAAGTTGTTTTTCTTATTATCAAACTTGTTTTGTTCTCTTGCTTTGTTGAAGAGTAAATCTGAGTAGGCTCAGGGGGAAAAATGCACTACTGGAACTCGCTGAAAACATTGGGTGAGCCAATGGCAAGATACATATGTGTCTAGCTACCAATCAGCAGCTAGCTCCCAGGAGTGTATTGCTGCCCCTGAGCCTGCTTAGGTATGCTTTTCAACAAAGGATACCAAGAGAACAAAGAACATTTGATAATAGATGTAAATTGGAAAGATATTGTATGCTCTGTCTGAATCATAAAAGTTTAATGTCCATTAATACATCTACGCCAGATCAAACCAAGATACTCCTTTATTGGTGCATAAAACAGACCACTTCTTTTATACCCACTTGTGTTCCAATGAGTACTATACACTTTACTACATCTTTTTCAGCTGCTGAAATATATAATATGACCACATTTTGCAAATCACAAAACAAGATTTCCGTGTTAAATGTGTGAGCCTATTCATTTCTCATAGAAATTAGTTTGCTTCTAATTCTCATTTTTTGTTAAAGTGATGGTAAATGTAACTATACTTGAGTTAATATTATGGAAGTATTACTCAAAATAAGCACAGTGATGCTTTTGTTTATTTTAAATAAACGTTTTTTCTTACAAAATCTTCATTTATAAATGTGCTCCGTTACCTGTTCCCCGACTGCCTCCCTGTGAGAATTTCAGAAATCTCTATTTGATTGACAGGGGCATCATCCAATCATTGTTGTTTACACTTGATTTCATCCCCTCATCAAACTGTCACATTTTTCCAATCCTTAGCAGTTTGTCCTATTAAAACAAGATATTATATAATATGTAAAGTATATCATTTTAATAAATAGTCACCTGACTGAAACCAACTTCCACTGAATGCTTTCAGAGTTCACTAGTTGCTTGGGACAATTACATCTCTCAACCAGCTGTTATGTGTTGTTCATCATGTGATGAATCCAGTGATTGCCTGAAGCAGTCAGTTGTCTGTGAAAAACCATACAATGGATTTATTTATCTGTAATGTGTAACCATGTATCTGTGTCATTGTGTAAACCTGCAGTTTTCATCCTTTAATTACAGGAAAATATATAATAAAAGTATATTGCAAAGTTGTTTTACTACACATAAATTGTTATATTACAATGTTTACTTTAACTTGTATGGTTAATCCAATAGATATTAAACCTTACAGAAAGTCCATGTCTGTGTTTAACCTCCTGCAAAAGGAGCCTTTCAGCTCCTGAGCAAGACACAGCTCCCGATTGGCACATCAGCCATGTCACAAGCAAAACTTTATGTGTTTAAACTCTTTGTGGGAGTTAGAAATAATTACCTAGGCCCATTAATGAAAACAATATATACTCTAGGGAATAAGAACATTTCATGTTTGCTTTAGAAAGTCCCTTTAAGGACTGATTGCTTACTGGGTTGTTAGTGGACACCACAAAATAAAAAAATTACGGCTAGATTTAGAGTTTTGTCGGTAACGACCCGCGTAGCTAACGCTGGCTTTTTCCCCCCCGCACCTTTTAAATACCGCTGGTATTTAGAGTTCACAGAAGGGCTGCGTTAGGCTCCAAAAAGGGAGCGTAGAGCATATTTACCGCCATTGCAACTCTCGATACCAGCCGTGCTTACGGACGCGGCCAGCTTCAAAAACGTGCTTGTGCACTTTTCCCCCTTAGGAAACAATGGGGCAGTTTGGGATGAAAAAAACCCTAACACCTGCAAAAAAGCAGCGTTCAGCTCCTAACGCAGCCCCATTGTTTCCTATGGGGAAACACTTCCTAAATCTGCACCTAACACCCTAACATGTACCCCGAGTCTAAACACCCCTAACCTTACACTTATTAACCCCTAATCTGCCGACCCCGCTATCGCTGACCCCTGCATATTTTTTTTAACCCCTAATCTGCCGCTCCATACACCGCCTCAACCTACATTATACCTATGTACCCCTAATCTGCTGCCCCTAACACCACCGACCCCTATATTATATTTATTAACCCCTAATCTGCCCCCCACAACGTCGCCGCCAGCTACCTACAATAATTAACCCCTAATCTGCCGACCGGACCTCACCGCTACTATAATAAATGTATTAACCCCTAATCCGCCTCACTAACCCTATAATAAATAGTATTAACCCCTAATCTGCCCTCCCTAACATCGATGACACATAACTTCAAGTATTAACCCCTAATCTGCTGACCGGACCTCGCTGCTACTCTAATAAATGTATTAACCCCTAAAGCTAAGTCTAACACTAACACCCCCCTAAATTAAATATAATTTAAATGTAACAAAATAAATTAACTCTTATTAAATAAATTATTCCTATTTAAAGCTAAATACTTACCTGTAAAATAAACCCTAATATAGCTACAATATAAATTATAATTATATTGTAGCTATTTTAGGATTTATATTTATTTTACAGGCAACTTTGTATTTATTTTAACCAGGTACAATAGCTATTAAATAGTTAATAACTATTTAATAGCTACCTAGTTAAAAATAATTAAAAAATTACCTGTAAAATAAATCCTAACCTAAGTTACAATTAAACCTAACACTACACTATCAATAAATTAATTAAATAAAATACCTACAATTAAATCTAACACTACACTATCAATAAATTAATTACATGAAATACCTACAAATAAATACAATTAAATAAACTAACTAAAGTACAAAAAATTAAAAAAGCTAAGTTACAAAAAATAAAAAAATTAATTAAACATAATAAAAATATTACAACAATTTTAAGCTAATTACACCTACTCTAAGCCCCCTAATAAAATAACAAAGCCCCCCAAAATAAAAAAAATGCCCTACCCTATTCTAAAATACAAATAGAAAAGCTCTTTTACCTTACCAGCCCTTAAAAGGGCCTTTTGCGGGGCATGCCCCAAAGAATTCAGCTCTTTTGCCTGTAAAAATAAACACAATACCCTCCCAACATTACAACCCACCACCCACATACCCCTAATCTAACCCAAACCCCCCTTAAATAAACCTAACACTAAGCCCCTGAAGATCTTCCTACCTTATCTTCACCACACCGGGTATCACCGATCTGTCCAGGCTCCGAAATCTTCATCCAAACCCAAGCGGGGTTTGGAGATCCATCATCCGGCTGAAGTCTTCTATCAAGCGGAAAGAAGAAGTCCAGAAGAGGCTCCAAAGTCTTCATCCTATCCGGGCAGAAGAGGAGATCTGGACCGGCAACCATCTTCATCCAAGCGGCATCTTCTATCTTCATCCGATGACGAGCGGCTCCATCTTCAAGACCTCCAGCGCGGATCCATCCTCTTCTTCCGATGTCCTAAGTCCGAATGAAGGTTCCTTTAAATGACGTCATCCAAGATGGCGTCCCTCGAATTCCGATTGGCTAATAGGATTCTATCAGCCAATCGGAATTAAGGTAGGAAAAATCTGATTGGCTGATGGAATCAGCCAATCAGATTCAAGTTCAATCCGATTGGCTGATCCAATCAGCCAATCAGATTGAGCTCGCATTCCATTGGCTGATCGGAACAGCCAATAGAATGCAAGCTCAATCTGATTGGCTGATTCAATCAGCCAATCAGATTTCCCTACCTTAATTCCGATTGGCTGATAGAATTCTATCAGCCAATCGGAATTCGAGGGACGCCATCTTGGATGACGTCATTTAAAGGAACCTTCATTCGGACTTAGGACGTTGGAAGAAGAGGATGGATCCACGCTGGAGGTCTTGAAGATGGAGCCGCTCGTCATCGGATGAAGATAGAAGATGCCGCTTGGATGAAGATGGTTGCCGGTCCGGATCTCCTCTTCTGCCCGGATAGGATGAAGACTTTGGAGCCTCTTCTGGACTTCTTCTTGCCGCTTGATAGAAGACTTCAGCCGGATGATGATGGATCTCCAGCCCCCGCTTGGGCTTGGATGAAGATTTCGGAGCCTGGACGGATCGGTGATACCCGGTGTGGTGAAGATAAGGTAGGAAGATCTTCAGGGGCTTAGTGTTAGGTTTATTTAAGGGGGGTTTGGGTTATATTAGGGGTATGTGGGTGGTGGGTTGTAATGTTGGGGGGGGGGGTATTGTGTTTATTTTTACAGGCAAAAGAGCTGAATTCTTTGGGGCATGCCCCTCAAAAGGCCCTTTTAAGGGCTGGTAAGGTAAAAGAGCTTTTCTATTTGTATTTTAGAATAGGGTAGGGCATTTTTTTTATTTTGGGGGGCTTTGTTGTTTTATTAGGGGGCTTAGAGTAGGTGTAATTAGCTTAAAATTGTTGTAATATTTTTATTATGTTTGTAATTAATTTTTAAATTTTTGTAACTTAGCTTTTTTTATTTTTTGTACTTTAGTTAGTTTATTTAATTGTATTTATTTGTAGGTATTTCATGTAATTAATTTATTGATAGTGTAGTGTTAGATTTAATTGTAGGTATTTTATTTAATTAATTTATTGATAGTGTAGTGTTAGGTTTAATTGTAACTTAGGTTAGGATTTATTTTACAGGTAATTTTTTAATTATTTTTAACTAGGTAGCTATTAAATAGTTATTAACTATTTAATAGCTATTGTACCTGGTTAAAATAAATACAAAGTTGCCTGTAAAATAAATATAAATCCTAAAATAGCTACAATATAATTATAATTTATATTGTAGCTATATTAGGGTTTATTTTACAGGTAAGTATTTAGCTTTAAATAGGAATAATTTATTTAATAAGAGTTAATTTATTTCGTTACATTTAAATTATATTTAACTTAGGGGGGTGTTAGTGTTAGGGTTAGACTTAGCTTTAGGGGTTAATACATTTATTATAGTAGCGGTGAGGTCCGGTCAGCAGATTAGGGGTTAATACTTGAAGTTAGGTGTCGGCGATGTTAGGGAGGGCAGATTAGGGGTTAATACTATTTATTATAGGGTTATTGAGGCGGGAGTGAGGCGGATTAGGGGTTAATAACTTTATTATAGTAGCGGTGAGGTCTGGTCGGCAGATTAGGGGTTAATAATTGTAGGTAAGGTAGCAGCGACGTTGGTGGCGGCAGATTAGGGGTTAATAAATATAATATAGGGGTCGGCGGTGTTAGGGGCAGCAGATTAGGGGTACATAGGGATAACGTAGGTTGCAGCGGTGTGCGGTCGGCAGATTAAGGGTTAAAAAATTTATTAGAGTGGCGGCGATGTGGGGGGGCCTCGGTTTAGGGGTACATAGGTAGTTTATGGGTGTTAATGTACTTTAGAGCACAGTAGTTAAGAGCTTTATGAACCGGCGTTAGCCCAGAAAGCTCTTAACTCCTGGCTTTTTTCTGCGGCTGGAGTTTTGTCGTTAGATTTCTAACGCTCACTTCAGCCAAGACTCTAAATACCGGCGTTAGAAAGATCCCATTGAAAAGATAGGATACACAAATGGCGTAGGGGGATCTGCGGTATAGAAAAGTCACAGCTGCAAAGTGAGCGTTAGACCCTTACCTACAAGACTCTAAATACCGGCGGTAGCCCAAAACCAGTGTTAGGAGCCTCTAACGCTGGTTTTGATGGCTAACGCCAAACTCTAAATCTAGCCGAGGATAACCAAATGGCGTAGGGGGATCTGCGGTATGGAAAAGTCGCGGCTGCAAAGTGCGCGTTAGACCTTTACCTACATGACTCTAAATACCAGCGGTAGCCCAAAACCAGCGTTAGGAGCCTCTAACGCCAAACTCTAAATCTAGCCGTATATTATTAAAGAAAAACTATAAAACATTTAAAAACTCCCTGCATAAAGGGATAGGAAAGACAAAATCAAACTTGCATTATTGAGATAGAGCATGTAATTTTAAGGAACTTTTTAAATTAACCTCTATTTTCAAATTTCACACTAGTGGGAGCTAGCTGCTGATTGGTGCCTGCACACATTTGTCTCTTGTGATTGGGTAACTAGATGTGTTCAGCTAGCAGCCAGTAGTGCAATGCTGTTCCTTAAGCAGTGGATAACAAGAGACTGAAGCAATTTGATAATAGAAGTTAATGGGACACTGAACCCAATTGTTTTCTTTCGTGATTCAGACAGAGCATGCAATTTTAAGCAACTTTCTAATTTACTCCTATTATAATTTTTTCTTCATTCTCTTACTATCTTTATTTGAAAAAGAAAGCATCTAAGCATTTTTTTTATTCAGAACTCAGAACAGCACTTTTTTTTATTGGTAGATGAATTTATCCACCAATCAGCAAGAACAACCCAGGTTGTTCACAAAAATGGGCCGGCATCTAAACTTACATTCTTGCATTTCAAATAAAGATACCAAGAGAATGAAGAAAATTGGATAATAGGAGTAAATTAGAAAGTTGCTTAAAATGTCATGCTCTATCTGAATCACGAAAGAAAACATTTGGGTTCAGTGTCCCTTTAATTGGAAAGTTGTTTGAAATTGTATGCTCTACCCGGATCATGAAAGAAAATGTTGGTGTTTCCTGTTCCTTAAAGAGGAAATAAATACAAATATGACTTTAAATGGACATTTGAATGCAAAAATGACATGCTCTTATTCCGATCTTGATTGGCTAAACAGTTGTGTCCTGATTCCAAGTGGGAGTGGGACCAGTGGCATATTTAGGCTTTGTGCTGCTCTAGGCACTAAAAATTATGCTGCCCCCCTCAAAAAAAAAAGTTTTAAACCTTTTTTCCCCTTAATATTTTTTGGGTCAGTGTGTAAAAAATTTTTTTTTCTTTATAACAATTTAAAAGAAAATGGGCTAGCTAAACACTTGCATACAGGTGGGTTGAATTGCATGCATCTCATACCTTTTTCTCCCTGAGAGAAAGGAGAGAAAAGAAGGGGAGGGGAGAAAAGGAAAGGAGAGAGTGTGAGTGAGTGATTGAGTGAGAAAGTGTGAGTGAGAGAGTGAGTGAGAGAGAGAGAGAGAACATGGGGGAGGGAGAGGAGAAAAGGGGGGAGGGAAAGAAAGGAGTGAAAGAAGGGAGCAAGGGAGGGAGTTGAGAGAAAGAAAGGAGGGAGGGAATGAAAGAAGGGAGGGAGTTGAGGGAGGGATAAAGGGAAAGAAGGAAGGGAGGGAAACAAGAATACACTTTAAATCAATCACTGCCCTTCACATGCAACAACATATAGTAATTACCATCATTCAAATAATGAAACTTTTTAAGTGTCCATTTACTATTTACTCCGTGGGTTCATGAATGCAAGTTTCTCACCAAGAATGCTTCCACCACAAAAATGCTGGCGGCTCTAAATGAAGCAACGGTTTTAAAGAGCACTGCCTCTGAAGAGCGACCTTAATCAGCGCATATGCCTTGTCTTCTCTATAGAAGCTTGCACTTTATCACTCACTGTAATGTGTGCTGGCTTTTAGAGAGAGGATAGGGCAGATGTGCTGCCCCTCCCAAATCTGCTGCCCTAGGCACCGGCCTTGTTGGCCTAGGCCATAATACGCCCCTGAGTGGGACCTATAAGTTTAAACCCTTTACATGGTAGTTAAACACAGTTATCAATGGTCACTAATTCATTAAAACGTACACATGCTACATGCCTAATGTTCTTTTAGTACTATGACACTTTGTAAACATGTCATGTACTCCACAGGCCTCTTAGAAGTGACTATACTCTAAAGCAGGGAGGAGGAACCTTCGCACTCCTGATGTTTCAAAACTACATTACCCATGATGCTTAGGCACTCTGAAGTCCAGTTGAGCATCATGAGAAATGTTGTTCTGAAACATCTGGAGAGTCAAGGTTCCCCATCCCTGCTCTAAAGTCATGGTAAACGTATGATATCTGCACAATAGATTATAAATCTGTGATTTTTTTTTTAAAGGGACAGTAAAGTCAAAATTAAACTTTCATGATTCAGATAGCGCATGCAATTTAAACTACTTTGCAATTTACTTCTGTTTTCAAATTTGCTTCGTTCTCTTGGTATCTTTTATTGAAGAATAAACTACAGTAGGTAGGCTCATAAGAGCGCAGGGGTTTGCACAAGTTTTTTGTAATCTATGGCAGCAGTGTTTTGCAACATTATTTGTAGCTTTCTTATACAATGTTACAAAACGCTGCTCCCATAGAGTACTAAAGACACGTGCACACTTTTGAGCTCTTATGAGCCTACCTAGTTGCACTCTTCAATAAAAGATAACAAGAGAACTAAGCAAATTTGATAACAGAAGAAAATAGGAATGTTGTCTAAAATTGCATGTTCTATCCGAATCATGAACGTTTAATTTTGACTTTACTACATTTTAAATGGATCCTTTCCCTCTCCTGAAATATATATTCACACATATGTGTCTCCTTGCTTTAAAGAGTGAAAAACTCTTTGTTATGTGTGGGCTGATCCTAGGACAATTAGGGGACTACGTGACATTGGTGTTTACTGGTTCTCTTCAAAAGCCATACATGGGTTTTTTTAAGAATGAGAAAGCATACATAGGATAGTGACAAGGCAGGAAAAAGAGCATGTAAATATGTCAGGTGAAATATGAGAAGTGCAAGCTAAACAATGTACAGGTACAAAAGAGGATTAGAAACAAAATATGAGGTCAGGGCAGTGAGTCAGTTAGAGGGTGTGTGTGTTAAAAACTATTTAAGTTGTTTCTCAGTTCTTGCTTTCAGGTTTAGCAATTATTATTTATAGCACAAACAAATATATCACTGTATTTCAGTACAATTATTTACAAATGTTCTTAAAAAGAAATGACTATATGTGCCTGTTTCTTTGCAAATGCTGTAATTATTAGTGTGAGTACTGCAGTATTCTTTTCTCAGGTGTGAAATCAGTGTGCATATCAAGAATTATACAGTAGATATAAAGCATATGATGCCAATCTATTCATCTTATGTCATACTGAGGATAATATAATTTAGGTCTATACCATGTATTTGAAAGGTCTGTATGACCCTCTCAGAAGTGAACCTGGGTGTGTGCATAGCAGGCTCCTAGGCATCAATAAGGGGGCAGTTCAGTGCTGCCTAACCAGACCCCCTGTCACTGGTCAATCAAAAAGGTCAAACAGTTTTTCCCACATGCCCAATATGAAGTTATACCATAGTCATTCTGTGCACACATACTATCATCCCTCAAACCTCTGCACCCCACACATTTGTCTGGGGGCAGACAAAAAAACAACAATATTCACCCTCCAATCCAAAACTCACACAGCCTATCAGGGAAGATTACACAAATGATTTTCCCCTGTTTTCTCTCTCTGCTTTTACCTGCTCTCAACCTTCATTCTATCCTCCCTTCTCTTTCTCATTTGCATTCCATTCAAGTCTGTTTACCAATCTCTGCCTATCTCTTTTCCAAGGTTCCCATTAGGCCCCAATGATTAAAAGTGCTACGAGGCGGTGAGAAATTCCAAGGGATCTGCCGCTATATCGAGCGAGCCGGTCAAAATATTCCAAACTCCTGACATAGATGCTAGTAGGTGGCATTGGGTTTACTATACATGTCATTGGTCGGCGAAAGATAACACCCACCATCGTCGCCCATATTTGCCATGTATAGAAAGCAATACCTTGGGATATAACTGCCATGCTGAACCACTAATCCTAATACCCCTAAACCAAAGTAACCCATGATCACAAACTGACACTACACTAATAAATATCTAAACCACCACATATCCACCACAAGTACCCGTCAACTCTATTAACCCCTCAACCGCCACATACTCACCAGAAGTATCTATCCTGTTAACTCCTATACCACCACTAGCACACCGCAAGCACCCATCCAATCTATTAACCCTTATGCCACCACTAGTCAACCACAATTACCCATCTAATCTATTAACCCCTATACCACCACTAGCCTACCGCAAGTACCCATCTAATCTATTAACCCCTATACTGTCACTAGCCTACCACAAGTACCCATCTAATTTATTAACCCCTATACCACCACTAGTCCACTGCAAGTACCCATCTAATTTAATAACCCCTATACCGTCACTAGCCCACCGCAAGTACCCATCTAATTTATTAACTCCTATACCGCTACTAGCCTACAAGTCCCCTACACTATTAACCCCTCTGAACTAAACCCCTAAGTTACTGAAAAATAAGAAAATCTAAGTTACAGAAAATAAAAACACCAACTTACATGCCACATAAAAATAAAACACATACAAAACAAAAACCTTACACTAAGATTAAATTAAAACAGCACTTTAAAGGACCTTTTGTAAGGCATTGCACTAAAGCTATTACAGCTCTTCAATACAAGTAACCCCCACCCCAAAATAATAAAGACTAACTACAAAACATACCCTAAAAAATAAAATTTTAAATAAAATTTTTTATTCTTTAAAAAAAAAAAAAAGAAAAGCCCTAAAGAAAGTATTTTATTTTAAATTCTAATCATCCAACAGACTGAATGATTTTAAATTTCCATATCAATTTAGTTTTACCACTACGAATACTAAAAAGGTTTAAAGATGTGATTGACATTAGAAAATATCTGTCTAACCGAAGAAGTTAATGATCCATTCTCTGGATGTTTAATAAAATACCTGGAAATTCAAAATGAATTAAATATATAAACCATTGTCAAAATTATATTATATATTAGAGTTACTGCTGTATCCAAAAGTTGTGTCAAACCATGAAGTATGAATACAATTTAATAAGCTAGAATTTAGAAACAACATATGAAAAGAGACAAGTACTAATATTATAGTGCCTTGCAAAATACAGATCCCTTTCATTCAGACTTTGTTTCACAGGTTTATTAGCATACAGAAATATAATAAAGACAAGAAAAAGAAGCATTACTGGGCACACTTACACAAAGGTTAGGGAGGTGGAAACTGAACAATCTACACTAAGGAGAGGGCAAGAAAATTAAAACACAACCTTTATTATATCATTAAAAATAAAAACTCACATAGCAAAAATACTAAAATAACATATAAAATGCCTGCCCCCTTGTATGATGTGATGAACGTATTACACTTAGGAAAAGTGGAACCCACTACTAAGTACAGAGCAATTAGATCAGCACAATCTGGGTGATTATTCCCATTGGCCAGTGTACTGCAAGTACAAAAGATCCCTCTTATTATCTGTATTGCCCAACGGCCTATCTCATCTTTCGCAGTACACCTGGCCAATTATTTAAAAAAGCTGGGAATCCCTGTGCTGTATCTACTATAAAAAATGATAAAGTATATAGGGTTCAACTTGCCACCAAAGTGGCTAACAATTTACAAAATATAAATGTATGCAGAAGGGCAGTGTGAATGCCTGACGCGTGTTTCGCCACTGCTTTGTCAAAGTACACTGGCCAATGGGAAATCACCCAGATTGTGCTGATCTCATTGCTCTGTACTTAGTAGTGGTTTGCACTTTTCATAAATGTAATACGTTCATCCTACAGGGAGGCGGGCATATTTATATGCTATTTTAGTATTTTAATATTTGCTATGTGAGTTTTTATTTTTAATGAGATAATAAAGGTTATGTTTTAAATTTCTTGCCCTCTCCTTAGTGTCGATTGTTCAGTTCCTACCTCCCTAACCTTTGTGTAAGTGTGCCCAATAATGCTTCTTTTTCTTTTCTTTATTATATTTCTATAATCCTTTTGGCATTAGGCACTGCCCTTTGTGGATACATAGGTTTATCCTTAAGGGGATTTTGAAAGTGAACACTTAACCCCACTCCCCTGGACTTGCTCTAGGGGGTCTACACAGTTTGTTATTAGCATAAAGCACATGACAACTGATAGAACACAAAAAGCACAAAATACCTCACCACAATAGGCTACTGTGACAAGAGAACACAAAAGGAAAAAAGAAATCTACAGGAAAGTATTAACAACTTTAGAAATTGGAAGGGTTACACTCTTCCGATTGTATGCCTTATTGTAAGGCAGTTGTCATCCAAAGATTTTTATACCAAAATAAACTGTCTCTCAGTGCCATAAATTAATACTTTCTGTCCTCCATTTCCTTATTCAACACGAAGACCCCCATTTTTAATATGCAGGTGAACAATGTTCCCAGGCAGGGAACTTGTGCACCCAAAGTCACAGGAGTGAGGCAGCATCTGCTGCCCATATTTGTAATTGCATAACCAAACGCTTGAGAGCAAAGGGTTGCCAATCATCCCGGGTAGATCACTCCAGGGAGATCTATTTCCACCACCTCAAAGTAGGTATAGAGGTTTATAAGCAGTGGTCTTACAACCACCACTTCTTAACATGCAGTTATAGGCTCACTTGAAGAAGCCTGGACTGTGGATTTTCCAAGCTGCATCTGTAGCATCATAAATAAAGCAGTAATCCTAATTCTAATCCCATATGAAAACTGCACCTCTTTAATTGGCTTCTCCCTCTTAGTGTGATTCACATTTAAATAAAAATAAATTAAAGAGAGGAGATAAATCATGGAAGGAAAAAGAGAGAAAGGAGAGACACAGAGAGAACTTCATAAATTCTAGAAGAGAAAAAAAATAA
This sequence comes from Bombina bombina, assembly GCF_027579735.1. NCBI lineage: Eukaryota > Metazoa > Chordata > Amphibia > Anura > Bombinatoridae > Bombina > Bombina bombina. Next base: position 440,762,071 of record NC_069503.1, read on the forward strand.
AGGAAAAAAGAGAAAATAAATAAATTGATAAAAAAAGAAAGTGAGAAAGTAGAGAGAGAGAGAAAGACGAAATATAGAGAAAGAGAGAGCGAGACACAGAGAGAGAGAAAAGAGAGTGAGGAGAGACAGAAAAAAAACAGACTTCATCAATTCCTTGAATGTTACTGTGCTGAATAAACCTACTTTCTTTCCTATGGCATGGATAGTCCACAACGTCATTCCAATTACTAGTGGGATATTCAACTCCTGGCCAGCAGGAGGAGGCAGAGAGCACCCCAGCAAAGCTGTTAAGTGTAACCTCCCTTACCCATAATCCCCAGTCATTCTCTTTGCCTCTGTCAATGGAGGATGTGCAAAGTTGGTGTCTGAAGATATTTAATCCTTTTATGGGTACTTTTCCCTGCAAGCAAGGATTAGGGTCTAGCTGTGTCCATGTCAATCTCTTTAGTAAGAGCAGTGGTGGCTTTTAGCAGTTAAAGTGCATTTGCCTTCTAGGTTAATCCTCATTATCAGATCCTTATCAGTTAAGGATTTATATTGGGGACAATATTTTTGGCACTTAAAATCCAATATGAGACTTAGGGAGTTCACTTGGCTAAGGGATGCAAAGGGTTAACGGTAGAGGATATCCTTTATTACATAACCAGTCACATGACTGCTTCTATGTTTAGAGGCTTATAAATGATTATTACGCTTGATGGGGCTTATCTGATATTGTATTTAAAAACGGGTTTATTATTCAGCCGTTTTTTTTTTTACTGCAAGTCACTTTTCGTGCTCTTTCTCAGATGGCGCAGTTTTCTTTTGTCCCGCTCACGTGACGCCCGCACTTCCGGAGCGGAGTGGAGCCATTGAGAAACACTGCTAGAGGCTTCTTGTCTTTGTTAATTTTGAGACTTCTATGATCTATCCGGATCGTTTATCTAGAAGAGAGGATCACTGCAAGAGAGTTCCGTTTTCCTCTTACTAGTGGGGTGCCTTTTCTGGCTGGTAGGAGCCTTAGGCAATCTGAGGTTGTTTTTAAAAAAATTGATGATATAGACCATTTGTATTTGTTCCTAATTTTGGTGTTTATATTTAACCTTGATAATTAATTTTGATATTTCAAATTTCTTTATTTTAGTTTTCATCTAATTTGTCATTGCTAGTGGGACCTATTCTACTATAGCTATGGACAGGATCAGTCTATCTCTATGGATAAATGTTTACTATGTTTAGAAGCCCAAATTGTCCTACCTTTGCAATTTTGCTCCTCATGTTTAGCTAAAACTTTAAAATTCAAGGACAAGTTAATCCCTTCTGAGCCAAGTGTCTCTTGGGATAATGCTGTGACATGCCTCAGCTTTCTCCTCAAACGTCCCAAGCCTTAGTTGTTTCTCATACTGTGCCTTCTGTGTCCTCTCATCCACCTGGGGGTGTTTATTTACCTGGGGATTTTGCCGCTCGGAATACTTGTGCAGTATCATCGGCTCGGGTAAGAGTAAGAGAAAATCTAAACATTTGCCTGATAGGCATCTCTAAGTCTGCATTAGTCAATCTTTTTCATTTGTCTGATGAGGAAAATACTTTGGTAGCTTCTGAAGGTGAATTCTCAGACTCTGACACTTTTTAGTAGAAAAATCTTCAGAATCTGAAGAGGTAAATTTTAGATTTAAGCTTAAACACCTCTGGTTACTACTGAAGGAGGTTCTAGCTACTTTGGACGACTCTGAGCCTTCGGTTGCTGTCAACCCCACAAAGTCTTCTAAACTGGATAGAGTTTATGATTCCCCATCCTCTGAGGATTTTTTTCCTGTTCCAAGATAGATGTCTTAAATTATAGCTCAGGAATGGGATAAGCCAGGGGTTCCTTTTTCCCCCCTCTTCTGTTTTTAAAAAGATGAAAGTAGAAGGAGCTATTGCTTCTCTTGCTACGAGAACTACCATTCCTATAGAGGATAGTTGCTCTTTTATGGATCCAATGGATAAGAAGCTAGAGGCTTACTTTAAAAAGATTTGCATCCATCAAGGATTACAGTGGCAACCTGCAGCAAGTATTGCCACGGTTGCGGGAGCAGCATCTTATTGGTGCAATGCCTTGTCTGATCTTATTTCAGAGGAAACTACGGTAGAGGAGATCCAAGATAAGATCAAAGCTCTCAAACTGGCCAATACCTTTATCTGTGATGCCAACATGCAGATAATTAGACTGGGAGCTAAGATGTCTATCTTCACTGTGCTAGCCCGCAGAGCTCTGTGGTTAAAATCTTGGTCAACTGATTTGTCTTCAAAGGCCAAGCTTTTGGCTTTACCTTTCTGAGATTACGGGTGGAAAGGGACCTTTAATACCTCAGGACTAGAAGAATAAACCTAGGGGTCGACAGACTTCTAATTTTCATTCATTTTGCAACTTTAAAGGACAGAAGTCCTCTTCTTCCTCTTCCAAACCAGACCAATTCAGGTCCATTTGGAAATACAGCCAGCCCTGGAACAAGGGAAAGCAAAACAAAAAGCCTTCCACTGACTCTAAATCAGCATGAAGGGTCCGCCCCTGATCTGATATTGGATCAGGCGGGGGGCAGGCTTTCTCTTTTTTGACAGGCTTGGGTACGCAATGTCCAAGATCCATGGACCGTGGACATAGTATCCCAAGTGTGACAGACCCCTCTGTCAGTACTGGAAGGGTTAACTTTGTTCATTTTTAAGAAACTATTTTTAAAGACAGGTTTCCTGGCATCAGCTATTGTCTACTGTAATTAAGTTTAAGTGATAAGCGTTCACATTGTTTAATCACCTCCAGAGTCAGACTGCCAGGTGTGAAGAAGGACTCCCTTATTTTCTTGTGTTTAATTGTTTATTTGGTTAAGTAATGCAAATCTATTGTATCCTGTAAAAGGGCGTCTTCCCTCTATCTAATGTACTATCTTCTTCCTGTGCAGCTGTTGCTGGTGAGTGTCAACCAGGTGGGAGACCTGCATAAATACTGGGCATATAGCCCTCAATAAAACACATTCTGTTTTACCCTCAAGATGGAGCTTGGTCTCATGTTTGGGGGGAATTAACTGTGTTCATGTGTTGCTGATCCTGTATTTAGGGCATCTTTCATCTGGTATTAACCCTTGCTATACGGGTTATACCATAACACCAAAGTTACAAAATTGGACTCAAGTCTTGCCCTCCAAGAGGCAGATTTTTCCTGTCAAACCAGGTGAAGAGGGAGGCCTTTTTAAATTGTGTAAAGGACCTATCCTCCCTGGGAGTTATTGTACCAGTCCCATCTAGAGGAACAAGGTGTAGGATTCTATTCAAATCTATTTGTGGTTGCCAAAAAAGGAGGGAACTTTTCATCCCATCCTAGATCTAAAGTGTCTTAACAAATTCCTCAGGGTTCCATCCTTGAAGATGGAAACTATTTGTTCCATTCTTCCATTGGTTCAGGAAGGTCAGTTTATGATGACCATGGACTTGAAGGATGCGTATTTACACGTTCCAATTCACAGGGATCATTACCAGTTTCTAAGGTTTGCCTTTCTGGACAAGCATTTCCAGTTTATTGCCCTTCAGTTTGGTCTTGCCACAGCTCACAGAATATTCACAAAGGTTCTGGCAGCCCTATTAGAAGTGATCAGATCCCAGGGAATTGCTGTGGCACCTTATCTAGATGACATCTTGGTTCAGGCGTCATCTTTTCAACTAGCAAAATCTCATACAGAGATGTTGTTGTCTTTTCTACGTTCCCACGGGTGGAAGGTGGATCTGCAAAAGTGTTCTCTAGTTCCATCTACAAGAGTGTGTTTCCTAGGGACAATCATAGATTCCCTGTCCATGAAGATTTTTCTGATGGAGGTCAGAAAATCCAAACTTCTTGCTTCCTGCCTTTTCCTCCAGTCTGCTTTTCGTCCATCAGTGGCTCAGTGCATGGAGGTGATTGGTCTGATGGTGGCTTCCATCGACATAATTCGGTTCCATCTGCGACCGCTGCAGCTTTCCATGCTCTGTCAATGGAACGGAGACCATTCAGATTTATCACAGAGTATACATCTGGACCCCCTAACAAGAGACTCTCTCTCATGGTGGATTTGACAGGAACATCTGTCTTGGGGCACTTGCTTCCTGAGACCTTCCTGAGTGATTGTGACTACAGATGCCAGCCTGTCAGGCTGGGGAGCTGTTTGGGTTTCTCTGAAGGCTCAGGGGCTGTGGTCTCATGAAGAGTCTTCTCTTCCCATTAACATCTTGGAGTTGAGAGCAATCTTCAATGCCCTGTCAGCGTCGCCTCAATTATCTTTAGTCTGGTTTTTCAGATTCCAGTCGGACAACATCACCTCAGTAGCTTACATCAACCACCAGGGAGGAACTCAGAGTTCCTTGGCCATGAAGGAGGTGACTCGCATTCTGCAGTGGGTGGAAGCTCACGACTGTCTCCTATCTGCCATTCACATTCCAGGAGTGGACAATTGGGAGGCAGACTTTCTGAGCAGACAGACCTTTCATCCCGGGGAGTGGACTCTCCATCCAGAAGTTTTCTCTCAGATAACCCTCAAGTGGGGGGTTCCAGAGTTGGATCTGATCGCATCCCGTCAAAACACCAAGATTCCAAAGTACGGTTCAAGGTCAAGAGATCCTCAGGCCATTCTGATAGATGCTCTAGCGGTTCCTTGGATGTTCTCTCTGGCATATCTGTTTCCTCTGTTTGCTCTCCTTCCACGAGTCATTGCTCGTATCAAACAGGAGAGAGCATCGGTAATCCTAATAACTCCTGCATGGCCTCACAGGATCTGGTTCACGGATCTAGTAAGGATGTCATCTCTACCTCCTTGGAGGTTACCTCTGAGGAAGAACCTTCTAATTCAGGGTCCTTTCCTCCATCCAAACCTGGATTCTATGAAGCTGAGTGCTTGGAGATTGAACTCCTAGTTCTGTCTAGAAGTGGTTTTTCTGAAGCAGTCATTGATACTATGCTTCAGGCTTGCAAAACTGTTACTCGCAAGATTTACCATAAGGTATGGCGTCAGTACTCTGAAGGGTCAGATTTCTGCATTATCTATCTTTTTGCACAACTGTCTGGCAGACTTACCAGATGTTCAAGCTTTTGTACATTCCCTGGTTAGAATCAGGCCTTGAGCACTTGAGCGGATCATTTGAGAAGGAACTTTCCCCTTCCTTGACAATATTGTTTAGGACTCACAAAATGTATTTCGCTATGTGCTAAGCATATTTCAGATGCAGTCACTCTTAGCGAAATGTTTTACTTTGTAATGTTAGACGAGTGAAATATCCACAAGTTTCTGTGGCAGGTTTTGCCCGATTTTGATTTAGTTGCAAGTTGAGTAAAATGTGCTAATTAGTTCAACATATTAAGAGCAGCCGCTCAAAGTTTATGATATTCTAGTAAGCTAGAGGAGAAGGTTCTTGAATAGGCCCTGAGTATAAATGTTTGCCTTAATTAAGAAATGCATTCCTCCTAGTTAGATGTGACTAAAGCCGACCTGCTACCAAGAGTCGTAGCAGTCACTTTTACCCCCTCCTGCCTTACCCCTAGGGGTAATTAATTGTTAATGTTACAGTTTATGTTGTTTACATTGTTTTATATGTTGAAGTATTTATATGTGTTCTTTACCATTCCAGATATGGTGTTCTTCATTCTTTATCTATACCCACCCTCCTCTTTTTTCTCCCTTCCCAGTCCGACTGGGAACTCACAAGCTGCGCAGAATATGACTGCCAGGTAAGCTTGATATTACACTCGCCACTATGCCACTTCATTGATACACAAACCTCAACATCTCAGACTATTGCCTCTAATCCTGCAATTAATCTATTCAGTTCAATAGACTTCCCCACATGTTATACCCATGGGTCTCCACACAATTAATATAATCACCCAGAATGACAAGTGTCACGCCGCTAGGGGCGCAACGACTTCCTCCCAACTCGTTGCCAGGGGCCGTGTCGGGTCCGGTGGCGTGCGGCGCTGATGTCATCGCTGCACGCTCCTCTCTGGTCCTGACACCTGGGTGCGAATCCTGCGCCTATTTAAATGGATTTGGATTTGGAATGGCACGAGGCAGGTGTGTCTCCTGTCTCCGCTGCTTTTCGCAATCTCAATAGAAGTTTTGGCTTCCCACATCAGGAACAACCCTAAAATCTCCGGTCTTCAGTTAGGCCCCAATAATTATTAACTTACCCTCTAGGCTGACGATGTGTTAACCCTACTCACTTTCCCGTCTGACTCTCGCCCCCATATTTTAAGGGAATTTGAGAGATTTAGTAGCCACTCAAACTTCTTAATTAATGCCCAAAAAACGGAAATTTTTAACATTAATATGAAGAAGGAGAACTTTGATGCCCTGCAAGAGTTCTGTCCATATAGATTGCATTATGACAAAATTAAATATGTAGGAATCCACCTTACCCCCTCTAGTAATAAGTTATTTAAATATAATTACCTGCCTCTCCTACATAAAATAAAAAAAGTTTTTGACACATGGCAACAAAAACCCCTGTCCTGGTGGGGCAGGATACAGTCAGTTAAGATGACCACTCTCCCCCAAATACTTTATATCCTTCAAGCCATCCCAATTCACTTGCCAATGACTTACCTGAACCAAGTACAATCATTAATAAATACATTCTTTTGGGGCAATATTAAACCACGCATTGACAAAAAGGTGCTTATGAATTCACTAGGCAAGGGGGGAATGGGTATACCATCAATATCTCAGTACTACAAAGCGGTAACACTGCAAAGGGTATTGGAATGGCATGAGTGCACATATTGGGCCTCTATTGACTCTTTCTTATTAAACTCACCCACGATCGGCCCACTTTGTTGGATCAAACACACATGCAGACCCACCTTAGCTAAAACATCGCTTATATACGCCCACATTTTTCATACCTGGGACGCGATACGTACTAAAGTTAAAGGGATCTCCTCCAATTTCCCCAATGACACCCATCTCCCTTAACGCAGAATTCACAAGGGGAATCATCTCTGATGAACATGGGTTATACTATATCATTTACTAGTTTGACAATGAATGGGACATTAAGACCACAGTCACAGTTATCAGATATTGCCTGGGGCATTTAATCCAAGTGCCTTAAATATGCACAATTAACACATTTAATAGGAATGTCACTCCACAAGCAAGATTTATTGAGGGATCTAACAAATTTTGAGCGTCTATGTCACAAGGGTGTACTACCTCGGGGGATCCCTGTCGATTATGAAAAAGATATTAGATGAATCCCTCCTCCTCCCATGACTCACATTAGCAGTCAGACATAGGACTCCCCATCTCTAAAGAGCAATGGCAGAATAAATATCATAAAACCGCAAAGTCCTCTTCCTCCCCTAGAACTCTTGAATTAAACCACAAGATATTATTTTGATGGTACCTTACACCTGAAAGAATTAAATGTATATACCCCAATGCTAATGCCTCATGCTGGAGGGGGTGTGGGTGTCCTGGCACAATGATTCATATATGGTGGCATTGCCAAAAGTTACATCCCTTTTGGAAAGATATCACAAATCACCTAAAAATTGTTATGGGTAACCAGTTCACATTGCCCCCTATAACACTCCTCAACTTTAAACCAGGCAAAATGTGCAAAATTAAGTGGAAAATGCTACAAATTAGCCTTAATAGCGTGAGACTACTTATAGCGCGTAAGTGGAAAGCATCAACTGTCCCCACACTACAGGAATGGTTACACAACACCTCTGAACTCCTTGCTGTGGAGGAATACTCATACTTTAAGAATGGCAATTTGACATTCTTCCATGATATCCAGTTCTACTGGTAAACTCTACTCCGCTCTCCACCACGGATAAGTTACACACAGTAGTATCTTAGAATACAATTACCCCTCAGCCCAATCAGACCCTCCCCCCCTCTCTTAAACCCACTGTGTCTCCCCCCCTTCTTTATCTCTTTCTTACTCTGTAATATTCTTCTTTAGAGGAACACTAACAAGAAACAACACAACACAACAAATGGTATTATGCTTATTTTTTTTATATTGTACAATACAACAGCTTTTTATCCACAAAAATAACCTCTACTCCGTGGAAAAAGGTTATATATATCCTGAACTTGCCTTAACTGTTAACTTGTGAATCTACATTACTTTACCAATCCCCTGTGATGGATGAACAGCTACATATGATATGAGTAATTGAAGTGAGACTGAACCTATATATAGGTAATATCCACGAGAGACTCTTCCTTTTCTTTTTCTTTTTATCTACACAGATTGATAGGAAATAAACTTATGATAATGTATGAAATTCTGTGTTCAGATGATATTTTGAATATTGTATTGTAATTATCAATTAATAAAATTTAATTTTCAAAAAATTTTTTTTTTTTAACATTTAAATAATGTTCTTTCATGTGCATGATAAACACTTTATACTTTAATTCCCATTTTATAGTAGCATATTTTCCAATTAAATAATAATAACATACCAACAACAACAAAAAAAAAGTCACACTTGCACGGTTATGATAATAACTAACACTACTGGCGTTATTAAAATCATGTTTTAAAAGAGGATAACTTAATCACGACTTTCATCGGAACCTATTGTAATCCATTTCCATCCGCACCACTGCTAAACTATCTAAATGCATCTTTAAGGTTCTGAGGATGGGCAGACTTTGCACCAATTTTGTCGCTTTATGGTTGGTTTTGAACTTTCACAGGTATTTATTTTTATTGCTGGTTCAAGCAACAATTCCATTTTTGGAGGGAACTGTAAACAAGATGGCGACTATGGGTTTCTATGCAAAGGACTTATAATATCTTTTTTTCTGGATTTTAACATTGTTTTAAACTGTAAATTGAGAACCCGCTGCTTTGCTACATTGTATCTGCCTAAGAGACCCTTAAAAGAGATTGAGCCTTTATGAGGGGAAGCTCCTCCATGTACGCTAAATCCAAACTTGTTCACAATAGTGGGTTTCAAAGTACCTGCATCTACATTATTGAACTCAATGGCACGAATGCTCATTACAGTTTACAAGTTCAATAGGCACAAGCACTTTATGCTATGCTTATGTTCATTCCCAGGTTGAGCGCTTCTCTTTTTTTGTATATGCAAATTATGACCCTAAGGGAAGTCTCCCTAAGTGCGATGTGGGAAACCAGAGGTGGACCCATTGCTCAATGTGCCTACAGGGATATGGCTGCACCTCACTGACAAGGCCCACACTAGGCTAAAATGTACATCTAGGGTTTTGTCGATTTCCTCATTCAGAGGGGATTGCCTGGTATTTCGGGACTGGACTGCACTGTTTAGTCAGGACCAGACTCATATACTACAGAAAAGTTCTTACTCTGTGAAAGGCACATGTTGAGCAAAAAGAGGCTGCTCCTAGGGTGGTAATTAGCAATAGAACAAGCTATTATGCTATTGTTCGTTCCCAGGTTGAGCACTTTTCTCTTTTTGAATATGCAAATTATGACCCTGAGGAAAGTTTGTCTTGCATGAATGCGTGTCTCCTATAAAAATGAGGTCACAAAGGCGCAGTCTGGGTCTCCCAGAAAGATACAATGTAGCAAAGCAGCGGGACACTTTTTTAAAAATCAGACAAAAAGTGGAAGGGGGGCCAAAAAAACCATCCAAAGTGTAATAGCATGTCAGGGTGGCTTAAATCCTCTATTGTACAATGTAACAAATATCTCAGAGCTGCCTTGTTACAAACTGATGTATAGTCAATTGGATAGAATTCCTTGAATGGGAGGCATATCAGCAGCACCACTGCATTTACTAGAAATTTCTATTGATGCTCACCAAATGGAATATGATGCTATAAACAAAACATAAGTTCCTTGCTTTTATTATAATACTTTTAGAGTTGTGAACCTTCTGCTAAATGATGAATTACAACCTTTAACTGATTTGTTGAATAAGGACTCTCCCTATGCTATGAATTAAATCTTCCTTTTAACATTGGTTTAGGGCTAGATTACAAGTGAGGCGCAAACATTTTTGTGCAAGTGATATTGTGTTTCCGCAAGCATTTTTAATTGCGCTGATATTACAAGTTGATTTACTCTATAATTCTTACCGTTATCTTAGAGCTGTGGTTAAAGGGACAGTCTACACCAGAATTTCAACACAGTTATATTAATACACTTTTTAACCTCTTTGATTACCTTGTATCTGAGCCTCTGCAAACTGCCCCCTTGTTTCAGTACTTTTGACAGACTTGCATTTTAGCCAATCAGTGCTGACTCCTAGGTAACTCTACGTTCGTAAGCACAGTGTTATCTATATGACATAAACCCACTAGTGGTGAAAAACTGTCAAAATGCATTCATATAAGAGGCTGCCTTCAAGGTCTAAGAAATTAGCATATGAACCTCCTAGGTTTAGCTTCCAACTAAGAATACCAAGAGAACAAAGCAAAATTGGTGAGAAAAATACATTGGAAAATTGGAAGTTAACATTACATGCCCTACCTGAATCATGGTTATTTTGGACTAGACTGTTCTTTAACTGTTTTCCGAAACTAAAAAGTGTAGTAAAACTCATAAAAAATATATTACAAAGTACAGTTACACTCATAATAACACTGTCTAATAAAAATTATTCCCAAAAAATATTGCACAAAAAAAGTTATAAGGGCTCAAAGATAAGATCTCTGGTGTTAGAAAAAAAAAAGCAGCAAAAGTGTCTATATATGTGTACATATGTATTTATGTATTTATATGTGTATATATGTACTGTATGTACAGCCATATATACAGTCTGTAATGCAACACTTTTATGTATTTATTTTTTAATTACAAAAGAAAATGTGAGCATTAATGATTGATATTGGATAAGTATACATACGTTTACATACACTTGTTTTTTTAACATTTGTACACATGCTCTGAATGTTAAATGACTGTTGACATCATGCTTGATATTGCTGGTTCCTCTGAACATGTACAGGGGTGTAAAATGCAACCCACTTAGGTACAAGGGAGGTAGCCACCATGCACCAAACTAAAAGGCAAGAGGGTAAATAAGATCCAGGTTTAACATACAGGTAAGGTCAGTTAAAAAAAAGACGAACCCCCCACAACCCTGCCACTATAGGCTATTTACACATTTATAAAATACAATCAAGTAACAGCCACACCACTTGTGTCTTTCAAGCCTTTATTTTATGGCTATAACAGGAGCAGGTACAGAAAAAAGGACTATGTTTTGGGTTATGTACCCTTAGTCATATCCTATGGGGTACATAACACAAAACGTAGTCCTTTTTTTGTACCTGCTCCTGTTATAGCCATGGAACAAAGGTTTGAAAAAGTGGTGCGGCTGTTACTTGATTGTATTTTGTCATTTTTGGGTTTTGCAGTAGCCCTGTTACAGTTCGCACACTTTTTGCAGTGTTTCTGTGCTGGATTCACTGTGGATCTGTTTTACACATTTAAAGTTAGAAGAAAGCAGAAGAAGGGGCACTACAATAGCATAATTCTGTATTAGTTTATGTGGTACAGGGAAAAAATATAAATGAAATACACTTACATGTAGGAGAGCACTAAAAGGATAGCTATACATTCAATATACATTCAGATACAATATACAGGTCTGCAATATACATTCAGATACAGAGGAATGAAACCATTGACTTTTTACTTCATTTGATTGTGGCTAAGTTTGTGAGACTTTTTATTGAGTACTGCTTTAGCGTGTTTTCTACCTGCTTTTGCGTTCTACCATCTCACTGGATTTCCACCTGAATAGGTGAGCATGCTACTCTACCTGCTTTTGCGATCTACTCAGTGGCTTTCCACCTGTGAATAGTTGCTGAGTAGCTGGTTCCATTAGGTAGTTCTGTTAGGTTTAGTTATTATTAGTTATTGTGTGGTGAATGACCCCCAAAACAATGTTGATAAAAAATTTCTATTGCAACATAATATTAAACGAAGACACTGCAGTTATATTTCTCCAACAGCGTAATCTGTTGGAAGAGCCGACGGATACAGAGCAGTGCCATAGTTGTGAACCTACCATGCAGGAAAAAAGGAGATGAAACAAAAAGGGAGAATTCTTGCCCATTTTGCGCTCTCCATGAACAGGATGCCAAAATACAAGCTCAGTGAGAAGTGTTAATGAGTTTTTCCATTACACAGATTTAAATGGAAAACTTCATTGCAACCTCAGTTTATGTGAGATATCTTACAACTTGTTTATTTTTTTGTACTGGAGCTGCCAACAAAAGTGGTGGCAAACCTGGCAATCGTGGCAGACTGGTTTGACATGTGAAGGGAAGTTTGCACGGCTATAGTCTCTGTTGAAATAATGGGTCAAATGGTCGGAACTGAAGAACTTCCCTTTCAAATAGATGAAGCAAGGTTTGCAGGTAGATGCAAATACAATCGTAGGAGGACTTTAAGAAGTGATAAGCCCCTTTCGTATGAAGATGCTAAAATAAATCACCACAGGAACCATGGGGTCAGAATTGATGGACCATGTGTGTTTGGGCTAAAACCAGGATCAGCCTGCCACTACTTCAACATAAAACACTGTGACAGAGCAACCTTGGTTACCATTATTGAAAGGGGGTTTGCAATAGGCTCCATAATACACTCAGATGAATGGCGGCTGTTCTGTCGAGAACTCTAGTTCCTTGAAAACTCCAATCTGACGTCACTCCCGGTGACTCTTCTATTTTTCACTATCTGTTTTATCTGTTTTTGCTTGTCTTGGGGGGCGCACCACCGATCCTCTGGCATACACCCCAAGTAAACCTTGGGGAATGAGGTTTACAAGAGGAGGCAAAATAGCTAGTGAATATAGGCGATTACAGTGCCCATCTGAGCGATATTGGCTGGAGGCAAAAACTACAATTTTAAAGAAAATGAGAGGTATAAGTTGATAACTCTTCCAATCACAAAGATCGTCTGTGCTAGAAAATTTTTAAGAAACAGTCCGAATGAAGATTTATTAATTTCATTTTTAAATTACATAAAAATTGTAAAACATCATTACATTTGTTATTTACTGCTTTTTTTTGTAATTATATTTCTGTTTTTACATTTCTTTAGTTTTGGTGTTGTTTATTTAAACAAATAAATACATGCCAATGACACATGGCAGCCGGCAAGTAGAGCACAAGTTGAAATGTGAACTGAGCAGGTAGAGCATGCACTAAATCAGTATCTTTTATTCTTATAATTATTTAGTTTTTTCTTTTTTTTTAATTATAATTTTTATTGAGGATACAACATAATCAGCAATACAACAGTAAGATGTGTTTATGTAGTCCTATTCAGAATACAGAGTATACAGAAAACAGTATAATAGACATCTTACAGAAATGTGGTCTCCAGACTCCCAAGAGAGTCTAGTCAGTTGTCATGAACTTCAAACATTTTTCAAATAGTACAGGTGTACAAATTTCAGAACATTCAGAAAGGTTGTTAATAATCTCTGGATCTGTTTCTGTGGTGAGGAGTGTCCCTTAAGAACTTGTAGGAGCTGTAAACCATTGCTCCAGAAACAAAGATAGTATAATCAAAACATTAAAATAACATTGGGTCATATTAATGACTATTTTGTTAGTTATATAGCATAGTATCATGTATCACCTCTCATTACACTCTAGGAGGCGAGACACATCAGCAAAGGGAATCATGTGAATAACCATCAGAGATAGAGAGAAATTAGTAGAAGTAAAGAGGGGAAGAGGGGAGAGGGGGGAGACAAAAGCAGGAGGAAGGTCAGGAAAGAAAGGGGAGGGAAATAGGGGAGTAGTTTATGGAATTAAGCTTCAGACATCACTCTTTGAGGAAGCGCCTCCCATGGGGCCCATGTGGTGGTCTGCAGGTCTATGGTTCCTCTATTTATACATACCGCCTGTTCCATCAATTTAACCTGAGACATAATCTCAAGGACTTTTCCTAATGTAGGGGCATTCAGCTGTTTCCAATATCTTGCTATAGCAAGTTTGGTGGACATCAAGAGGTAGATAAGAAGCTGTTTCTGGGGTTTCGGGGTCTTAGACACATTCAGATGTAACAAGCAAGTCTCAGGACCCCAGCTCACAGGTATAGAGAGGTGTTTAATCAGATCTAGGCCTTTGGTCCATAGCTGCTGTAATTCTGGACAACTCCACCAAGTGTGGACATCGTCACCTCTATGGCCACAGCCCCTCCAGGACCTATCTGAGGTACCCAGGGAAAATCTATAAACCCTGTTGGGGACCCAGTGCCATCTCGTTAGAAGTTTGTAGAACAATTCGAAAAATGTAATGCTATGTATTGTCTGTCTGGTGTCGGCTATTGCTTTCATCCAGGTCTGGGCATCAAATACATTATCTAGGTTCTTTTCCCAAGCTAATATATTGTGTGTCTTTTGTAGTATAGGGCAGTTTAGTAAACATTAGTAATGTGTCGTAAGTGGTCTGTGGTCTTGTATTCCCATTTTCCACCTAGATTCCCATATTGTTGAGTTACGCGGTTCAGTTTTGAAAACATTCCAGCTATGTATTAGGGATCTAAAGCGGGTGACTTCAAAGTGTAGTTTGCGTGGGATCTTGTAATGTGAAATTAGCTCAGGGCCTGAGGCCCAAGTACCATTGATATGCATGTCTTGTATGGTTGTGATGGAGAGAGCAGACCAGCCAGAGGAGCATGAGTCCGGTAGGCCCCTAAGAAAACCTTGTATACCGTGTATAGGGGACGGATGAGGGGCCACCTGAGGGGAGTGGTGTAATTTATGCCACATGGAAAGGCAGTGTTTAATCACCGGATTAGGTGGGGAGGGAAGAAATCTGCAGTGTTGTGGGGTCCATATGAGGTCTGACAATAGGATACCGTGGGGTAAGGGAGCTTGTTCAATATCATACCAGCGGGGAAGTTCCCCTCTGGTACCCCATCCCACTATATGTGTCAGCATAGCAGCCTCGTAGTACGTTCAGAGGTTAGGGAGGCCTAGTCCTCCTCTATCTATTGGTGCCTGTAATATTTTGCTTGCTATACGTGGGTGTGAGTTCGACCAAACAAATCTGTTTAATATTTATTGGAAGTTATCTAAGTATGTGTTGGGGAGTTGTAGCGGAAGGGACCTATATAAATAAGTGAGTTTCGAGAGAAGCATCATCTTGAATGAGGATATTCTTCCCATACATGAAATCTCTTTGTATCTAGGGAGTGTAAGTGTCTGTTTGAGATTCTGAAGGAGATGGTCATAGTTAGTCGTTACAACATTTTTAAAGTTGTGTGAGAGGAAGACACCTAGGTGTCTGATTCCTTTTAAATTTCATTTAAACTTATATTGACTTTGTAGGGTACATAGTTGGGTCACTGGGATATGCAGTGGATAGGCCTCTGTCTTAGTGACATTGAGTTTGTAATAGGACAATCTGCCAAAGAGGTCAAGGAGGCAAGGGAGGGGATTGGTCTGGGTCCGTCAGGAAGACCGTCAAATCATCTGCGAATAGGCTGAGCTTCTGATGTGTCCCATGGACATATATTCCCTTAATATCCTTTTTTGCCCTAATGGCGGCTGCTAACGGCTCAATAGCGAGTACGAAGAGGAGGGGGGATTGGGGGCAACCCTGTCGGGTTCCATTCCTAAGGTCAAAAGGACGGGAACAAAATCCCAGGCCTCTAACTCTGGCGGTCAGATCAGAGTAAAGAGCTCTCTCTGCTCTGCAGTAGCCTTCCGGGAGGCCCACTGCCTTCAGGACTGCCATGAGCTAGTCCCATCTTACCCTGTCAAATGCCTTTTCAGCATCAAACGACATGGCGAGAAGGGGTCTTTCAGAGCTATTGACCTCTGTAAATATGTTCAATAGGCGGCGTGTGCTATCAGTGCCCTGACGATTTATCACAAAGCCTACCTGGTCTCTATGGACTATACTCGGGAGCAGCTGACCTAATCTAGTAGCCAATATCTTGGAAAAGATCTTTATGTCTAGGTTGATGAGTGATATGGGCCGGTAACTTTGGCATAATGACGGGTCTTTACCATCTTTAGGTATAGTCAGAATGGAGGCTTCTAGGAATTCTCGGGGTAGGGAGCCACTTTCAAAGGTTTCAGCGAACAGGCGCTGCAGGTATGGGATGAGGACATTAGCCTAAGTTTTGTAAAATAGGGGGGTATACCCATCCGGTCCAGGGGCCTTATGTAGTTTAAGCGACCTAATGGCTTCTTTAATTTCAGAGTGGGGCTCGCAAGGTGGTCTGCCGTATCTAAGCTAGGGAGGTTTAGGGAGGAGACAAATGCTTTGACCCAATGCAAGTCTGCTCTAGGAATATGTGGGCAGGTATCCAGATTGTACAGGTCTCTATAGTAGGCCATAAAAGCCTCTCCTATGTCTCTAAGGGCGTGGAGGGTTTTGCCAATATGAGATATCTTTTGAATTTGTGTAAGTTTGGTAGCCAGCAATCTATCTGCTCTGTTTCCCTGATAGTAGAACAGTTTTCTGAATTTGAGCAAAGATTCCTGCATACGAGCCGTCTCTTTGGTCGTAATCTCAGCTCGAAGCTGTCTAATACGACCTGCCACAGAAGGGTCAGGGTGTAGTTTATTTTGTTGTTCTAGGGGCCTAAGTTCTCCAAAAAGTGGCGCTAAGGTGGCACCCCCCTCTCGCCTCAACTGCGCCGCTCTTTTTAAGAATGTACCTCTAAGGAAAGCCTTCATAGTCGCCCATAGATTAGTGTCCGTTGTTTGTTTGGTGTCATTCCATTTGCAAAAGTCTCGTAAGTCAGACGCTGTTTGTTGAGTCCAAGGGTTTTTGATCAGGTAGTCAGCTAGTCTCCACAAACGCAAGTTACTACCAGGGGGGAGTGGGTTTATGCTGACAACCAGCATGTCGTGATCAGACCATGGGCACACTACAATTCTCACAGAGCGAGCTTTGTCTAGGGTCCATGAGTCCGTAAACACATAGTCAATACGGGAGTAAGAGTGATGTGCCCTGGAGTAGAAGGTGTAGTCCCTCTCCGTCGTGTGTAGACATCGCCAGATGTCAAAATAGTTATGTCTCATTATGAGGTTGCGGAATCTCTTAGATAAAAGGCATGTACCTCTGTCAAGGTCTGGGTCTTTACCCGTCCGTCTGTCTAGTGAGGGATCCCAAGCTGCATTAAAATCTCTGTCTAGTAGCATGGTACCCCTCTTGAGCTGGTCCACTCTCTCCAGTAACTGCCTCAAAAATGGAATCTGGTGTGTATTAGGTATGTAAATATTGACTAGGGTGTATAATGTATCATCTAAGTTACAAACGAGTATCAGGTATCTACCTTCCGGATCTCTGTCTATGGTAATGGGGTTATACCTGATGTCCTGTCTTATAAGTATGGCGACACCTCTCTTTTTATTTGTGTAGGAGGCCATCTCACAGATCGGGTATAGGGTGGATCTGAGTTTATGTGGGGACGGGTCAGTCCAGTGTGTCTCTTGTATGTATGCAATCGTCATTTTTTTTTTTCAAGTACTTTACCAGTAGGCTCTGTTTCGTAGGGGTGTTAAGTCCTTTTGTGTTTAGGGTTGTTATTGTTAACTCCACCCTGGGTCACCTTCAGAGGGGTGTCAGTGGATGTCTGTTCTTTTAACCTGTTGGGATGGTAAGGGAAGAGGAGAGGTAGAGAAGAAGCGAGTGAAGAGAAAGAGAGATAGGAGAAAAAGAAAAACATATCTGTATCGTACATTCATTGTTACAGATTGAAAAATCACTAGTGCGTAATAGCATTGCTCAGGGTGGCTCTAGGAGAACTAACTTTAGAGTCCTAGAATTACTCTTATATAAGTGTTTATTTAAGCGCTTATAAATGGGGGGGTGATGAGGTTTGGGATTTGGATTTTGGAGGGGCCCACATCTGTGGTAGGGCTTTCATAAGCTTTATGTGTCGTCTTTAGCTAGCCTGTATAGACCTCAGGGGGGTCATTACTATAGGGAAAAAAGTGAGCCATTATCTAGGGGATGGGGTTTTAAGTCAGTTTAGCTAAGGTATTAGAGTGGGGTAGATAAGGTGCTTATATCTAGGCTTCCTACTCGCCATACCTCCAGGGTTTAAACAGTTAGGTGATGTTGGTTTAAAACTAGGGAAGTTCTTAACTTAGGATAAGGTGGAGGTTTCAGACCTGCGGGGTACAGACCTGTGAGGAGTGGCAAGCATAAATAGTGCAAATATCAACAGTTGACTTCCCAATACATATAAGAACACAAACATAAGTCCCTAATAACCGACCAGATGTTCTCTGCAAAGTCACGAGTAACTGGTCTAACAGTAAGGCCTCTGAACTGCTGGCCTCTATAACTGTATAAAGGTAAATCAAAACACAACATTCATAACTCAGAGTCCTGAGACTTCCCCAGGATTTAGGGGAGCATACTGTAAAGGATACTGCGAGGCCGCAAGGCCTCAACTTCTAGTCCTGGCTGGCATCTTATAGAGTCTCTTGGCCTAACAGAGACAGTTGGAATATGGAGAGTTCATCATCATGGAGGGTTGCGGTGATTAGTGAGATGCTTTCTAGCTGTCAGAGCAGAACTTTGCATAGAAGGTTGCCGCTCAGGAGCTCCAGCTCTCAGTGGGAGCATCTGCGAGGAGGGTGTTTCTCTGCCCTCTCGGTCCTCTGAGAGGAGACCCCACTTTTGTAGGAGAAGTCGTGCCTCTTCTGGCGTCGAGACCGTGTGTAAGTGGCTGTCTTTTGTTATCAGGAGTCATACAGGAAAACCCCATCGGTATCTTATGCCCTTGGCTCTCAAAATTTTGGTGTAATCTGCATAGGTCCTTCTTAGACAGAGCGTGTGTGCTTATAGGTCTGGGAAGATCTGTATTTGCTCGAACTTCTCTGGGAGGGTTTTGGATCTCATATCAACATTGATGATCTGGTTTTTAAACGTGAAATAATGGAGTCTGGTCACCCCATCTCTGGGTTTTAGCTGTTGAAAGGAAGCGCAGGCGCGCCACTCTGTGGGCTCTATCCATCAGGATATCCTAGTCCTTTGCCTCTGGGACTAGTTCTTTAAAGAGTTCTGTTACAGAAGCATTAGTTATTTTGTTGTGAAGAGCTTATTTCCCAGCAGCAATGCCTGAACCAGCAAGCCAGCGCCTAAGAAGGGCTCCAAGAAAACCGTAACAAGTATCATTTCATAAAGAGTTAACTTTTTTTTTCAGCTTTTAGAAACTATTGCCTAAATACACGTTTGCTGGCCTCAGCTCTAAGTTTAGTGATAACCAATCCCATTGTCTAATCACCTCTGGAGCCAGACTGCTAATTGATAAGATGAACTTGTAAACGTGTTATCTTAAGTACTGTAATCCTATTGTGGCCTGTCAAAGGACAGTGCTCTCTATCTAAATGTGTGATGGGGGATTTTGTGCTTCCCCCCCCTCTCCCCCTGGGAGTGCCCTGTGTGCATGTAACCTTAATAAAAAGCAGGCTGGGCATCCCAGTCCTGAGTTCTTGTTTGACCCTCAATCGCAGCGTTGACTCGTTTTTGTGGGCAGAAGGGTATCCTAGCTGTACTGCAGCTAAGGGAGATTATTCTATATTTGCGAGACTCATATAGAATACTATGGAAAGCAGCTTCTCCCCTCTTTAGCAATAGGGATCCAGGCTACTAAGCGGTCCATCTCTCAGCGAGACTAAGGGTAACCGTAACATTTGGCGGCAGCGGCGGGATTTTCCTGGATTTCCTAGGAGAGGTACAGAACGGATGGAGAGCGCTTACGAAAAATTGAAGCGTACAACCCTAAAGGATTTACTTGAAAGCAGAGGGGGGTACGCCAGCAACCGGCCGAGGAGAGAGCTGATCGCAGAATTGACCGAACTGGATCAGAGCTTCACAATGGTGGAAACACCGACCACGATTAGTGACGAAAAAACCAGGATTGTTCGGGAAAGGCTCTCATTATACGGGCCGAACCCCTCCATGGAATTGGTACAGCAGTTGATGGCGGAGGCGGACGAGGATATACGAGAGACTCGAGCCCACGAACTCAACCTAGCGAATGCACACCGCAATGCTGAAGCCCCGCAGGTAATCATCCCTGTCGAAAATGCTGGGAGGCCCAAGATACCCTATGCGGCATTTCGACCCTTCCTAGAGAGCGAGACAGGGATTGATGAATATTTGGCGGACTTCGAAAGGCAATGTGCCCTGCACCAGATTCCCAACAGAGAGTGGCCCACGATATTGTCTGGGAAACTATCCGGGCGAGCCCTGGAAGCCTTTCGTACTCTGGGTGCTGAGGAAGTGACACAGTATGAGCTAGTTAAGGAGACACTGTTGCGACGGTACGCTGTAACTCCGGACACGTATCGCCGACAGTTTCGGGGCACGGAAAAGAAGCCTAACGATACCCATATGGAATGGGCGCACCGAATGCGGAGAGCGGCAAATCACTGGCTGAGCGGAAGTAAAGCGGTGACTGGGGAGGAAATTTTACAATTGTTTCTCTTAGAACATTTTTATAATGGCATGGAACAGCAAGGGAAGGAATGGCTGCGAGACAGGCGGCCTTCTACCTTAGAAGAAGCAGCCAAATTGGCCGATGAACATTATGACTCCCGTCTTCACGAACCCATGAACTACCGAGCTCCAGCACGGGTCGAACCCAGAGAGGTTTACCGTGCCCCGGTGCCCACAGGGCCCGTCCGACACTCAGGACCACCCAATAACAGCTCTGAGCGTCCCAGACCGACTTGCCACCGATGCAAGCAACCAGGGCATTTCATGGCTAGCTGCCCCCTTAATACGCACCAGACACCCAGGAATTACAATTAACCCTCTGGGTCCTATCGTCCGGCCCGGGCCCTCTGTGTTAACCAAGAGGCCCCTATGGAGGGATATGTGGGGCCGCTTCACGAGGCAGACCCTGTATATGCTGCCTCAGATAACCGCCAGCACCATCGGCAGAGGGTATGGCTCGAGGGGCGATCTACCGAGGGATTGCGAGACACAGGGGCTAAGATCACGCTGGTACAGAGTCATTTGGTGCCAGAGCACAAGCGATCCAGACAGACTGTGGCCGTTAGAGTGGCGGGGGGGATGTGTACAAAATTCCAACAGCTAAAGTGCATCTTGATTGGGGAGCGGGAAAGGGGGCTGTGAACGTGGGCCTAATGGATAATTTACCTGCCGAAGTACTACTGGGCAACAATTTGGGCCCCATGACTTCTGCCTATGCTCCAGTATGCAACAACGAGGCGGACCCAGTGACTACACGGGCCCAAGCCCGGACGGAGCGAGAGCTCTCACCAGTGCGGGAGACACAGGTAAGACCTACCCCGACCTTGCCTGACAGGTTAGGCCCCATACCCTGGGACACCCCAGATGCTTTCGAGGCAGAGTCTAAGACTGACCCGACCTTACAAAAGTACCGGGAACGAGCAGAGACCAGAGGGGGCGGGGCAGATAACGAAACATTCTTATGGGAAAAAGGGAAACTATACCGCTGGACAGAGAAAAGGGGACAGCGTAGGCGACAGCTGGTAGTGCCCCACAAATACCGTCAAGAAATCCTCAAAATAGGCCACGACATCCCCTTAGCAGGCCTAGCCGTAACCCGTACCCTACACCGCATTACTCACACGTTCTTTTGGCCAGGGGTGCACGCTGACGTTAGAACTTACTGTAACACCTGCGATGTGTGTCAACGAGTAGGAAGGCGAGGCGATCACCCTAAAACCCATCTAGTAAATATGCCCATTGTAGAGGAACCCTTCAGCCGGGTTGCTATTGACCTAGTGGGACCACTGGCTACCCCTAGTCCCTCCGGTAAGCGCTACATTCTTACCGTAGTGGACTACGCTACCAGGTACCCAGAGGCTGTCGCCCTATCCAACATACAAGCGGATACGGTAGCGAATGCACTAGTACAGGTGTTCTCCCGGGTAGGATTTCCAAAAGAAATCCTATCCGACCGAGTCACCCAATTTACGGCTGAATTGACCCAACAACTCTGGCAGGTTTGCAAAATTAAGTCCCTCCTGAGCTCCCCATACCACCCCCAGACGAACGGGCTGTGTGAGAGGTTCAATGGGACCCTCAAGCAAATGCTCAAGACGTTCACTCAGGAATACCGAGACTGGGAACGCTTCCTGCCGCACCTCTTATTTGCTTATCGGGAGGTGCCCCAGGAAACGACAGGGTTCTCTCCCTTCGAGTTGCTCTACGGAAGAAAGGTACGGGGACCCCTAAACCTGATCCGGGAGCACTGGGAGGGAGAGATGGAGGCTGACGGTGTCCCCATTGTGCCATACGTGCTGGAACTCAGGGACCGAATGGAGCAATTAGCCAAATCCGTGCGGGCTAATCTCCAGTTGGCCCAGAGAAGACAGAAGGTATGGTACGATCGGGGGGCCCGAAAGAGAATCTTCACCATAGGACAAAAGGTGTTAGTACTTAAGCCGGTGAAGACAGACAAATTGCAGGCGTCCTGGCAGGGTCCCTACCAGATCGTAGAGAAAAGGGGAGACTCCACTTATGTGATAGCTAGCTGCCATGACAACAATCTTAGAAAGACATTCCATGTAAACATGCTCAAGGAATATTTTGAGCGACCAGAGAACGTGACGGCCGTATGTTGTTCCCCTCAGGAAGACCCCGACAGTTTACCCATTCCAGACCTATTCGAAAAGAGTCTCCCCACAGGTATAGTGGCGCAGGTTCAGATAGGGGACCGACTTAGCCCCACTGAAAGGGAGCAGCTCAACCAACTCCTCCAGTCCAAACACCTCACCTTCTCCCCGAAGCCAGGGTACACTACTTTAACCACCCACCAGGTAGATACTCCGGGACAAGCTCCCTTGCGCCAGGCTCCGTACCGAATCCCCGAAGCAGTTAGGACAGGAATGAAGAAGGAGATCGATGAGATGCTCCAGCTCAGGGTAATTGAGCCCTCCGATAGTCCCTGGGCCTCCCCAGTTGTCTTGGTGCCCAAGAAAGATGGGACCACCCGGTTCTGCGTAGACTATCGGAGGCTCAATGAAAATACCGTGACGGACGCTTACCCTATGCCCAGGGTAGACGAGCTACTCGATCGTATAGCCAGGGGAAATTACCTGACCACTATTGACCTCTGCAAAGGTTACTGGCAGATTCCCCTGGCCCCGGAGGCTATCCCCAAGTCGGCATTCGTCACCCCATTCGGCTTATATCAGTTTAGGGTAATGCCGTTTGGGATGAAGAATGCCCCAGCTACATTCCAGCGCTTGGTGGATAGGCTCCTGGATGGCTTCCAGAGTTTTGCTTGCGCCTACCTGGACGACATAGCGATCCACAGTGAGTCCTGGGAGGACCACTTAGCTCATGTGGGAATGGTTCTGGATCAGATCTGGGCTGCTGGCCTGACTCTGAAGCCAGAAAAATGCCACTTTGGGATGGCCGAGGTACAGTACCTGGGTCACCGGGTGGGGTGTGGAAAGCAGCGACCAGAGCCGGCCAAAATAGAAGCTGTCGCCAATTGGCCCACCCCCATCACTAAGACTCAGGTCCTAGCCTTCCTGGGCACGGCAGGGTACTATAGACGGTTCGTACCAGACTACAGCACACTTGCCAAACCCCTGACTGACTTGACCAAGAAGAATTTACCTCGACAGGTCCTGTGGTCTCCCCACTGTGAAACGGCTTTCCAGGCTCTCAAAAATGCTCTAATTAACGCTCCTGTCTTGGCGGCCCCAGCCCTTAACAAACGTTTTATCGTCCATACAGATGCTTCCATGTTCGGGCTGGGAGCCGTCCTCAGCCAAGTAGGCGAAGATGGAGGGGAGCATCCAGTTGCCTACATCAGCCGGAAGCTCCTGCCCCGCGAAGTCAGCTATGCAGCGGTCGAAAAGGAGTGTTTGGCTTTGGTGTGGGCATTAAAGAGATTGACTCCCTATTTATATGGTCAGGAGTTCACTCTGGTCACCGACCATAACCCGTTGGTGTGGCTGAACCGGGTCTCTGGAGATAACGGCAGGCTATTACGTTGGAGCTTATCGTTACAACCCTTCAATTTCACCATTACTTACAGACCTGGGAAACAGAATGGCAACGCCGACGGGTTGTCCAGACAAACCGACCTCAGCCCCGCATAACCAGCGGTCTGGACAGCCTTAGTCTGCCCCGAAAAGGGGTCAGACCGTGTCTGCCAGAGTGTTCCACAGAAAGGGAGCACTGTTACAGAAGCATTAGTTATTTTGTTGTGAAGAGCTTATTTCCCAGCAGCAATGCCTGAACCAGCAAGCCAGCGCCTAAGAAGGGCTCCAAGAAAACCGTAACAAGTATCATTTCATAAAGAGTTAACTTTTTTTTTCAGCTTTTAGAAACTATTGCCTAAATACACGTTTGCTGGCCTCAGCTCTAAGTTTAGTGATAACCAATCCCATTGTCTAATCACCTCTGGAGCCAGACTGCTAATTGATAAGATGAACTTGTAAACTTGTTATCTTAAGTACTGTAATCCTATTGTGGCCTGTCAAAGGACAGTGCTCTCTATCTAAATGTGTGATGGGGGATTTTGTGCTTCCCCCCCTCTCCCCCTGGGAGTGCCCTGTGTGCATGTAACCTTAATAAAAAGCAGGCTGGGCATCCCAGTCCTGAGTTCTTGTTTGACCCTCAATCGCAGCGTTGACTCGTTTTTGTGGGCAGAAGGGTATCCTAGCTGTACTGCAGCTAAGGGAGATTATTCTATATTTGCGAGACTCATATAGAATACTATGGAAAGCAGCTTCTCCCCTCTTTAGGGATCCAGGCTACTAAGCGGTCCATCTCTCAGCGAGACTAAGGGTAACCGTAACAAGTTCCTTCAGATAACTATCCAGGTCTTGGGGAGAGACTGTTTCAGGGATCCCCCTGATTCTCAAGTTGTTTCTCCTGGACCTATCCTCGAGATCTGCGAGCTTAGCCTCCAAGGAGGAGATTTGGGTAGCGAGGTTCTCGGAATAGGAGAGAAGGTTGGTATGGTCTATTAATAAATCTTCCTGTTTCCTCTCCAGGGCGTCCGTACATTCTCCTATTGAGGCTATGTCCCTTTTAATGTCTGCATGGGATCTATCAAATTTCTTTGTCATCGAGTCATGGTGTCCCGCTAGCAAGTTTTTAATGGTGTCAATTAAGGACTCAGAATCCCCTCCAGACTGCCTGCTTTTATTATTACAAGTATTACCTAGTGCTGGTCCCAGCAGGGTTTCGTGTGGAATGTTAGAGTCAGACATATCGTCATCTGAGGGGTCTGGTGGCACCGTAGCAGCCGGGTGAAAGTGATTTAAGACAGTTTTTTTTTGAGAGTTCTGCACCCTGTATTTCTTCCTCTGATTCTGAGACATGATGTAGTTACTCTGCTTAGTTAATACTCTGGGTGATAGGATCCTGGAGTATTTTGATTCTAGGGCCGCAATAACCTTAGCAACTGAGGTGGCCTTAGTTGCTGTGTTGACTGTGGTGGAAGCTAGCAGAAGGGTTAGCTGTGCATCAGAAATTAGTTATTTGGCCTCAATGTGGCAACATAGTATAATCTATGTAGTTCTCTCCATCCAAACCCTCTTACATTAGGCTGACATAGTGCAAAGTTAGGGTCTATGCCCTAGGCCCACTCTCCTAGGGGGTGTCTCCTATCGCTGAAGCTGGGTAGAGGTCCAGGGATATGACCCACCCATACGGACAGGTGGGATATGGAAATGGGGGAGAGTGGGCTAGGAGTTAAGTGTCGAAGCTCTAGTGGTTGAAGGGTGTCGGAGCACTGGGAATTAGTGCAGGCTGTTGTTTATGAAATATAAACTCTAAGTGATGTGAGGTAAATGACTTATGGAGTCACTCTTCACCTTGGGTAAAGTGGTAGATTAACTTTATGACCACCGGTAGGTAGTCTCTCTCGGTAGACATCCAAATGATCAGTATTTATTATAGGTTCAAACTTCACTAGTCTTTTAAGAGCCACTAATAGTAAATCAGTCTGTAGAAAGAAGTGAGGTATGTGTGGAGTCAGGCAGGGTACAGTGACCTAGGGGTGTGTCGAGTAAGAGTTAGATAGGTCTGAGTCTTTTCACTTAGGTTTTACAGCTCTTAGTGGGTCTCTCTGTGAATATCTTGTGACACCTCACTATAATCTAGGGGGTTGCGTTAGGAGAGTATACTCTTAATGGGTGGGTAAGGGTACAGTAGGGCTCTACCTGCAATAGCAATGAAAATGTCACTTGTCTTCACTGCAAGGCTCCTGTCACATAGCCTGATCAGTGCAGCTGGGGCCATAATATTATGTTAGTGGTGTCTTGCTTATTAGGCCCGGATTAGCCCGTTATAGTCCACCTTCTTTGTTGTAGTGCCCACTATTGAGCCTCTGTTTCCAGCCTAGTGCTAAAAGCACTGTCACTAGAATCGAGTCCCTTTTGCTTTCAGGGTCTTACCGGAGCTTACTTCTGCCTTAGGAGGAGAGATGAGACCAAGATGGCAGCCTTTCGCGCCACTCTGCTGGTGCTGGCATTTTACAGCTGTTCCTTCTCCACTCGAGCAGCAGCTGTAGATAGCCACAGGAGAGCCCTCCTGCAGGTGTAGTTGCCAGTGTTCGGAGGACCAGTGCAAAGCCAAGGTCCGTCTCGGTGGGGGGTTAGGCTTTCTTGATCCTTTGTGGGATTGATGTCCGTGGGTAGACTTGTGAAGGGGGACTTCCTCCTGCTCCGGTCCCAGAACTTGCTCAGACTATGGCTGTAAATACTCGAGCGCGGAGCCCTGACCCTCCGGAGTTGTAAGGAAGCACTGGCTCTGCCCGTTCTGCTGTGTGCTACTGCGCGTGTCTCATGCAGGTTAGATCTGTGTCTGAGTCCGGTGGTCAGATGAAGTCGGCAATTTTCGGAGCCAATGTTGAAAACTTCAATGTGTTGTCTTTAAGATATCCCCCTATGAGTGTGTATCATATAGGGTTTTGAACATTATATCTTTGTTACTTTTACAATGATCTTAGATTTATATAGTCATATTTTTACACTTTTGTTTTGATTTCCCTTTTTGTTTAATACGCTCAGAGTGTAGGTTTTAGCTTACCTGTATAGCCCTAAAATACTGAGAATAACATTTCCTCAAAATGAGAACAGAGAACCACCGGTGAACAAAACCAATGCAAATTATCACTAGAGAAGTAGATGCAGTAAATGTGTACAGGTGGCAACAATAATACCAAGTCGTTTTGAAAACTCTTTAATCTCTCATATTCGTAAAGTCAGCTCTATAAGCCAATACTTCTAAGCTTACACAAAGTAAAGACACAAATAAAAAGTTACAATCATAGTTCCAAATTAGGTGTTACCTTGTAAGCATTAAGATAACATACAGTTGATAGAGTTGGTTCTTTGGTATGCAAGATACGAGTATATGCCATTAACACCAAAAAAGTTTGTACATTGAGAGGTAAAAAGTCTATTCAATTGCCATTGCATGCCGCACCCATGTCTCTAAATTTTATAATATTAACAAAACTAAACAAAAAAAAACAAAAAAAAACATTCATCTAAAAAAAAAAAAACTCAACTAGAGTCTTAAGGGGGGGGGGGGAGAATTATAGGAATAGTATATAAATCTTGTCTGTATACATTTACTCCAGGATGTGACGTGAAGAGCTTGTTTCCTTTATATAAGTAGTATGAGAGACTAAGAGGAGGGTTGTAAGCCCTCCAAAGTAGAAAGAACATTGAAGGAACTGTTAGATCTTTAGATACAATAAATGGATGTTGAAGAAATGATATAGGAAATAAAACAGTACTATATCTGTCCTACTGGTAATATACGAGAATGCTAAAATTAGAACAGTAGTGGATGCACTTGTAAGTTTTATCAAGGTCAACAAGATTACCACAAGTAAAATGGACCAATAATCATAAGAGGCAAATCATGGCAATCTATGGTTGTGGGTGATTAAGAGCGAAGGATGATGGCGGGGCACAGTATACTGTAGCTATTCTGCAAGGTTGCTAAGATCATATAGGATTGAGAGCTGTTAAGTACAGACTGTGATGTAGGACATGTAGCCAGATCCATGGGAGTGAGACTATATTGGGGTTACCTATAAATGTGCAGTATGAAGTAGACTTTTCCTCTATATGTGTATCATGTAGAACTGAAGGGGGAGTTACAAGTATTTAATAATAGAGAAGAACATTAAATGAACTGAGAAGCCATAGACTGTACATTAGGGGAATGTTAAGGAAATAAAATGGAAAATAACAGCGTGATCAAAAAGATTACCATGGTTGAAGTGAACCAGTAATGATATCCAGGGGAGGGAGAGAGGTAGTCTGTGGCAGCAAGTGATTTAAAGGAAACAACAAGTGGTAAAGCTTGGCCTATTCACAAACACAGTTGTAGGCAGATATAAGCAAAATTACACTATATTTGAGCTGTTTCCTCTGCAACATAAACAGTTTTTTCACAAACACAAAGGTTTAGCTCAGTCAAAACAATAAACTGGCATTGTGCGATTAGCAAGCTTATGCAGTTGATTAAACAGTGAGCCTACCTTGATGTAATTAATATGAGCTCTCATGAAGAGGGATATCTGATGCCGTTATTGAATTGATAATAAGATAAATGTGTATGTTATGTGAGGGCCCAATTGACTTGGAGTTAAATAATCCATATGAGTTAGCGGTGGAATGGGCACCTGCAAAAACCCACTCGCCACCAACGGCTGTCTGAAAGAGTATATTAAAAATGACATACAGATATTGAATATATCTCTTGTTCACAAGAAATACTGAGAGATCGGCTGATTCTGCCTCGGATAAATACAGTGTTGCGGATAAGGGTGATTGTAAATCTCCCACTACTTTACACATGGTACCCCCTACGTAGTTAACAATAAAAATAATAAAACAACTAAAACCAAATATAAGTGCAACAACCAAACACACACACAGCCTAGTCAGATTTAAAACAGGTTAGAGCATCTGCTAGCTAACAGGTTTACATATTTGATGAGATTAAGCAAATACATGCAGATATTCAAAGATGCTGGGTATTTTACATAACTTATACGGGGATATCAGCTCATACAGTTGTTTTGATACTCAGTCAGCTGGTACATGAACTGCCTGACTCACTGCTGCAAATACAACCGATGTAACAAGCTACCCCAACCTTATGTCTCTGCACCCTAAACCTATAGACTGTGAGCTCTCCGGAGCAGGGCCCTCTTCCTCCTGTGCTAGATTTGTTTAGTTTTGTTATGTTTTGTATTTTATCACAAATCTTTGTCATTGTATACCCCTATCATTGTACCCAGCGCTACGGAATTTGGCAGCGCTATACAAATAAATGATAATAATAATAATAATAATAATAATAATAATACATAGGGCTGTAAACAATATAAAGATTACCCGACCCCAGCACGGGATAGAGCATGGCATGGGAGGGAAGAGGAGCTGCCTTGTAGCGGGAATGAAATGTATCAATGCTCCTAAAGGGCAACTGCCCCATCTTGAGTCCAACTTCAGGGCTTGCAGAAAGGAGGTGTCCTGCAGTAAATCAAATGTAGCTGCGGCTTGTCCATTCCACTGTGCAGCATTGATCCCAATGTCGCCATCTGCTCCCCTTGTTTGTAACTCAGCTTGAGTGTCAGTAATCTTGGTGGTTGCGACGTCGTTCTGCTCCCCCTGACCAAGATATTGTTCGGCCTTGCCGAGTGAGCTCAATGACAAGTGAACGGCATGAGACCAGTCCCGGGAAGGATTCGGGACACCGGCTGTAGAGCCGTTAGCGCCCATATTTTCACTCAATGCCAAGAATCCTGAGATCTGGTGTTTTTCTGTTGGAATAAAATTAGGGCAAATCAGTGTCTGAGAGACGGACATGTTTGTTATCCTCAGTTCTAGCATAACCAGGTACTTCCTCTGGAGTAGAAGGTTATGGGGGTGTGGTTCCTCCACCCGTGTTATAGTGCCTGTTTCCAAGATGTCTGCTTCCCGATCAGTAAGTGAGATCTGCCGCGGTTCAATTGGACAAATAGGAGTTGTTGCTTTAACGTTTTCAGGTGCACAAAGCTCTCTCATTTCACAGAGAAGTTCCCCCATAGCTGTCATTAGGGAGTCAAATAGTGGTGCATAGACGTCAATTAGGGCTTCAGTAATGTGCTCCATCTGGTTAAGCGGAGTGGGTACGTCTGCAGGCTTAAAGGCGAAATGTAACTTTTTAGTGCCTTCTTGGAGGCCAGAAGTTGTGATGCCCTGATCCTGTAGTTTTCCCGGGCACACTGATTGCCAAGGGAGGTATGGATGGCTATAGATTCTGCCACTCTGCATTCATAAGCAAGTTTCAATCATGGAGCACTGTGAAGCTGTGGCCATCTTAGTGAGCCGCCTACCGGAAGAAGCCACATTCCTATTACAGAAGCTTGTATCTCATAAAAACTGAAATGCTTAGCTCTAGTGCAATTTTATATTTTGTTTATAGGGAAATCAGAACCTGGCTTTCCAGTTTACATTACAGATTCCCAGGCAGGTTTCTGCTGAGAAAACTTTATACAACAAACATTACTGCAAAAGGGACAGGTGTCTACCGCATATGAGATCATGCAGATCAACCAACATGTGCTATATTCTGAAAACTATTTTGGAGAGAATGCTAACCTGATCCTCTTCTTGTCAGAGCCCAGACCACGCTAACAGCAGGCTTAGTGTGCTCCGCTCCCAGGACCTGAACTAAAGATAAAGCAGGTCGTGGGAACCGAAAGCATTTAGTCTGCTGTTATTGTGGCCAGGCCCGGGCCCTGTCAAGAAGAGAATCAGGTTAGCGTGCTCTCCAGAGCATGTTAAGGTATAAGTTTTCTTGCTATAGGTAAAGGTTTCACCTGTAGCTTTGAACATTTACATTTGTTTTAATAAAAATTAATGTAAATGTTTAAAGGCACAGTCTACACCATAGTCGTCTTACATTAGATTAAGATGCAAATAGCCTCCTGCAACTCTTTTCTATATCATGCAGCAGGAACAGTAAAAAAAGTTATTTTAAAATGAATATTGTTTCTCGCCACTTTGAAATGGCTGCCAAGCTCCGCCCACTGATGACATCACAATCTAGCTTCATCTAGGCAATCTGCTGAATAGCATTGACAGTCTGTTCAATCCAACTAGTGAGCCTTTTGTAACTAGCGAGCCTTTTATGATTGGATGCCATATCTAGCCCAGATTGTGATGTCATCAGTGGGCGAAGCTTGGCAGCCATTTCAAATGAATACCAAATAGTGCAACCACCGAATATTCGTTATGAAATTTTCAGACAAACCGAAAATTTCTTGGCTGCACAAGTCTAGCATAGAACAATAAATATGTAATTTTATTCAGATATTTGTGGGCTTCCTGTTAAAAGTGGAAATACAGACTCCATACATAAAGGGTTGTAAAAGTGCAAATAGAAAATGTTCTTCTATGTTAGAGCATTTTAGTACCACTATTGCTTGTATATAACTTTGTTTTAACCTCTGCAAAGGGATTAAACACATAGAGTAATCTCCAGAGTTGCAATGCACTACTGGGAGCTAGCTAAAAACAGTTGGTGAACCAATGACAAGAGGCAAATGTGTGTAGTCACCAATCACCAGCAAGCTGCCAGTAGTGAAGGATATACATTTATTTATTTTTTTCAACAAGTGATACCAAGAGAAAAAAAAATATTTGAATCATGCAAGTTTAAAGGGACACTGTACCCAAAAATTTTATTTTGTGATTCAGATTGAGCATGCAATTTTAAGCAACTTTCTAATTTACTCCTATTATCAAATTTTCTTCATTCTCTTGGTATCTTTATTTGAAATGCAAGAATGTAAGTTTAGATACCGGACCATTTTTGGTGAACAACCTGGGTTGTCCTTGCTGATTGGTGGATAAATTCATCCACCAATAAAAATGTGCTGTCCAGAGTCCTGAACTCAAAAAAAAGCTTAGATGCCTTCTTTTTGAAATAATGATAGCAAGAGAACGAAGAAAAATTGATAATAGGAGTAAATTAGAAAGTTGCTTAAAATTGCATGTTCTTTCTGAATTACAAAACAAAAAATTTGAGTTCAGTGTCCCTTTAATTTTTACTTTCCTATCCCTTTAACACTGCTATATGCCACATAATCATTGTATGCCAACTCTTGTAACCCATTTATAACTGTGCCTAATTGGCAACAAACATTGCTTTATGGGCACTTAAAGGTTACATTTTTTAAATCAATATTGAAATAAAATAGAAGACAATTTGCATATTATCCTAAGGCTAATATTCACTTTGAATAAATAATTATATCTAGCATGTAGTATGTAATGTCACTCTAAATTATTACATCCAGGGTGACATGTAATGAAAAATGCTGTTTCAGGGAGCTGATAAAGTTTGTATGTGCTTAAATTATTTTTAAGCTCCATTTCTGTTTTTGTTATAAGAAGTTTTTTTTTTTTAACAGGTCTAGAAGTTGCTGTTTCATGAAGGGTTAGTACTGCAAACAGCTGGAAGTGGAGGAGTAATCTGTAAAACTAGCATGACTCATTAAAAAGGCCACTTCCTGTTATTATTACAAAATAGGATGGCTTTCAAAACCTCAAATTATCTGAGCTTTTACAGTTTGTTTATAGCATTTGTGTGTGTGGGGGGGGGGGGGGATAGAAAGTTGAAGCCTTTGTATTTAACAAACTTGACCCCACATTACACATTACTACGTTCTTATCAATAATACACAGACACAGAAGTGGGCGAAATGGCGGCAGCCCACATTTATTAAAACATTAAGTTAAATATTAACCAGAAATGTAACTTTATCTGCATGTGTTTGCCCCACCACATATCACGTGCCTTCCACTGGCCCTCAGCCAGGCACGCCCCCCAGAATTGATCTCTCCCTTTACATGAGGAGGTACCAGCTTAAAACATTAATTCGTAACTTAAGGCTAGCACCCCGCCACAGCTCAAACTACCGTCGATCCCCACCACATAGGGCTAAGGCTCTTTTCACCCCTTCGCTTAAGTTAAAATTAAACAGGTGGAGCCCCACTTCATTAAGGTGCACACCATCCTTAAGGAAAATACATTTTCCCGACTCCCCCTCAAACTCCACATGCCTCAGACCAAACCCTCCTAACTTTGCCACAAAACTAGTCACCATCCTATTTACTTTCTTCCTAAAAGACTCCAACCTACGAACATCCCATGCTGATCTCTACCCCAAACGGTATTCAATATCTGACCATACAATAATAAATGTGGAAACAATTCCTTCAAACTTCCCAGAACCCCCCTAATTCTATCCACCAACTCCTTCTGGGCCATGAAACCCAGATTATTGCCCCCTGCATGCACTACCAAAATGTCAGGAGGTCGGAATAACCTAGCCCGATCAATGATGTGCCCCACCACCTGACCCCCTAACCCCAAACTACTTAACTACAACTTCATCCAATGAACAATTCAACTGGGTCCCTCCATCCTTTACTGCCACTGCCTTTCTTTCCCAATAAATGTAGGAGTGGCCCACAATCCAACAGTGCAATGAACCTGCAAAAAAAAAAAAAACAGAAGAACTATAACTTCAATCCAGGTCTAATATACACTTTATAGCAATCAGAGTTCCACCTACCAATCCCTTTTACCACTCTCGCTCAAACCCAACCCATGCGCGTCAGACGTTGCCCCAATGCGGAAAGAATGGCACCCAAACTCTGCACCATTCACACCCAAACCTTGACGCACCTTACTTAAAACTGCACCAAATTGATATTGCGACAAAGATTAACCATTTTCATGAACCAACAATGGCCCTTCTCCCAAACTCCCCCGAACTGCCAAAAATTCCCTAACTGCCGTAACCGGGCAGCACACCCCCCCACACTCCAACAATCTGATCCAATTCCCCTTACCCTCCTGATCCGTCTTAGACTTACGAAGCCACAACAACAATGAAGAGGGATTGATTACCACATCCCTCCTTTGCAAACCCCCTTTATCCTTCTTGTTTGCCCCCACTAACTCTGACACCCTAAAGGCCCCAAAAAATGGCACCACAAATGCAGCCTGAAACAAAAGCTGTTCAAATTTTGAAGAACAAACACTTGACAGTGCCTGAACCACCCGCTCCAATAAAGCAAAAACCAAAGGACTCCTACGATCCGGCCTCCTTTTTCCCTTAACAAGCCCCTTAACTGCCATGCAGATCCCAAAATTCTTAGTCAAATCTTCCCACCCTAACAGCTTAAACAAAAAAGACAAAGCTGCCAAATTCCTCAAAATAACCGAAAGTGACAAACCATCTGCGCCCCACTCCTCAATCCAATATAATAAACTAGCTAAATCAACTACACCAGTTCCATGAAACTGTTCCAATCTGTCCAACCACTGTAACCACACCGTCACATACAGTGGGGCAAAAAAGTATTTAGTCAGACACCAATTGTGCAAGTTCTCCCACTTAAGAAGATGAGAGAGGCCTGTAATTTTCATCATAGGTATACCTCAACTTTGAGAGACAAAATGTTGAAACAAATCCAGACAATCATATTGTCTGATTTGGAAAGAATTTATTTGCATATTATGGTGGAAAATAAGTATTTGGTCACCTACAAACAAGCAATATTTCTGGCTCTCACAGACCTGTATCTTCTTCTTTAAGAGGTTCCTCTGTCCTCCACTCATTACCTGTATTAATGGCACCTGTTTGAACTGTTTGAACAACCTCAAACAGTCACACTCCAAACTCCACTATGGTGAAGACCAAAGAGCTGTCGAAGGACACCATAAACAAAATTGTAGACCTGCACCAGGCTGGGAAGACTGAATCTGCAATAGGCAAGCAGCTTGGTGTGAAGAAATCAACTGTGGGAGCAATAATTAGAAAATGGAAGACATACAAGACCACTGATAATCTCCCTCGATCTGGGGCTCCACGCAAGATCTCACCCCGTGGGGTCAAAATGATCACAAGAACGGTGAGCAAACATCCCAGAACCACACGGGGGGACCTAGTGAATGACCTGCAGAGAGCTGGGACCAACGTAACAAAGGCTACCATCAGTAACACACTACGCCACCAGACGTGTCCCCCTGCTTAAGCCAGTACATGTCTGGGCCCGTCTGAAGTATGCTAGAGAGCATTTGGATGATCCAGAAGCGGATTGGAAGAATGTCATATGGTCAGATGAAACCAAAGTAGAACTGTTTGGTAGAAACACAACTCTCGTGTTTGGAGGAGAGAAAATGCTGAGTTGCAACCAAAGAACACCATACCTACTGTGAAGCATGGGGGTGGCAACATAATGCTTTGGGGCTGTTTCTCTGCAAAGGGAACAGGACGACTGATCCGTGTACATGAAAGAATGAATGGGGCCATGTATCATGAGATTTTGAGTGCAAACCTCCTTTCATCAGCAAGGGCATTGAAGATGAAACGTGTCTGGGTCTTTCAGCATGACAATGATCCCAAACACACCACCTGGGCAACAAAGGACTGGCTTCGTAAGAAGCATTTCAAGGTCCTAGAGTGGCCTAGCCAGTCTCCAGATCTCAACCCCATAGAAAACCTTTCGAGGGAGTTGAAAGTCCGTGTTGACCAGCGAGAGCCCCAAAACATCACTGCTCTAGAGGAGATCTGCATGCAGGAATGGGCCAACATACCAGCAACAGTGTGTGACAACCTTGTGAAGACTTACAGAAAATGTTTGACCTCTGTCATTGCCAACAAAGGATATATAACAAAGTATTGAGATTAACTTTTGATATTGACCAAATACTTATTTTCCACCATAAATTTGCAAATAAATTCTTTCCAAATCAGACAATGTGATTGTCTGGATTTGTTTCCACATTTTGTCTCTCATAGTTGAGGTATACCTATGATCAAAATTACAGGCCTCTCTCATCTTCTTAAGTGGGAGAACTTGCACAATTGGTGGCTGACTACATACTTTTTTGCCCCACTGTAAGCTTTCAGAGTTCCCGGAGCTAAAGCTCCCCCAGCTAACCTCAGCAATCTAGGAAGCTCAGGAGCCACATATCTTACGGGGCAAGGAGTTCCTTCCACTTCTGCTTCTGGCGCCACCTCCCGAAACCGATGCCACTGAAAATGGGAGAGAGCATCAGCCACCACATTTTCAACGCCAGGAACATGAACTGCCCTAAAGCACACATTGTGCCTCAAGCACTCCAGAACAAACATCCTGAACAGACCCACCACTGGAAGAGACCTAGAAGACAACCGATTGATGGCAAAAACCACCCCCATATTGTCTGAATGAAACAACACTTTCCTGTTCCCAAATAATTCACCCCATACTTTTACAGCCACCACCAAAGGAAACAGCTCCAAGAAGACCATATTTTTTGTCAAACCCGCTCTCTCCCAGTTGACAGGCCTTGCTCCCACACACCACTTACAACCAAAAATTCCCCCGAAGCCATGCACCCCTGCCGCATCCGTGAACAGATGCAACACTTCATTCGAGACCTCTACTGCCTGAATCAAAGATCTACCATTAAATTCGGCCAAGAAAGCCCTCCATACTCTTAAGATCCTCTTTCACCTCTTTGGACAAACGAATTCTAAAATGGGGAAGCTTCACTCCGACTGTCACCAATGATAATTTCCTACAGAAGATCCTCCCCACCGGGATTATCCTACACGCGAAATTAAGCTTCCCCACAAGAGACTGCATCTCCCGTAATGTCATTTTTTTCTTCAACAAGGCACCACAGATTGTATCAGTCAAGTCCCTGAGCTTATGCACTGGAAGCTTACATTCCATCAAACTCTGAATCGATACAAATACCAAGGAAATTCAAAACAGTAGAAGGGCCTTCAGTCTTTTCAGCAGCCACCGGGATTCCAAAATCACCGGCCACCTCCAAAAATACATCCAATAACCTCTGACAAACCACCAATCCTTCCGGTCCCACAAACAAGAAGTCATCCAGGTAATGAATCACTGAAGACAACCCAGAATGCTGCTTTACCACCCACTCTACAAAACAGCGAAACTTCTCGAAATAAGCACACAAGATCGAGCAGCCCATCGGAAGACACAAATCTACAAACCAGCAAATAATGACACATAGGGTGAACCGGGAAAAGCCGGAAAGCCATCTCTACATTAACCTTGGCCAGGAGGGCCCCACGTCCCACCTGAGGGACCAAGTCCACAGCCCGATCAAAAGATGCATATTTTACCACCACCAAGCCAGGATCAATTCCATCATTTACTGATCCCCCCATTTGATAAAGATAATTGATGAATCATCCTGAATTGCCTGGGTGCCTTCTTCGGAACAACCCCCAAAGGAGAAATCCTAAGATTCTCCAAAGGGGGCTCCTTAAATGGACCAGCCATTCTTCCCAAAGACACCTCCTTTTCCAGCTTTGCAGCCACCACATGAGGATATTTGCTTGCAGACCTTAAGTTCCCCGAAATCTCAGAACCAAGCCTCTCAACAAAAGGGATGCAGAATCCCGAACTTAAACCTGTTAGTAACAGCTCTGCATCCCCCGTCTTCCCCCTTCGCCTACCGTACCGAATTAACCATGGCGCCATCCTTTCTACCCTCACTGGCGTCCATGCCTGCAGCAACCACGTCCCCTTTTCCTCCAACCTTTGTCTTTTTAAAACACCTGGAGCCAGGGTGGGTAGCCCCACAATATGAACACTCGTGTTTGTATTTACAAGCGGTTCCAAACTTACATGACCCCTCATTGAACTGGAAGCAGAGGCCCTTTCCGAAGGGCCACTGCCATTGTTCCTGCCCCAGTTCCACTCCACCCACTCATTCCAACACCCCGAAAGGACTGACCTGACCACATTGGTGTCATCAACTCAAACCAAATCCCCATATCCCTATCGCCCCATCTCATTTCCGGACAAACCGCCATTCTCTGTCTAAATTGCTCATTATACTTCCACCAGACAAGGCCCCATAAGTATTACAATCACCCGCTACCTCATCCAAATAACAAAATAAAGCTGAACACAAATCCGGACTCCTCTCCCCGATGACACTTGCCAAAATAAAAAATACATTTGACCAATTTGCCAGGGTCTTAGGCAACTTCCGGTACCTTTTCCTCCTTTCTTCCTCCTCCTTTTTCCCCAGGTCCCCTTTGGGGTCCTCCTTGATATCAATAAAATGGTCCACGGGAAGCAGGGAGTAAATCTCCACAAACACCCTTTTCCAAATTTTTCTTTAATTTTCTTAGCCAAGTGGATTCCTAAAGGGCCCACCGAGAATAAACATGGGCATCTAAACAATTCCTCCGATACCTTCAAAGCTGGACTACCACCTGTCCCCACACTAACCCCTACCGCCTGGACCACCCCCTCCGGCTCCACAGGAGCGACAGATGCCGGCCCACTCACCGCAACCCAAACAGGCCCAGGCTTACCACCTCCACCACCAGGTGCCTTCTGTAACTGAGCCACTAACTCTTTCAAACTCTTCAAAACAGACTCACAACTCACCTCCCCAGGTGTACTCCCCCCAAGTGCTGTAATACCAGCACTCCTCTCACCTGACTGTCCCAGTGCCGCTGGTACTCCTTTGCCAACCATCGCTCCAGAACCACTTCCTTTCCTGCTGGCCTGGTGCACCAGTTCCCCTCTGCGATCGACTCTTCTTCCACCATAACTTGTTCGTTCCCTACTTCTCCTCGGCTCAGGAGACCTCGACCGCCTGTACGCCTGCCTTCTCTCCAAATCACCTTCCAAAGTTCCCCAAATTGAAGACCTGCCCGATACTTGCCGACTGTGGGACACCAGCAGTGAACGGGATCTCACCTGCCGCCGTGAAACCGGAATCCTGCTCCTGCTCTCCTGCCGTCTCCTTTCTCTGGGTTGAACCTGATACTGAGAGGATGAAGTGCCCCTGTT
Source organism: Bombina bombina (assembly GCF_027579735.1). Taxonomy (NCBI): domain Eukaryota; kingdom Metazoa; phylum Chordata; class Amphibia; order Anura; family Bombinatoridae; genus Bombina; species Bombina bombina. The sequence goes on from NC_069503.1 coordinate 440,800,877, forward strand.
ACCCACCACTGAGCTCCCATCCCCCCTATTATTTCTTCCAACTACCCTATCCCCACTAACCCCCCTTCTCCAACTCTCTGCCCCAGCCATCTGCTGTTTGCCATAACCAGGACTCCCCTGAGCCGTGTGCGCCACATGTCCGCCATTTCCTGCCCCTCTGAGAGCCAGGCCCACCACCTGTACCCGTAACTGATCCAGAACAACCAGGATTTCCCTGAGCCGTGCTACCCCCGGCTCCCCTCAACCCACTTCCCCCCAGATTACTAGGCTTGTCACCTGCACACGTAACAGCTCCCATACACCTGCTGAAGATAGAACATGAAGCTTCAGACACTAAACTCTATTCTCACTTCAAAGAAGTTCACCAAGGTATCTTAAAACACTTTAAATTTTGGGGAATAAAAAAACTTACTTGAAATAAAAGGGGAGGAAATATGAATACACTGCTCATGAAAAAAGAAACAGAATTCATATTCCACTATAACACACTACATCCATATGGTCTTAATTCTGAATTGGATCTCAATCCCCTTATTTAAAATATTTAAAATAATTTAACATATCCAAAACATAAACTCTATGTTAAGATAGAATATTCCAAGTGTAATCATATATATATAGATATCTACAAATATGATCACAATTTGTCCACTCTGAAGACCATTTTAATTATACACATATAGATATTACAATTCTGATTACAATTTGTTCATTCTGAGGATCATGTCCCTCCACTGTAAAGATGAACCAATTGTCCACATAAATTTAATTTTATCTGCTATTATTATTATTATTATATTTTATTTTTTATTATTATTTTATTATAATCTGTTAGTACTATTTTTTATAAGTATAGAACATTTTATACACCTGGATTTCTATACACCCTGACATCACTTACATATTCAATTAATTTATTGCACATCTATATTATTTCACACTCCTTGTTTCACATTTGGGTTTTCTAACTATCTTTCACATTCTATGGTGAGTTCTTAATACTTTAATAATCCTATATCTAGACTTTAAGCATGACTTGTTATTTGTTATGACATATACCTTTTTCTTGGTTTTCTAACTAAACTTTCAAATCTTATGTTGAACTCTCAACACCTATGATAACTTAATATATACAATCCACATCACGTTTAATAAGAGTCTATATTTAAATGACTCGTTACTAGTCAAAATCGCATTAACAAGATTTTTTCTTGATGATAACTTTTTCCTGATAATATCCCCTTCTTTTCTGTTTAATCTAATTTACAATTTTTTATAGTTTAAATTTCACTCAAAAATGAACGAAACGCAACTCTATTAACAAGACCTCTTTTTCCTGCTAAATACATTTAGTCTAAAACAAAAAGTACTTTTATGTTAACTTTCACTTAGTCAAAATTGCTTTAATAGTATTTTTTCTTGATAATAATTTTTTCTTGATAATATCCCTTTTATTTCCGAGTAATCTAGTTTACAATTTTTATAGTTTAACTTTCATTTAAAAATGAACGAAATAAAACACTACTAACAAGACCTCATTTTCCTGCTAAATACATATATTCTAAAACAAAAAGTACCTTTATGTTAACCTGCTATTTAGTCTGAGACTTTCATTTCAGGTTAAATGGGCCCAACCATATAGATTCCATATATAGGTACTTTGATGCATATTAGAAACATTGTCACAGACGCTAATTATTTACACAAAAGGATATATACTATAAAGTACACATATATACCATAAAGAAACAATTTGCGATACACCTTTAAATTGCTTAAGAAAAAATTAAAAACACACTAAGTTTAGCTAAGACGTATTTTATTTTTGATAAATGTTTTGAAAAATGTTTTCAATATACAAGTGATTAATGTTTGAGATAAAGTTTACAAATGAAACAGCTGATTCCCGATTAAAACACACCCAGTGGGAGTCATTAACCAGCCAATTAGGATCAGCATGAGGATATTTAAATTCGTACCACACTACAATGAGCATCTTGATAAAGGCCTACCGGGCTGAAACGCGTAGATTTGCTGATCAATATACTCTCTGTGTTAATTTTGGTTATAGTAGGTGAGGTGCATTAAAGCCGTTTATGATATTCTAAGCGGTGTATACATTTGCTTAATTCCTCACCCAGGATCTATATACCAACTTTTCACTGACCTTAGCCACATCAAGTTTTTTTGGCAACATTTCCAATCTACACAGCATTCCAGTTTGTGACCTCCAACACCGGAACAGGTAATAGGACCTGTAGGTACAGCCCGTAAGGAGATTGTGGCTGCCAGCAAATACCTCGGTCCCAGGACTTACCTGCATCATTTCAAAAGCACTACAAACTACACCTTGATGCCGCTGAAGTTGGCAATTTCACCGCTTTGAAGTTTAAAATTTTTTTTTTGCGGTTCCACACCGTATTGGATATCTTCCCCTTAGAGCTCTACATTATACTCCCTGACCAGACGGGACTTCTAAATAATAAAGGACGGTAATCCCAAATACAAAGTTACAGTAACATTACCAATTCATTTGGAAGTGAACTGCTTTCTTCCATTGTGGCTCAATTGCTATTAACTAAGTTACGATCACTTATCAACTCATATGTTTATATGTATTGCATGTAATACATGTTTTTAATTTGATGTCTTTTATTGTAATTTAACTAGTATATTTGGTGCCGGCACCCCTTGTGTGTACAAACCTAGGCCTAGATTTGGAGTTCGGCGGTAAAAGGGCTGTTAACGCTCCGCAGGCTTTTTTCTGGCCGCACCATAAATTTAACTCTGGTATCGAGAGTTTAAACAAATGCTGCGTTAGGCTCCAAAAAAGGAGCGTAGAGCATTTTTACCGCAAATGCAACTCTCGATACCAGAGTTGCTTACGGACGCGGCCGGCCTCAAAAACGTGCTTGTGCACGATTCTCCCATAGGAAACAATGGGGCTGTTTGAGCTGAAAAAAAACCTAACACCTGCAAAAAAGCAGCGTTCAGCTCCTAACGCAGCCCCATTGTTTCCTATGGGGAAACACTTCCTACGTCTGCACCTAACACTCTAACATGGACCCCGAGTCTAAACACCCCTAACCTTACACTTATTAACCCCTAATCTGCCGCCCCCGCTATCGCCGACACCTGCCTACACTTATTAACTCCTAATCTGCCGAGCGGACCTGAGCGCTACTATAATAAAGTTATTAACCCCTAATCCGCCTCACTAACCCTATCATAAATAGTATTAACCCCTAATCTGCCCTCCCTAACATCGCCGACACCTACCTTCAATTATTAACCCCTAATCTGACGACCGGAGCTCACCGCTACTCTAATAAATGTATTAACCCCTAAAGCTAAGTCTAACCCTAATACTAACACCCCCCTAAATTAAATATAATTTACATCTAACGAAATAAATTAACTCTTATTAAATAACTTATTCCTATTTAAAGCTAAATACTTACCTGTAAAATAAATCCTAATATAGCTACAATATAAATTATAATTATATTATAGCTATTTTAGGATTAATATTTATTTTACAGGCAACTTTTTAATTATTTTAACCAGGTACAATAGCTATTAAATAGTTAAGAACTATTTAATAGTTACCTAGTTAAAATAATAACAAATTTACCTGTAAAATAAATCCTAACCTAAGATATAATTAAACCTAACACTACCCTATCAATAAATTAATTAAATAAACTACCTACAATTACCTACAATTAACCTAACACTACACTATCAATAAATTAATTAAACACAATTGCTAAAAAAAAATACAATTAAATAAACTAGCTAAAGTACAAAAAATAAAAAAGAACTAAGTTACAAAAAATAATAAAATATTTACAAACATAAGAAAAATATTACAACAATTTTAAACTAATTACACCTACTCTAAGCCCCCTAATAAAATAACAAAGACCCCCAAAATAAAAAATTCCCTACCCTATTCTAAATTAAAAAAGTTACAAGCTCTTTTACCTTACCAGCCCTGAACAGGGCCCTTTGCGGGGCATGCCCCAAGAATTTCAGCTCTTTTGCCTGTAAAAGAATAAATACAATACCCCCCCCCCAACATTACAACCCACCACCCACATACCCCTAATCTAACCCAAACCCCCCTTAAATAAACCTAACACTAAGCCCCTGAAGATCTTCCTACCTTGTCTTCACCATACCAGGTTCACCGATCCGTCCTGGCTCCAACATCTTCATTCAACCCAAGCGGGGGTTGGCGATCCATCATCCGGTGCTGAAGAGGTCCAGAAGAGGCTCCAAAGTCTTCCTCCTATCCGGCAAGAAGAGGACATCCGGACCGGCAAACATCTTCTCCAAGCGGCATCTTCAATCTTCTTCCATCCGGTGCGGAGCGGGTCCATCTTGAAGCAGGCGACGCGGATCCATCCTCTTCTTCCGTTGTCTCCCGACGAATGACGGTTCCTTTAAGGGACGTCATCCAAGATGGCGTCCCTCGAATTCCGATTGGCTGATAGGATTCTATCAGCCAATCGGAATTAAGGTAGGAATTTTCTGATTGGCTGATGGAATCAGCCAATCAGAATCAAGTTCAATCCGATTGGCTGATCCAATCAGCCAATCAGATTGAGCTCGCATTCTATTGGCTTTTCCGATCAGCCAATAGAATGCGAGCTCAATCTGATTGGCTGATTGGATCAGCCAATCGGATTGAACTTGATTCTGATTGGCTGATTCCATCAGCCAATCAGAAAATTCCTACCTTAATTCCGATTGGCTGATAGAATCCTATCAGCCAATCGGAATTCGAGGGACGCCATCTTGGATGACGTCCCTTAAAGGAACCGTCATTCGTCGGGAGACAACGGAAGAAGAGGATGGATCCGCGTCGCCTGCTTCAAGATGGACCCGCTCCGCACCGGATGGAAGAAGATTGAAGATGCCGCTTGGAGAAGATGTTTGCCGGTCCGGATGTCCTCTTCTTGCCGGATAGGAGGAAGACTTTGGAGCCTCTTCTGGACCTCTTCAGCACCGGATGATGGATCGCCAACCCCCGCTTGGGTTGGATGAAGATGTTGGAGCCAGGACGGATCGGTGAACCTGGTATGGTGAAGACAAGGTAGGAAGATCTTCAGGGGCTTAGTGTTAGGTTTATTTAAGGGGGGTTTGGGTTAGATTAGGGGTATGTGGGTGGTGGGTTGTAATGTTGGGGGGGGGGGGTATTGTATTTATTCTTTTACAGGCAAAAGAGCTGAAATCCTTGGGGCATGCCCCGCAAAGGGCCCTGTTCAGGGCTGGTAAGGTAAAAGAGCTTGTAACTTTTTTAATTTAGAATAGGGTAGGGAATTTTTTATTTTGGGGGGCTTTGTTATTTTATTAGGGGGCTTAGAGTAGGTGTAATTAGTTTAAAATTGTTGTAATATTTTTCTTATGTTTGTAAATATTTTATTATTTTTTGTAACTTAGTTCTTTTTTAATTTTGTACTTTAGCTAGTTTATTTAATTGTATTTATTTGTAGCAATTGTGTTTAATTAATTTATTGATTGTGTAGTGTTAGGTTAATTGTAGGTAATTGTAGGTAGTTTATTTAATTAATTTATTGATAGGGTAGTGTTAGGTTTAATTATATCTTAGGTTAGGATTTATTTTACAGGTAAATTTGTTATTATTTTAACTAGGTAACTATTAAATAGTTCTTAACTATTTAATAGCTATTGTACCTGGTTAAAATAATTACAAAGTTGTCTGTAAAATAAATATTAATCCTAAAATAGCTATAATATAATTATAATTTATATTGTAGCTATATTAGGATTTATTTTACAGGTAAGTATTTAGCTTTAAATAGGAATAAGTTATTTAATAAGAGTTAATTTATTTCGTTAGATGTAAATTATATTTAAGTTAGGGGGGTGTTAGTGTTAGGGTTAGACTTAGCTTTAGGGGTTAATCAATTTATTAGAATAGCGCTGAGCTCCGGTCATCAGATTAGGGGTTAATAATTGAAGGTAGGTGTCGGCGATGTTAGGGAGGGCAGATTAGGGGTTAATACTATTTATGATAGGGTTAGTGAGGCGGGTTAGGGGTTAATAACTTTATTATAGTAGCGCTCAGGTCCGCTCGGCAGATTAGGGGTTAATAAGTGTAGGCAGGTGTCGGCGACGTTGAGGGGGGCAGATTAGGGGTTAATAAATATAATATAGGGGTCGGCGGTGTTAGGGGTAGCAGATTAGGGGTACATAGGGATAACGTAGGTGGCGGCGCTTTGCGGTCGGAAGATTAGGGGTTAATTATTTTAAGTAGCTGGCGGCGACGTTGTGGGGGGCAGATTAGGGGTTAATAAATATAATACAGGGGTCGGCGGGGTTAGGGGCAGCAGATTAGGGGTACATAAGTATAATGTAGGTGGCGGTCGGCAGATTAGGGGTTAAAAATTTAAATCGAGTGGCGGCGATGTGGGGGGAGCTCGGTTTAGGGGTACATAGGTAGTTTATGGGTGTTAGTGTACTTTAGGGTACAGTAGTTAAGAGCTTTATGAACCGGCGTTAGCCCAGAAAGCTCTTAACTCCTGCTATTTTAAGGCGGCTGGAATTTTGTCGTTAGAGCTCTAACGCTCACTTCAGAAACGACTCTAAATACCGGCGTTAGAAAGATCCCATTAAAAAGATAGGATACGCAATTGACGTAAGGGGATCTGCGGTATGGAAAAGTCGAGGCTGAAAAGTGAGCGTTAGACCCTTTAATCACTGACTCCAAATACCAGCGGGCGCCCAAAACCAGCGTTAGGAGCCTCTAACGCTGGTTTTGACGGCTACCGCCGAACTCCAAATCTAGGCCCTACTTTTTTATCTGTTCTTATTTGCATCAATTATTAAATCTATAATGTTTTAAATATTAATTAATCCAGTTTGTATTAGTTATTATATACAAATATCAACACATTTTGTCTATTCGTTACACTATATCTCACGAATAGTTCACAAGGTATTCAACACTTGTCATCCATAATCGTTCTCTAGCTAAATTTTTCCAGACATTTTTTACTGTCTTTAGAGGCTTAAGACCACACGAAGTTGATGGAATCACTTGGCACATTGACATTTATGTAGCTTTGATACACATATATACGGTATATAGCATCACATGATCTAGTTTTTTTAATAATAATAATTTTATTGTCATTTCTCTAAGCTTTCACTAGCGCTACCCAAACAATATCTTTTCTTTTCTTTTTTTGGGGGGGGGGTTGGTCTCAGGAGATATTCCAACCTTTTGGGTTAGCTTTTTAGAGATAGAGAGTGTTAGTATCTTTAACACCATTTTTTCCCCTCAGCTCCAATACACTGACCTGCTGTGCCTCCCGTTTCCAGTGCCGTCAACTGCTCCCCACTGCCGACGTCACTTGTCCTGCCATGCCGCCTTCTGCCTGCTGCTGAGCCCGACCCCTCCACCCATTCACCGGTCCTGCTGACACCTCCAGAGATCCTTACCACCTCACGCCTCCTGCTCCCGGAGTCCCTCCTGCTCCAGATCAATGAGCTATGCCTCTTGGGTGGGCGGGACCTCCTCCCGGGCCTCAGTGACGACACAGCCTGAACTTGACTGCCACCCACCATAAGCTAATCACCAGCACTACTGACCGGACCGCCATCCTCCAATCTGGCTTGCAGCCATTCAACTCCTCGCAGCCTCACCAATTCCTGCACCCTCTCAAGTACGACCTGGACATCCATAGCAAGCTCCTTCCCGCTCAGCTTCTTCCCGCTAAACTAATTCAGCATCTGCTGATCCACCCCTAACCATCTGACCACTCCCACACTACTCCAGGCGATGCTACGGTTCCGGGGGTTGCCTTTATCAATAGTTATAGCAGTGCAACAAAAAGTTATCTCCCAACACCAGTATCTTTTTTTTCTCTCTGTCATTACATGTCACCCTGGATGTAATAATTTAAAGTGACATTAAACACTATATACATGCTAGATATGATTTATTCAAAGTGAATATTAGCCTTAGGATAATATGCAAAATGTCTTCTATTTTAATTCAATATTGATTTAAAAAATGTAACCTTTTAGTGCCCATAAAGCAATGGGTGCTGCCAATTAGGCATAGTTATAAATGGGTTACAAGAGTTGGCATACAATGATTATGTGGCATATAGCAGTGTTAAAGGGATAGGAAAGTAAAAATAAAAAAATAAATGTATATCCTTCACTACTGGCAGCCTGCTGGTGATTGGTGACTACACACATTTGCCACTTGTCATTGGTTCACCAAATGTTTTTAGCTATCTCCCAGTAGTGCATTGCAACTCTGGAGATTACTCTATGTGTTTAATCCCTTTGCAGAGGTAAAAACAAATGTATATACAAGCAATAGTGGTACTAAAATGGTAATGTAAAACTCAGTTTGGTCTAGGAACAGGCTTAAGGGTTAAGGTTCTGAGGGTTGTGAAGTGTAGTAGTGGTTGCAGCAATGTGCAGTGTTAGGGGAGGGGATTTAGCTTACCTTTATAAGGTCTTAAAGGGAAGTGCAAAGCCTCTTTTTCCTGTCACCTGCCGGCTTAAGATTCCTGTTTGTCCCACCATCCCTCCCTCCCTGTGTTTTGATGTAAGGATTGCGGCAATGAGTTATGTACGGCTCCATTCGGGTTTTAGGTTAGCATAACGGGGGTAGGTTACTCGAGCTAGCCTTTGTAAGCCCATGTTTGTAATATTTTCTCTTCCCGGTGATAGCTGGTTTGTGTGGTCAGCGGAACTGGGGTTCCTGTACAGGGTAGGAGAGTATCACACTCTGCTGCTGGAGGTCATGTACCCCTATGCTACATCCGTAGGCTGAGTAAATGGGGTGGAGCGATGGCTAGGCCGAAAAGAGGGGCCTACAATTCTAAACGGCTGCTTAGGGCATCCCTCCTATTAGATGAGCCAAGGGAACTCCCTACAAACCCTGTTTTCCAGATGTGGGTGGAGCATGGGGCTCTGTCGCACCCTCCGTTGGGGGGCCTTGACCTCTTGTCTTACTTGAGGAAATTTTAGGACTCATCCTGCTGCCATCCATAGTTAAGTTGGTTACAGTGTTATCATGTTTTGAATAAATGCGATCTGTCATGGTCTTTTCCTCCATACTTGTTTCTGTGTTTATGTATGGTTAAATTATTGATAACTACACTGGGAAGCCCAACTAGAACTTTTAATCCCTTATGCTCTAACATAGTAGAACATTTTCTTTTTGCACTTTTACAACACTTTATGTATGGAGTCTGTATTTCCACTTTTAACAGGAAGCCCACAAATATCTGAATAAAATTACATATTTATTGTTCTATGCTAGACTTGTGAAGCCAAGAAATTTTCGGTTTGTCTGAATTTCATAACGAATATTCGGTGTTTACACTATTTGGTATTCATTTGAAATGGCTGCCAAGCTTCGCCCACTGATGACATCACATTCTGGGCTATATATGGCGTTCAATCATAAAAGGCTCACTAGTTACAAAAGGCTCACTAGTTCGATTGAACAGACTGTCAATGCTATTTAGCTGAGTGCCTAGATGAAGCCAGATCGATGAAGCCAGATCGTGATGTCCTCAGTGGCAGAGCTTGGCAGCCATTTCAAAGTGGCGAGAAACAATATTCATTTTAAAATAACTTTTTTTTACTGTTCCTGCTGCATGATATAGAAAGGGGTTGCAGGAGGATATTCGCAGCTTAATCTAAGGTAAGACGACTATGGTGTAGACTTCCCCTTTAAACATTTACATTAATTTCTATTAAAACAAATGTAAATGTTCAAAACTACAGGTGAAAACTACACCTGTAGCTAGAAAACTTATACTTTAACATGCTCTGGAGAGCCCGCTAACCTGATCCTCTTCCTGCCAGGGCCCCGGCCACAATAACAGCAGACTAAATGATTTCGGTTCCCAGGACCTGCGCTATCTTTAGTTCAGGTCCTGGGAGCAGAGCACACAAAGCCTGCTGACTGGAAGAGGATCAGGTTAGCATTCTCTCCAGAGTGCTTTAAGGTAAGTAATAACCCCTTAAAAAATTAAATGAAACAACTGAATACTGACGATTTATGTCAGTATTTTTTTTAGTTTTCTTTAATTTCTTTGGTGCATTCATTCGGATATTCGTTTTGTTAACATATTTTATTACGAATGTGCATTTGTATGAAACTAAGTGCACATCTCTATTATATGCCCTTTTATATACAATAAGTTAGACCATCATCGTTATATTGACAGGAGCTCACTAAAATAGTTTTTAGAATATAGCACATGTTGGTTGACCTGTATATGCTCATATGCGGTAGACACCTGTCCCTTTTGCAGTAATGTTAGTTGTATAAAGTTTTCTCATGGGAATCTGTAATGTAAACTGGAAAGCCAGGTTCTGATTTCCCTATAACCAAAATATAAAATTGCACTAGAGCTAAGCATTTCAGGTTTTATGAGATACAAGCTGCTTCCTTGGCTCAGTGTGCAGCTCTGTGTAATTTCCCTTGCTATGTGTTGATGCTCATTGAAAAATAATAATAAAACCCCCCAGTAATTGTACATAGACAACTTTGCAGCAGGAGTTTGACCCTCATACAACATGAGACTGTCACTGTTCTAATTTATAACACAGAATCCAGATTCTGTAAAAGGAATGTGGCTTATAGAGCTGACTTTACGAATATGAGAGATTAAAGAGTTTTCAAAACGTCTTGGTCATTTTGAGGAAATGATATTCTCAGTATTTTAGGCTATACAGGTAAGCTAAAACCTGCACTCTGAGCGTATTAAACAAAAAGGGAAATCAAAACTAAAGTGTAAAAATATGACTATATCTAAGATCATTGTAAAAGTAACAAAGATAGAATGTTCAAAAATAAATACAGAATAAAAGGTACTGATTTAGTGCGTGCTCTACCTGCTCAGTTCACATTTCAACTTGTGCTCTACTGGCCGGCTGCCATGTGTCATTGAAATGTATTTATTTGTTTAAATAAACAACGCCAAAACTAAAGCAATGTAAAAACAGAAAAATAATTACACAAAAAAAGCAGTAAATAACAAATGTAATGATGTTTTACCAATTTTTTTTTTTAATATATTTTTTTATTGAGGATATAGTTTACAAATTTCCAGATATAAAATGTAAAACAAAAAATTATACTTAACAAGAAGCCAACCCCTTCTTATTACATTACTAAAGGTAGCAACAAGTAATGCAGGCCATCAAGTAGATCTTACAGTATATGTTAAATTACACATATCATATAACAGGGAAATATAATCACAATTATGCCCACATTAGCTATATTATCCGCTTTTCTATTTATATAACTATAAATGATAAAATAAGAAGAGTGACCCCCAAATGTAAATATCAAGGTTTATGGAGAAAAAAAAACAAAAAAACAACTTGTTCCCTCTTAAAATAAACAATCACCTGTCTTGGGCTCTTAACATAAAGGAAGAGTAGAAAGAGGGGCTATAGGGGTCACTCTGTGATCATTAAATATATAGGGCCACTCTTGGACCCCTGCCACATATATACATAGGAATGTAGACAATATGAACTAGAAAAAAACAAAACCAACACCATCAACAGTGATATGCTAAAAAAAAAGCGGAAAAAAAACCTTGGTTTAAGTAACTGTAAATATCAATGTTGCAGACTGCAAAAGGAGGTCCGAGATTGGTCCTTTTAAGCCAACAATATAACATCTTAGGGGGTATGGAGCTATGAATATACATATTTGAGATGGTATACTAATGCCAGAGGAGTTGTACCGCCTGACTGTTAACGCTTATAAGGGCAGAGGGATTAGATGGACCTAACCTATCAATAGACCTAAGAGTAAAATCGAGGTTAGCACAAATAAATAAGAAAAAACAATAGACAAGGACTCCATGGGGTGGGACAAATGGCACAATTATTACGAACGGAACTCTGTGCATAATATCAAATCCTCCAAATGGGCTATGTCTCTATGTGCATTGCATGGTTAACTGTTATTAAAAGTGGAATACAACATACCAGACACATATTGTTAGCTTAAGATAAATTACAGACATACTTATGGGACCATCATTAAGCACTTATAGACAAAATGAAAACGATAAGTATATATAGGACACAGCTAACAAGTAACATGTCCAGAGGTGTGAGAGTCAGTACAGCAGTCCCACCGAGTGGTTAATTGACTCCTAGTTAACAGGATAATAAACTACCCCACTCCTGATCTGGGGCACAGAGAGTGGATGTGATCCTGTACTGTGCTTCGTATACTGAAACAAGGGATCTCTCTGATTCAAATGACCGCTGCTTCAGGCTTAGACTCTAAGTTCCACCTCGGGTGCAATGCAACACCTCGCTCAGGACGGCTCTTATCAGCTTGAAGTCAGGGCCTTGACCAAACTCCATTCCAGCTAGATGATCTTTCTCCTTTTTTTGTTTTCGAGACAGGTTTGGGGTCATGGAGCGGGTCTCAATGGTAACCGGTACGCAGGGCATACCTCCATGTCTTTTCTTTGCGACCTCCTCACTCTCCTTCTGTACAAAATTGTCAGCTGCACCATGCATTGTTATGCTGCTCCCAGTGTCCCAGAAGGATTTCCCTGCACAATCTACCTGGCATATTGTCGCCACAGGCTCCATAAAGTGGGTGTCTTGTTGCCGGGCCGATTTGCCCTCCGAAGTATGCTGTAACCTCGGTGTCACGTTTTTGCAAACACTCCCCCATGTTAAATGTAAGGTCTCAGTAAAACGCAGATAGTGTTCCTGAAATAAACGGTCTACCGCCTTCAGTAGGGTGACGTGATTCAACTCCATAAATATGATAAAGGTCACAGTATTTGCTGTGTCTTAGAGTTTAAATTCAGCTCTTATAGCTGCTCAGCTCTTTCAGCTGCTGGACCCGACTGATCAGGAAATTGGGGAGGGCGAATGAGGATCCAGGCCGATGTTAGGCCTCCGCTGCGTACCTCATAAGTTCTGGTCTGCCAGGCTGGAAACTAGTATGAAAACTATACAATTCTGCTCCTTTAGAGATAGACAACACAGTAGTACTTAGAGAAGCCTTGAATTTTAGTGCTAATTAGCGATAAACAGCGGATTTATCTGCTTGGATTCACAGCCGTAGTTGAAAAGCAGCCATTTTGGCCGGTGTTCGGACATGCCCCCCGATGTTTTACCATTTTAATGTCATTTAAAAATGAAATTAATAAATCTTCATTCGGACTATTTCTTAAAATTTTCTAGCACAGATGATCAATGTGATTGGAAGAGTTATCAACTTATACCTCTCATTTTCTTTAAAATTGTAGTTTTTGCCTCCATCCAATATCGCTCAATGGACTGGGCTCCTGTCTTTGGCTTGACATAGTTTTCCTGGTGATTGACAGTGAAGTCAAGGAAACCGCTTGCATTTAAATTGCTGTATGTTGGTGTTCTATCGAGAACTCCAATACATCGAAAACTCCAATCTGACGTCACTTCCGGTGATTCCATACATCTGATTGGTCTGTGTCTCAGTGAGTAACAGGATTCACAACCAATCAGATGGGCACTGTAATCGCCTATCTTCACTATCTATTTTGCCTCCGCCTGGGGGGTTCAAGGGGACGAAGCCCCCCTTGTAAATCTCATTCCCCAAGGTTTACTTGGGGTGTATGCCAGAGGACCAGTGGTGCACCCCCCCAAGACAGGCAAAAACAGATAGTGAAAATAGAAGAGTCACAGGAAGTGACATCAGATTGGAGTTTTCAAGGAATTGGAGTTCTCGACAGAACACCGGCTATTCATCTGACTGTATTATGGAGCCCATTGCACACACCCTTTCAATAATGGTATCCAAGGTCACAGTGTTTTATGTAGAAGTAGTGGCAGGCTGTGGATTTTTGTAGGAGAGACTGAGATCTGTCTTAAAGACCATCAATGGACCAGGATCTGCTTGATATCAAACAAGCAGTGAAAATGTGGGATCCTTCTGAAATGAGAAGATGAAGATTCACCAGGGGAACCAAATGAAGCTTGGGAATGGATTGAAAATGAATGGGGGAAGGTAAGATTTAAAGGGACAGTATACACCAATTTTCATATAACTTCATGTAAATAGACACTACTATAAAGAATACGATGCAGATACTGATATAAAAATCCAGTATATAACTGTTTAAATAATTACATAGAAGCTCTCAGTTTAGCTCTGTTGAAAATGCGATTGGAAAGCCCACTGCAAGTGGGAATAAGACACTCCCTGCTCCCCATTCTTTTGCATATGAAAAGACCCTTTACACAAACAGGAGCAAGCTGGAGTAGGTATCTGTCGGTATTCTCCTAAAACTTTGGGGCTTGGTTATGAGTCTGAAAATCAGAGCAATGTTATTTAAAAATAAGCAAAACTATACATTTAATTAAAAAAAAAAAAAACACTTTATGGGCTATATAAATAGATCATCTGCAAAACATTTATGCAAATAAAAAAATAGTGTATAATGTCCCTTTAAGTTTTATAAGAGAGGGGTACCAAGGTTGAGTGGGCCAAAGGAGAGTGAGTAGAAGTAGGGATATCTGCAACCCATGAAGTTGAGATAGTGTATGGAGAATCATCAAGAGAGGAGGGAAGGCATAAGCTCTTTGTTTTGGCCATCAATTGCTGAAGCATCTGAGTCTGATTTCCAAATGAAATAAGGCTTGATCTGTGTCATGAAGATTTCATGGTTTTAGGTTGTGAGGGGTTAACGTTAACCTCCTGTTGTAAATAGTTTCTAAGTTTCACTTGAGCAAACTTTATTACCTACATCCAGATATCAAAACAGAGTGACAGAAAACAGTTTCCCAATCAAGACACAAACCTGAGGTTGATCAGAGGTGACATTCTAGGATATTTTAAGACATGTTTTAATTACTTTTATGTTACAGGGTGACGAAGTATGACAGATATATCATGTTTGGAATCAAAATAATCCTCATTATGTAACAATGAGATTGCTTATCAGGGTATGTGTACTGTACTTACATAACAAAAATTATGATATAACTTTAGCCAGCGATTAAAATTTGGTTTTATGGTCTGTCATAAATAAGGGGTAGCTACCTTCCATCCACTCTGGAATGGGCCTTAATTGAACAGACTTAATTTAACTATCTACCCAACAGCAAAAGAAATGTCAGAATTTGACCAAAGAGGAAAGATTAGCGCTAGAATCATTAAAACAAAATGAAAATTTGATTATTAAAGCAGCTGACAAGGGGGGAAGTATTGTGGTTTGGGACATTAAGGCGTATACTAATGAGGTGTTCATACAAGTAACCAGTAAAGATGACTACAGAGTGTTAATGACCAACCCCACCTGTAAGTTTCAGACTGAATTGACTTCACTTCTAGATGATGGATTGCACCTCGCAATACATTTGATTTTTTTTAATGGTCAAACATCCAGTAACACCAATATTTCATGTGTTACCCAAGGTGCACAAATCTCTTAAAGCTGTAAGAGGGAGGCCTATTGTGCCTAGTATCGGTTCACTGTGTGAACCGTTTTCAGAGTGGCTTGATAGCATTCTTTAGCCACTTGTGTTGAATTTACATAGTTATCTACGAGACACCAAGCACCTACTTCAATTTGACCTGGGAGACTAATTATAGTTGGCTCACCATCGATGTGGTATCCCTCTATTCATCTATACCACATTACATGGGTATAGAAGCAATTAAATATTTTCTTACCACTAAAACCAATTATTTAACAGAGTTTATGGATTACCTGTTGACTGTAACACGCTTCCTAACTATTTCTCTTTTGACAGTACTTGTTATCTACAGACCTGTGGCACCGCTATTGGTGCAAAATTTGCCCCTCCTATGCAAATCTCGTAATGGGATGATGGGAGGCGACTTACATGAGAATATTAATGAGAATATAAAATGAGAATATAAAAATGAGAATATTAAGATATATCATCGTTTTATAGATGACCTCATTTTTGCGTGGACAGGAAGTAAAAGGGATGCCATGGATTTTGTCGACTTTTTGAAGATTACCTCTGAATGTGATAGAGTACAAATTAGTTACCTGGATGTCACCCTGGTAGCTGACTCAAACAAACATTAAATAGATACTACCATTTATAGGAAACCCATATTGGGTAACACTTTGCTGCATGGCAAGAGTTGTCACCCAATTAGGGTACCCTATGCAATTGCAAAGGATCAATTCATACATACCAAACGTAACTGTTCCAATCAAACAGATTTTGAAAAACAGATTTAGGACCTAGTTAACAGACTTTTGGCTAGGGGGTATCAAAAAGAAATTATCATGAGAGCTAAGAGGGAGGTAGAGAACCTGGATAGGACCATCCTTCTGAGAGATGCAGTAAAAAAAAAAAAGCCAGAACACTGGGCAGGAACCTGTTACGTTTGTAACCCAGTATTCCACTGACTACGAGAATGTCTGTAAAATAATTCGTAGGCATTTACCAATGCTTACGGCAGACAATCAGTTGTGTCAAGTGATTGAGCAGGGATGTCGTTTCTCGTACAGGAGAGGGGCTACTGTTGGAAATATTCTATCACCCAGTGAGTAACGCAAAAAACGCAGAGGTAGTGCATGGTTGGAAAATAGAGGTATGTTCAAATGTGGATATGGCCCCTACATACCATGCAGCCACATAGACAAAAAGGCTAGCTTTATGAATACAGTCACTGGCAAGGAATTTTCTATTCTATCCTGTGTAAATTGTAGGAGTAAAAATGTGATTTATCTGATCTGGTGTTGCTGTAACAACAAACAATATGTAGGTTGTACTACCCGAGAGGTAAGAGAGAGGATCAGACAGCACCTCTCAGATATTAAAAGATCTAAACACAGCTCAGAATTAGCTAAACATTTTGATGTTGTTCACAATAATGATAATACAACTCTCAGATGGATGGTCATTGAATGTCTCAAGAGTCAAGACCCCTAAACGAGGGGGATATACTCTTAAGTTATTACACAAGGGTTCCCAAAGGCTTTAATAGCATATATGATGTACCCAAATATTGGGAATAAAATACCCTTTGCTTAATATAAGGCCCCCCCCCTTGGTGGAACACCAGATTATCACACATGTCCCTCTGCCCCCCTCCTTTCCTTTGTCCCTTTATCTTTATCATTGTATTATTTCATTTACTTATTCATTTACTTATAATTTATTTATTTTTTGGTTGGGTCTGTCTGCTTGTCCACTGGTTAGTTGTTGCCCTTCTACTAGTATTAGCCGTTATTTATTTATGGCTTAGTGCTCATTTTGGAGCATAATTAATTTGTACTAGTATTGGTGGTCGAACAGTAGGCTGGTCAGAGGACTAAGTAAACAATTACATTATATGACTCAATTTTGGATGTGACCTCAACAGTAAAGTAAATTAGTGGTTAAAAATCATTATACACTCATTTTAAATTAATTTAAAATACTGAAAATATTGTTCATGGAATGAGGATTATGAAATATCTTGCACGTTTTTTTATCCCATAGGTATTACACAAGCAATAGCACTTTCTCCAGATCATAGATAATGAGGTATGTACATATTGTACAGAGTATATATGTTTTTGCATTTATTTTTTGTTGATGTTCCTCAACATATTTGTATTTATCTATGCAGTGATTGTATTGATAGGACATATCAACCTTAATCAGGAAATTTATACATTTGTACACTAACATTAATGTGACCTTATTATCTGTGGGTGGGCTCTTTAAATCATATATATATTCATATGAATGTATAGAGATGAATAGACAAATGCTTAGCCTTTTTGTGTTTTCTTGCGTGTTATGAATGGTTCTTCACACAATTTCTATGAAGTCTGTACATAGGGGTTAAATGGGAGTGGTTTTATTAAAGGATGAGCTTACCTCATTCACGTGTTTTTCATTTGCCCAATGGGCTCACAGCATTTATTTTAAATAAAGGATGTGTATTTCAACCACATACGTCTATGATTAAGGCTACCAAGCCGAAACATGTCAGATGTGATCTGGCTGTGTTCCTTCTTTTTAATATGTGACCAATAAAGACTTGCTTTTATATATTGAAGAGGGTGCCGGCTGTCATTTCTTCTATATATGTGTACATATGTATTTATATATGTATACTGTATATGTATTTACAGACGTATATACACACATAAACACATACATACATGTGTAAACATATATAGACATATATGTATAGATGTATTAAAGCCATTTGCAGTCAAGTAGACGAAAACATGTAAAAGCATATTTATGCAATATTCATATTTAAAAACGTGTTATAATGTGTATTTACTGTAAATATTTCACATTCCAATGTTCTGCATATAGCAGAATATGTTCTATGTATTTTTAAAGAAATATTCTTAAAAAAAATAATAATATATATATCTGAATATATCTATACCTTTATATAATCATTTATATATATATATATATATATATATATATAGATAGATAGATAGATAGATAGATAGATACACATTGTACCAAAATACCATCAGATATATGTAGAAATATGTATTTATTAATAAATAGAACATAATCTGCTATGTGAAGAACATTGGAAAGTGAAATATTAAAAGTTCGGTTTTCTACACGCATCAGATTAACGCACGATTGAAAAAACTCCATTACTTTCAACTTGTAATATGAACGCTACCCGACGTGCACAAAAGCTTACTTCTAGCAGAGTTGGCGTTCAAGCAAGAGTATTAAATACCGCTCCACTTGTAATCTGGCCCTAAATTGGAAACATAATGGGAGAAAAACAATGTGAGGAAAAAACAGTATGTAAATTTGTTGAAACGTATGTGAATAACAATGTGGAACCTGCAAAAGTATTAAAAGGGAGACACTAAGTGGAGAGAATTGGATTAGAATAAAGCAGTGTAAAAGCAGAATAAAAATATTCTTACTTTGATAGGAGGTAAATTGCTATTAAAAAATAGCAATTAAAGGGATAAACTTTTATGATTCAGATGGGCATGTAATTTTAAACAACTTTCCAATGTCTTTTATCATCAATTTTGTTTTGTTTGCTTGATATTCTTAGTTGAAAGCTAAACCTAGGAGGCTCATATGCTAATTTCTTAGACCTTAAAGGCTGCCTCTTATCTGAATGCATTTTGACATTTTTTTCACAACTAGAGGCCTTTAGTTACAGATAACATTGTGCTCATGCCTGTGGAGTTACTTATGAGAGGGCACTGATAGGCTAAAATGCAAGTCTGTCAAAAGAACTGAAATAAGGAGGCAGTCTGCAGAGGGTTAGAAACAGGGTAATCACAGATGTAAAAAGTGTATTAATATAACTGTTGGTTATGCAGAACTGGGGAATGGGCAATAAAGGGATTATCTATCTTTTTATACAATAAACATTCTGGTGTAGACTGTCCTTTAAAGTAATTGAGTTGATGTGGGACCATGCCTATGACAAGAGGAGGGGAGAAGAAAAAGGCCGGGAAAACAAGGGACCACCCTGAAAATGGCTGAGACATGATGCAGAAAGATGAAGGAAATGGAGCCAAGCAAAAAAGTGCAGAAGAACAAAAAATTTGTGGAAAACTAAATTAAAACTCCAAAGAAATAATAAGGAAAATAACTGAAATTAATAAAACAAAGACAAAGAGGGATAAGCATTTATAAAGAACAGAGAAAATAAATGCAATACTAGTGCATTCAAAAGTAAAAAAAAAGAAAATTTAAGGGGAAATGTTTTATTAAATAAAATTAAAAAAGGAACTAAATAGATGTAAAACTGCATTAAAAGGACATAAATACCAAACAATTTATTTTATGACTCAGATAGAGTGTAAAATAACATTATTATTTTTTTTCCAGTTTACTTCAGTTATCAAATTTACTTTATTCTCTTGTTATTATTTGTTGAAAAGCAGATAGAAAGGTGGGTGGAAATGTGCACGTGACTGGAGCAATACATGGCAGCAGTTTTATAACTTTGTTCTACAATTGGAAGAAGCGTGTTTTATGTCATATACTGCTCCAGAAATATGCACACGTCTCTTCAACAAAAACTACCATAAGAACAAAGTAAATTTGATAACAAAAATAAATTGAAAACTTTAAAAAAATTGAACACAAAAGAAAATTTTTGGGCTTCATGTCCCTTTAATGGTGAAATGGAAGGAAAAGGTAAATACTAGAAGTAAACTAAGATCTGTTAACCCTTTCATGACATAGGCAATTGTTCAAGTTCTGAACGTAAACAAAACCTTGAATTTCAGCTATATGTCTTTTCAACCATAATTTACCCCTTTCACATTAAGTGCACCCACACTAATTATATATTGTTTTTTAGAGGACAGATAGGGCTTTCTTTTGGCATAAAAGATTTATTTCTCAACTATAATTTTATATAAAAAAAATGAAAGTAAGTGTGAGAAATTAAGAAATTTGAAGCTTTCCAAAGGATTTTATTGTGAATATCATCCTCCTGATATATATTACTGCAATAAAACACCCATACTTGTGTTAAGCGATGTCCCATGAGTATAACGATACCCCCCATGTACAGGTTTTTTGAGTTTTCTGGAATTTACAAGGCCCAACATACGGCCTACCCATTTACATAGAAATCTGGCGCATTCATTTTCTGGGCTTAAGTTGCCTTTCATACATTATAGCAGCCCAGGAATGAAAATAACCCCATCATGGCATACCATTTACAAAAGTAGACACCCTAGGGTATTCCAAAAGGGCCATGTCACGTCTTTTTGTGAAGCCCCTTAGTCACAACACCTGGCCAAATGTAGTGGTCATTTTTGTTGCATGCGTTTTTTACACAAACACTGCACTTTGGCTGTTTCTGTCATCAAGCTTTTATGTTTTACTGCTATAAAACACACATATTTGTGTTTGTCAATGTCCTACGAG
Source organism: Bombina bombina (assembly GCF_027579735.1). Taxonomy (NCBI): domain Eukaryota; kingdom Metazoa; phylum Chordata; class Amphibia; order Anura; family Bombinatoridae; genus Bombina; species Bombina bombina. The sequence goes on from NC_069503.1 coordinate 440,821,778, forward strand.
TACAACAGTACCCCCCATGTACAGGTTTCACGGGGTTTACAGGAGTTACTGGGCCAAATATGGGGTCTGCCCATTTCAGTCTTTATGCATGGAAATTTGGCACCTTAATTTTCTGTGCCTATGTCCTCTTTGAGACATTATAGCAGCCCAGGAATGAAAATTACCCCATCATGGCATACCATTTTCAAAAGAAGACACCCCAGGGTATTCCAAAAGGGCCATGTCACATCTTTTTGTGAAGCCCCTTAGGCATAACATCTGGCCAAATGTAGTGCTCATTTATTTTTAATGCGTTTTTTGCCCAAACACTGCATTTTGGCTGTTTCTGTCATCAAGCTTTTATGTTTTACTGCTATAAAACACACATATAAGTGTTTTTCAATGTCCTACAAGTACAACAGTACCCCCCATGTAAAGGTTTTATGGGGTTTACAGAAGTTACAGGGCCAAATATGGGGTCTGCCCATTTACATGAAAATTTGGCACATTCACCTTCTGGGCCTATGTCCTCTTTGAGACATTATAGCAGCCCAGGAATGAAAATTACCCCATCATGGCATACCATTTTTAAAAGAAGACACCCTAGGGTATTCCAAAAGGCCCATGTCACATATTTTTGTGAAGCCCCTTAGTCACAACACCTGGCCAAATGTAATGGTCCTTTTTGTTGCATGCGTTTTTTGCACAAATACTGCACTTTGGCTGTCTCTGTCATCAACCTTTTATGTTTTGCTGCTATAAAACACACATATTAGTGTTTTTCAAGGTCCTACGAGTAAAGCAGTACCCCCCATGTACAGGTTTTATGGGGTTTACAGAAGCTACAGGGCCAAATATGGGGTCTGCCCATTTCAGTTTTTATGCATGGAAATTTGGCACCTTAATTTTCTGTGCCTATGTCCTCTTTGAGACATTATAGCAGCACAGGAATGAAAATTACCCCATCATGGCATACCATTTTCAAAAGAAGACACCCTAGGGTATTCCAAAAGGCCCATGTCACATCTTTTTGTGAAGCCCCTTAGTCACAACACCTGGCCAAATGTAATGGTCATTTTTTTGCATGCGTTTTTTTTGCACAAACACTGCACTTTGGCTGTCTCTGTCATCAACCTTTTATGTTTTGCTGCTATAAAACACACATATTAGTGTTTGTCAAGGTCCTACGAGTAAAACAGTACCCCCCATGTACAGGTTTTATGGGGTTTACAGAAGCTACAGGGCCAAATATGGGGTCTGCCCATTTCAGTTTTTATGCATGGAAATTTGGCACCTTAATTTTCTGTGCCTATGTCCTCTTTGAGACATTATAGCAGCACAGGAATGAAAATTACCCCATCATGGCATACCATTTTCAAAAGAAAAGCAGAGCAGAGAGAGAAGGGCGCCTCCTAGTGTAGCCAATTTTTATAAAGAAAATAATGCAAAAGTAAGCATACTCACAATGTGGGAAGGCAGAGATAATGCCTAGGTGAACGGTCTGGGAACTTCACAGTGTCCCAGCTGACTGTGCACTATGCTGAGGGCTGCTCCTCCCAAACGCAGAAAGTGTATCTGTAATCTGGAAATCAAGAGAGAAAACAAGAGGGCGACCCCTAGTGCAGATCAATATTGAACCAGTAGTGAATATCTGCTACTGCTTGCGAATGGATACTCACAGAAAGTATTGCACCCTATAGTGCAAATGTACTATAATTAAAAGCATATCCGTGAGTATGCTACATTTGCACTATAGGGTGCAATACTTTCTGTGAGTATCCATTCGCAAGCAGTAGCAGATATTCACTACTGGTTCAATATTGATCTGCACTAGGGGTTGCCCTCTTGTTTTCTCTCTTGATTTTCAAAAGAAGACACCCTAGGGTATTCCAAAAGGCCCATGTCACATCTTTTTGTGAAGCCCCTTAGTCACAACACCTGGCCAAATGTAATAGTCCTTTTTGTTGCATGCGTTTTTTGCACAAACACTGCACTTTGGCTGTCTCTGTCATCAACCTTTTATGTTTTGCTGCTATAAAACACACATATTAGTGTTTGTCAAGGTCCTAAGAGTAAAACAGTACCCCCCATGTACAGGTTTTATGGGGTTTACAGAAGCTACAGGGCCAAATATGGGGTCTGCCCATTTCAGTTTTTATGCATGCAAATTTGGCACCTTAATTTTCTGTGCCTATGTCCTCTTTGAGACATTATAGCAGCACAGGAATGAAAATTACCCCATCATGGCATACCATTTTCAAAAGAAGACACCCTAGGGTATTCCAAAAGGCCCATGTCACATCTTTTTGTGAAGCCCCTTAGTCACAACACCTGGCCAAGTGTAATGGTCATTTTTTTGCATGCGTTTTTTTGCACAAACACTGCACTTTGGCTGTCTCTGTCATCAACCTTTTATGTTTTGCTGCTATAAAACACACATATTAGTGTTTGTCAAGGTCCTACGAGTAAAACAGTACCCCCCATGTACAGGTTTTATGGGGTTTACAGAAGCTACAGGGCCAAATATGGGGTCTGCCCATTTCAGTTTTTATGCATGGAAATTTGGCACCTTAATTTTCTGTGCCTATGTCCTCTTTGAGACATTATAGCAGCACAGGAATGAAAATTACCCCATCATGGCATACCATTTTCAAAAGAAGACACCCTAGGGTATTCCAAAAGGCCCATGTCACATCTTTTTGTGTAGCCCCTTAGTCACAACACCTGGACAAATGTAATTGTCATTTTTTTGCATGCGTTTGTTTGCACAAACACTGCACTTTGGCTGTCTCTGTCATCAACCTTTTATGTTTTGCTGCTATAAAACACACATATTAGTGTTTTTCAAGGTCCTACGAGTAAAACAGTACCCCCCATGTACAGGTTTTATGGGGTTTACAGAAGCTACAGGGCCAAATATGGGGTCTGCCCATTTCAGTTTTTATGCATGGAAATTTGGCACCTTAATTTTCTGTGCCTATGTCCTCTTTGAGACATTATAGCAGCACAGGAATGAAAATTACCCCATCATGGCATACCATTTTCAAAAGAAGACACCCTAGGGTATTCCAAAAGGCCCATGTCACATCTTTTTGTGAATCCCCTTAGTCACAACACCTGGCCAAATGTAATGGTCATTTTTTTGCATGCGTTTTTTTGCACAAACACTGCACTTTGGCTGTCTCTGTCATCAACCTTTTATGTTTTGCTGCTATAAAACACACATATTAGTGTTTGTCAAGGTCCTACGAGTAAAACAGTACCCCCCTTGTACAGGTTTTATGGGGTTTACAGATGTTACAGGGCCAAATATGGGATCTGCCCATTTACATGGAAAATTGGCACATTCATTTTATGGGCCTTTGTCCTCTTTGAGATATTATAGCAGCCCAGGAATGAAAATTACCCCATCATGGCATACCATTTATAAAAGTAGACAACCCAGGGTATTGAAAAAGGACTATGTTTAGTCTTTGTTTGTAGCCACTTAGTCACAACATCTGGCCAAAGGTAATGTTCATATTTCAGTTTTAGTTTATCACAAAAACACTGCCTTTTTGCTGTTTATATCATCCTTGTATATTTTACTGCTATAATACACCCATCTTTGTGTTCAGCGATGTCCAATGAGTACAACAATACCCCCTATGTACAGGTTTTATGTGGTTTCAGGAAGTTACAACGCCCAATATAGGGTCTGCCAATTTGCATGGAAATTGGGCACATTGATTTTATGGACCTTTGTTGCCTTTGAGACAGTATGGCAGCGCAGGAATGAAAATTACCCCACCATGGCATACCATTTGCAAAAGTAGAAAACCAAGGGTATTGAAAAAGGACTATGTTTAGTCTTTTTTTTTGTAGCCACTTAGTCACAAAACCTGGTCAAATTTAGTGGTCATATTTTTTTATTTGCTTTTTTCACACAGACTTTGCCTTTTTTCTATTTAGATCAACATCATTATATTTTTTACTGCTATAATACACCCATATCTGTGTTCAGTGATCTCCCATGAGTGCAGCAATACCCCCTATGCACAGGTTTTATGTGGTTTTATGAAGTTACAGGGCCCAATATAGGGTCTGCATAGAAATTTGGCACATTGATTTTCTGGACCTATGTTGCCTTTGAGACAGTATGGCAGCCCAGGAATGAAAATGACCCCCCTCATGACATACCATTTGCAAAAGTGGATAACTCAGGATATTCTAAAAGGAGTATTTTAGTTGTTTTGTATAACTTATAATGGCCTTAGAGTGGATGGGCTTAACATATAAAGGGACAGGACAAGGTCAGGGGATTTATGAAGTTAGGAATACAGAATAATAAAATAAAATAAAATAAATTAGGAACACATACAGATTGCTTTCAAATTAAAAGTTTAACTCTGTGTGATATATTCTAAAGCAATCAGTGATACAGAGGCCAGGTTGAAAGGGGCAGTCAGGGCAATGGTAACTAGAATCCCTCCTCCCTCCTTTTTTATAGCAGACTCTGCATCTTTTCTGGGGTGTTAATTTGCAGGCAGTGGGGGGGATCCTAGTGGGAAAATGCCTGCCACAGAGTCGCTCGACATTTTCAGATTGAACAGTGGGAGGATTAGGGGTCTGATTAAACAAAATATCAGATGTTACATTTAACACAAATTCCAAAAAAGTATAAGTTTTCCCTGTGCCTGTTTTTTTGTACAGCACATATGCATTATATACTGCGATCTGCATAATATAAAAGGCTACTTTTTTGTACCAAGTTCTAGTTTTTCTTTGAATTAGATATGGCTGCAGGCACCGGTCAGCTAAATCTACCCCCCCCCCCCATTTTTTTGTTGTACTCCACAATGCACTTTGGCTTTATGATCTGTGCAGATCTTCCCTTCACAGACACTGGCACTGTAGCTTCATCGTGCATTGTGGAGAGCATGTACACATCTTTTTTATCAGTGTACCGAAGGGCCAGTAGCTCATTGTGGCGTAAAGCTGACGTTGTGCCCCTACTTTTTTTTCCATATGTCAGCTTCTGGGGGAAACCTTTGCGATTTTTTCTTGTTGTGCCACAGGCCAAGGTTTCAAAATAAGATAAAAATTTTAATAGCTCTGTGCTGGTGTAAAAATTATCGAGCCACAAATGGTACCCTTTATTTAGCAGGGGTAGTAGGAGATCCCACACAATTTTCCCACTTGTGCCAACGGAATCTGGGCAGCCAGGTGGATCCAAGTGGCTATCCTTTCCCTGGTAGATGCGAAATGCCCAGGTATACCCAGTACTGCATTCACAGAGCTTATAAAATTTTACCCCATATCGGGACTTCTTGGATGGTATATATTGCTTGAAAAGCAATCTCCCCTTAAATTTCATGAGGGACTCATCAATGCAAATGTCCTGCTCAGGTATGTAAACTTCTTTAAATTTTTGGGACAGGTGGCTTATCAGGGGCCTTAGTTTATATAACCTGTCATGCAGGGGGTCATTTTTGGGGGGGCACTTGGTATTATCATTAAAATGGAGAAACCGCAGCAATTGTTCATATCTGTCCCTCTTCATAACCCCTGGAAAAAGAGGGGTAGCCAGGATGGGGTTCTGGCTCCAGTATGAACGAATGCTGGGTTTCTTCACAATCCCCATTATTAATGTCAGGGCCCAAAACTTTTTAATCTCTGGTATGTCAGTGGGGTGCCAGCTATTTTTTCTGACATACAGAGATTGGGGATTTTTGGACAGATACTGGCTGGCATATAAATTTGTTTGAGCAACTATATGCTCAAACATGGTATCTGTCAGAATCAGGGACATATAGTTTATTGGCTCACATACTGGAACATCACTTGTGATGCCAGGAGTCTCAGTAAATTCTGGCATTTCTGGGGCAGTGAAATTTGGGGGTATACAATTTTGGTCATTTGTGCGACGCCTCCTTTTAGGTGGCGGGCAGGGAGCACCAGCATCAGATGTATCACTCAGGGGCTCTATATCTGATGCCGTAAGGGTTGCGCTGTCAGACAGAGCAGAGAGGGTTTCACTCCCTGAATCTGCGGCAAGAATGGCATAAGCCTCTTCTGCTGAATAGTGTGCCATAAGGGATTTTTTTCAGTACAAATTACCACTTCACCACCACCAATTCCCACTTCACCTTCCCCAAAATCCCACTAAACCACCCCAATTACCACCTCCCAATTACCATCCACCTATTCCCACCCACCCTATTCCCTCAGATTTAAAAAAAAATAAAAAATTATGAGTTTTTCTTTATATATATATATATATATATATTTTTTTTATAAACTAAAAAAAAAAAAAGGAACTGGGAAGGGTAGTGATTGGGAACAGCAGGGAAGGGGTTAATAATAACTAAAGATCCCCACAAATAAACTTTTGGGCACTGATCAAAGCCCTGACAGGCTGATCACTGTAATATTAGGCTGATCACAGTAGCAGCTCAGTGATCAGCAGCAAAAACAATATATATATATATATATTTGTAACCCCCACAAATAAACCCCCAAAGCTTTTGATCAACACTGATCAAAGCCCTAACTGGATAACCAAGTTATATTAGGCTGATCACAGTAGCAGCTCTGTGATCAGCAGCAAAAAAAATAAATATATATATATATGGTATTTATTTTTTTTATATATATTTTCCCCTCTCTAGCACTACAAACACTAAACTGTCTTCCTCTCTCTCTCAGATCGCACTGAGAGCAGAGAGGAAGCGGATACACTTGTAACAGCCAATGATTCCACTCATTGGCTGCTACAGTGTTACAGGGGACAATCGATACACCCCCTCCATGCTGATTGGATCCTGGGGGAGTGCCAGAGGTGCTAGGCATATCCCCCAACCGGATCCACAACAAACAAAATATCGGAGGGGGCACAGGAGCTGAAAACCGTTATGCCGTTCTATTCCGTCATAACGGCTCTAAAGCCCAGTGTAATTATTACGGAATGGAACGGCATAACGGCGTTAAAAGGTTAAAAAGAAATACAAGAAAATCTATGAGCTGGAATACTCAAGGTAAAAAAGTCAAACATTTTTACATATCCCACTGAGCAGCAAAAAAGATTCAGACAAAAGCTCATTGGATGAGATCATCAGCTCCTCTCAACAATGTAATATCATTAGCTTCTTTATGTTTGATTTACTGTTGCTGTTCTTGTGTTTTATTATTGTTACTTTTAAAAGCTGTCTGAGTAGTAAAAAAGAGAGGAAGCTAAACATAAAAGATTGTAAAACAGCTTTATAATTTACCTTCATTACCTACAGTATAAAATGGTGAAATCCGATCCCTGTTTGTGTTTTAATTAAATGTCAATGCCCTTAAATTAAAAAAGAAAAAAACATTGACATTGTTATGCTATAATTTGTAATTACAACTGACTACAAAAATAAAAATAAGAACTACTAAGAATGGTTGAATAAATTATTTTTATTTATTTTTGATGCCACTGGATATGCTACTTAAAGGGGCAGTCTATTCCAGAATTTTTATGTCTTAAAAAGAAAGATAATCCCTTTATTTACCATTCCCCAGTTTTTCATAACCAACACAGTTAAATTAATATACTTTTTACCTCTGTGATTCCCTTGTATCTAAGCCTCTGCAGACTGCGGCCTTATTTCAGTTCTTTTGACAGACTTGAATTTTAGTCAATGAGTGCCCTCTCATAAGTAACTCCACAGGCGTGACCACAATGTTATCTATATGACACACTAACGCTCTCTATCTGTGAAAAACTCTCAAATGCATTGAGATAAGAGGCGGCCTACAAGGGCTTAGAAAAATAGCATATGAGCCTACCTAGGTTTAGCTTTCAACTAGGAATAGCAAGCGAACAAAGCAAATTTGATGATAAAAGTGAATTGGAAAGTTGTTAGTACACAGCAAAAAAATATATTTAAATCAACAGATCTGGAATGGTATTCAATATAGAGAGGTCTCTAAAAAGTGGAAAAAGAAAACAGTTTTAGTTCCTATGGTTTTCTATAATTTAGACAGCATCAATCTTTGGATAGGAATCATCATAAGAGTGTGTGTGAGCAGTAGCAAGAGATGGCAGAGTTGTGAGTGTTCCCTGTTTTTTTTTTACCAATATAAATACGTTTTTTATCCTTTCTAGATGTGTAGTAGTACAAGAGATGGCAGAGCTATGAGTGTTCCCTGCTGTCACAAAACCTCCCTCTATGATCTCTGCTTGTCTGACCCTTGTGGTCCTGGCATTTGTTTGTAAAACATTTTTTTTTTTATATTCTTGAGGCAAATACGGAGCTACAATTGTTCATTTCATCAGATACCTAAGGTAGCACAAAAACAAAAAATGACCCTGCTCTGCATTATTAGTGTCACATGCACATTCCTGTGCCTATTCAGTGTTATGAAGGAAAACAAAAATGCCAAATTTCAGCCGGATTGGACAATGCATTCAAAAGTTATGGACATCTGAAAACATCAAACTTGAAAACTTAAACTATAGCTGCATGATGTAGATATATAGCTATAGATATGTCATTGGTGAAAGATGACTTATTCCTTAAAATCACATTCAAATAAGAAAAACCATGCACATGAAGCACACAATTTAAACGTGAAAAATATTGTACATAAACAAAAAGTTTGAAATGATTTTGCTCAAAATGCAGAACTGGTGCTTTTTTGATAGAAGCTCACTAGCTGGTTCAGAGCAGACATTGTTGCTGAACCAATCAGCAGCGGTGGTTGAATAATACCTCTTCTGACTGAGTCAGTGTCAGTTTCTTCTCTGGACCAGTAGTTATCAGTAGTTCCCAATAACTATGTATTTAATACCTTTTAAAAACATAACACTTTGCAGCACTAATAGTATAAAAATTACATGCTCATTAGACCACATATTCTTTCACTAGAATGGCTCTTTAAAGTGACGTTAAACACTTTGAGATGGTAATATAAAATGATAAATTGTATTTATAAAAAACAAACAAAAAAAATTGCAATATATTTTTATTATTTATTTTTTCCCATTTTCATGTAGTTCCATGCTGAAATTGTGAGTTTTTCAGTTCCTGCTAGAAATGTAAGTGCAGAACACTGTTATATTCAACACAGCCATTGGTTGCACACTCTAGTGACCTATTAATTACTGTCCCTTATTGGCCTCAGCAGAGAAATAAACCTAAATTGCAACATGTTAGCTCCCATTGCTTTATAGACAATAAAACTTTACACTTATTTTGTCACTATTTAAACTAATAAAGTTTTTTTTAAAAAAATCTACGTTATTCTAAGACTAATCATTTCTATGAATGCATTATTCTTTCTAACATTTAGTGTTTGACTGAACCCAAATTTTTTCTTTTGTGATTCAGATAGAACATGCAATTTTAAGCAACTTTCTAGTTTACTCCTATTATCACATTTTCTTCATTCTCTTGGTATCTTTATTTGAAATGCAAGAATGTAAGTTTAGATGCCAGCCCATTTTTGGTGAACAACCTGGGTTGTCCTTGCTGATTGGACAGCACCAATAAACAAGTGCTGTCCATGGTTCTGAACCAAACATTTGCTAGCTCCTTAGCTTAGATGCCTTCTTTTTCAAATAAAGATAGAAAGAGAACAAAGAAAAATTGATAATAGAAGTAAATTAGAAAGTTGCTTAAAATTGCATGCTCTATCTGAATCATAAAATAAAAACATGTGGGTTCAGTATCCCTTTAATGTCCCTTTAAATTTCCCTATAAATATAATGTTTAATTTTAAATAGTGAAACTCATCTGCTCTATAGAAACATTTTAATGTTCTAAAAGTCTGATTATAATTTATCAAAGATTTTTCCACCCTGACATAATCTACTGCAGTATTCATGCTCATTGGTATATTGAGTAAAATTCAAAAGACATCCATAGAGACAACATCCCCAGCTATATTCGCTGACATGGACACACCACTTTAAAGGGATATGAAACCCACACTTTTTCTTTTATGATTCAGATAGAGCATGCAATTTTAAGCAACTTTCTAATTTACTCCTATTATTATTATTATTATTATTATCAGTTATTTGTAGAGCACCAACAGATTCCACAGCGCTAAATGTAGGCACCAATCAGCAAGCACTACCCAGTGTGTTGAACCAAAAATGGGTCGGCTCATAAGCTTACATTCCTGCATTTTCAAATAAAGATACCAAGAGAACCAAGAAAATTGATAATAGGAGTAAATTGGAAAGTTGATTAAAATTGCATGCGCAATCTGAATCATCAAAGAAAAAAATTGGGTTTCATATCCCTTTAAAGGGACATTATACGGAGGGAGGAGCCTAACCAAGCTCTAAGATGGCAGCTTAGCTTGGAAGCTCCGTGCAGAACTTAAACTTTTTATTAGCAAAGCATGCTTTTCTGTTGACCTACTGCTCTGAAAACTGTGGCAAGCAACACCTTGGAAGAGACATTGTCCCCCACGGCTTCATTGGGGTAACAGCACCTGAACTACGGAGCACAACAATATTGAGGCCTACGGCACTTCATATTTACCCGCCAAACAGCTCAGACCCCATCGACGGCTAACCCGCCTGTACTCTGCCTGGGGCCCTGCTCAGGTTGGGTTGGCGCTGGCGAACAGAGGACAAGTGGAGACCGGTCCCATGGTGGCCGAGGGGAACAGATTGTAGACAACCGGAGATCGACGCGGGAAGTCCCGACAGCGGGAACAGATCGAGACAAGTACCGCGATCACTGAAATCCCCACACACCAGCGTACACGAGCTGCGGAGACAGAACACATACGGGCTCAGAGCGGCATCGCCGGGAATCAAGGCAAACATACTCCCGCATCAGAGGTAAGGGAGGTCTCTAAGCACGGCTGACAATACACACAGAAAGGCCTGCAACTGCCCTAAAAAGTCAGGAGGGACATTCAGTACTATAGCAGGGCCACACTAGATATAATAATGGCGGTATAGGGAGGACATAAATCCGCTTCCCCATTTCTTTGGTGCTCCTGGTGGCAATATTGAGCTTGGGAGATAGAAACAATAAGAGGGAACTGGGATAGCGCAGCAGGAACCAGCTCACATTATAAAAGCTGAGACAAGGTGCAGCCATAGACTTACACTTTTACAGCAGCATCAATTACAGAGGGGGTCTGACTGCTAACAACTAAAAAGAGACTTTATTGTTCCTGCGGGGCACCGGGTCAGCATTGGTTAGCCATGACGACCAGGAAACCCTCAAAGATAGATAAAAATTTGAAATCCACAGCAATGGATAATTTTCTTAAACCATCTAAGGGATTGATAATAACAGAGCCAATGGGGGAGATAGAAGAAGGGAACCACACTCCTACTTCACATTCTACAGACGCCTCAAAACAGGGGGTGAGCATGTTAAGAGATGACCTCCACACACTTGTCTCTAAGGAAGATATGGCCCTAGGCTTTGAGAAAGTAATGAACAAAATAGACAACCTTCATTCATCAATCACAAGTAGCCTAGCTGAAATCAAACAGGACTTGTCTGAGCTGGGAGATAGGGTAGAGGCAGTGGAGAATGAACATGAGACACTAACTGAGGGAGTGGCAGTCAACTCGGACTCTATTGCATCCCATCAACAAATACTTCTAGACCTCCAGGATAAAATGGAGGATCTAGAAAACAGAAATAGAAGAAATAACATCAGGCTTAAGGGGATCCCGGAGAACGTGGAGGCTTCAGACCTACATTCCTACCTGATACGCCTCTTCAAAGCCATAACAGGTGAGGAGGGGGAATCTGACTTCTCAATGGAAAGAGCCCATAGGGCGTTAAAACCAAAACCGAAAGAGGGCCTCCCGCCTAGGGATGTCATTGTCAGGATGACCCGGTTCCCCGACAGAGAAGCCATCATGTCAGCGTCTAGGAACCACCAACCCTTTAAGTTCCAAGGACAGGTAATCCAATTTTTCCAGGACTTATGTGTCCGCACCCTCCAAAGAAGATACTCACTACGCCCGCTAACAACCATACTACGGAAGCAAAATATCCCATATAGAGGGGGGTATCCTTTTGCCTTGCACATCTCCCACAACCACAAGATGTTCTCCATTAAAGCGCCACAAGACATCCCAGAGATATGTCAATATTTGAACATTGACCCACCTGATATACCGGAGGACTCTCCCTCTTCACAACACTTTGCAACTAAAGAACCACAGAACCCAGCCAGAAGGGCCAAGTGGACCAGAGTGGCGAGAAAGAAAAAGGTTAAAAAGTGAACTGTTCCACTGGGTAATGTTAATAGAGTGTATCTTTTTTGTACATCTCTCAGAGAGGGATAAGGTCTACTCATACTATTACGGTATTGAGGTCTACTCCATGTAAAGATATAAACCAAATATACTACACATGCTTATTTTAGAAAAACTGCACTATCCTATGTTAAACATATGTATATGATTGGGCATTTAAACACCCAGACTGTTACAAGTGTTCGATTTATTTTTTTAAATTGTTTGTTGCCAAAATATTCTTGTTTTTATTATTTGTTTTTCATTAGTACTCTTTTACTAACATTTGCTATTTTTTTTAAGGTTGCCGGGAGTACTCTCCCCCCCAGATCAGAGCATCACACAATCACCTTCTTGGTAGAATCTCTCATCCTATCAGGGTTGTATGTACTAAAGGTTCATGTTTTTAGGCTGTCAAAGATTGTGCACCATAACACACTAACGTCATGATCCCAAAGATACACCTTATATCTCACAATGTGAGAGGTTTAAATTCTAATGTTAAAAGACGAACTGCCATGTCTCAATATCACCACTTAGGGGCTAATATTATATTTCTCCAGGAAACTCACTTTACTAGGGATATAATTCCAAAATACTGGGCCAGAAATTACACACAGCACTTCCACGCAATCACAGAGACTAAAAAAAGAGGGGTGTCAATCCTTATCCATGCAAATCTAGCTTTTAAACACGAATCCACTATCGCGGATAGGGAAGGGCGATACCTCATAGTTAAAGGACAATTTGATGAGACTGATGTTATTCTATGTAACATATACGCGCCAAACGATAACCAACACTCCTTTTTCGGCCATGTTTCCAACCTACTCACTAACTGGTCCCAACATAGAATTATATTGGCAGGAGATTTCAATGTTACCATGACTAAATTTATAGAATCCAAAACCAAACTTACAGCTAAACGTATTAGACACAACAAAATAGTGAACTCTATCCAGGAACATTTAGCCCCACACGCACTATTTGACACATGGTTCACGCTTTACGGAAATACTTCTGACACGACCTTCTACTCGGCAGCCCACAAACAGTTGTCAGGGATTTATCTCTTTTCCTACTGTGCCTTTAAGGATGTCAACTCACTACCCCTATTTAAGGCTCCTCCCAACAGAACTCATTGCTTGGTAATTTGTTGCTCAGTGTGAAGCTGCTTCAGAAGAGACCTAGCCGTTTATACTACTTTGTATTCTCAACTTATTGCTCCCCATGAGTATCTGCCTATTTGAATCAACTTGCAGATTCTCTTTTGTGCTTGAAGATTTGCTCCGTTTGTTCACTAAGAGATTTTTCAGTCACTCTCCTGTAGTGAGGTTGTTCCCCTGCAGCGTGTGACGTCACGCTCCTCATTCTCCCGCCGCGGATCTCTGCCAGGCTTTCTGCGATACTCCTAGGACTTGTTGCTGTGTGGTAACTGTATCGCTATGTGCTAATATCATCTACAATATTTCTAGTCTATATATATTGCATTCTATGAACTGTGTGTATTGCTGCAACCTCATTTTGCCTTCACTTGCTATATATTGTGGAACGCTCACTTGCTGGATTTCCATATTCGCTTCAGATATCAAATATGCACTAAACCTTTTTACTGCTATTTACCATATTACAAACAAATAACTGTGACAAAGATTATTACAAAGTACCATTATTCATTATCGGATTGCATAAGCATAATTCAAACTCTACGCAATTAACCTCTATTGTGCTTGAAATGAACTGTTTGCTCTAACTTAAACTATAACTGTTTCTTCAAGTTTACTACAGCTTATATTACTCTGATTGAACAACTCTGCAAAGTATTAATATTCATTATCAAAGTATGGTTTACAAAATGACCAGAGGTTGATTTATTCACTTATCAAAGTACTGTGTTAACTTCAGTGTGTTTGTTAAAGCCTGCTGCATAAACTATTTCCATTGCAACTCTGTTTGAATTAAGGCACCTGCACTAATTAACTATTTCACTACTGCTGCAGTCAATCCTATAAGACTTACTCTCTTTTCTGTTTTAAGCATTTATTGTTGCGTGAAGGTTCCGGTTTCACTCAGCAACCCTGCTGTAGTGACCCTCAGATCAATGAGCATATCAGGGTTCCCTTAAGTTAAATCTGTGGGAATCCGAGGTAAGGTGTGAGACTGAGTGGTCCTGCATAAAGCAGGGGCTGTAATTGTAGTGTTCTCTAAAAACAAATAAACATATCCTTACAACAGTACACGAGACTAGACTATGTCTATATTAGCCAGATTTTACAGCCACTCCTCCAGACATCGACGATTCATGCATGTGTGTGGTCGGACCATTCTATACTTTCCCTACACTTGGACGGACTTGTAGACACCCAAAGAGCTAGGACCTGGACTTTCGATCCCTCACTCTTAAAGAATCCTATACATAAAGATAAATTGGTCAAATCACTAACTGATTATTGGGAACTTAATAAAGGATCCACGTCCAACCCGATATCTCCGTGGGCGGCACATAAAACATACATGCGAGGATTACTCATCCAAGACAAATCCATTAGGACCAAACAGTACAAAGCCCAATTAACACAACTTCATAAAGAAATATCAGACTTAGAGAAACAGCACAAACTGACTCGGAGGAAGGAAGTTCTATCTACCCTCACAGTTAAGAAAGACAAATTAGCTAACTTGTTAAATAGCCATTCAAGTAGAGCAATCCAGAGATTAAATACACAATATTACATCCACGCTAACAAACCCGACAGGTTCTTAGCAAACAAATTAAGAGATAGATGCAAGGCATCTATTATTCCCTCTATTTTGCTGACAGGTGGCGCCACTGTCTCCGATCCGCAACACATAGCAGACGCGTTTGCAGACTTCTACGGAACTCTGTATGACGGGAATAAAGTAACACACTCTGATACCCTAGAACACCAAACGTCGGAATTTTTGAGGGATACTGATCTACATACACTCACAGAAGAGGACAACGATATACTAAATGCCAAGATCTCAAGTGCAGAAGTCTTGTCGGTCATTAAAGACCTCAAGATGGGGAAAGCAGCGGGGCCAGATGGGTTTGCAGGGGAATACTACAAAACATTTAAGGAAGTTTTAGTTCCACACCTTACAGACTTTTGCAACTTTATTTTAGAGGGGCATAGTATACCAAAAGACATGTTACAAGCAAAAATAATAGTGATACCTAAGCCAGGCAAAAATCATAAGTTATGTGCAAACTATCGCCCCATATCGCTTATCAACCAGGACCTGAAAATCCTGACAAAAATCCTAGCCAATAGATTAAAACATATTCTCCCAAAACTGATCCACCCGGACCAAGTTGGGTTCGTAAAAGATAGAGAAGCACCAGACAATGTGCGTCGATTACTGAATATAATAGATTATGTGGGGGGGACTCGGATGCCTTCTCTGCTTCTCTCACTGGATGCGGAGAAGGCATTCGATAGAGTGGACTGGAGATATATGTCGGCGGTATTGCGTCGGATGGGATTCGGGGGAGCCTTTGTTAAAGCTTTAGATGCAATTTATTCAAACCCCTCTGCCCAAGTGTCCATCTCAGGTTACAAATCCAAGATTTTTCCCATTCTAAATGGCACGAGACAGGGGTGCCCACTTTCCCCTCTCCTTTTTGCAATATGTATAGAGCCTCTGGCGGCAAAAATTAGACTAGCAACTGACATTACAGGCGTGAAAATCAAAGATCAGAAATATAAGTTGTCACTCTTTGCCGATGATATCCTTCTAACAATATCCAAACCTCTTATATCAATACCCAACCTATACAGACTCTTGGATCAATTTTCCCAAATTTCAGGGTACAAAATTAACCTCGATAAATGCGAAGCACTGTCTCTAGGACTCCCACAGCACACCAAGAAAGTCATGGAAATTAACTTTGAAATTAAATGGGCTACTCATTCAATTAAATACCTGGGAATACACTTAACACCTCAGATTAACCAACTGTATAAATATAATTATGAACCTATATACAAAGAAATTAGGAAAAACTTACACAAATGGAAGACATACACTTTCTCGTGGCTGGGCAGATTGGCATCAATTAAAATGTCAATCTTGCCCAGGATACTATACTTATTTAGGACCCTCCCGATAAAGGTACCAATAACTGACCTGAAAAAGATACAAAGGGAACTAGTAGCCTTCATTAGAGGGAACAAAATGGCGCGAATAGCAACTGCGCTCATCACAAAACACCGTGAGTTGGGAGGAATGGGAGCCCCTAACATAATAGATTATTACAGAGCAGCAAGGTTAGCCCAGTTGACAATATTAGGGGGAAGATTTGAAGGGGTCATATGGCCTAACCTAGAAGCTGAACTTAGAGACTCCACCTATCCCGATGATACACTATGGAACAGACACACTGTGAAAGATCTTACTGACAAACCAGGCCTACAAATCACAAAGCACACTACTCAAATGTGGTCCTTTTGGACAAAAAAACAAAACCTTTTACCTAACCAAACGCTAGTCTGCCCAATTAGATACTTACTTCCCAAAGACCTACATTATACTTTAGACAAATGGGCTAATAAAGGCCTTTACAGGGTTGCAGACTGGATGGACGGTAGGACATTCAAGACATTTAATCAGATTCAGGCTCAATTAGACCCAATTAAACTACAATGGTTCCAATACCTACAAGTCAACTCAGCAATCCAAGACTACACTAGAGATCGACAGCCTGGCACTTCCACCGCACTAGAGTGCCTACTTAAATCCAAACATAGACCAAAAGGGGCCATCTCCAAACTGTACATTCAGATCCAAACAACCAGTAACTCACTTAAACCTACGATACTCCTACACTGGGAGAGAGACTTAAATATAGACAAAGATAAAAAATGGTGGGATGATATGTTCAATTCAGCTTGTAAGGGTTTATTAAGTGCAGATATGAGAGAGAACACATTCAAGACCATGTTCAGATGGTACTTGACCCCGGTTAAGACTGCCCATATGTCACTTAATCAAAGTAGGTTTTGCTACAGGGGTTGCGGGGAAATAGGTTCATATCGTCATATGTGGTGGGAATGCGAGACAATACAAGTAATCTGGAATAAAATATCAAGTCTACTTAGCTCCGTCCTAGAGGAAAATATTCAGTTGACCCCGATTCAAGCCCTGTTACATGTACCTCTACCACAATTCAACAAACAGTTAAATACATTTATTAGAATCATTTGCACGGTTACCAGAACCTGTATTGCAAAATATTGGAAAACCTCAGCGCCTCCTTGGGAGGAAGCTTATAATAGAATTTCCCTAACTTACCGCATGTATGAATCCGCCTCACAGGTAATGGATACACAGGCACAATTTGAGAAGGTTTGGTTTTACTGGACACTGAATAGGACACTAACCACTGAGATTTAGATACTTATTCCTGTCTTCTAGATATATAGAGGAGAGGAGATATAATTGCTGATCTGTGGAGGTAGGGGGGGAGACTCTTGGTAACCATTTTGTTCTTGTTTTCTTTTTTTCTTGTTTTTTTTACCTAAACCGGATTTTAAGAGTCCTAGAGAAACTTGAAGGAGAGAGGGCAGGTTTTCTTTTTCATTTAAATTTAGTTAATTAAGGTTACAAAATGTTTATAATTTTTTTTTTTTTCTTTCTTTTATTTTCTTTTTTTTTTCTTTCTACACCTTATTGTTATACCTTTGTGAAAATTGGGACTTAAGAGATTTCACATCCTGGAACCACCCGGATCTTAATGGAAAACAGGGTCTAACCCGATATAGAGACTAACTGGCATGTAGCCATTGAACACTACTATAGTTTATGTTAGAGCTACAAGATACAACTGTTGCCAAAAGTAAACTATACGGACCCTGTTTATTATTGCATGACTATCTCAAGCATGAAGTTCTGATTGTTAAACTAATTACAAACTGGCTGTTCCAATGATGTGCTAATACTTGTTATACTTGTTACACCTATAATAAAGAGATTTAAACATAAAGGGACATTATACACTAGATTTTTCTTTGCATAAATGTTTTGTAGATGATTTATTTATATAGCCTATACAGGTTTTGTTTTTGTTTTGTTTTTCTAAATATAGGTTTTGTTTATTTTTAAATAACATTTCTCTGATTTTCAGACTCCTAACCAAGCCTCAAAGTTTTAGAAGTATACTGATGTATACCTACTCCAGCTTGCTTCTGTTTGTGTAAAGGGTCTTTTCATATACAGAGGAAGGGGGAGGGTCTGCTCTTTTTGCTATAGAACCACTTGCAGCGGGTGTTCCAGAAACCCTTTCAACAGAGCTAAACTGGGAGCTTCTAAGTAAGTTTTTAAACGGTTTTATACTGGATTTTTATATCAGTATCTGTGCATATTCTTCTTTATAGTAGTGTCTATTACATGCAGCTATATGAAAATTAATGTATACTGTCCCTTTAAATATGAAAATAATTTTTTTTTTATTGAGTACAAGATTTTTTTTTAACATTTTAAATAACTATCTTTTTAGCGCACACAAAGAAGAAAAATATTGTTATCCTTTATAATAGTTACAATACAAATGTGTTTATGTGTTATTAAAAACACAATCATTCTCTTTGTATCTTTTGTTAAAAAGCAAGGACGTAAGCTCTGGAGCGTGCACGTTTGGTGCACTATTTGGCAGTGCAAGAATGTTATCCATTTGTAAGAGCACTAGATGGCAGCCCTTTTCCTGCCATGTAGTGCTCCAGTCATATACCTATAGGTGTCTCTTCAACAAAGAATGACATGGGAACAAAGCAAATGTAATATATGGTAAATTGGAAACTTTTAAAAAAAGTATGCTCTGCCTGAATTACAAAAGAAACTTTTTGGGTTTCATATCATTTTAACAAAGCTTTTCATAGATGCCACATACTGCCTGATATGAGATATGATGTAGTCCAAAGATTTAGTTCGCAGTTATGTTCCTGTGATCAATAAACCTACTTTTTCATTTCAGGTCGCTAACTACAGATCTATGGAAGCTATATGTATCAGTAACTGAGCATAATAATGTGTTTCATGCAAAAACATACTTAATATATATTTAAATGCTGCAACTTTCACATGGATAACGAACCATTGTTTAATACAGTTTTCCTTTTAATAAATATATTTTTTTATTAAACAATGGAGGGTATATCATATAAACCATATGAAAGCCTGTGATACATAATAATGTTATTTACAGTATAATTAGATACACAACAGCTAACCATTACTTTTACAAATTCACACTAAAAATAAGGCATTTTGATCAGTAAATAGTAATGTCGCTTATGTAAGCAAAATGTAATGTTAGATAAGGAATCATTGAAAAAGAATGCCTCTACATTTTTTATTTAAGTTATCATGAGATGAGTAGAGTTAGTAACCACAAACTCATTATTGCATGCTATGAGAAACTACAGGTGATCTATAAAGCTAATAGATCTGCTATGGCACATATATAATAGAACAATGACATTAAATACAAGACAAAAGAACTCTATGTACTCTTCAGTATACTGATAATAAACAATGTATAGCAGACCAACTATTATGATGAAGAGACAATATTCATACAGTGAAATAAAAGATAATGTGATACATTGCAATAGACAACACTAGACCTTATCAATATTGGATTTGTAAAGCTCTGAAGGAATATTGTCTGAATCTAAAAATAACAGGTCTGTACTTCCATTGTACATCCGTAAGCCTTGTGCCATGTATTTCGTTGCTATGTGAAAACTGATCCCCCAGCACAATACATATGTAATAATCTCTTCTTCATAAGATGAACATAACTCACAGATTCAGCATGGTTCAGCTTCCCTGACTTTTATTAACTGACAAAATCACTATCCTCCACCAGAATAAATCAGACTTTATCCCCAGTGGCAGAATATAAGAACTGCAACAAACACAGAGAACTACTAAAAGAGAACAGGGAAAACATTAAAGGGACAGTCAACTCAAAATTAAACTTTAATTATTCATAGGGCATGTGATTTTAAAAACATTTTCAGTTTACTTCTAATTATATCATTTGTTTCCTTTTGTTAGTATACAATTGTAAATGACAGGGACTTTTCTGGCTTTAAATTAGAGGTAAAAATTCATCATTTATTGCAAAGTTGCAGTAAAAAACATGACATCACCATGAGCAAACAACAGCATCCATCCAACGCGTTTCCTGCCTGTACGGCACTTTTGTTGGTATCTTTTGTTAAAAAAACATACATAGTTAGGAGATGTAATGCATGTTTCTTTAAAAACAACCCCTCCAATAAAACACTCAGATTTTTCTTTTTAATTTTTATTCATAACCACCTGAGGATACAGGTATACAATATACAAAGCTTTTTTTCCACGCAGGGCAAAAAAACCGAATAACTTGAAACACTGAATAAAAACAGTATGCAGGGCCGCCACTATATATTTTGGGGCCCCTGACTTAAAGGGACAGTCAACACCAGAACTTTTGTTGTTTTAAAAGATAGATAATACATTAATTATCCATTCCTTAGTTTTTCCATAACCAACACAGTTATAATAATACACGTTTTACCTCTGTGATTACCTTGCATCTAAGCCTCTGCAGACTGCCCGCTTATTTCAGTTATTTTGACAGACTTGCATTTTAGCCAATCAGTGCTCACTCCTCAGTAAATTCACGTGCATGAGCTCAATGTTATCTATATGAAACACATGAACTAATGTCCTCTAGTGGTGAAACACTGTCAAATGCAGAGGCAGCCTTCAAGGTCTTAAAAACTAGCATATGAACCTCCTAGGTTTAGCTTTCAACTAAGAATACCAAGAGAATACAGCAAAATTGGTGATAAAAGTAAATTGGAAAGTTGTTTAAAATTACATGCCCTATTTGAATCATGAAAGGGTTTTTTGGACTTGACTGTCCTTTTAACCATTGATCGGGCCCCTCCCCCCTTTGACATGTGCAATTTTTGACCAAGTGACTAAAACGTATGTGCACTTTATTTAAGTGTAGTCAAACTTGGAAATGTTGTAAAGGTAGTAACACACAAACACAGAAACACACAGACACACTCATACACTGAAACACACACTCACACATACGGATTCACATATAGACACTTTAGCAGACATTCAAAGAAACACACTCCGACACAGACACCCAAACAGACACTCCACACTTGTCCACATTGACCGACAAGTAATGAGGTAGACTTCAGTTTTGTAGTTGGAGTTCTGATTATCTTTTTGTCAAGGAAGATGCCAACTATATGATGACAACAGCATGCAGTGGCTGGAAGGAAGGGCCCTGAACTGTCTAAACAATAATTAAAGGTTAAGTGGTGGATTTGGTGACTTCCAGACAGGGTCTCATTATTCTCAAAGTCTATAGAAAGATGTGAATAATCAGTAGTAAGGTCAAAATGTCCTAAAAAGGAACAGACAGACACACAAACTTAAACACAAACTTGCACATACACCCAAGGAAACACCCACAGAGACAGCCTCAGAAAACACACACAGACATACACACTCACAGACACCCACAGAAAACACACAAAGACATACACACACACACACACAGAGACACCCACAGAAAACACCCAAAGACATAAACACAGAGAGACACCCACCGAAAACACACAAAGACAAACATACACCCTCACTGAGACATCCACAGAAAACACACAATGACATACACACAGACACACACCCTCACGGAGACAACCACAGAAAATGCACAAAGACATTCACAAACACATCCTCACAGAGACACCCACAGAAAACACAAAGACATATGCACATCCCCTCACAGAGACACCCAAAGAAAATGCACAAAGATATACGCACACACCCTCACAGAGACATCCACAGAAAACACACAAAGACATACATAAACACACACCCTCACAGAGACACCCACAGAAAATGCACAAAGACATATACACACTCCCTCAGAGACATTCACAGAAAATGCACAAAGACATACACACACATCCACAGAAAATACACAAAGACAGACAAACAAACCCTCACAGAGAGACCCAAATAAAAAAAAATACACACTCATAGAGACACCAACAAAAGCAGAAAGACATAAACACAGACACCCACAGAAACACTCACAGGAGGTAAAATGTCTGCACATTGCCATCCCCTAAATCAACATGTGTGACATGCATGATACAAAAATAGCAGAAATGAAGAGATCACTTTTTAAAAAATCATATTTGTAAATGTGCAAACAAAAATACTTCTGTGAATTCAAAATTGTGCATTAATGATCTGTCAGAATGAATAGATGAAGAAAAGTACTTTTGAAAGGTTGACATATGTTTGGTCCCCCCCCCCCATTTCCCCCAACCAAGAGCACCACTTCAAATCTAGTGTACAAATGTTCCCATCCGTCAGCTGTACTTATAAATTTTGAAAATGCTGTACTCTATATGGTCTTGGTGGAACCATAAGCTGTGGTATTCAGTCTCATACCATTAGATCTGGTTAAAGGCAGGATTTAGGCTTGTTTGTATGTATTTAAAAATTAAGTCAGCTGTAGTTTAAATTGAACAGTGTTAAGGTAACCTGTCTTATTTCAAACACTGAGCAATCTTAGCCTGAGAGTATAACATTTTATGCAGATGTAAAGATTGTAGATAAAATGCCTCCTGGCATCTGCAAAGTCCTTGCATAAAGGGGCAGTAAACTGTAATGTAATTAAAATATATATATACATTTAAAAAAAATATATCTTTTAAAAGGGCACCTACCATTTGTGTTTTGAGAAGGAAACATTTCTGCATGGTTTTAAATATATAATTTCTACAGCATTGTCAAATAATCATAAATACACTGCTGCATATTGCTAAAAAAATGTTTTTATGGACCCCTGGCCCCACCATACAACTACCACACTGAAGTTACAATCTTAAATTGCACAAAGAAATAAAAAACATTAACTAAGTCCTACCTCCTCTGCAAATGAAAGTGATCTGCCGTCTGACTCAGGCACACACTGTACAAACTGAAGTGCCAAGTCTGTCTCACACTGTGCACAATAGTGGTTTAGTGCACACTCAGAAATCCTCTCAAATGCTAATGCTTTACTCCTTGTAATGACATTTCCCACTGGGCCCCTGACAGGAGTCACCCCTTTCACCCCCTGATGGTGGCCCTGACAGTACGTATTTCCATAATTTAAAGTATTATCTAAGCAGAAATATCACAACAGCTTTAGGAATTTCATAATATTATCCTATTTGTTTTACATATCCACATAGGTGGGTTTTATTATTTCAAAAATAAATATAGCTGCAAGCAGCAATAGAGGTGGCCATGCGCATTGATATTGCAATGGCATACAAGCTGCTTAGTAGCAATACATAGCTATACAGCAAATTTCATAGCTTTAACATAAGCGGTTGCAAAGAAATCACATTTTCAAAATTTTCGCATAAAGCAATATGGCTGCCATAGCTTGTGACTAATTCCTTTAACATGAACAAATGTGACTCTATGTCACAATATAAGGTTATACAGTTAGTTTCACAGTTCTAACATAAGCAGTTGCAGAGAAAATAGATTTTTTGAAATTTTTGCATAAAACAAAATGGCTGCCAGATTCAAATTAAGCACAATAGTTCTAACCATAGATGTCAATAAACATGGCAAAGATAAAGCATTTTTGTAAAAACAGTTTTTGTTTTATTATTTATTTAAAAATATCGCTAAGCGTTTTTTGAACAATTCAAAATAGCTGCCAAACCACATGACCTATCAACTTCTCTTGAACAAATCTGAAGGTTAGTCATAAGATAACTCTGTAAACAAAATTTCAAGTCTATGCCATAAGCGGTTTCGGAGAAGAAGATTTTTGTAGTTTTTAAAAACAGCGCATACGAGACAAAATGACTGCCAAACTATGCATTGTATGGCTTTCAAATTGCACATACTAATGCTCACTATAGACCTCTACAATTTTCAAAAGTTTTATGAAAATTTACAAATGTTTTATTTCACAAAGGCAACTGCGCAATGCGAATTTTAACTGCAATATTGTTTTTAAGGATTATGACTATGTGTAATCATGTGTCTATTACACTGTAATATTGTTAAATATTGTAAAACTAATGTATAAAGTGCAAAATTACTCAATTAAATGGCAATAAAAAGGTTAATGTCTCACAGCAGCCATGTTGATTATGGAAACATCACAATTTTAACAAACTTGGTAGAGGACCTTGCAAGGAGCATATGTGCAAAATTGGGCTTTATTGCACTAAGCGGTTTAAGAGAAGAAGATGTTTAAAGATTTTCGCAAAATGCAAGATGGCTGCTACATCATGTGACCAATGCACTTCTTTTGAGCTACAGCAAATCTAGTTCATAGCAGCACTGAGCACAGCAAGTTGCAAAGCTGTAACTTAAGCAGTAACAGAGCTAAAGATTATTAAGCGTTTCTCATAATTTATTGCAAAAAACAATATGGCTGCGTAACCTTATGACCTATGAGTTCAATATTGCATTAGATGTAGCAGAGCAATAGGCTGTACTAGCATACTTGATTTTAAGAGCTTTGCTTTAGCAGTTCAAAAGTTATGGGCAATAGAAAAAGTGGCGGAATAATAAAAATAATAATAATAATAAATATAGCTGCAAGCAGCGATAGAGGTGGCCATGCGCATCGACATTGCAATGATATACAAGCAGCTAACTGACAATATAAAGCTTTATAGAAGTTTTTACTATTCTAATATTAGCAGTTGGAAAGAAAACACATTTTCGAAATTTTTGCGTTTTTCAAGATGGCTGCCCCACCATATGACCAATACTTTCATCACGATCAGATGTAACTCTAGGTGACAATATATGGTTATACAGCAAATTTCACAGCTTTAACATAAGCGGTTGGAAAGAAAACACATTTTCGAAATTTTCGCATAAACCAATATGGCTGCCACAGCTTGGGACCAATTCCTTCAACATGAACAACTGTGACTCTAGGTCACAATATAAGGTTATACAGCAAGTTTCACAGTTCTAACATAAGCAGTTGCAGAGAAAATAGATTTTCAAAATATTCGCATAAAACAAAATGGCTGCCGGATCATATGATATACAGCCTCCATATTATGCACAATAATTGTCACCATAGATGTCAATAAACATGGCAAAAATAAAGCATTTTTGTAAAACGGTTTTTGTTTTATTATTAATTTAAAAATATCGTTAAGCGTTTTTGAACAATTCAAAATGGCTGCCAAACCACATGACCTATCAACTTCTCTTGAACAAATCTGAATGTTAGTCATAAGATAACTCTGTAAACAAAATTTCAAGTCTGTGCCATAAGCGGTTTCAGAGAAGAAGATTTTTATAGTTTTTAAAAACGGCGCATACGAAACAAAATAGCCGCCAAGCTATGCATTGTATGGCTTTCAAATTGCACATACTAATGCTCACTATAGACCTCTACAATTTGCAGAAGTTTTATGAAAATTTGCAAATGTTTTATTTCACGAAAGCGACTGCGCAGTGCGAATTTTTACTCCAATATTGCCTTTAGGGGTCATGACTATGTGTACTCATGTGTCTGCTACACTGTAATATAGTTAAATAGTGTAAACATAATGCATAAAGTGCAAATTTACGCAATTAAACAGCGATAAAAAAGCGAATGGCTCATAGCAGCCATGTTGATTATGGAAAATTCGCAGTTTGAACAAACTTGGTAGAGGACCTTGCAAGGAGCACATGTGCAAAATTGCACTTCATTGCACTTAGCGGTTGCAGAGAAGAAGATGTTTAAAGATTTTCGCACAATTCAAAATGGCAGCTAGGTCATGTGACTAAATCACTTCTCTTGAACAAACTTTATTCTAGGTCAGTACAGCAGTACACACAGCAAGTTTTACAGCTGTAACATAAGCGGTTCTGGAGAAGAAGATTTTCAAGCGATTGTCGAAATTTGTCGCAAAAAGCAATATGGCTGCTAGATCACATGACCTATAAAAATTTATTTTGCATAGGATTATGCACAGCATAGATCTTTAGCATAGTGCTAAGTTTCATGAGTTTTAGAGTTATGCTGTTGTTTTTATAAGCAGTTGAATAAGTGGCGGAATAATAATAATAATAAATATAGCTGCAAGCAGCGATAGAGGTGGCCATGCGCATCGACATTGCAATGGCATACAAGCAGCTAAGTCACAGTATAAAGCTTTATAGAAGTTTTTACAATTCTAACATTAGCAGTTGGAAAGAAAACACATTTTTGAATTTTTTGTGTTTTTCAAGATGGCTGCCCCACCATATGACCAATACTTTCATCACGATCAGATGTAACTCTAGGCGACAATATATGGTTATACAGCAAATTTCACAGCTTTAACATAAGCGGTTGGAAAGAAAACACATTTTCGAAATTTTCTCGTAAACCAATATGGCTGCCACAGCTTGTGACCAATTCCTTCAGCATGAACAACTGTGACTCTAGGTCACAATATAAGGTTATACAGCAAGTTTCACAGTTCTAACACAAGCAGTTGCAGAGAAAATAGATTTTCGAAATATTCACATAAAACAAAATGGCTGCCAGATCATATGATATACAGCCTCCATATTATGCACAATAATTGTCACCATAGATGTCAATAACCATGGCAAAAATAAAGCATTTTTGTAACACGGTTTTTGTTTTATTATTAATATAAAATATCGTTAAGCGTTTTTGAACAATTCAAAATGGCTGCCAGACCACATGACCTATCAACTTCTCTTGAACAAATCTGAATGTTAGTCATAAGATAACTCAGAAAACAAAATTTCAAGTGTGTGTCTTAAGCGGTTTCGGAGAAGAAGATTTTTATTGTTTTTAAAAACAGCGCATACGAAACAAAATGGCCGCCAAGCTATGCATTGTATCGCTTTCAAATTGTACATACTAATGTTCACTATAGACCACTACAATTTGCAGAAGTTTTATGAAAATTTGCAAATGTTTTATTTCACGAAGGCGACTGCGCAGTGCAAATTTTTACTGCAATATTGCCTTTAGGGATAAGGACTATGTGTACTCATGTGTCTGCTACACTGTAATATAGTTAAATAGTGTAAACATAATGTATAAGGTGCAAATTTACACAATTTAACAGCGATAAAAAGGCGAATGGCTCATAGCAGCCATGTTGATTATGGAAAATTCACAGTTTGAACAAACTTGGTAGAGGACCTTGCAAGGAGCACATGTGCAAAATTGCACTTCATTGCACTTAGCGGTTGTAGAGAAGAAGATGTTTAAAGATTTTCGCACATTTCAAAATGGCAGCTAGATCATGTGAGTAAATCACTTCTCTTGAATAAACTTTATTCTAGGTCAGTACAGCAGTACACACAGCAAGTTTCACAGCTGTAACATAAGCGGTTCTGGAGAAGAAGATTTTCAAGCGGTTGTCGAAATTTGTCGCAAAAAGCAATATGGCTGCTAGATCACATGACCTATAAGATTTATGTTGCACAGGATTATGCAGAGCATAGATCTTTAGCATTGTGCCAAGTTTCATGAGTTTTTGAGTTATGCTGTGGTTATTATAAGCATTTGAAAAAAACGGCGGAATAATAATAATAATAGTACAAGCAATAACAAATAATAATATAGCTGCAAGCAGCGATAGAGGTGGCCATGCGCATCGACTTTGCAATGGCATACAAGCAGCTAAGTCACAATATAAAGCTTTATAGAAATGTTTAAAATTCTAACATTAGCATTTGGAAAAAAAACACATTTTCGAAAAATTTGCATTTTTCAAGATGGCTGCCCTGCCATATGACCAATACATTCATCACGATCAGATGTAACTCTAGGTCATAAGATATTGTTTTACAGCAAATTTCACAGCTTTAACATAAGCGGTTGCAAAGAAAACACACTTTCGAAATTTTTGCGTAAACCAATATGGCTGCCACAGCTTGTGACCAATTCCTTTAACATGAACAACTGTGATTCTAGGTCACAATATAAGGTTATACAGCAAGTTTCACAGTTCTAACATAAGCGGTTGCAGAGAAAATAGATTTTCGAAATTTTTGCGCAAAACAAAATGGCTGCCTAATCATATGATATACAGCCTCCATATTATGCACAATTGTTCTTACCATAGATGTCAATAAACATGGCAAAAATAAAGCATTTTTGTAAAACGGTTTTTGTTTTATTATTAATTTAAAAATATCGTTAAGCATTTTTGAACAATTCAAAATGGCTGCCAAATTACATGACCTATCAACTTCTCTTGAACAAATCTGAATGTTAGTCATAAGATAACTCTATAAACAAAATTTCAAGTCTGTGCCATAAGCGGTTTCGGAGAAGAAGATTTTTGTAGTTTTTAAAAACCGCGCATACGAAACAAAATGGCTGTCAAGCTATGCATTGTAGGGCTTTCAAATTGCACATACTAATGCTCACTATAGACCTCTACAATTTGCAGAAGTTTTATGAAAATTTGTAAATATTTTATTTCACGAAGGCGACTGCGCAGTGCAAATTTTTACTGCAATATTGCCTTTAGGGGTCATGACTATGTGTACTCATGTGTCTGCTACACTGTAATATAGTTAAATAGTGTAAACATAATGCATAAAGTGCAAATTTACGCAATTAAACAGCGATAAAAAGGCGAATGGCTCATAGCAGCTATGTTGATTATGGAAAATTCGCAGTTTGAACAAACTTGGTAGAGGACCTTGCAAGGAGCACATGTGCAAAATTGCGCTTCATTGCACTAAGCGGTTGCAGAGAAGAAGATGTTTAAAGATTTTCGCACATTTCAAAATGGCAGCTAGGTCATGTGACTAAATCACTTCTCTTGAACAAACTTTATTCTAGGTCAATACAGCAGTACACACAGCAAGTTTCACAGCTGTAACATAAGCAGTTCTGGAGAAGAAGATTTTCAAGCGGTTGTCGAAATTTGTCGCAAAAAGCAATATGGCTGCTAGATCACATGACCTATGAGATTTATGTTGCATAGGATTATGCACAGCATAGATCTTTAGCATTGTGCCAAGTTTCATGAGTTTTTGAGTTATGCTGTTGTTTTTATAAGCACTTGAAAAAAGTGGCGGAATAATAATAATAATAATAATAATAATAATAATAAAAAAAAAAATAATAATAATAATAATCCTGACAATAACAATAGGTTGTCCTGCAACTTCGTTGCATGGCCACCTAATAATAATAATAAAAAAATAAAAAAAAATAATAATAATCTTGACAATAACAATAGGTTGTCCTGCAACTTCGTTGCATGGCCACCTAAATATAGCTGCAAGAAGCGATAGGGGTGGCCATGCGCATCACCTTTGCAAAGCATACAAGCTGCAAAGACACAATATATAGCTGCACAGCAAATTTCACAGCTTTAACATAAGCGGTTGCAAAGAAATCACATTTTTGAAATTTTCGCGTAAACCAATATGGCTGCCATAGCCTGTGACCAATTCCTTCAACATGAACAAATGTGACTCTAGGTCACAATATAAGGTTATACAGCTAGTTTCACAGTTCTAAAATAAGCAGTTGCAGAGAAAATAGATTTGTGAAATTGTCGCATAAAACAAAATGGCTGCCAGATCACATGATATACAGCCTCCATATTATGCACAATAATTCTCACCATAGATGTCAATAATAATGGCAAAAATAAAGCATTTTTGTAAAACGTTATTTGTTTTATTATTAATTTAAAAATATCGTTAAGCGTTTTTGAACAATTCAAAATGGCTGCCAAACCACATGACCTATCAACTTCTCTTGAACAAATCTGAATGTTAGTCATAAGCTAACTCTGTAAACAAAATTTCAAGTCTGTGCCGTAAGCGGTTTCGGAGAAGAAGATTTTTGTAGTTTTTAAAAACAGCGCATACGAAATAAAATGGCCGCCACACTGTGTAATGTATGGCTTTCATATTACACATACTAATGCTCACCATAGACCTCTACAATTTGCACAAGTTTCATGAAAATTTGCAATTGTTTTATTTCACGAAGGCGACTGCGCAATGCGAATTTTAACTGCAATATTGTCTTTAAGGGTAATGACTATGTGTGCAAAACAGAATGAGAAGCAGTCTGCCAGGAACGAACAGCAGCATCAATAGCTTGTTCTATGGCCCGGTTACCACCTGGTAGTAGCTTCTTTCTGCCCAATTGTGCTTTTCACAGAGGAAAACTTTCCTGTAGTATATCAGTCTGATCCCGCCAACATGGTTAGTCCAGCCCCGAAATACCAGGCAATTCTCCTCTGAACAAGGAACATGACAACCCCAGACGATCGTTTCGGCCTCCTTTGGGCCTCGTCAGTGAGGTGCAGCCATATCCCTCTAAGCACATTGGGCAAGGAGTCCACGTCTAGTTTCCCCCATCACCCATAGGGAGACTATCCCCAGGGTCATATTTACATATGCAAAACAGAATGAGAAGCAGTCTGCCAGGAACGAACAGCAGCATCAATAGCTTGTTCTATGGCCCGGTTACCACCTGGTAGTAGCTTCTTTCTGCCCAATTGTGCTTTTCACAGAGGAAAACTTTCCTGTAGTATATCAGTCTGATCCCGCCAACATGGTCAGTCCAGCCCCGAAATACCAGGCAATTCTCCTCTGAACAAGGAACATGACAACCCCAGACGATCGTTTCGGCCTCCTTTGGGCCTCGTCAGTGAGGTGCAGCCATATCCCTCTAAGCACATTGGGCAAGGAGTCCACGTCTGGTTTCCCCCATCACCCTTAGGGATGACTATGTGTAATCATGTGTCTATTACACTGTAATATTGTTAAATATTGTATAACTAATGTATAAGGTGCAAAATTACAAAATTAAATGGCGATAAAAAGGTTAATGTCTCACAGCAGCCATGTTGATTATGGAAAAAATCGCAATTTTAACAATCTTGGTAGAGGACCTTGCAAGGAGCATATTTGCAAAATTGCGCTTTATTGCACTTAGCGGTTTAAGAGAAGAAGATGTTTAAAGATTTTCAGAAAATGCAAGATGGCTGCTACATCATGTGACCAAGGCACTTCTGTTGAGCAATGGAAAATCTAGGTCATAGCATCACTAAGCACAGCAAGTTTCAAAGTTGCAACATAAGCAGTTCCAGAGCTAAAGATTAATAAGCAGTTCTCGAAATTTGTCACAAAAAACAATATGGCTGTGTAACCTTATGGCAAACAGAAGAAAGAAGAAGGTTGGCGCTTACCACTTCCAGGGATCCGTGCATTCAGGCTGCGTTCGCTTCAGCGTAGGCACATGTCCTTCGTCCGGTGATGCTTCCTGGAGCTCTGGTCCTAACGCCTCCGCTTCCGGCGTACACTTGTGACGTATATACCAAACAAAGGAGCCTGGCTAAAAGAAAGGAGACTTCACAAATCTTCAACAACCTCTTCTGATTCTGTGTACCATCAATCAAACCAGAAGGGAAAGGGTTAACTGCATATTTGATTTTAATTGAGACAGGCCTCTTTAAATAGAGGCAAATTGTACAGCTGACAGACAGCAGTGAACAAGCGTGTAGACACACGCAAAACATGTCTGCAGTCAGTTACGCTGTAGCCTTTTTTCCTGTTTAATGGAGCCTTGTCTCCTACTTTGTTTTTATCCACTCCAATAAAGATCCTGTTTTTAAGTATACTGACCGGTGTGTGTTTTCCCTTTATGGATGTCCCTGAACCGAGAGGTTGTTGAAGATTTGTGAAGTCTCCTTTCTGTTAGCCAGGCTCCTTTGTTGTGTAACCTTATGACCTATGAGTTCAATATTGCATGAGATGTAGCATTGCAATAAGCTGCACCAGCATACCTGATTTCAAGAGTTTAGCATAAGTAATTTGTGTTTTGTGAGCAATTGACTCAAAAGAGGAAGTATTGAATTACAAATAATTACGATAAATATAAAACCGATATTGCTGCCGCATCATGTGACTGATTCTCTCCTAATGAGCAATTATGAATCTAGGTAACAATATAAGACTGTACAGCAAATTTCACAGTTCTTACATAAGCGGTTGCAGAGAAAATAGACTTTCGAAATGTAAACCAAGATGGCTGCCCGATCATAAGATATACAGCCTCCATATTACGCACAATAGTGCTCACTATAGATGTCAATAAACATGGCAAAAATAAAGCATTTTTGTAAAACGGTTTTTGTTTTATTATTAATTTAAATATATCGTTAAGCAATTTTGAACAATTTAAAATGGCTGCCAAACCATGTGACGTATCAACTTCTCTTGAACAAATCTGAATGTTAGTCATAAGATAACTCTATAAACAAAATTTCAAGTCTATCCCATAAGCGGTTTCGGAGAAGAAAATTTTTATAATTTTTAAAAATGGCGCATACGAAACAAAATGGCCGCCAAGCTATGCAATGTATGGCTTTCAAATTGCACATACTAATGCTCACTTTAGACCTCTACAATTTGCAGAAGTTTCAGGAAAATTTGCAAATGTTTTATTTCACGAAGGCAATTGCGCAATGCGAATTTTAACTGCAATATTGTCTTTAAGGGTTATGACTATGTGTAATCATGTGTCTATTACACTGTAATATTGTTAAATATTGTAAAACTAATGTATAAAGTGCAAAATTACGCAATTAAATGGCGATAAAAAGGTTAATGTCTCACAGCAGCCATGTTGATTATGGAAAAATTGCAGTTTGAACAAACTTAGTAGAGCACCTTGCAAGGAGCATATGTGCAAAATTGCGCGTCATTGCACTAAGCGGTTTAGGAGAAGAAGATGTTTGAATATTTTCGCAAAATGCAAGATGGCTGCCACATCATGTGACCAAGGCACTTCTCTTGAGCAAGAGCAATTTCCGGTCATAGTAGCACTAAGCACAGCGAATTTCAAAGTTGTAACATAAGCAGTTCCAGAGCTAAAGGTTTTTAAGCGTTTGTCGAAATTTGTCGCAGAAAGCAATATGGCTGCCAGAGCATGTGACCTATGAGTTCAATTTTGCATGAGATGTAGCAGAGCAATAGGATGTACCAGCATACCTGATTTTAAGAGCTTTGCACAAGCAGTTAAGCAGTTATGGGCAATTGAATACAAAGCTTGGCGGAATAAAAATAATAATAATAATAATAATAATCCTAACAATAACAATAGGTTGTCCTGCAACTTCGTTGCATGGCCACCTAATAACCCAAAACCCTGAAAAGAAAAAAAAAGAAACACAATCTCCTGTTATCAACACTACTGAGAAAAAATAGCTCCAGAGGTGAGAGAGAGAAAAACACACCCTCCTTCCCTCCCCCCTCAGATCCACCACATCCCTATATGACTCCTTTTTATCTGTTACTGAATAATTTCTCCAATATTTGCAGAATTTTTGAAGCAAATCAATAATTGTTTTTGGACATCTTTTAAGTTTTGTTTAATAAAATATTCCCTTTTAATCATAATTTTCCTAGTCACACAATTCTTGCAAATATCTTGGTCAAATTATTCAAATGTGATGATGTTAAATAATTAATTTTTTACTTATATTTGGTATTTTACAACTAGAATTTTTAGAGATGAAATTTCTTGCCACTAATATTACTAAATTAATAAATCTAGAAATATAATTTCAAAGTGATTCAATTTAACTTTTTCTTTAAACAATGTACGTAGCCAGTGATTCAGTTTAGACATTTTTTTTTTAAATAAATGCTTTAACAGTCAAGTAAGCAAGGATTTAGTCTCGCCTTATTGAAATGACATTCCTACAGAATTTCCTATTTTAGACAGTTTATAAGGTGTAAGATTTACTTGATGTAAAATATGCCTTTTTATATATTGAGGATAAAGAAGCTTTCTCTAATCTACACCCTGCACATTCACGGCCAATCGGTCGCTAAAAGGGGGTGTCAATCATCCCGATCGTATTCCGATCGGGATGATTTCTGTCCACCACCTCAGAGGTTGTTGATGAGTTAAGGAGCAGCGGTCTTAAGACTACTGCTTTTTAACTTTTGTTTCTGGCTAGCCTGAAGGCTCGCGCAGAAACAGCTGCATCCGCACCATAATTAACTACCCATAGTCTTTTTAATGTCGTCTGTATTTAATTTATATAATTTTCTTCCATTTTTTTACAATCTCCAGAAGATGTTTTTGACCTATTTAATTTATTATAGAATTGTATAGAAACAAGATCTTAAATATACCTGCTTTGTATTAAGTTAAAGCCTTATCAATAATTTCCCAGTTGGTTAACATCTGGCTTCCTTGAAAAATCTTTTTGCATTAAGTTTTAATCTATAAATACACAAAAAAATGTTCTTTACCTATATTAAAGGGTAATGAAACCAAGTTTTTTTTTCTTTCATGATTCAGATAGAGCATGCAATTTTAAGCGACTTTCTCATTTACTCAAATAAATTTTTATTTGTTCTCTTGGTATCGTTATTTGAAAAGCAGGAATGTAAGCTTAGGAGCCGACCTATTATTGGTACAGCCCCTGGGTAGCGCTTGCTCATTGATGACTAAATGTATCTATTAATTGTCCTATCTGTTTAAGACACTTTTATCTCTCTTCCATATCTCAAATATTTCCTTTGTAAATCCAGGAATAAAATCCGGATTCCCCTGTATTGGTAAGTAGGCTGAGAAAGATACATTTATACCTAATTTGTTTCCCATCTTATTCCATATCCATAATGGTTCTTTAAATGTGCACATATCTTTGACGATAGGTGGAAGATTCCTCATATTTAAATGTGGTAGAGCTTTTAATGAAAAAGAATAAACAATGGGGGATATTTATCAAAGCCTCAACTATGCTGCATTCGCCGGCACCAATACGCTCACCTAACATCACCTAACATTGCGGCCGTCGACCTGAATACGATCTCCATATTTATAAAAAAAAGCCGTCAAAAAGCCGCACACCAAGTACGGGGCGATGAGCATCGGACTGTTGTTAACTAGTAGTCATCGATCTCGCGTCTATTCGTCTTTTTACCCACTTTATTTATACCCTGTCACTACACACTGCCACTATACTAAAATGTTTACCCCTATCCCGCTGCTCCCAGACCCCGCCGCCACCTAAATAAAAGTTATTAACCCCTATTCCGCCACTCCCGGACCCCGCCGCCACCTAAATAAAGTTATTAACCTCTATCCTGCCGCTCCCGGACCCTGCTGCCACCTAAATAAAGTTATTAACCCCTATCCCGTCGCTCCCGGACCCCGCCGCCACCTAAATAAAGTTATTAACCCCAATCCCGCCGCTCCCAGACCCTGCCGCCACCTAAATAAAGTTATTAACCCCTATCCCGTTGCTCCCGGAACCCGCCGCCACCTAAATAAATGTATTAACCCCTATCCCTCCGCGCCCGGACTGCGCCGCAACTAAATAAACGTATTTACCCTTAAACCTCTGGTGTCCCACATCACTACCACTAACTAAACCTATTAACCCCTAAACCGCCAGCCCCCCATATCGCCATAAACTAAATTAAGCTATTATCCCCTAAACCTAACAAGGCGCTAACTTTAAATTAAAATTACCACATCCCTATCTTAAAATAAATTTAAACTTACCTGTAGAATTAAAATAAACTATTTTTAAACTATTAATTAACCTACCCTAACTATTATACTACACTTAAATTAAACTACTAATTAAATTAACAAAATACATATTAAAAAAAAAAACTAACCCTACTCAAATTATTTAAATCTACTATTTAACCTTATTAAAAATTACTAAATAGAAAAAAAAACCCCGCTAAGTTACAAAACATAAAAAACACTAAATTACGAAAAAAACAAACCACATTATCAAAAATAAAAAAGAATTACACTTAATCTAACAGCCCTATCAAAATAAAAAAAGCCACCCCAAAATAAAAAAAACCCTAGCCTACACTAAACTACCAATGGCCCTTAAAAGGGCCTTTTGTGGGGCATTGCCCAAAGAAATCAGCTCTTTTACCTGTAAAAAAATTTACAAACACCCCCCCAACAGTAAACCCCCCCAAATAAAAACCTTATCTAAAATAACCTAAGCTCCCCATTGCCCTGAAAAGGGCATTTGTATGGGCATTGCCCTTAAAAGGGCATTTAGCTCTTTTACTGCCCAGACCCTACTCTAAAAATAAAACCCACCCAAAAAAAACCTTAAATAAACCTAACACTAACCCCCAACGATCCACTTACAGTTCTTGAAATTCCGCTTTAAGGTTCCATCCAGCCGGCAAGAAGTCTTCATCTGGGCGGACTCTTCCATCTTCATCCAGCCGGCGAAGTCTTCATCCAGACGGCATCTTCTATCTTCATCCATCCTGAAGACATCCGGCGCGGAGCTCCTCTTCAATACGGTCGCCACCGTAAACTGGAACTTGAATGCAAGTGATGTCATCCAAGATGGCGTCCCTTGCATTCCTATTGGCTGAAAGGTTCCAATCAGCCAATAGGATTAAAGCTGCTAAAACCCTATTGGCTGATTGGAACAGCCAATAAGATTCTAGCAGCTCTAATCCTATTGGCTGATTGGAACCTTTCAGCCAATAGGGATGCAAGGGACGCCATCTTGGATGGCGTCACTTGCATCCAAGTTCCAGTTTACGGCGGCGACCGTATTGAAGAGGAGCTCCGCGCCGGATGTCTTCAGGATGGACCCGCTCCACGCCGGATGGATGAAGATAGAAGATGCAGTCTGGATGAAGACTTCGCCGGCTGGATTTAGATGGAAGAGGCCGCCCGGATGAAGACTTCTTGCTGCCCGGATGAAGACTTCTTGCCGCCCGGATGGATCCTTCAAGTGGGACTTCAAGAACTGTAAGTGGATCGTTGGGGGTTAGTGTTAGGTTTATTTAAGGGTTTTTTGGGTGGGTTTTATTTTTAGAGTAGGGTCTGGGCAGTAAAAGAGCTAAATGCCCTTTTAAGGGCAATGCCCATACAAATGCCCTTTTCAGGGAAATGGGGAGCTTAGGTTATTTTAGATAGGGTTTTTATTTGGGGGGATGTTTGTGGGGGTGGTGGGTTTTACTGTTGGGGGGTGTTTGTATTTTTTTTACAGGTAAAAGAGCTGATTTCTTTGGGGCAATGCCCCACAAAAGGTCCTTTTAAGGGCCATTGGTAGTTTAGTGTAGGCTAGGTTTTTTTTTTTAATTTGGGGGGGCTATTAGATTAGGTGTAATTCTTTTTTATTTTTGATAATATGGTTTGTTTTTTTTGTAATTTAGTGTTTTTTATTTTTTGTAACTAAGCGTTTATTTTATTATTTTTTTTTAGTAATTTTTAATAAGGTGAAATAGTAGATTTAAATAATTTGAATAGGGTTAGTTTTTTTTTTAATATGTAATTTAGTTAACACTTAGAGAACTTATATTTAGAACTTATTATTCAGTGTAACTCATCAGAAATTACAGAATTTAGACTGTATAATTTTTCTATATACTCAAAAGAACCAAAATATCTCAGAGACAAACACAGCTGAGGCATAATGGTAAGGGGTATAATATTATGATTAAACCCTTCTGCTCCATCCAGTTGATCTTAGAGGCTCCTAACGCTGGTTTTAGGCTAACTCCGGTATTTGGAGTCACTAAAAAAAGGGTCTAACGCTCACTTTTCAGCCGCGACTTTTCCATACCGCAGATCCCCTTACGTCAATTGCGTATCCTATCTTTTCAATGGGATCTTTCTAACTCCGGTATTTAGAGTCGTGTCTGAAGTGAGCGTTAGACATCTAACGACAAAACTCCAGCCGCAGGAAAAAAGTCAGTAGTTAAGAGCTTTCTGGGCTAACGCCGGTTCATAAAGCTCTTAACTACTGTACTCTAAAGTACACTAACACCCATAAACTACCTATGTACCCCTAAACCGAGGTCCCCCCACATCGCCGACACTCGATTTATTTTTTTTAACCCCTAATCTGCCGACCGCAAAGCGCCGCCAGCTAAATTATCCCTATGTACCCCTAATCTGCTGCCCCTAACACCGCCGACCCCTGTATTATATTTATTAACCCCTAATCTGCCCCCCACAACGTCACCGCCAGCTACCTACAATAATTAACCCCTAATCTGCCGACCGCAAAGCGCCGCCACCTACATTATAGCTATGTACCCCTAATCTGCTGCCCCTAACACCGCCGACCCCTATATTATATTTATTAACCCCTAATCTGCCGCCCTCAACGTCGCCTCCACCTGCCTACACTTATTAACCCCTAATCTGCCGAGCGGACCGCACCGCTATTATAATAAAGTTATTAACTTTTTCAAACACAGTAAGAAATATGTATAATGCCTATATTGCTTCTAGATCAAATGATAACTGGAATAGGTACATCCATGCCAAAACACAGTGGGATATTTTTTTAAAACAAAAATGTATACAAGAGGGACTAAAACAAAAAGCCCTCTACAGGGGGTTCACTGGAAGGGCTGCTAAATACTTGGCTAGAATTGCTAAACCAAAAGATAGTAATTGGATTACTGCTATCAGGCAGAATGGGAATTGATTTACTCAAACAGAAGAGATTAAAAAAATCTTCTATAATTACTTTCAGGGAGTTTATAATGCGGAGCCCCTTAGTCATACAGATGGGGAGACGTTCTGGTCCAGGCTAACTCTACCCAGAATTTCACA
This sequence comes from Bombina bombina, assembly GCF_027579735.1. NCBI lineage: Eukaryota > Metazoa > Chordata > Amphibia > Anura > Bombinatoridae > Bombina > Bombina bombina. The sequence continues at coordinate 440,860,660 of NC_069503.1, forward strand.
GGAAGACCTGCAGTACTTGAACTCACCAATTACAGATCAAGAAATTATTTTGGCTATTAAGCAGGCTAAACTCAACAAGGCCCCTGGACCGGATTGTCTCCCTACAGAGTTCTATAGAATTCTGCAGGAGGAAGTGACCCCAACATTGTGTTGTTTGTTTAATAAATATATTAGTTCACAAATACAATGTTCTAGATATTTTACTGCATCTAACGTTGTGTTAATCCAAAAAAAAAACAAGGACCCAGAATTAGTCGAGTCTTGTAGACCTATTTCGCTGCTAAATGCAGATTATAAGTTATTAACATCAATAATAGCTAGTAGATTACAACCGGTAATTAAAAGTATTATACATGAAAACCAAGTAGGTTTTATGCAGGGGAGAAGTCCAATTAAGAACTTAAGGAAGACTATGATCATTTTAGACTACCTTTGGAATAACTCACTGAAGACAAGCGGGAAAGGGGCAGATACAGCGATTCTATCCCTAGATGCAGAAAAAGCATTCGATTATATAAGTTGGGGCCACCTGTTCACGACAATAGACAAATTTGGGTTCAGAGGGCATTTTAGTAACTTTATTCAATTATTATATAGTAATCCAGTCTCTGCCCTTGTTATAAATAACATGCTCACAGATCTTATTCCTTTACATTGAGGCACCAGGCAAGGCTGTCCGCTGTCCCCACTGCTATTTAATATCTCACTTGAACCATTGGCTATACTATTACGTGAGCAGTTAGATGGCATTAGTATCGGGGACTATAAGTTTATTCTTTCATTGTATGCAGATGATCTGCTAGTTTTCTTAAATAATCTTGAAGTTAATTTGCCGAAGCTCATATCGATCATGCAACTTTTTGGTGCAGTTTCAGGATATAGAATAAACTTTAATAAATCGGAACTACTATGGTTAACGAAACCAACAAAAAGTTTTACGAAACATCCCTTTAAGGAAACGAAACATATAACTTATCTAGGCATAGTTTTGACTAACAATCCATTGGAATGGTACGATATGAATATTTCAGTATGTCTAAGGGAAATCCAGAAACAATTGGACAGTTGGATTAACCTCCCAATATCATTAATACCACGTATTATGTTAATAAAAACAATATTATTCCCTAAAATGCTATATTTTTTGCAAAATGTCCCTGTAATGCTCAAAAATAGGGATATTCTGAAATTCAATAGCATGTGTACTAAATTTATTTGGAAAGGGGGGAAACCACGGATTGCTTTAACTAGGTTAATGAGTGATAAGATGGCAGCAGGGTTATCATTTCCCAATATTAAATTCTATAATTGGGTTTCCTTAGTTAAATTTGCTGTCGATTGGATTACTCAAAAAGAATATCTTACTCTATACCGGTGTGAGTCTAACATTACTGCCCCATTTACTTTAAATGCGTTGCTGCATTGTCCAATCAGGAGATTACCCTGTAATGTTAACAATTTAATGACATTTAAGAATATTATCTATGCATGGCAGAAATTTTGTGTTGAAATTCAGATTAATCCCCATGTAACAGAATTCTTAACAATCCAGGGAAATCCTGAGTTTCAACCAGGTTATGATTCTCGAGTTTTCCAGGGATGGGAGGAAAAGGGTTTAAAATATGTGAAGCAACTTTTGTTACCAGATGGCATGATCGATGCATTTAATTCTATCTGTTCCAAATATGGAATATACAGTAAAGATTTTTTTGCATATTTGCAGATTCGGCATTACCTATCAGATATTCAAAAAGAATTTAAACCAAATTGGTCCCTAGGTCCTCTAATGGCTGGCATTAAAATATATCAGACAGGAAGACCTTCAATAGCAACCTTCTATAATATTCTAAATACTCATTGTAACTTAAAACAAATCACATACATACAGCTGACATGGCTAAAATACTTTCCAAGTATAACTATAGCAGATATACAGGGAAGTATCAGAGCAATCCATGAATCTTGGGTCCCCACAGCATGGCGTGAATCACATATAAAAATATTATATAATGTTTATATTACTCCCAGTAAAAGGTCGACCTGGTCGGGGAATATTTACTGCTGTTCACGATGTAACAAAGAGAAGGCAGATATACTGCATTGTCTATGGTTATGTCCTAAGATTCTTCAATTCTGGAGTAAAATAATTTACTGGATCAATGGGATACTTAACATAAGAATAAATATAGGACCCCAAGATATTGTGCTCCTACTAAGATATGCAGCAGGAGGCAAGGAATATAAACTTGTCAATACTTTAATAATACTTGCTCGGAATCTTATACTTAAAACATGGAAAGCGGTAGATGCCCCAACATTTTCAGAATTTAAGAAAGCAGTTATTATGCAACTTACAATTGAACAGTACAATATACAGAATTTAAATGTGGAACAGGTACAGAGTTTCTTCTTAAAATGGGAGGGAGTTATTAAATCCCCTCCCCAGTAATATTCAAACTCAAGTGGTTAAACCAGTTAGTACATCTATCTTTGTTCTCCAAAATATCCTCACAGGTTGCTTTCCCAGATGCTGGGCAAATGATTCTGCGGGGACTACTGGCTAGGGGGGGGGGGGGGGGGGGGGCTGGGGAGGGGCAGGGAGTGGGGACTGGGGTTTTTTTTTTTTTTTCTTCCCTCTCCTCTCTTTCTTTTCTGCTGTTATCTTGTTTTTGTGTGAGTGTGTTTGGTCGTATGTTTGTGATATGAGATATGGATGACATGATCGTTGGCAGCATATCTACTCCTAGTTACTTGTCATTTTTCTTTTCTAAACAATTGTAATGATTCATGTACTAAAATATTATATGAATCCCAGTACAGCTGTTGATGGTTGCAGGAATCATTAAAAGATGAGCAGAGAGAGAAGGAAGGGATCTTTTAGGAGATTCGGATAGACCGTGAAATTGTTAAAGATATTATGTTTCTTTCTTTCTTTTGTTCAGGTATCAAAGATAGACAAGATATGTTAGCATTTAGAATATATTCAAGGATGTAATATTCAAGTTTAAGTCGACTGTTATTTTTGTGAAATATTAAGGAATGACTGATATGTTAGACGTCAGATATATGTTTATTATATAAATTATTCCTATTTAAAGCTAAATACTTACCTGTAAAATAAATCCTAATATAGCTACAATATAAATTATAATTACATTGTAGCTATTTTAGGATTAATATTTATTTTACAGGCAACTTTGTAATTATTTTAACCAGGTACAATAGCTATTAAATAGTTAAGAACTATTTAATAGCTAAAATAGTTAAAATAATTACAAAATTACCTGTAAAATAAATCCTAACCTAAGTTACAATTAAACCTAACACTATACTATCATTAAATTAAATAAAATACCTACAATTACCTACAATTAAACCTAACACTACACTATCAATACATTAATTAAATACAATATCTACAAATAACTACAATGAAATAAACTAACTAAAGTACAAAAAATAAAAAAGAACTAAGTTACAAAAAATAAAAAAATATTTACAAACATAAGAAAAATATTACAACAATTTTAAACTAATTACACCTACTCTAAGCCCCCTAATAAAATAACAAAGACCCCCAAAATAAAAAATGCCCTACCCTATTCTAAATTACTAAAGTTCAAAGCTCTTTTACCTTACCAGCCCTGAACAGGGCCCTTTGCGGGGCATGCCCCAAAAAGTTCAGCTCTTTTTCCTGTAAAAAAAAACATACAATACCCCCCCCCAACATTACAACCCACCACCCACATACCTCTAATCTAACCCAAACCCCCCTTAAATAAACCTAATACTAAGCCCCTGAAGATCATCCTACCTTGTCTTCACCTCACCAGGTATCACCGATCCGTCCTGGCTCCAAAATCTTCATCCAACCCAAGCGGGGGCTAGACATCCATCATCCGGTGGCTGAAGAGGTCCAGAAGAGGCTCCAAAGTCTTCATCCTATCCGGGAAGAAGAGTAGATCCGGACCGGCAACCATCATCTTCCAAGCGGCATCTTCTATCTTCATCCGATGAGGACCGGCTCCATCCTGAAGACCTCCGACGCGGACCCATCTTCATCCGGCGACGTCCAACTGAAGAATGACGGTTCCTTTAAGGGATGTCATCCAAGATGGCGTCCCTCGAATTCTGATTGGCTGATAGGATTCTATCAGCCAATCGGAATTAAGGTAGGAATATTCTGATTGGCTGATGGAATCAGCCAATCAGAATCAAGTTCAATCCGATTGGCTGATCCAATCAGCCAATCAGATTGAGCTCGCATTCTATTGGCTGATCGGAACAGCCAATAGAATGCGAGCTCAATCTGATTGGCTGATTGGATCAGCCAATCGGATTCAACTTGATTCTGATTGGCTGATTCCATCAGCCAATCAGAATATTCCTACAGCCAATCGGAATTCGAGGGACGCCATCTTGGATGATGTCATTTAAAGGAACCGTCATTCGTCGTTCACTCGTCGGCCAGGATGGATGTTCCGCGTCGGAGGTCTTCAGGATGCTGCCGCTCCGCTCCAGATGGATGTCGATAGAAGATGCCGCCTGGATGAAGACTTCAATCGGATGGAAGACCTCTTCTGCCCCGCTTGGATGAAGACTTCTACCGGATCATGGACATCTTCAGCCCCCCGCTTGGGCTTGGATCAGGACATCGGAGGAGCTCTTCAGGACGGATCGGTGAACCTGGTATGGTGAAGATAAGGTAGGAAGATCTTCAGGGGCTTAGTGTTAGGTTTATTTAAGGGGGGTTTGGGTTAGATTAGGGGTATGTGGGTGGTGGGTTGTAATGTTGGGGGGGGGGTATTGTATGTTTTTTTTACAGGCAAAAGAGCTGAACTTCTTGGGGCATGCCCCGCAAAGGGCCCTGTTCAGGGCTGGTAAGGTAAAAGAGCTTTTAACTTTAGTAATTTAGAATAGGGTAGGGCATTTTTTATTTTGGGGGTCTTTGTTATTTTATTAGGGGGCTTAGAGTAGGTGTAATTAGTTTAAAATTGTTGTAATATTTTTCTTATGTTTGTAAATATTTTTTTATTTTTTGTAACTTAGTTCTTTTTTATTTTTTGTACTTTAGTTAGTTTATTTCATTGTAGTTATTTGTAGATATTGTATTTAATTAATGTATTGATAGTGTAGTGTTAGGTTTAATTGTAGGTAATTGTAGGTATTTTATTTAATTAATTTAATGATAGTATAGTGTTAGGTTTAATTGTAACTTAGGTTAGGATTTATTTTACAGGTAATTTTGTAATTATTTTAACTAGGTAGCTATTAAATAGTTCTTAACTATTTAATAGCTATTGTACCTGGTTAAAATAATTACAAAGTTGCCTGTAATATAAATATTAATCCTAAAATAGCTATAATATAATTATAATTTATATTGTAGCTATATTAGGATTTATTTTACAGGTAAGTATTTAGCTTTAAATAGGAAAAATTTATTTAATAAGAGTTAATTAATTTCGTTAGATTAAAATTATATTTAATTTAGGGGGGTGTTAGTGTTAGGGTTAGACTTAGCTTTAGGGGTTAATACATTTATTAGAATAGCGGTGAGCTCCGGTCGGCAGATTAGGGGTTAATAATTGAAGTTAGGTGTCGGCGATGTTAGGGAGGGCAGATTAGGGGTTAATACTATTTATTATAGGGTTAGTGAGGCGGATTAGGGGTTAATAACTTTATTATGATAGCGGTGCGGTCCGCTCGGCAGATTAGGGGTTAATAAGTGTAGGCGACGTTGTGGGGGGCAGATTAGGGGTTAATAAATATAATATAGGGGTCGGCGGTGTTAGGGACAGCAGATTAGTGGTACATAAGGATAACGTAGGTGGCGGCGCTTTGCGGTCGGCAGATTAGGGGTTAATTATTGTAGGTAGCTGGCGGCGACGTTGTGGGGGGCAGATTAGGGGTTAATAAATATAACATAGGGGTCGGCGGTGTTAGGGGCAGCAGATTAGGGGTACATAGGGATAATGTAAGTAGCGGCGGTTTACGGAGCGGCAGATTAGGGGTTAATAATAATATGCAGGGGTCAGCGATAGCGGGGGCGGCAGAATAGGGGTTAATAAGTGTAAGGTTAGGGGTCTTTAGACTCGGGGTACATGTTAGGGTGTTAGGTGCAGACGTAGGAAGTGTTAACGCATAGCAAACAATGGGGCTGCGTTAGGAGCTGAACGCGGCTTTTTTGCAGGTGTTAGGTTTTTTTTCAGCTCAAACAGCCCCATTGTTTCCTATGGGGGAATTGTGCACGAGCACGTTTTTGAGGCTGGCCGCTTGCGTAAGCAACTCTGGTATCGAGAGTTGAAGCTGCGTTAAAAATGCTCTACGCTCCTTTTTTGGAGCCTAACGCAGCCTTTATGTGGACTCTCAATACCAGAGTTATTTTTATGGTGCGGCCAGAAAAAAGCCGGCGTTAGATTTTCGGGTCGTTACCGGCAAAACTCAAAATCTAGCCGAAAATGAGTACAGTATTTGAATATTTTTTGGGTCATCAGCTCCTACTGAGCATGTGCAAGAATTTACAGAATATATACGTAAATGCATTTGTGATTGGCTGATGGCTGTCACATGATACAGGAGGAGTGGAAATAGACATAACTTTGAAATTTGTCAGAAAAAAAAATCTACTACTCATTTGAAGTTCAGACTAAGGGGCCTATTTATCAAATTGTCAACCGAAAATACGCTGGAATTCCGCATCGTAATTGTTGCGAGACAGATCCGACCAAGTTATCGGCAAATGTTGAAATTTGTGACGTAACATACGATCCCGCAATCTCAATCCGACGCAGATCGATGCTTACATCATTACAGATGTTCCGAATACACATTCGGCTCTATTTGACACTTTTCCCCATTTATCAAACATTTAACAGTTACACTTGCGTCTTTTCTGACACAGCATACCTGGTTTTCAATACGCCACCCTTGAGGCCGCAGATGACATAGAAATCAATGGGAGTCTGAAAGCACAGAAAGCTTATGTTCGATGCTGCAAGAGAATGAAGCATACCCCATTGATATATGGTAGAAAAAAAGTTACGTTTACACCTAACACCCTAACATAAACCCTGAGTCTAAACACCCCTAATCTGCCGCCCCCGACATTGCCGACACCTACATAATGTTATTAACCCCTAAACCGTCAGCCCCCACATCGCAAAAAAATAAATTAAGCTATTAACTCCTAAACCTAACAACCCCTTAACTTTAAATTAAAAATACAACATCCCTATCTTCAAATAAATTAAACCTTACCTGTAGAATTAAAATAAACTAATTTTAAACTATTAATTAACCTACCCTAACTATTATATTACAATTTAATTAAACTACCAATTAAATAAACTAAATTACATATTAAAAAAACCTAATACTACTAAAATTATTTAAATATACAATTAAACATTATTACAAATTCCTAAATTACAAAAAAACAAAACTAAGTTACAAAAACAAACACTAAATTACGAAAAATAACAAACCAAAATGATCAAAAATGAAAAAATTACACCTAATCTAATAGCCCTATCAAAATAAAAAAGCCCTCGCAAAATAAAAAAAACCCCTAGCCTACAATAAACTACCAATGACCCTTAAAATGGCCTTTTGCGGGGCATTGTCCCAAAGAAATCAGCTCTTTTATCTGTAAAAAAATAATACAAACAACCCCCCAACAGTAAAACCCACCACCCACACAACCAAACCCCCCAAATAAAATCCTATCTAAAAAAACCTAAGCTCCACATTGCCCTGAAAAGGGCAATTGTATGGGCATTGCCCTTAGAAAGGGCATTTAGCTCTTTTACTGCCCAGACCCTACTCTAAAAATAAAACCCACCCAAAAAAACCTTAAATAAACCTAACACTAACCCCCGACGATCCACTTACAGTTCTTGAAATTCCGCTTTAAGGTTCCATCCAGCCGGCAAGAAGTCTTCATCTGGGCGGACTCTTCCATCTTCATCCAGCCGGCGAAGTCTTCATCCAGACGGCATCTTCTATCTTCATCCATCCTGAAGACATCCGGCGCGGAGCTCCTCTTCAATACGGTCGCCACCGTAAACTGGAACTTGAATGCAAGTGATGTCATCCAAGATGGCGTCCCTTGCATTCCTATTGGCTGAAAGGTTCCAATCAGCCAATAGGATTAAAGCTGCTAAAACCCTATTGGCTGATTGGAACAGCCAATAAGATTCTAGCAGCTCTAATCCTATTGGCTGATTGGAACCTTTCAGCCAATAGGGATGCAAGGGACGCCATCTTGGATGGCGTCACTTGCATCCAAGTTCCAGTTTACGGCGGCGACCGTATTGAAGAGGAGCTCCGCGCCGGATGTCTTCAGGATGGACCCGCTCCACGCCGGATGGATGAAGATAGAAGATGCAGTCTGGATGAAGACTTCGCCGGCTGGATTTAGATGGAAGAGGCCGCCCGGATGAAGACTTCTTGCTGCCCGGATGAAGACTTCTTGCCGCCCGGATGGATCCTTCAAGCGGGACTTCAAGAACTGTAAGTGGATCGTTGGGGGTTAGTATTAGGTTTATTTAAGGGTTTTTTGGGTGGGTTTTATTTTTAGAGTAGGGTCTGGGCAGTAAAAGAGCTAAATGCCCTTTTAAGGGCAATGCCCATACAAATGCCCTTTTCAGGGAAATGGGGAGCTTAGGTTATTTTAGATAGGGTTTTTATTTGGGGGGATGGTTGTGGGGGTGGTGGGTTTTACTGTTGGGGGGTGTTTGTATTTTTTTTACAGGTAAAAGAGCTGATTTCTTTGGGGCAATGCCCCACAAAAGGTCCTTTTAAGGGCCATTGGTAGTTTAGTGTAGGCTAGTTTTTTTTTTTTAATTTGGTGGGGCTATTAGATTAGGTGTAATTCTTTTTTATTTTTGATAATATGGTTTGTTTTTTTTGTAATTTAGTGTTTTTTATTTTTTGTAACTAAGCGTTTATTTTATTATTTTTTTTAGTAATTTTTAATAAGGTGAAATAGTAGATTTAAATAATTTGAATAGGGTTAGTTTTTTTTTAATATGTAATTTAGTTAACACTTAGAGAACTTATATTTAGAACTTATTATTCAGTGTACCTCATCAGAAATTACAGAATTTAGACTGTATAATTTTTCTATATACTCAAAAGAACCAAAATATCTCAGAGACAAACACAGCTGAGGCATAATGGTAAGGGGTATAATATTATGATTAAACCCTTCTGCTCCATCCAGTTGGTCTTAGACCTGGGCAACCCAACCTCTGCAAAAGCTGGACATAAGAGAACAGGTGTAGTTCTCGTGCCCATGTAATACACTCCTGCCTTGTTTACCAGACATAATTAGTATGAAATGCCAGTCTGTCTGACATGATTCTGCTGCTGAGGTGGTAAGAGACAACCAGCTTTTTCTAAATAAAATTAGTCAAACAACACCAACATTACTCACCTACAGTGACTTCACTCTAGCAGACTAGTTATAAACATCACCAGGTAGCCTTCAAATTCAGCTCTGCTTGCATTTCTATCACTGTGTGTGGCAAGTTAGATCTGCACCCCACCAGGTGACAGACGCATTGCCCTGTTTGCCCCCCCCCCCCCACCAAAAAACAAACAAAACAACTGCCCTGATTTACTATATTTGTAAAAATGTGACATTGAACTTATAGATTAAAGGGGAATGAAAGTAAAAAATGACAACCATCTCTGTTATTTGTTTCAAAATGAGGGGGTTGAGGCTCCAAAGGAGAATGAAGTGCATAGCCATTAAACAAAATCAACTGAATTTTTTAAATCAAGGAGAATCTTTTCACTTAAGTAATATTATCGAAGAATATAACTTAGGAATATGCTGAATATACCTTAGGAAAATGCTAAATACACCTGATTGTGTCTCAAAATAAGAGGTGAAGATCCATCAATCAATTATTTATATTACATTATTTTTTTTATTCCACTGTATATTGTCATTTTACTTCCTACTACATTGCAGATTGTCTCAAAAATATATTTTTCATATGAAGCCTCAGCAATTTCCTTAAAAGGACACTCAAGTCAAAATGAAACTTTAATGATTTAGATAGAGCAAGCAATTTTAAATAACTTTCCAATTTACTTCCATTAACAAAGGCCTAGATTTGGAGTTTGGCGTTAGCCGTGAAAACCAGCGTTAGAGGCTCCTAACGCTGGTTTTAGGCTAACTCCGGTATTTGGAGTCACTAAAAAAAGGGTCTAACGCTCACTTTTCAGCCGCGACTTTTCCATACCGCAGATCCCCTTACGTCAATTGCGTATCCTATCTTTTCAATGGGATCTTTCTAACTCCGGTATTTAGAGTCGTGTCTGAAGTGAGCGTTAGACATCTAACGACAAAACTCCAGCCGCAGGAAAAAAGTCAGTAGTTAAGAGCTTTCTGGGCTAACGCCGGTTCATAAAGCTCTTAACTACTGTACTCTAAAGTACACTAACACCCATAAACTACCTATGTACCCCTAAACCGAGGTCCCCCCACATCGCCGACACTCGATTTATTTTTTTTAACCCCTAATCTGCCGACCGCAAAGCGCCGCCAGCTAAATTATCCCTATGTACCCCTAATCTGCTGCCCCTAACACCGCCGACCCCTGTATTATATTTATTAACCCCAAATCTGCCCCCCACAACGTCGCCGCCAGCTACCTACAATAATTAACCCCTAATCTGCCGACCGCAAAGCGCCGCCACCTACATTATAGCTATGTACCCCTAAACTGCTGCCCCTAACACCGCCGACCCCTATATTATATTTATTAACCCATAATCTGCCGCCCTCAACGTCGCCTCCACCTGCCTACACTTATTAACCCCTAATCTGCCGAGCGGACCGCACCGCTATTATAATAAAGTTATTAACTTTTTCAAACACAGTAAGAAATATGTATAATGCCTATATTGCTTCTAGATCAAATGATAACTGGAATAGGTACATCCATGCCAAAACACAGTGGGATATTTTTTTAAAACAAAAATGTATACAAGAGGGACTAAAACAAAAAGCCCTCTACAGGGGGTTCACTGGAAGGGCTGCTAAATACTTGGCTAGAATTGCTAAACCAAAAGATAGTAATTGGATTACTGCTATCAGGCAGAATGGGAATAGATTTACTCAAACAGAAGAGATTAAAAAAATCTTCTATAATTACTTTCAGGGAGTTTATAATGCGGAGCCCCTTAGTCATACAGATGGGCAGACGTTCTGGTCCAGGCTAACTCTACCCAGAATTTCACAGGAAGACCTGCAGTACTTGAACTCACCAATTACAGATCAAGAAATTATTTTGGCTATTAAGCAGGCTAAACTCAACAAGGCCCCTGGACCGGATTTTCTCCCTACAGAGTTCTATAGAATTCTGCAGGAGGAAGTGACCCCAACATTGTGTTGTTTGTTTAATAAATATTTTAGTTCACAAATACAATGTTCTAGATATTTTACTGCATCTAACGTTGTGTTAATCCAAAAAAAAAACAAGGACCCAGAATTAGTCGAGTCTTATAGACCTATTTTGCTGCTAAATGCAGATTATAAGTTATTAACATCAATAATAGCTAGTAGATTACAACCGGTAATTAAAAGTATTATACATGAAAACCAAGTAGGTTTTATGCAGGGGAGAAGTCCAATTAAGAACTTAAGGAAGACTATGATCATTTTAGACTACCTTTGGAATAACTCACTGAAGACAAGCGGGAAAGGGGCAGATACAGCGATTCTATCCCTAGATGCAGAAAAAGCATTCGATTATATAAGTTGGGGCCACCTGTTCACGACAATAGACAAATTTGGGTTCAGAGGGCATTTTAGTAACTTTATTCAATTATTATATAGTAATCCAGTCTCTGCCCTTGTTATAAATAACACGCTCACAGATCTTATTCCTTTACATTGAGGCACCAGGCAAGGCTGTCCGCTGTCCCCTCTGCTATTTAATATCTCACTTGAACCATTGGCTATACTATTACGTGAGCAGTTAGATGGCATTAGTATTGGGGACTATAAGTTTATTCTTTCATTGTATGCAGATGATCTGCTAGTTTTCTTAAATAATCTTGAAGTTAATTTGCCGAAGCTCATATCGATCATGCAACTTTTTGGTGCAGTTTCGGGATATAGAATAAACTTTAATAAATCGGAACTACTATGGTTAACGAAACCAACAAAAAGTTTTACGAAACATCCCTTTAAGGAAACGAAACATATAACTTATCTAGGCATAGTTTTGACTAACAATCCATTGGAATGGTACGATATGAATATTTCAGTATGTCTAAGGGAAATCCAGAAACAATTGGACAGTTGGATTAACCTCCCGATATCATTAATACCACGTATTATGTTAATAAAAACAATATTATTCCCTAAAATGCTATATTTTTTGCAAAATGTCCCTGTAATGCTCAAAAATAGGGATATTCTGAAATTCAATAGCATGTGTACTAAATTTATTTGGAAAGGAGGGAAACCACGGATTGCTTTAACTAGGTTAATGAGTGATAAGATGGCAGCAGGGTTATCATTTCCCAATATTAAATTCTATAATTGGGTTTCCTTAGTTAAATTTGCTGTCGATTGGATTACTCAAAAAGAATATCTTACTCTATACCGGTGTGAGTCTAACATTACTGCCCCATTTACCTTAAATGAGTTGCTGCATTGTCCAATCAGGAGATTACCCTGTAATGTTAACAATTTAATGACATTTAAGAATATTATCTATGCATGGCAGAAATTTTGTGTTGAAATTCAGATTAATCCCCATGCAACAGAATTCTTAACAATCCAGGGAAATCCTGAGTTTCAACCAGGTTATGATTCTCGAGTTTTCCAGGGATGGGAGGAAAAGGGTTTAAAATATGTGAAGCAACTTTTGTTACCAGATGGCATGATCGATGCATTTAATTCTATCTGTTCCAAATATGGAATATACAGTAAAGATTTTTTTGCATATTTGCAGATTCGGCATTACCTATCAGATATTCAAAAAGAATTTAAACCAAATTGGTCCCTAGGTCCTCTAATGGCTGGCATTAAAATATATCAGACAGGAAGACCTTCAATAGCAACCTTCTATAATATTCTAAATACTCATTGTAACTTAAAACAAATCACATACATACAGCTGACATGGCTAAAATACTTTCCAAGTATAACTATAGCAGATATACAGGGAAGTATCAGAGCAATCCATGAATCTTGGGTCCCCACAGCATGGCGTGAATCACATATAAAAATATTATATAATGTTTATATTACTCCCAGTAAAAGGTCGACCTGGTCGGGGAATATTAACTGCTGTTCACGATGTAACAAAGAGAAGGCAGATATACTGCATTGTCTATGGTTATGTCCTAAGATTCTTCAATTCTGGAGTAAAATAATTTACTGGATCAATGGGATACTTAACATAAGAATAAATATAGGACCCCAAGATATTGTGCTCCTACTAAGATATGCAGCAGGAGGCAAGGAATATAAGCTTGTCAATACTTTAATAATACTTGCTCGGAATCTTATACTTAAAACATGGAAAGCGGTAGATGCCCCAAAATTTTCAGAATTTAAGAAAGCAGTTATTATGCAACTTACAATTGAACAGTACAATATACAGAATTTAAATGTGGAACAGGTACAGAGTTTCTTCTTAAAATGGGAGGGAGTTATTAAATCCCTCCCCAGTAATATTCAAACTCAAGTGGTTAAACCAGTTAGTACATCTATCTTTGTTCTCCAAAATATCCTCACAGGTTGCTTTCCCAGATGCTGGGCAAATGATTCTGCGGGCACTACTGGCTAGGGGGGGGGGGGGGGCTGGGGAGGGGCAGGGAGTGGGGACTGTGTTTTTTTTTTTTTTTTTTTTTTTTTCTTCCCTCTCCTCTCTTTCTTTTCTGCTGTTATCTTGTTTTTGTGTGAGTGTGTTTGGTCGTATGTTTGTGATATGAGATATGGATGACATGATCGTTGGCAGCATATCTACTCCTAGTTACTTGTCATTTTTCTTTTCTAAACAATTGTAATGATTCATGTACTAAAATATTATATGAATCCCAGTACAGCTGTTGATGGTTGCAGGAATCATTAAAAGATGAGAAGAGAGAGAAGGAAGGGATCTTTTAGGAGATTCGGATAGACCGTGAAATTGTTAAAGATATTATGTTTCTTTCTTTCTTTTGTTCAGGTATCAAAGATAGACAAGATATGTTAGCATTTAGAATATATTCAAGGATGTAATATTCAAGTTTAAGTTGACTGTTATTTTTGTGAAATATTAAGAAATGACTGATATGTTAGACGTCAGATATATGTTTATTATATAAATTATTCCTATTTAAAGCTAAATACTTACCTGTAAAATAAATCATAATATAGCTACAATATAAATTATAATTACATTGTAGCTATTTTAGGATTAATATTTATTTTACAGGCAACTTTGTAATTATTTTAACCAGGTACAATAGCTATTAAATAGTTAAGAACTATTTAATAGCTAAAATAGTTAAAATAATTACAAAATTACCTGTAAAATAAATCCTAACCTAAGTTACAGTTAAACCTAACACTATACTATCATTAAATTAATTAAATAAAATACCTACAATTACCTACAATTAAACCTAACACTACACTATCAATACATTAATTAAATACAATATCTACAAATAACTACAATGAAATAAACTAACTAAAGTACAAAAAATAAAAAAGAACTAAGTTACAAAAAATAAAAAAATATTTACAAACATAAGAAAAATATTACAACAATTTTAAACTAATTACACCTACTCTAAGCCCCCTAATAAAATAACAAAGACCCCCAAAATAAAAAATGCCCTACCCTATTCTAAATTACTAAAGTTCAAAGCTCTTTTACCTTACCAGCCCTGAACAGGGCCCTTTGCGGGGCATGCCCCAAAAAGTTCAGCTCTTTTTCCTGTAAAAAAAAACATACAATACCCCCCCCCAACATTACAACCCACCACCCACATACCCCTAATCTAACCCAAACCCCCCTTAAATAAACCTAACACTAAGCCCCTGAAGATCATCCTACCTTGTCTTCACCTCACCAGGTATCACCGATCCGTCCTGGCTCCAAAATCTTCATCCAACCCAAGCGGGGGCTAGACATCCATCATCCGGTGGCTGAAGAGGTCCAGAAGAGGCTCCAAAGTCTTCATCCTATCCGAGAAGAAGAGTAGATCCGGACCGGCAACCATCATCTTCCAAGCGGCATCTTCTATCTTCATCCGATGAGGACCGGCTCCATCCTGAAGACCTCCGACGCGGACCCATCTTCATCCGGCGACGTCCAACTGAAGAATGACGGTTCCTTTAAGGGACGTCATCCAAGATGGCGTCCCTCGAATTCCGATTGGCTGATAGGATTCTATCAGCCAATCGGAATTAAGGTAGGAATATTCTGATTGGCTGATGGAATCAGCCAATCAGAATCAAGTTCAATCCGATTGGCTGATCCAATCAGCCAATCAGATTGAGCTCGCATTCTATTGGCTGATCGGAACAGCCAATAGAATGCGAGCTCAATCTGATTGGCTGATTGGATCAGCCAATCGGATTGAACTTGATTCTGATTGGCTGATTCCATCAGCCAATCAGAATATTCCTACCTTAATTCCGATTGGCTGATAGAATCCTATCAGCCAATCGGAATTCGAGGGACGCCATCTTGGATGACGTCATTTAAAGGAACCGTCATTCGTCGTTCAGTCGTCAGCCAGGATGGATGTTCCGCGTCGGAGGTCTTCAGGATGCTGCTGCTCCGCTCCAGATGGATGTCGATAGAAGATGCCGCGTGGATGAAGACTTCAATCGGATGGAAGACCTCTTCTGCCCCGCTTGGATGAAGACTTCTACCGGATCATGGACATCTTCAGCCCCCCGCTTGGGCTTGGATCAGGACATCGGAGGAGCTCTTCAGGACGGATCGGTGAACCTGGTATGGTGAAGATAAGGTAGGAAGATCTTCAGGGGCTTAGTGTTAGGTTTATTTAAGGGGGGTTTGGGTTAGATTAGGGGTATGTGGGTGGTGGGTTGTAATGTTGGGGGGGTATTGTATGTTTTTTTTACAGGCAAAAGAGCTGAACTTCTTGGGGCATGCCCCGCAAAGGGCCCTGTTCAGGGCTGGTAAGGTAAAAGAGCTTTTAACTTTAGTAATTTAGAATAGGGTAGGGCATTTTTTATTTTGGGGGTCTTTGTTATTTTATTAGGGGGCTTAGAGTAGGTGTAATTAGTTTAAAATTGTTGTAATATTTTTCTTATGTTTGTAAATATTTTTTTATTTTTTGTAACTTAGTTCTTTTTTATTTTTTGTACTTTAGTTAGTTTATTTCATTGTAGTTATTTGTAGATATTGTATTTAATTAATGTATTGATAGTGTAGTGTTAGGTTTAATTGAAGGTAATTGTAGGTATTTTATTTAATTAATTTAATGATAGTATAGTGTTAGGTTTAATTGTAACTTAGGTTAGGATTTATTTTACAGGTAATTTTGTAATTATTTTAACTAGGTAGCTATTAAATAGTTCTTAACTATTTAATAGCTATTGTACCTGGTTAAAATAATTACAAAGTTGCCTGTAAAATAAATATTAATCCTAAAATAGCTATAATATAATTATAATTTATATTGTAGCTATATTATGATTTATTTTACAGGTAAGTATTTAGCTTTAAATAGGAAAAATTTATTTAATAAGAGTTAATTAATTTCGTTAGATTAAAATTATATTTAACTTAGGGGGGTGTTAGTGTTAGGGTTAGACTTAGCTTTAGGGGTTAATACATTTATTAGAATAGCGGTGAGCTCCGGTCGGCAGATTAGGGGTTAATAATTGAAGTTAGGTGTCGGCGATGTTAGGGAGGGCAGATTAGGGGTTAATACTATTTATTATAGGGTTAGTGAGGCGGATTAGGGGTTAATAACTTTATTATGATAGCGGTGCGGTCCGCTCGGCAGATTAGGGGTTAATAAGTGTAGGCAGGTGGAGGCGACGTTGTGGGGGGCAGATTAGGGGTTAATAAATATAATATAGGGGTCGGCGGTGTTAGGGACAACAGATTAGGGGTACATAAGGATAACGTAGGTGGCGGCGCTTTGCGGTCGGCAGATTAGGGGTTAATTATTGTAGGTAGCTGGCGGCGACGTTGTGGGGGGCAGATTAGGGGTTAATAAATATAACATAGGGGTCGGCGGTGTTAGGGGCAGCAGATTAGGGGTATATAGGGATAATGTAAGTAGCGGCAGTTTACGGAGCGGCAGATTAGGGGTTAATAATAATATGCAGGGGTCAGCGATAGCGGGGGCGGCAGAATAGGGGTTAATAAGTGTAAGGTTAGGGGTCTTTAGACTCGGGGTACATGTTAGGGTGTTAGGTGCAGACGTAGGAAGTGTTTACGCATAGCAAACAATGGGGCTGCGTTAGGAGCTGAACGCGGCTTTTTTGCAGGTGTTAGGTTTTTTTTCAGCTCAAACAGCCCCATTGTTTCCTATGGGGGAATCGTGCACGAGCACGTTTTTGAGGCTGGCCGCTTGCGTAAGCAACTCTGGTATCGAGAGTTGAAGCTGCGTTAAAAATGCTCTACGCTCCTTTTTTGGAGCCTAACGCAGCCTTTATGTGGACTCTCAATACCAGAGTTATTTTTATGGTGCGGCCAGAAAAAAGCCGGCGTTAGATTTTCGGGTCGTTACCGACAAAACTCAAAATCTAGCCGAAAATGAGTACAGTATTTGAATATTTTTTGGGTCATCAGCTCCTACTGAGCATGTGCAAGAATTTACAGAATATATACGTAAATGCATTTGTGATTGGCTGATGGCTGTCACATGATACAGGAGGAGTGGAAATAGACATAACTTTGAAATTTGTCCGCATCGTAATTGTTGCGAGACAGATCCGACCAAGTTATCGGCAAATGTTGAAATTTGTGACGTAACATACGATCCCACAATCTCAAAATAAAAAAAAACCCTAGCCTACAATAAACTACCAATGACCCTTAAAATGGCCTTTTGCGGGGCATTGTCCCAAAGAAATCAGCTCTTTTACCTGTAAAAAAATAATACAAACAACCCCCCAACAGTAAAACCCACCACCCACACAACCAAACCCCCCAAATAAAATCCTATCTAAAAAAACCTAAGCTCCACATTGCCCTGAAAAGGGCAATTGTATGGGCATTGCCCTTAGAAGGGCATTTAGCTCTTTTTCTGCCCAACCCCTAAACTAAAAATAAAACCCACCCAATAAACCCTTAAAAAAAACTAACACTAACCCCCGAAGATCCACTTACAGTTTTTGAAGACCGGACATTCATCCTCATCAAGCCGGGAGAAGTCTTCATCCAAGCGGCAAGAAGTCCTCAACGAAGCCGGGAGAAGTCTTCATCCAAGAGGCAAGAAGTGGTCCTCCAGACGGGCAGAAGTCTTCATCCAGACGGCATCTTCTATCATTATCCTTCCGACGCGGAGCGGCTCCATCTTCAAGACATCCGGCGATGTCTTGTGGGGCATTGCCTTTTGTGGGGCATTGCCCCAAAGATAACAGCTCTTTTACCTGGCAATCTAAAAATAAAACCCACCCAAAAAAAACTTAAAAAAACCTAACACTAACCCCCCCTATCCACTTACAGTTCTTGAAGTCCCGCTTTAAAAGGATCCATCCAACCGGCGAAGTCCTCATTCAGGCGGCAAGAAGTCTTCATCCATGCGGCAAGAATTCTTCACCCAGCTGGCGCAGAACAGCCAATAGGATGAGAGCTCAATCCTATTGGCTGATTGGAACGGTCAATAGGATTTTAGCAGCACTAATTTCTATTGGCTGATTGAAATCTTTCAGCCAATAAGAATGCAAGGAACGCAATCTTGGATTGCGTCACTTGCATTGAAGAATAAGTGTACGGCGGCGACTGAATGAAGAGGATGCTCAGCGCCGGATGTCTTCAGGATGGACCCGCTCCGCGCCGGCTGGATGAAGATAGAAGAGGTTCTTGCCGCCTGGATGAGGACTTCGCCGGCTGGATGGATCCTTCAAGCGGGACTTCAAGAACTGTAAGTGGATTGTCGGGGTTAGTCTTAGGTTTTTTTAATTTTTTTTTGGGTGGGTTTTATTTTTAGATTAGGGTCTGGGCAGTAAAAGAGCTAAATGCCCTTTTAAGGGCAATGCCCATACAAATGCCCTTTTCAGGGCAATGGGTAGCTTAGGTTATTTTAGATAGTTTTTTTATTTGGGGGGTTGGTTGGGTGGTGGGTTTTACTATTGGGGGAGGTGTTTGTAATTTTTTTGCCAGGTAAAGGAGCTGTTATCTTTGGGGCAATGCCCCACAAAAGGCCCTTTTAAGGGCCATTGGTAGTTTATTGTAGGCTAGGGGGGTTTTTTATTTTGGGGGGGGGGGCATTTTTATTTTATTAGGGCTATTAGATTAGGTGTAAAAAAAATATTTTTGATAATTTGGTTTGTTATTTTTCGTAATTTAGTGGTTTTTTTGGAATTTAGGACTTTGTAATAATGTTTAATTGTATATTTAAATAATTTTAGTAGTGTTAGGTTTTTTTAATATGTAATTTAGTTTATTTAATGGGTAGTTTAATTTAATTGTAGTATAATAGTTAGGGTAGGTTAATTAATAGTTTTATTTATTTATTTAATTAGTTTATTTTAATTCTACAGATAAGTTTTAATTTATTTGAAGATAGGGATGTTGTAATTTTAATTTAAAGTTAAGGGGTTGTTAGGTTTAGGGGTTAATAGCTTAATTTAGTTTTTTGTGATGTGGGGGGCTGACGGTTTAGGGGTTAATAGGTTTAGTTAGTGGTGGTGATGTGGAATGCCAGAGGTTTAGGGGTTAATAAGTTCATTTAGTGGTGGCGGTGTTGAGGAGCGGCATGTTAGGGGTTAATAACTTTATTTAGGTTGCGGCAATGTCGGGATAGGGGTTAAACATTTTAGTGTAGCGGCGGTGTTTAGTGAAATTGTATAAATAAAGTTGGGAAAAAGCCGAATAGACGCGAGATCGATGACTGCTAGTTAACAACAGTCCGATGCTCATCGCCCCGTACTTGGTGAGTGTGTTTTTGACGGCTTTTTTTTTATAAATAAGGAGAGCGTATTGAGATCCACGGCCGCGATGTTTGGCAATGTTAGGCGAGCGTATTGATGCCGGCGAATGCAACATAGTTGACACTTTGATAAATAGGCCCCAAAGGGGCCTATTTATTAATGTGCGAGCGGGCATGATCCGATATTGCGGATCATGTCCACCGCACATCGATAAATGCCGACAGCATACGCTGTCTGCATTTATCATTGCACCAGCAGTTCTTGTGAACTGCTGGTGCAACGCCGCCTCCCGTAGATTTGCGCCAGCAGGGGGTGTCAATCAACCCGATCGTATTGGATCGGGTTGATTTTCTCTGAAAATGAAATAAAACTATTCTAGCTGCATAGTCTTTATTTTTCAGCACTGACTTTTGACTAAACTAGCAGCATGAAGTCCATTAAAAAGTATAAATATATATAGCACTTTTATTCCTGCTGTATATATGTATTCTTTTTAGTGGACTCCATGCCACTAGTTTAGTCAAAATTCACTATAGATACATAGCACCTGGGAACCGATGATGGGTAACAAGATCAAGCAAATTCCTATGACCTATATATGAATCCAGTTTTACCAGCTCCTTCAGTACAACACTGTACTGCAATACCACATGTTAAACAGGCTTGCAATTAATACTCAGCTTCTTGGTATTCACAGTTTTACTTGTTACAAAAGCAAATGATCAACTTCCCTTTGTATAAAGAGCAAGATCCCATTCATGGTTGTGTTTAACAGTGCATTGAATATTTGTTCCATGGCATAAGAGCAATTACATAACAATTAGTTTATCCAAGGATAATAACCCATTTTATTCTAATACATTTGATAGATAACAGACCATAGATTGAAGTGCTTACTAACCCAAAGGCAATGTACAATGCCTCTTGGAATAATTTTGTGCTAAACTAGAATGATCCTATATAAAAGCATAGGAGGAAATTTTTAACTTGACATTCTGGGCGTTTCACTATCTTATCAAACCTTGTACTTTCAGATTACTCTTTAGTACTTGTTTAAATCTAGTACCTATGATCAGGGGTCTGTGTGGTTTTCTTCATGTGTGTAGAATCCATGTCTTAAAGACTAGAAAAGCTAACCAGATCAAAATGTAGTGCTCACATTGAAAGTACCAATAAGTAAATTAATTAAATCCAGTGTAGCAAAAGTAAACAGCGAGGAAATCAGTTCCTAGCCCACTCCAGATTTAAGGGCTGATTTATCACGGCCCTAATGGGGCCGTATACCCCTGTTTCCGCGCGAGCCTTCAGGCTTGTCGGAAACAGGAGATAAGAAACAGCGGTCTTAAGACCATTACTCCTTAACTCATACGCCTCCTTTGAGGTGGCGGACAGCAATCCGCCCGATCGCATACGATCGGGTTGATTTACACCCCCTGCTACTCGAATCTGCAGGGGGCGGCAGTGCACAGGCAATTCACCAGAACTGCTTGTGCAATGATAAATGATAACAGCAGATCATGTCTGCCAGATACTTGATAAATCGGCCCCATAGTAACAACAGTCAGCCAGCAGAATCCCTTCTGTGGAATACACGTGACCATTATAAGGTTCAATAAGGGCATCATACTGCACAGAATATTTTGTCTCAAAGCAATAAACTTAAATAAATAAATCACATTGCGTTGCTTACTGCATATAGCATCTTACAATTGCCTATATTTTTGTATGCATGTGTTTTTCTATTAGGGTATTTAGTATTTTATCACAAACTCGCCACCTTTTCATTTGCAAGAAAAAACAGTGAAAACTGTATGGCGGAAATGTTTAGAGAATTACGCTGGGATTTGAGAGAAAATTTCATACACATTTACGTAAAAACAACAATTACGCTTTGTATTTTGTACTTATTTGTACAAACTTTTAAGTGTTTTTTGAACATCCAGTGTACTTAAATTAAGATGTATGTTGTGCATATTTAATACAATTTATTCCTGTTTACATTTTTGATAAAATACGATTGTTGTAGAACAATTTTGTTATGGTTTTTGATGCACCATAACAATAAAAAAATGATTGTATATTTTTATGTAAATGGTTAAATTATTTATTTTATATGATTGTTAAATTGCGATTTTATTGTTCAGTTTTATAATGTATGCATCTCCTTCCGTTATGAAAATGCAGTATACGTCCCTTAGCGAGACACCGTTTTCAGGGTGAAAAGTGGTTTTATATTATTCCACCAGCGAAATAGGACTGGCGAGCATTATTACATAATCTTGCCAGCCCAGAGACCTTTAAATAACCTAATTCATCTCTATACAACACCTTGCAAAAGTATTTAGATGCTTGAACAATTCTCACAGTTTACTGAAAAACAGTCTATATTTTGTTCTTTGTCTTTAAGTTTAACTGAAAACATGTCAATTTAAAAAATAAATTATTTTAAAGTGACATTGTTTTACTGAACAATTGGCCTATATATATGCATAAATAAAGTAACAAACATTTTTCTCTAAATAAATTTCCCACTGTGAAGCAATTTAAAAAAC
Source organism: Bombina bombina (assembly GCF_027579735.1). Classification (NCBI taxonomy): domain Eukaryota; kingdom Metazoa; phylum Chordata; class Amphibia; order Anura; family Bombinatoridae; genus Bombina; species Bombina bombina. The sequence goes on from NC_069503.1 coordinate 440,883,316, forward strand.
AGACCACTTAAACTGATTCAACTAGGAAAAGGGGAAAATAATATCAGTGTTTGGGCACCCCAGTTAGAACTGTAATTTATCACACCATCCAGACACTGCTGAGAAAAGGTTGTAATTTCTTAAGCAATTCTGGGAAGGGTTCCCATTAATATGGCAGCTACACTGAATAATTTCTTTATCATAAAGGCCTCAATCAATATGTTCAATAAAAGTTCAATTTCAGGATAGACATCTGATTGGAAAATACACCAACGTATGTCCTACAATTCAGAATAATCTAGATGGGTGAGGATATGGGGGCTGATTTACCAAATGGAGGGCAGACATGATTTGCTGTAGCGGATCATGTCCGCCCGACATCGCTCAATGCTGACAGCATACGCTGTCGGCATTTAACATTGCACAAGCAGTTCTAGTGAATTGCTTGTGCAATTCCGCCCCCTGTAGATTTGCGGCCAATCAGCCATCTGATCGAGTTGATTGCTGTCCGCAGCCTCAGAGGCGGCCAACGAGTTAAGGAGCAGCAGTCTTAAGACCGCTGCTTCTTAACTGCTGTTTCCAGCGAGTCTGAAGGCTCGCGCGGAAACAGTGGTATCAGGGTCCATTCGGCCCTTGATAAATCGGCCCCATAGAGTTGAGATGGAAAAAAAAATTAGGGACCAAATTACCACATATTGAGATTGTGTCATTTTAGATATACAGCTCATACTGAGCATGTGCAAGAATTCACAGAATATACGTATACGCATTTCTGATTGTCCGATGGCTGTCACATGATGCAGAGGAAATGGAAATAGACATATTTTTTAAATTTGTATGGAAAAAAAATCTTTTACTCGTTTAAAGTTAAGACTAAGTGCTATTGCATTGTCTTGTTATCATGCATTTGTTGATTATGCAAATCTACTGTATTTACTGGTTCTTTACAATCACAATAAACAAATTAAAAAGTAACAAAATGATTTTAAAACATTTTACCTTTAATTACATTAATCAAATGTTAAAGGGACATGAAACCCCAAAAAATTATTTCATGATTCAGATAGAGAATACAATTTTAAACAACTTTCCAATTAACTTCTATTATTTAATTTGCTTCCTTCTCTTGTTATTCTTTGCTGAAATGTTTATCTAGACAACCTCAGGAGCAGCACAGAACCTAGATTCTAGCTGTTGATTGGTGGCTGCATATATATATACCGATTGTGATTGGCTCACACATGTGTTCAGTTACAAACCATTAGTGCATTGCTGCTCCTTCAACACATTATACCAAGAGAATAAAACAAATTAGGTAATAGAAGTAAATTAGAAAGTTGTTTAAAATTATATTCTCTATCTGAATTATTAAAGAAAAAATGTGGGTTTCATGTCCCTTTAAGGAAAGAAAAAATGTGGGTTTCATGTCCCTTTAAGGTTTACCAGGAATGTAATGTTAGTGTAGGGCAGTTAGATTCCATAGAAAAGGTTCCCTTAATAACCCACTCCCACTTTGCAGATTGCTAAAACATATGTAGTGAGCATAGTGTCTATGTAAGAAAAAGGAGGCAGATTGTGTCTGATGATGGTCTGTACATATTGTGATTTTTTTGGCCTTGATTGGACACTCTAGACCACATACAACACATTTTTTCAGTAATTCCGTTTATTATATATATCATATTGTATGTATTATACCACTTCCCATAGTATCTATTTTATGCTCATTACGCTTCTTCCGTTCCTATTGGTCCTATTTCTGCCCTTAACTTCACCACTTGCCTTGTTTTTATTTAGTTATATCCTCATTATTTGTTGGTATATATCGGGTATTATTAACTATGACCTTTGTTATGTATCTACATTCTACACTTACCATTTGTATCTTGCACGATATAAATAGTGATGTGCATGACGATTAGCAGATGTGCTCTTTATTATGTTTCGTTTTTACTATATATTCACTACCACGGTAACTTTTGCTATTAGTTATTATAACCATTTAAACATTATATTTGCTAGATGCTTTTATAAACCAGAGATGATAGCTTTTGCATTTGACACATGTCGATGCTATCCTATCACTTTCACGCACATGTCACGCCCCCTTGCCTTTTAATCTGGGCATATTATTTTTGACACGATCGCACTTACTTTCCCATTGTTCGTATATGACTGTATACTGAGAGTAGACACGATTAATCACTACCGATAATCTTATTATATTCCAATCTATTTATCTATCTCCATAATTAAGACAGAAGTTGTAGCTACATCACCGCCATATTAATCTGTAATGGGATTTAGAAGTAGTGTTTACTAACGACATGCGTCATGTTGTTTAGCCTCGCCTCCTCATTTTGATTGGGCTCCTAAAATGATGACGATGGTGTTCACTACAGCTCCATCCCCCAATTTTAGCTGAATAGCCTTCTCACCATATAGTCGTTTTTAAATATCATCTTAAACACATTATTCTGTTGTCTGGGAGAATATATGCACTCCATAATTATTGGGACTTTTCTCTTAAATGATTAATGAATATGAATGTGGTATAATAATTATTGTGATGATAATCACGTATTTTGTGGGTGTGTTATTTTACTGTCTATTGGATGCCACTAGGTATACGTTTTGCAGCTGAGAGAATGTTTTTTATACAGCCTGATGAAACCGTGCTGTGACACGGAGAAACGCGTTGCTATTGTTTTAATTTTTTAAATAAATTTTTATCATCTATTTCTCGCTGCTGCTTGTTCTTGTTGGCCCTCATTTACTACCATTGTGCCTCAATGAGAGCAGATCATCGTTGAACATTGTGACATCTTTTGTGGCACCAAACAATATCTCTGGACTCCCTCCTGGATGGGACAAGGATACTACTAACCCTTAGTGTGCCTAGGTCGCTGCCGGACGACCCATTGGTTCCGGCCTGCCAATATTGCACTATTGTGCTCTTCACCACGCGAGTAAGATTTCACCCGTACCTGCACCTGTACCACTGGTTACCTGTTTGATTTGCACCATATGGCGCCCTCTATTTTCTCATTCTAAACCTTTCTATTTCATGTCGTGGCGCGACACACCAGAGGAGCTGCCTGGAGCCTTGATACCTTCTGTCATTTGGATAATCCTTTTTACAGGACATTTCATTTTTTAATTTTTATTATATACATTACATTGTAACATCGTTACACTTTGTATATTCCTATTGTTATATTTTGTTACATATTATTGGTTTGACTATTTGTATTGCTTCTTTAGAATATATTTTTTGGATTCATAGTAATTTATTATTATTTGTTTCACACATTAGTATATATTTGTCAATACTAGCCCACACGTGCAATTTTTTCTGTTTATATATACTTGTATATTGATCATTAAGCAGATTCACATTAGCTTTCTCTTTTTGCGCCTCTTATAGCTACCAGCTTGGCGTAATACAAGATAACTATTCGCCCACTGTGTATCTTATTTATGACATGATGATATTTAAAACCAGCAGTGCCCTTTTTTTTTTTTTTAGAAGGAAACCAAAGTTCTGAATACAGTATTCAAAGGAGGATAAGTAACATGTTTATAAACACTTGATATTATCAGACACAGCCCTAAGCACACACAGTGAATATGTATAAGCCTTATATACAGTGCTCATACATCAGCCTCATGTGCGTAGACATTCTATTTGCCTGAGTCAAATATGCGTGCACACTATATATGCATAAGCCCCAAGCTCGCACACAGTTGGTAGAAATTAGCACCCACCAGACAGTGTATACAAAAAAGCACAGTAACTTTCTATAACCACCTTGCACGTAAGGTCATAGCTAAGTCCGGTGGTCCTGGTGATAGGCAGACTCCATTTAGGGCTCCGGACATATAATCTGACGGGTCAGCGTGAGACCCGAACCAGGAACTAGGCGGAGATAAGATGAGAGACGATCAGGTGCAGCCACGCCCATCGCACAGATAACTACACCCAAAAACAAAACACATGTCCACCTCGTATTGTTGTTTGTTTATAACCACGCTCTCCCTTGTAGAGCTTCACCAGTTTCACTGAAGATCACGCCCTACGGTACAAGTGACCACGCCCATTTGTTGGAGCTTTCCGCCTACAAGCTCTCTCAGCTACACACACACTGTAGTTAAAAAAAGAAAAAAAAAACAATTTCGGTTTCGTGTTGGTTTTCGGCCAGGGGCATCCTAAATTTTCGATATCAGTTTCGGTCCAGAATTTTAATTTCGGTGCATCCCTAATTTTTACTATGTAACTAAGTTTGGACAGGGTAAGCACATGTATATCATGTATTGCCTAAATGTCACAGCTCAGTTTAAACAGTAATTTAGTTAGTATCAAATATTTCTAATCTTTTTATTCCAACTATTATTATTTTTTTGCATTAAATTGTAAGATTTTGCAAAATGACAAAAAATGTTTCTCATTTTCATTTTTTTTTTTTTGCTGAACACACATAAAAATCATAAAACTTGACTATATTTAAATAGAGTAGCTCATAAAGTGTGTGTTTGATAAATTCATAAAAAAAGGAAAAATAAGCTCATATTATAAATGTTCAATTTTTATTGCACAAATTATTATTAAATAAATGTATGTTAAATTATGCAGTTATTTTGTGCTTTGGATAGCAGAAAATGATATAATAATAGAAAATATTAAACTGCCCCCAAGCGGCTACTTCATAATGCCAACCGGCTACTTCTTAATGCCACCTGGCTGGCAACATTTTCTGTGGAGAATACTGAATATTACAGAGAGGTTCCCTCTAAGACACAAACACTTCCCTGTACCTTATACACACTTATGTATTGAGAGGACGCACACTCCCCAGTACCTTATACACAGATATATATTATAGAGAGGTTCCCTCTAAAACACACACACAAACTGCCCAGTACCTTATACACAGATATTTATTATTGAGAGGTTACCTCTAAGACACACACACACTTCAATGTACCTTTTACACAAATATATGTTATAGAGAGATTCTCTCTAAGACACACACACGCTCCCCAGTACCTTATGGGCTAGATTTATTAAGCCCCTACGGCAGCAAGTTCTCTCAAGAACTTCCTCGCCGTGATTTATCAAGCAGCGGTCACTAGACCGCTGCTTCCCTAACATCTACGCCACCTCTATTGTGGCAAAATTAAATCTCATCGGTCGAGTCCGACCGAGGAGATTGACAGCTCCTGCCCGCGTGTGATTGGCTGTGCGCGGGCAGGGGGGGGGGGGATTGCACGCGAGCGCAAAATTGCGCTCGTGTGCAATGTTAATTACCTGCGGGTAATTTCGCCCCGCAACAGGCGAGCTGAGGCGTACAGGGGCACAGATATATATTATAGAGAGGTTCCCTCTAAGACACACACACTCCCCAGATCCCTATACACAGATATGTATTATAGACAGGTTCCCTCTAAAAGAAAGACACACACTCCTCAGTACATCATACAGATATATTTTATAGAGAGGTTCCCTCTAAGACACACACACTCCCCAGTACCTAAATCAGATATATATTATAGAGAGGTTCCCTCTAAGACACACACACTCCCCAGATCCCTATACACAGATATGTATTATAGACAGGTTCCCTCTAAAAGAAAGACACACACTCCTCAGTATATCATACAGATATATTTTAGAGAGAGGTTCCCTCTAAGACACACACACAACCCAGTACCTAAATCACAGATATATATTATAGAGAGGTTCCCTCTAAGACACACACAATGGCCAGAACTGTATAGACAGAAAAAGACATATATTTTATAGAGAGGTTCCCTCTAAGACACACACATTCCCGAGTACCTAAAGCAGATATAAATTATAGAGAGGTTCCCTCTAAGACACACACAACGGTCAGAAACCTATACACATATATATATATATATATATATTATAGAGAGGTTCACTCTAAGACACACACATTCCCTAGTACCTTATACACAGATATATATTATAGAGAGGTTCCCTTTAAGACACACACACTCCCCAGTACCTTATACACAGATATATATTATAGAGAGGTTCCCTCTAAGAAACACAAGCTCCTGAGTACCTTATACACAGATATATATTATAGAGAGGTTCCCTCTAAGACACACACACCCCAGATCCCTATAAACAGATATGTATTAGACAGGTTCCCTCTAAGAGACACACACAGATATATTTTATAGAGAGGTTCCCTCAAAGACACACACACTCCACAGTACCTAAAGCACAGCTATATATTAGAGAGGTTCCATTTAAGACAGACACACACTCTCCCGGTACTTTATACACAGATATATAGTATAGAGAGGTTCCCTATAAGACAAACACACTACCTAGTCCCTTTTACACAGATATATATTATAGAGAAATTCCCTTTAATACACACACCAGTACCTTATACACAGATATATATTATAAAGAGGTCCCTTCTAAGACACACACACTCCCCGGTACCTTAAACAATGATATATATTACAGAGAGGTTACCACTAAAACTCAGACACATATAGAGAGGTTCCCTCTTAGACACATATATATATTATAGAGAAGTTCCCTCTAACACACACACATACACACACACTCCCCAGTACCTTATACACAGATATATATATATTATAGAAAGGTTCCCTCTAAGACACACACTCTCCCCAGTAACTTAGACAGGTTCCCTCTAAGACACACACTCCCTAGTTTCCAAAACACAGATGTATATTATAGACAGGTTCCCACTAAGATATACACACTACCCAGTGCCATATACGCAAATATAAATTATAGAGAAATTCCCTCTAGGTCACACACACTCCCCAGCACCTTAGACACAGATATATATTATAGAGAGGTTCCCTCGAAGGCACACACACTCCTCAGTACCTTATACACAGATGTATGTTATAGAGAGGTTCCCTCTAAGACACACACACTTCCCAAACACACATATATATATATATATATATATATATATATATATATATATATATATATATATATATATATATATATACAGGTAGCCCTCAGTTTACGCTGGGGTTAGGTTCCAGAAGGAATGGTTGTAAATCAAAACCGTTGTAAATTGAAACCCAGTTTATAATGTAAGTCAATGGGAAGTGAAGGAGTTAGGTTCCAGGCCCCTCTCAAAATTGTCATAAGTAACACCTAATACATTATTTTTAAAGCTTTGAAATGAAGACTCTAAATGCTAAACAGCATTATAAACCTAATAAAATAATCACACAACACAGAATATATAATTAAACTAAGTTAAATGAACAAAAACATTTGCTAAACAGCATTATAAACCTAATAAATAAAATCACACAACACAGACTTCACTTGCATTTTTCTGCAAAGAGTTCTTTCTTTGCATTCCAATCTGGACTGATTTATAGACAGGAAGATCTTGTTCCTTTGAAATCTGCTCAGGGCTGGTTAAACTGATTAATTTCAGCTTACTTGGCTTTGCTGCAACACAAGCGGACAGCTCCACCTACTGGCTATTTTAATAAATGCACTGCTTCTCAATGCTTTTCAATAGCAGTCACATGACTGGAAAAAAAGGTTGTTATTCTGAAATGGTTTAAATTGAACCATTGTAAAACCCGGTACCTTAAACACAGATATTGTATAAATTAAAGAGAAATTCCAAATAAGACACACACTTCCCAGTAAGTTATACACAGATATAATATAGTATAGAGAGGTTGTCTCTAAGACACACACTAATCCCCAGTACTACAAAGACGAGATTCCTTCAGCTTTACACACACAGTCGGTCCCATCTTATGCGTTTCACAGACACATAACCAACTAGAAACACAGCTGTTATTATAGCTGTCTACACCGAAGCCACAATATTGGGAATGTAGGAGCTAGTTCCCATCCACCTAAATCACCTGTGATGTCACAGTAGGCACATGACTGCTGCTAACAAACGGAAGGAACTAGTAAGAATCGTTGCATCCCACTAAACTGTAGTATTTGATTGCAGCAGAGGAGTAGTCATTGGTTTGTTGACATCAGAGGTTCATTAGCTCAATGGGAACTAGCGATTAATATTTTTTCCTGCTCTCATCTCGGGAAGGTAATTTTTTTTTTAGAAATCGCTGTTGCTCACGGCTATGCTGAGGAATTTATACATTATCCGACCCCACATGATTTCATGTTCCCCCGGTACCTACGTCCATGGTAGGCAATGTATAAAATGTGTTGCTATGTATATCCTTTATATATATATTTACCGTTATTAAAAGGAATTCACAGGTTTTAATAGACCTTTATAAACAGTATATAGTCATAGGGTAAATCCCGTTAAACAGGAATTAATTGTTCTTAATAAATGTTTACTTCTAGCTCCTAACATTTTGGATAATTCTGCATCATTGATGAACCGTTCTAGTTCAGGTCAGGTCAAGATGTAGGGTTCATTCTTTGATTACAGGTGAGGTAATGATAGTCAGGCACTGACTTTCTCACCTTGGCTCAAGAACAGATAACATAAAATTCTGGTCTGTTCTTTTTCTCAGGTACCATAGTTTGACATCTGTTCTATTTAAAACCCTCACAGATTCCTAAATATACTTGTCTGGCTTCTAGGTTTTATATAAATGTACCAGTATATCCATATGGTAATGTGTTATTGTATGACACTTTGTTTTGTTTCCCTAGACAACCGTTGTTGACCTCTGGCGTTTGGGCTGAATCATGGGGAACCAGTTAGCTGGAATAGCCCCTTCACAGATCCTGTCTCTAGACAGTTATTTTTCTGATATTCACGACTTTGAATATGACAAGAGCCTGGGAAGCACTCGCTTTTTTAAAGTTGCTCGAGCCAAACACAGAGAAGGTCTGGTAGTTGTAAAAGTCTTTGCCATCCAAGATCCATCTTTACCACTTACAAACTATAAGCAAGAACTTGAGGAACTGAAGATTCGGCTATGCTCTTCTCAAAACTGCCTTCCCTTTCAGAAGTTCACTCTGAATGAGAAAGCTGCCTTGCTGTTCCGCCAGTATGTTAGAGACAACCTCTATGATCGTATCAGCACCCGTCCATTTCTCAACAATATTGAGAAGCGCTGGATTGCTTTTCAGATTCTGACTGCTGTGGATCAGGCGCACAAATCTGGAGTGCGCCATGGTGACATTAAAACAGAGAATGTTATGGTTACCAGCTGGAACTGGGTTCTCCTTACAGACTTTGCCAGCTTCAAACCCACATATCTGCCTGAGGACAATCCAGCAGACTTTAATTACTTCTTTGATACTTCTCGGAGAAGAACCTGCTATATTGCACCTGAGAGGTTTGTGGATGGCAGCACTTTTTCTTCGGATCTTGAGTCCATTAAAGACCAGTCTACACCATTGGTAGACTTGACCAATAACAATCAGCGCACAAGAGGGGATCTTAAAAGGGCGATGGATATTTTTTCTGCAGGTACAAATATATTCATATTTTTTTTACCAAATTACATTTTAAAGGTAACCAGTGTCATGGGTTGTGCACTTGATTAAACTGACAAAACTTTATAATTAGAAATTAGGTAAAATTAATACTGAGTACTTTCTTACTACTCTACAATATCAATTAGTTTTATTAAAAAGACACTGAACCCAGATTTTTTCTTTCGTGATTCAGATAGAGCATGCAATTTTAAGCAACTTTCTTATTTACTCCTATTATATATTTTTTTTTTCGTTCTCTTGCTATCTTCTTTTAAAAAAAGAAGGCATCTAAGCTTTTTGTTTGGGTCAGAACTCTGGACAGCACTTTTTTTATTGGTGGATGAATGTAGCCACCAATCAGCAAGAACAACCCCGGTTGTTCACTAAAAATGGGCCGGCATCTAAACTTAAATTCTTGCATTTCAAATAAAGATACCAAGAGAATGAAGAAAATTTGATAATAGGAGTAAATTAGAAAGTTGCTTAAAATCTCATGCTCTATCTGAATCACAAAAGAAAAAAAATTGGGTTCAGTGTCCCTTTAAGTAGTACTGACTACTGGCCACTATGATGGTGCTATCTGGGCTCATACACCTGGGTGCCAGGCCCAGTTTTTAAGGCACCATAACTTAGGTGCCCTGACAAACATAATCAAGTCTTGCCCTAGTAATAGAAAACAAGACCACAGGCTTTTCATGGTGTTGTGTTTATCAACTATTCTTGATTTTCAAAACCTTGTAAATTGTACTAACACAATGACTGTGTTATTAATTTAAAAACATTTGTTTTTGTTTACAGATCTTTGCAGTGCAGTGCTTAGTTAATTGCTGCTATATGTAATGCATGTATATACAATTTCAAATGATTTTAAAGGGACATTAAACCATCTGAAATTAGTATACTTTTTGTTTCTTATTTTATCAACATTTCCTATAATTATTTTTATTCTCGTTTTTCTCAATTCCACAGAGTTTCCATAAAGTAATGGGTGCTGCCATGTTGGAACCTATGTTTTCCCCTTACCTACTTCTTCTGGGACAATTAGGGGCATATATAATCAGGCAATAAAAAAAGAGTGTGCAAACAAGGCTGTGTGAAAACCCTCTTGGATGGGGACTTTAATAATCATATTCCACACAGCCTTGTTTGCACACTCTCTTTTATTGCCTGATTTATATCTGTCCCTAATTGTGCTTAGAAGAAGAGATAGATAAGGGGAAAATATAGTTTCTAACATAACAAGTGTCCAGGAAAACATGGCCGAGGTGGCAACCATACCTATACCCCTGAGTTACATATCACTATTGTGTGTTTTATTTTGTTTTTTTTAAATTATCTCGATTATAGTGATTCATTGCCCCTAGACCTTGAGTGCCATACCTTAGTTTGGTCTTACTGTGAGTTCTTTAATAGTTATTTAAAAGTTATAGGTATCCTTTTTTAGTTGGGACATATCCAGCAATTGGTAAAGTTGATGCTGTCATTTTATTTGATAATTTGCTTTGCTTTATATTTATTGTTTGCAATTTCAGGGAGTATAGTGGTTAGGGAATTTGTTTTTCTTTTTAATCGACATGTTTTAATATTGGCATGACAATGTGTCTTTTTGTCTTTGCCATTTTAAAAAAGGAAAATAATTGCTATATAAATTGCTGTGAGTGCTGAATAGATGCTGTTTTTTAGGCTATTACTTCATATTTTACATCAAGCACCCCCCCCCATTAAATAGACATTGGCTTTAACTGTGTTACCAGTATTAGTAAGTGAAAGTGGGTTCAGAAATTGTAATTTACCTCATTATTCTGTTGTATACTTCTTTCATTTGTGTATCTGAGAAATTTAAAAAAATATGTTAAAGGGAGAGTAAATACCTTGAGATTTGTATTCAAAATGTTCAGTTATGTGTAGTATAAAAACTTTTCAATTTATTTCAGTGATTTTTTTTTGTCTCCCTTTTATGTAATTTAGCTCAAAAAATGGGAGGATTGTCGATTTTTCTCAGAACTTGAAATTCTCCATGCTGATTTATCAAGGCTAACCTTTCTACACCCCCTCCCAAATCGGATTTAACTGAAACAACTGCAAAATAATGTATTTTATACTAACATAATATCAGTGGCTAGCCTTGTTGTCTGTAGACTCTAGCCCAGATTGGCTCTACCAAATAAGGCAGATGCTGGGAGGAGTTTTACTATTGAAAAATAATATTAGTAAAAAGTTAATATGTTTTGAAAACGTTTAGACTTGGCTAATATGTCCTTCTATAGCAACACAACAGAAATGTTCTATAACTATAGGTGTTTACTGTCCCTTATAACTATAGGTGTTTACTGTCCCTTTAACGTCTGCTCTAATTATGTTTTCCGTTGAAGGCTGTGTCATAGCGGAGCTGTTCACTGAAGGTGTCCCACTGTTTGATTTATCCCAGCTTCTGGCTTACAAGAAAGGACAGTTCTCACCTGATCAAGTAATGAACAAAATTGAAGATAGCTGTATAAGACAACTTGTAAGTATTGTTTCTATGGCTGTGAAGCAACATTTTTTATAATACATTTATAAGCATTATTTGGATAACGTAAAATATGCTGAGCTTGATAATTTGATGATCTACATATAGACTGCATATCCTAATTTTAATGCTGCTATGTCACCATTGTGTTCCAACTCATCACTTTGTCTTTTTTTTAGCCTCAATATGGTTATACTGAAAACAAATTATAACTCTTATTTTTATATTATTATTATCAGGTATTTGTAGAGCGCCAACAGACAAATTGAAACTATATTATTTAAAGGGATGTTAACCTCAACATTTACTCTTTTGAAAAAAAAAAGAAGTTTAATTATGGACAATAAATACATAGAGATAGAGAAGCAGTCTGCCAGGAACGAACAACATCTCAGTGGCTTGTTCTATGGCCTGGTTACCAACTGGAAGTAGCTCCTTTTAGTCCAACAAGGTCAGTCCAGCCCCAAAATACCAGGCAATTCTCCTCTGAACAAGTAAAGCCGTAACCCCAGATGATCGTTTCGGCCTCCTTTGGGCCTCGTCAGTGAGGTGCAGCCATATCCCTCTAAACATATTGGGAAAGGAGTCCATGTCTGGTTTTCCCAGGGTCATAATTCAAATATATACAGAAAGAGAAGCAGTCTGCCAGGAACGAACAACAGCTCAGTGGCTTGTTCTGTAGCCTGGTTACCACCTGTGAGTAGCTTCTTTTAGCCCAATTGTGCTTTTCTGAGAGGAAAACTTTCCTGAAGGATACCAGTCTGATCCCGCCTAACAAGGTCAGTTCAGCCTTGAAATATAAGGCAATTCTTTTCCGAACAAGGGAAACAGCAACCTCCGACTAAAACAATTGTCTGGGTTTGCTGTTTTCCTTGTTCAAAGAAGAATTGCCTGGTTTAGTTTTCGTCTGTGAGGAGCACAATTGGGCTAAAAGAAGCTGCACAAGGTGGTAACCAAGCCCTAGAACAAGCCACTGAGCTGTTGTTCATTCCTGGAAGATTTGCTTATCTTTCTGTATGTGTTTGTATTATGACCCTGGGGAAAGTCTCCCTAAGGCTCTTGGGGAAACCAGACATGGGCTCCTTGCCCAATGTGCTTAGAGGGTTATGGCTGCACCTCACTGACGAGGCCCAAAGGAGGCTGAAACGATTGTATGGGGTTGCCATTTCTCTTGTTTAGAGGAGAATTGCCTGGTATATCTGGGCTTTACTGATCTTGTTAGGCAGGATATTAGGTTTTTTTCCACTTTTGTCTTCTCTATTGACTTCTATGGGGGAATACGTGAAAGCGCATGTGATCTTGTTAGGTCTTCTTTTTGTGGTTGTCAAGTTAGCGCAAGAGCGAAAACAGTTTACTTTAAACTCATAATATTAGCGCAACCCGATGCATGCAAAAAGTTTACTTCTAGCGCAATTGACACTTGAGGGGAGCTTTAATTAGCGCTCCACTTGTAATCTGGTCCATTATGTTCATGATCAAATAATAGTGTAGCACACTTGCAGATCTAGACAAATTACATTTTTTTAATTAAACTTGGAAGAGTATACTGTATTAAACATTTTTATTACATGCAAACATGTAAAGTTGTTTTGTAATACATATCTTTGTATTGTGTTCTTTTACTATAAAAGGTAACACAGATGATCCGGCGTGAACCTGAGAAGCGATTGGCTGCAGAAGACTACTTAAAGCAACAAAGAGGAAATGCATTTCCAGAAATATTTTATACATTTTTGCAGCCATACATGGCTCAGTTTGCTAAGGAAACATTTCATTCTGCTGATGAACGCATCCTTGTTATCCGTAAGGATTTGGATAATATTATCCACAACCTCTGTGGGGATGATCAGAGTGAAAAGTCAGAAGGAGAAACCAAGGAAAATGGGTTGCTCATTCTGGTCTCTGTGATCACATCCTGCTTGCAAACCCTAAAATACTGTGACTCTAAGCTGGCAGCTCTTGAACTGATCCGTCACTTAGCACCACGTTTAAGTGTAGAGATTTTACTGGACCGGATCACTCCTTATCTACTGCATTTCAGCAATGACTCAGTGCCCAGGGTGAAAGCTGAGGCTGTGAGGACGCTCACTAAAGTTCTTGCCTTAGTCAAAGAAGTGCCCAGGAATGACATCAACATATACCCGGAATATATTTTGCCTGGTATAGCACATTTGGCTCAAGATGAAGCCACTATCGTCAGACTGGCATATGCAGGTAACAATATGTGTAATTAAACAACATCTGATTACCAATCCTATCCGGTGCAGTTCATCATATTGGCTCTCTGGTTAACAAAAAGCTTTGGTACAATGAAGTTTGGATATCAAAGAGCCGTGTGTCTGCTTTGCGGGGGTTAAACACATAGTCATGTGTAAATAATAATGCAATAAGAAAATGCTCTAGCTCATTGGAATATTTTCTTTTTGCGCATGTCCCTTTTAACCTTTTTACCAAAGAACATCTGTGTAATAAATGCTATAACAAAGTTGAATGGCACTTTATGTATATAATATATACCTTTTCAGTAGCATCAGATTAAATTATTGTTCATATAAAAAAATACAAAGACAAAACGGAGTCATATGTGATTGTAACTTAGACATTAGTTTTTAAATCTATTATGGTGTTTTATACATTTTAATTAAAGGGACAGTCTACACTAAAATTGTTATTGTTTAAAAAGATACACAACACCTTTACTACCCATTCCCCAGCTTTGCACAACTAACATTTATATATTAATATACTTTATAACATTTAAACCTCTCAATTTCTGCCCGTTTCTAAGCCACTATAAACAGCCTCTTATCACATGTTTTTTTATTAGCTTTTCACAACAGGACACTGCTAGTTCATGTGGGCCTTATAGATAACACTGTGTTCACGCCCGAGGAGTTATTTATGAGTTAGCAAAACACAGTACTAAATGCAAGTCAATAGATAATAAATAAAAAGTCATGTGATCGGTGGGCTGTCAGAAGATGCTTAGACACAAGGTAATCACAGAGGTTAAAAGTATATTAATATAACTGTTGGTTATGCAAAACTGGGGAATGGGTAATAAAGGGATTATCTATCTTTGAAAACAATAAAAATTATATTGTAGACTGTCCCTTTAATTTTGTTTTCAGACGTGTTTTTTTAAAATAACTATTTAAAATTGTCTAAACAGTCAAGAGTTAGTCAAAATTGCTTCTGTTAACTTTTCACACATTTTAGGTATGTTGTCACATTTTTGTTTTGCAGTTTAAGACGTTTACCTTTGTTTTACTACACTTATTCTCATATGTTTTTCCTTGTTTTGTAAAGAGAACATTGCATTACTGGCAGAAACGGCTCTCAGGTTTTTGGAATTAGTGCAACTGAAAAACTTAAACATGGAAAATGATCCAAACAGTGAAGAGTTAGATGAGGCTTTGCACCCCAGTGAGAACTACGACATAGGTAATAATTATGGTGTATTTTACTACTTTCATTTGTACACTGAGTAATCTATCCATAGTGGAACTGTTTGAGGGAAATAGAGGCCTTGGAATTTTTCTTTATTATTGCTTGACATCTTTGTGTATATAAAAAAAGATTCTAGAAAAGCAATTTGTGACATAACGCATGATGTTAAAATCCCATTTAATTCTCAATAATACAAAGTTGCATTTTTAAAAATGATTTACAATTATAGAACATTTCCAAAGTAGGTTTCACAAAATCTATTTATTATATATTTGATCATTGAAATGGCTTCTTTGGTTTGTGCATATTTAGTATGGGGAGGTAACGTACTGGATGTTTTTATCATGTGCTTACGCAGAGTTGCAGGCCTTGCATGAAATGGTCCAGCAAAAAGTTGTTACATTGCTGAGCGACCCAGAGAACATTGTGAAGCAGACATTAATGGAGAACGGTATTACAAGGCTCTGTGTGTTCTTTGGTCGACAAAAGGCAAATGATGTTCTCCTATCCCACATGATCACATTTCTGAATGATAAAAATGACTGGCATCTACGTGGTGCGTTCTTTGACAGCATTGTTGGTAAGTTCATAGATATGTTGTTAAATGTTGTATACAAACCTGTGTGCTACTCTGTCCTTGCTTACAAATACGTCCTTTGTCATCCATGTGGTTTCAGTCTTTAGAAAATAGCAGTGCATGATGCTCAGGGGCGGAGCCTTATGCACTGGCTGCTATGATGATGAGTCTTCTGAACTGTTCAGTGCAGTGAAATACTTGCTTGTTGCAGAGTTTGCTTTTTGTAGACAATTGACTTTCATGTGGATCATAATAACCCACCACATTATGATCTTTCGTTTTATTCACTAAAGCCCCCATCCTCATAATAATCAAGTGCATCGTCAGCATCAACATAAAAACAGAGTTTGGAGGCAAATCTACCATTGTTATTATCCTCAGAATAGCTTTTTGTCAAGGGCTAGATATTTTACATTATCTGTTTATTGGTAAAATAAATACATTAAATAACATAAAATAAAAATATATTTCAAGCTTTTATGCATCTCTAACGTTAGGCAGACTATTAAAGGGATATGAAACCCAATTTTTTTCTTTCATGATTCAGATAAAGCATGTGATTTTAAGCAACTTTCTAATTTACTCCTATTATTAATTTTTCTCTGTTCTCTCGGTATCTTTATTTGAAAAAAAGCATGAATGTAAGCTTAGGAGCTGGCCCATTTTTGGTTCAGCACCTGGGTAGCGCTTGCTGATTAGTGGCCTGAGCCAAAAATGTGCTGGCTCCTAAGTTATATATTCCTTTCGAATCATAAAATAAAAATATTTGGGTTTCATATCCCTTTAAAGGGACAGTCTACACCAGAATTTTTATTGTTTAAAAAGATAGATAATGCCTTTACTACCCATTCTACAGTTTTGCATAATCAACAGAGTTATAATAATACACTTTTTCCCTCTGTGATTACCTTGTATCTAAGCCTCTGCAGACTGCCCCCTGATCACATGACTTTTTATTTATTATCTATTGACTTGCATTTTAGCCAATTAGTGCAGTGTCTGCCACAAGCTACTGGCGTGATCACAATGTTATCTATGAGGCTCACATGAACTAGCACTCCCCTGTTGTGAAAAGCAAATAAAAAAAGCTTGTGATAAAAGGCGGCCTTCAAGTACTTAGAAATTATGATATGAGCCTACCTAGGTTTATCTTTCAACTAAGAATACCAAGAGAACAAAGCACATTTGATGATAAAAGTAAATTGGAATATTGTTTAAAATTACATTAAAGTTTAGTTTTGACTAGACTGTCCCTTTAACTTTGCTTTTTGTTTATTTATTTTTTCATACCATTTATAAATACATGGCTTAGAACATAAAGTTGGTGCACTTCTAATAAATTATGACTACTCATCCTTGCTTATAGGCATTTTAAAATAGGCTTTGATTCAAACATCCTTGTCTGCTTCCTAAAATACATGATGTAGTTGTCTCCTAAACTAAAAATATCAATCCCTTCAATATTAATTCCCTTGTTGAATATGCTTTGTTTTTTTGACATCCTTTGTTGAAATGCATACCTAGGTAGGCTTAGGAGAAGGAATGCATTACTGTGAGCTAGCTGCTGATTGGTGGCTGCACATAAATGCCTCCTGTCATTGGTTCACCAGATGTGTTCTGCTAGCTTCCTGCAGTGCATAGCAGCTCCTTCAACAAATGATAACAAGGTAATTAAGCACGTTTGATAATAGAAGTAAACTAGAGAGTTTTTTTCTTTTTAAATTGTATGCGCGATATGAAAAATAAATAAAACCCCCCCAAAATGTTTTTAAAATTCAATAGCGCATTCAATTTCAAACAACTTTCCAATGTATTTCTATTATCGAATTTGCTTTGTTCTCTTGGTATCCTTTGTTGAAAATTATATCTAAATAGGCTCAGTAGCAGAAGTGCACTACTGGGAGCTATCTGCAGATTGGTGACTTCACATATATCGTGTTATTATTTTTTTCTCATGGTTTTTATTTATTTTTAATCCTCTTGTTATGTGAATAAAAGTACACGTGGCCCTCGTTTTACAACGGTTCAATTTACACCGTTTCAGAATAACAACCTTTTTTCCAGTCATGTGACTGCTATTGAAAAGCATTGAGAAGCAGTGCATTTATTGAAATAGCCACTAGGTGGAGCTGTCCACTTGTGTTGCAGCAAAGCCAAGCAAGCTGAAATTAATCAGTTTAACCAGACCTGAGCTATCGAGCAGATTTCAAAGGAACAAGATCTTCCTGTCTATAAATCAGTCCAGATTGGAATGCATAGAAAGAACTGTTTGCAGAAAAATGCAAGTGCAGTCTATGTTGTGTGATTATTGTATTAGGTTTATAATGCTGTTTAGCAAATGTTTTTGTTCATTTAACTTAGTTTAATTATATATTCTGTGTTGTGTGATTATTTTATTAGGTTTATAATGCTGTTTAGCATTTAAAGTCTTCATTTCAAAGGTTTAAAAATAATGTATTAGGTGTTACTTATGACAATTTTGAGAGGGGCCTGGAACCTATCTCTCTCACTTCCCATTGACTTACATTATAAACTGGGTTTCAATTTACAACGGTTTCGATTTACAACCATTCCTTCTGGAACCTAACCCCGGCGTAAACTGAGGGCTACCTGTATGTTTAATTTATACAGCAATGATAAATTTGTCCCTGGTTGTCTCAAAGTATTCATTTAGAAGTGTTCTATACCTTTAAGAAATATTTTTTGGTATTGCAGCAGTATCACAGCTTCATTATGTTTGTAAAATCATTCCATTATGTTAAAGTGAAGGTAAAGTTTTCAGAGTTGGAACACATCAAAGCATTTGTTAATCCTTAGATAAGTTAATTGCTAACTTTTTTTCTCTATATCATTTATACTTTTCAAAATATAAAGATTTATAATTCCCTACTGTTTCCATTGTTGACTCCTCCCAAACCCTATTTCCTGCTTTTCTGATCTATGACGTATAGAGCGGTCCCACCCGCTCTATACATCTCTCTAAAGCGCGTTCACGACATCCCTCTCTACCGCGCATGAGCTAACCGGCAAACCCCCTCTGAATTGCGCATGCGTTAAATGACTGCAAACAAATTTATAATAATGCCCAAAATATTACTTTAGCTGCTATAAGTAAAGGCAGCTGAGTGATAAAGTACGGTGACAGTTAGAAGTCAGTCCGTTAGGATCATGCATATAATTGTGCCGCTTAAATTGACAAACAGTTCAAACCAGCTCCACTAGCCCTGTGCCCCCTTACCAGACTTCCGACACAAACAGCGATATCTGTTAACTTCATGTGTCCGTGGTATCTCTGCGAGGCTGGTGTCCCTGTGGAGCTGGAAACTCTACTCCTCCTCTTTTCGGGGTGTGTGTCCGTCTTGGCCAATCTCCAGTCAATGCGGCAACGTTGTTATGATCCTGCTCCAATCACATTGCAGGTTACCGGTTTCATCTGGCGGCTCAGCTGATTCCAAGCAGGTACACAAAGAAAATGTTCGCCAGATAAAGGATATATTAAAACTCACTCTTTATTAGCATCTTTAAAATTGCACAGTCTTTGGAGTACTGCAACAGAGCAAAAAAATCACACAAGCACACTGGCGTAGCACAGAACAGCTTACGTGTTTCGGCTTAAACAGCCGTAGTCATAGCCTGATTTCTTTACTCTGTTGCAGTACTCCAAAGACTGTGGAATTTTAAAGATGCTAATAAAGACTGAGTTTTAATATATCCTTTATCTGGCGAACATTTTCTTTGTGTACCTGCTTGGAATCAGCTGAGCCGCCAGATGAAACCGGGTAAAAGTAATTTCCTCACCGCTTGTAGCCGTCCGTATTGTAGACGTCTGTAGGAAGCCTAGTTCGTATTATGTTAATTTCAACATAATAACATTACGCATGCGCGAATCTGGAGCGCGCGTGGATTCAGAGATGAGTAAAGAAAATATATAGCGCATGCACATATAGTAAAGAAGGCGAATGATGTTGATTGACGGCCACCTAACGGACAGATTTTCATTAGGCTAATATAAAAACGTGATCCACACAGGAAAAAAAATTTGGGTTGAATTTGCTGACCATCAAACAGTGAGTAAAAAAGGGTATAACTTTATTTACACTCAGAATTAAAAAAATTGATGAATTAAACTCATATTCATTTTGAGGAAAGCATAATATTCCGGATTGAGATGAAGGTAACTTTACCTTCACTTTAAACTACCCAGACAGACTTGAAAATCTGCACCAGTAGCATATTGTAGGTTTGATATACTTTATTCAAAACTTTATTTAGACGAAAATAAATAACAGTGTTACAGTTTGTTAATATGTGTTTGTGCACACAAAGATCTAATCTGCATGATTTCTGTGATGAATTGGCAGGAGTTGCAGCGTATGTTGGATGGCAGAGCTCTTCAATTCTAAAACCACTTCTCCAGCAGGGTCTGAGCGATGTGGAAGAATTTGTGATTTTTAAAGCTCTCAATGCCCTGACCTGCATGTGCCAGCTGGGACTGCTACAGAAACCACACATCTATGAATTTGCTTGTGACATTGGTACGTTAAAGAAAATCTTTTTTATATTAACAGAAATGTATGTTACGGCCACCTGATGCTTTAAATTGGTCAGTTAAACTTAAAGTGAATGTAAACTTAGATGATAAAAGTGCCAGGTTTTTAAAAATCTGATTAAAAACAGGGGAACTTTAATTCATCAAAATTTACATTTCACTCGTGTTGTGAAAATACTTACCTTTTAATCTTGAGAGCCGCTACATCGCTTCCCCCGCCCGTCGCAAAGCTTCTTCCCGGGTCTAAAATGAAGAATCCGGCTTCCTCCAATCACGGCGTTGAATCAGACACTGATTCCCCCGGGGGGGAAGCGGTGATTGGAGGATGACCAATCCGTCATTTCTGACAAGGCTTGCGACGACCAGGGGAATCGCTGAAGCGGCTGTCAAGATTAAAAGTATTTTCACAACACAAATGAAATGTAAATTTTGATGAATTAAAGTGCCCCTGTTTTTAATCAGATTTTTAAAAAACGGGCACTTGATCATCTAAATTTACATTCACTTTAAGCAATTCTTTTACATTTATATTTAATAGGTCTACATAAGTAGATTTTATTCTATAATGGATTTAATTTTTAATATAGAACATTTTCATATTTAATCAAAGCAGTTAAAAAGGTGCTGAGTGGAACAGTTTGAAGATGGATAGTGCTCCCTGACATTGAATTATTAAGGGGCATATGTTGATTTATTTTATCTTGTAAAAATTAATATCAACGAAAGCATTTTGGTTGCACATTTCTCGCACACATTCCTAGATGTTAGAGGGATATCTGTAATTACAATACATTTCTCTAAGTGTAAACATTTTTAAAATAATTTATAGGGACAGAAAGGTCAAAATGTAAATGTTCATCAGTTAATTTCTATTTTAAAAAAAAAAACATTTTTGCAATATATATATATATAATTTCATTAGCAAAAATGCTTCTAGTAAGAGTTATTACTGTTTTAGAGACAAATGCTATGTGTAACTAGAACATCAGTATTCAAACACCATCCTTGCTCTGAGAGATGGTGGTGGCGGTGCATAATTCATCAGCAAATACTTAATTCGTGTTATACAAGCCACTCCTGACTCTCTGAGAAGGCGTTTGAAGGCTGGTGATGCACGAGGCTCTCTCAGCATATGTGCGTATGATGCTGAAAAATATTTTACTACAAGCATTTTTTTAAATGGAAAAATATTGCAAAAATGTTTCTATTCAAAACTGAAATGCACCCATGCACATTTCAATTTTGACATTTTTATCCCTTTAATATCATGTTTGCTGCAATTGTTTTTCAGTAGACAGACTCCACTAACCGCTTGCCTTATGTGGAGGATCCAATGCATGCTAGGCACAGTCATGTTAGTATAAACTGCAATGTTTTGCACTTGTTATATGCTGAAGCAAATTAGGTAAAGATGTGTAGCAGAGTTAGCCTTAAAGGGACAGTAGGCACCTTGATATTTTTATATAAAATGGTTAGTTATGCATCATAAAACCACTTTGCAATATATTTTAAAAACTCTTCTGTTCAAGGATGAGTACAATGTACACTCAGCTCCTCGCCTCTTTTGTCACCCCCTGAACCCCCTTAACAGGTAAGCCTTATAAGCCCAGCTGTCCTGTAGGTCACATTCATGTAAGGTGATATAAAACAGTGCATCTCTTGGCCGGGCCCTCTACCTTTGCATATTATACCCATGTTTATTGCTCTGTGGAATCTGTTTGCACTCCACAAAAAGTTTAAATAATAATAATGCTCGTCAGAAGTAGCACGCATATTACAAGTTGAAAGTTAACGCGTTTGCTTGAGCGCGATTGAATTTAACGCGTGTCGGGTTAGCACCACCTCAGAGCTCTGGTTAACTGTTACACTTGAATATAAAGTTGCAAAAACACCTCAAAATTACATGTAAAAGTACAATTAAACTCTAACACAATCTAATAAAAAAATATTTTAAAAAGTATAGCACAAAAAGTTATAAAGGCTCAAAGATATGAGATCTCAGGTGTTAGAAAAAACATTTTACTTTTAATTTGTAATATGTGTGCTACGTAACGCGCATAAAGCTTACTTCTAGCGCAGTTAGAGCGGGAGCGCTAAATAGCACCCCACTTGTAATCTAGCTATTTATGTGTATGTGTAATTTAGTAATTTATAATTCTCAGAAATTGTAATGCACCCTGCTTACTTCTCAAGGCTAACCCTACTACATATATTTCTGAAAACAACTGCAAAACATGGCATGTAATACTAACATTATGACAGTGGCTAGCCTTGCTGCCTGCGGACTAAAGCTCAGATTGACTCCTCCAAATAAGGAAAAAAGTGGGTGGAGCTTGGCTATTGACAAACAACTGCAGCAAACAAGAAATTAATTTGTTTGAAAAATGTTTAGACTTGGCTCATATGTAATTCTATAGCAACACAAAAGACAAATATTGTAATTACAAGTGGTTTACTTTCCCTTTAAAAAGTATGTGGTGTACATTTCCTGGAATTAGAAAATACACAATTTTATTAAAAGTTAGCAAAATAATTAATGAAAATTGCAAAGTTGTTTTACTTCTCATAACTAAACATTTTTTTTAAACTCAAGGTGATTACTGTCTATTAAAATGCACTTCCTGTCTTCTTATGTGAGCAGGTTTCTGGGTAAAATAAAATGCTTTTTTATGTTGGTGGCTGATAATTGGCAGCCTTATTGTCCTGACCGTTTTACTTGGTGCATGCTCCTGTTTTCATTGTTGCTAGTTTAGTGAATGCTATAAACACTACTGACTATGCATGGTATACTGCACATGTAATATAGTCTTTTTACACTGGCACATGCATGGTAACCCTTGAACATCTTCTAGTTAAAAAGCAGCATTGCAACACATGGGAAAGCAGAGCAATTGAGTAATTTCGTTTGAGTATTATGGCTGCAAAAATGGCCACATCTGCTTTTTATATGTCAGAAATCTGAGTTTCTGACATATAAAATAAGTTGTATATTTAAAAAACTCTACAATATACTTTCATTATTTATTTTGTCCCCTTTTCTTATAATACCATTCTGAAATTGTGAGCTTTTCAGTTCCTATTAGAAATGGAAGTACAGAACACTGTTATATTCCTCACAGCCATTGGCTGCACACACTAGTGACCTATTTATAACTGTCCCTAATTGGCCACAGCAGAGAAGGTAATCTAAGTTACAACATGGCAGCTCCCAAGTATGTAAGTAAATTATTGCAGTTTGCTTGATAAGTGGCTAAACTAATGACACTTCTGAACTTCTTTCATATAAAAGCCATTTGTGTTTAGATGGAGAATCTCTCTACAATTTGATGACAGTTTATTTTTATTTCAATCTCTTTAGCTCCATTTTTGTGCCATTCTAACCTGTGGATACGTTATGGTGCAGTCGGTTTTATCACCACAGTAGCTCAGCAGTTAAACATTGCTGATGTGTACTGTAAACTAATGCCTTATCTTCATCCGTTTATCACGCAGCCGATTATTCAGGTATGTTTGTATTCCATGTGTCTGTGCAAGTGAACTTGCCAATGAGCATAGTGGTCAGGATGGCAAACGGCACTATTTATAACAAAATACTTTGGATGTGACAGTTTTCAACAATCCTGTGATTCTTACACTTTTAACAAATGATCGAAACACTTTCTAAATTTTACCTGATCTACTGGAGAATAAGCATCACTGTGCAGTGTTTGAATATGTATTGTTCCACCATTTTTTGAGTCACTGAGTTTGGTCCGACACCAACCATGCAGTAACATCTCTACATTCAATACTATGGTATAGTTCTTGATTGGCTGAGGAAAATGAAATGAATGTATAATTGTATAATACCTGTGCTATCTAATGCTATGCTCTTTAGATTATAAAATACATAAATATAGCATCAAATTTATACATAGGGTTGTGGAAAAACGGCTACATCCATAAGAACAATCCACACAGTATACATATATATTTAAATGGTATAGATTTATTGATGACTATACCAATTACAATTTTATTAAAGGGACATTAAACTGCTGGGTACAACTATGGTAGCATGGTTACTACTCACCATGATATTGTTTTTCTCCTGTAGCTGTCTTCAAAGTTATACTCTTATTTTAACCCCTTACAGCTATCAGTTAGTGAAGCTCTGAATCTTCACACTGGGTGCCGCCATCTTGGAGCTTATATTTGTTATGCAGCTTTTAAACTAGGCAAAAAACTGCAAAAGTGTAACACTTTTTTGCTCTCTTATTATGTGAGCTAAACTGAAGTGAAAGTTACAGCTGTCGAAAAGCCAGTAACATCACATATCTATGAAAGTGCACTGCTTCTGTCACATGATGTAACAACATTGGTGCTAAAAGATGGCGGCGCCCAGTATAAAATGCAGAGCTTTAGCAGCTGGATTCTGTAATGAGTTAAAATAAGAGAACGGCTTTAACGAGAGCTGTAAGTACAGGAGGGAAAACAATACCACAGGGAATAGTAACCATAGTACTGTAGTTGTACCCAGCAGTTTAATATCCTTTTAAATTTTACATTTACACATAAAGTTAAAATGACCTCCCGGGATCTGGAACTGGCATGTGAGAAATGGTAGCATATGTACATGTTTTATTTTGTTAAAAAGTCAAAAACATTACCATAATCATTGGATCAAAAATATACCTTATGGCCAGTTCTAAAGAATAAGGAGAAATTGTTAATTTAATAATACAGAAGGAGATACATTACTATACAATCTTTTCTTTAAAGTGAAAGTAAATCCTAGCGTTTTACAAAAGCTTGGATTTACTATTGAAACAAATAAAGGGCACTTTCCTTCATGAAGTATAAGATACTTCATGTAGGAAGCTCCTTTATTTGATTCAACCGATCGCCGCTCTTAACTCCTACAGCAGCCCACGGCTAAAAAATGTTGGCGCCCATGGGGCCCGGATTTACCACACGGCTATTGGCTAAGAGGTGAAAATGTCACCTCTTAGCCAAATTTTTTTTTAGCCATGCGCTCCTGTAGGACCTAAGAGCGGCGATCGTTTGAATCAGATAAAGGAGCTTTCTACATGAAGTATCTTATACTTCATGAATGAAAGTGCCCTTTTATTTGTTTCAATAGTCAATCCTAGCGTTTGTAAAACGCTAGGATTTACTTTCACTTCAAGACATACTCATACTGTAGGGGGTTAAAGAATGGTAATAAAAAATATAGAGATTGACTTTCTTACAAGATAGAAATAGATAAAAGATAAGTAAATGATCAAAAGAATATGAATTGTATTACTACTTATAACAAAGACTTTTGGAAAATAAGTAAATGTTGGACGTTTCTTCTACCAGTCACGATACTATAAAAAACAGCATTCCTGTGAAATCTGGCGCAACTTTTAGAATAACAGAGATATAAAAAGTATTTTGTTGCCTTATTTGTTAAGAAGTGAATCTAGTAAAAAAAAACTCATAGAATGTTCTTCAGTGTGAATGACATAACTGACCCTATGGTAAACAGAGACTGACAAGACAACAAAACTATTGCTTTAAAAAAATATGGCCATTTTTCTTTTCCATAAAGGACCATTTAAATTGCAAGTTGAGCTTTGTAATATATCAACTTGAATATATTTGGTTTAAGAAGTATATAGGAAGAATGGAAATAAATCTAAAAAACTGAATTTCTGGGCATATTAGGAATAGGAAGGATAAATGACACATTTTAGCCTATTTTATTCTAAAGCATAATAATGATATGAACAGCCTTAGGGTAAATGTAATTGAACAAATACCTCTAGGTATCGGAGGCTGAAATCGCAGTTTACAATTATGCCTACAAAAAAAAACTTGGATGCTCTGTTTGGGGACTTTGGATCCAATAGGATTCAATAAAGTCACTGATTTTGAGGCATTTATTTGATTAGTTTAAATTAAAGGGACAGTCTACATGAAAATGTTTACTGTTTTAAAAAATAGATTATCCCTTTACATAACCAACACTGTTATATTCATATACTTTTTACTTCTATGATATCCTGTACCTAAGCTCCTGCAGACTTCCCCTTATCTCAGTGCTTTTTACAATCTTGCATTTTAGCCAAATAGTAATGGTTCCTGCATAACCATTATCATTCTTCATGGGATTGAGCACAATGTTATTTATATGACACACTTGAACTAGCAGTGTCTTGCTATAAAAAGCACAAAGATCACAGGCGGCCTACAGGGGCATAGAAACAGGCAGAGGTTTAAAGGTTATAAAGTATATTATTATAACGATAAAACTAAAGATAATCTAACAAAAGATTATCACTAGAGGGCGCTCATAAATATATGTGAAAAAAGCACATAAATAAACATAAAGTGATAGTGGATATTTCAAATTTAACAGTGTCAATTGGTTATAATAAAGAAAGATTAATAAAAAATATTCTATATGCAAAAATATATAAACCAAATGTTTAAGGGAAATACCACCCAACTTAGTGTCTATGAGAGTGATCATCAAATTAAACAGTCTCTGTTGCCAAATGAAATCACTGATAGGCAGCTATTCCTTCTATGAACTCGGTCTCAGTTCATCCAAATGCCAACCTGCAATCATAACACATGTAGTAGGCGCCACATTGCGTATTTAAAGTCTCCAAAAACTGAACAAGTAATTCCAAACTGCTTGGGAACGGAAAAGGTTGTGATTTAAGAATATTTGTATCTTTCAAATGGGGCAGTTCGTAGAGGGGATGGGGCTAAGTGTAAACAATAATATCTTATGAGATTTAGGCAATATTTACATGCCATAATACAGCCTATACATGCAATCTAAAGGTATTTTTGTTTCTTTTTTTAATATTTTTGTATACATTTAGTACCATCAGAAACTGTATTTTATGATATTTTCTTTTTAAAATATTAATTAAAAAGTTTGGATTTTGGAATTTTTGATTTGGGTATATGTACCTGTATACCATTGTTTTTTAAGCAAAGCTGGGAAATGGGTAGTTAAAGGCATTATCTATCTTTTTAAACAATACAAAAAAATTAGTAGACTTTAAAGTAGGTCTAAGAACTAACAATCCTTTTAAGAGGAGTTTTTTTCACATTAATTCCAAGGACAGAACATATAGAAAAACAAGTGTTTTAAATATTCTGTTTATAGTTGGCACCTCCAGAGCTCTATTTGGTTAATGCAAACCCTTTGTGTGTACATTCTAGAAAATGTTGCCATTCAGTATTCTGCAATTCTTGAAACTGGTGGGGCAAGTGCAGTCTGTTCTGTTATTTTAATAATGTTTCTGAGTTTGTATTGTTACCTGTGTTTTCTCTTTTTTTTAAAATTAAAGATTGATAAAGAGATTGTCCTGCTAAGCGTATTGAAGGAACCAGTTAGCCGCTCCATATTTGACTATGCCCTGAGATCAAAGGACATTGCAAGTCTATTTAGGTATCTTCAAATGCGTCAGAAGAAGAGGAATGGCACTTTCCTTGAGTGTCCTCCTCCCGAAGATCCAGCCATAGCACAACTCTTGAAGAAACTATTGTCACAGGTACAACATGAATAGTGATTTTTGTGTGTAAATTTTGACAGTTGTGGCAGTGCTGTAAGTAAAATAAAAAAATGGATAAGGATTTCCAACGTACTACTAGATAAACTGATTACTGAAAACGCTTCTGTAATCCATGTTGGATGCCATGGTATGGTTGAAAACTTTTTCTTCTTGATTTAAGGGAATGACAGAAGACGAAGAAGACAAGCTTTTAGCACTAAAAGACTACATGCTAAAATCAAACAAAGCCAAGGCAAATATAGCAGATCAGAGTCTCCTGCATGAAAGTGGTCTAAAAGGAGTGATTGATTTGTCGGCCTTGGGAATTAATGGAAGACAAGCGGATCTAGTCAAAGCAAAGATGGACACTGACGATAAACGCAGTACGTGAATATTTAATTGAAAGTTGTTAAAATGTATGTGTACAACTGCAAATGAGCAAATGAGTTGTGTTGCGAGATTGATAAAACGGACTTTATAATAAATTCCAATTCATATTCAATTCTGCACTCACCGGACTTATAAACAGAATTCTTTATTCAAGTGACGTTTTGGAGATCACTAGCCCCATCCTCAGACCAACCTGAGGAAGGGTCTAGTAAGCTCCGAAACATCACTTGAACAAAGAACTCTTTGTTTATAAGTCCAGCAAGTGCGGAATTGAATGCGAATTGGAGAAAAAAAAAAATAATAAAAAATGAATGTGGAATATATGTTGCGTTTTTTTTTTTTTTTTTTTTTAAGTATTCTGAACTAGCCATATATGCCTATAATTTGCCTTACTCCACTACGGTGCTATAATACCTATAGATTAATTGGTCTGGTCTCATTTAGTAACATACTCCCGCTCCCCTCACTGGTGCAAGTCCGGAGCGCGCCAATTTTTGTACTTCCATAGACAGAAAAAAAAACTGGTATGGACAGAATATTATGACTGTTCTCTTTCTGAATGTTATTACATTTTCTGTTTTCATCAATCAAGTGAGGTGTACTTACTTTTAGCCAGTTTGCAGTTTATGCGGTCGACACCTATATGTACAATTCTTATTTCATTTACACTGTATACCACTTCAACACTAAGGAACAAAATGATGATAACGATTTTATTAACCACTAACTGCTAAGGAAACAAACTACCTTGGAGCATGCGTCAACAATAAATATATATAAATGTATATGTATTGTTTTTTACTTCCTTGCTTTTTGGCTGACTCTGGTAGTACTTAAAGGGGCAGTCAAATCCAAAAAAAACTTTCATTTTTCAAATAAGGCATGTAATTTTAAACAACTTTCCAATTTACTTTTATCAACAATTTTGCTGTGTTCTCTTGGTATTCTAGTTGAAAGCAAACCTAGGAAGGCTCATATGATAATTTCTAAGCCCTTGAAGGCCGCCTCTATTTTATTTACTTTTCACAGCAAGGGAGAGCAAGCTCATGTAGGCCATATAGATAGCATTGTGATCACGCCCGTGGCTAGTGGCAGACACTGCACTAATTGGCTAAAATGCAAGTCAATAGATAATAACTAAAAGTCATGTGATTAGGGGCGGTCAGAAGATGCTTAGATACAAGTTAGTCACAGAAGTAAAAAGTGTATTAATATAACAATGTTGGTTTTGCAAAACTGGGGAATGGGTAATAAAGGGATTATCTATCTTTTTAAACAACAAAAAATCTGGTGTTGACTGTCCCTTTAAATGTTTATGCATTATTTTGTAGCACGCAAGCATGTTAAACAGGATTCCAATGTGAATGAAGAGTGGAAGAGCATGTTTGGGACAATGGAGCCATCCAACATGAACCAAGCAGGGGCAAGAACACAACCATCTGGGGAGCAGGAAACCACAAAACCTCTCCGTTCCGAGTCCTCTGCTGCTGCTGTTGGTGGCCCTCTGTCGTCCTCCCCACAGGTGCATCCAGTGCGCATAATATTCTCATATATACTTAATCATACTCCAGCTCTGTTAGTATAAGGGAGATTTAGTAAACTAAACTAAATTATATTGTTACAGGATCATAAAACCCAAACAGTGATTTCACCAGGACCTATATAATGGGCACACCACCCAGCTGATTTTACTGACCACCTGGCTAAAATTTAAGTCGACATTAAGCTAAAAATTATTATTTTTTCAATGTTTATTGCACAAATTTTCATTAAAGCAAATTATGTTTAATTATGCATTTAATTTGTGCTTTGAATAGGTTAAGTAATATTTATTAATAGCAGAAAATGTTATAATATTGTAGAGCATTACACTGCCCCCACCTGTCATAATGAGACATTTTATAACGTTGACATGAACCAAACATTTTAGTAATGCATTGGTTGCCAGCGAGGGCACTTATAAGTTTTAAAGGGACGTTCTAATGCAAAAATAGCATGCTCTAATGAATTATGGGGTTTAGGCATCTGCAAGAGTATGCTACTCCTATTTGGCTCACTGGCTTTGCTCTGCTCAGAAGCTATAATGGTTGCAGTACCTGGTCAGCATTTTAGCTATGTTTTTAACTTATTTGTGGGTGTTAAAACACTTGCAAGGAACAATAACGCGGAAATAATTTGCTGTAACAAATTATAGCAGTTTATTTTCCCATTAGAATGTACACTTACCCTTTGTAGTGCGGTAATAATGGCTTCATCTAATGTGTCTCAATAGGTTGATCTTTATATGTCAGAGTCTCCAGTTTACAGTAATTTTTAATGGGATACCAATATGTACTGACTCACCAAGCAGAATCAGCAAATCACGAGGTGTTTAAATGAGTGCCTTGGAACCAATATACTTGTGCCATAAGGTTTAGGTATTATGTATTTCAGCCAAGCGAAGGGGCAGCAGGCATCCAGTCTCGGAGACCCACTATGCAAATTTACACCAGCACATCATTACCGTCAGCCTGCCAGATACGCATGACCACGTGTAAAACTGAGCTTCAGCAGCTCATCCAGCAGAAGAGAGAGCAGTGCAATGCAGAGAGGATAGCTAAGCACATGATGGAGAGCGCTGAATGGGAGAGCAAGCCACCCCCAACAGGTACAAGATAGGGATGAACATTTCTTAGCTATGGTGACTACTATACAATAAGTATCCTTTACTCACAAATAATACAGAGCAGAATGAATGAGATACGGGATTAGTGGCAATTAAGTTATACCAGAATCATATAAACTTGATTGGATTCATCATTACATGCTTAATTTTAATTATAGAAGATAATGTAAATTGATATATTAAGAGGACAACATAAATGAGATTTATAATTAAGTTCTGATTCACATTAAATTCACAATTGTTGACTTTTTTTTATGACTGTGTTGCAAAAAAAATTAATATATTCATTGGACTAATACTAAAATCGTTTCCCCTCTGTTCAAAAGAAAGAAGAATTTGGAGTGTTTGAAGAAGGATGTTAAATTATATTAATATTTAAAAACGCTTGCCTTGTCTTCCTGCACATGGTTTTGCAACAAATATATATGGGACAGTATATCTGAATAGCAATACTACTGGTGTTGGTATGCAGTTGGTTTAGTGGGTAGCAGCGTTTAACCTGGGGATCGTTTGATTCTCTTTTCAGGATGGCATCCTAAAGGTCTCCTAGTAGCGCACCTTCATGAGCATAAAGGCCCAGTGAACCGCATTAGAGTGTCAGATGAACATTCCATTTTTGCCACCTGCTCCAACGACGGGACGGTAAAAATCTGGAACAGCCAAAAAATGGAAGGAAAGACCACAACAACCAGGTATCTCAAATTGTATTAGAACAGTGTTCTTTCAGTGGTTCTCCAAGCTGATATAGAAGAATCTAGAAGTAATATCTAAGCATGTTATATTTTAGAATAGTACGTAGCAACTTGTAGTTTCCCTGTTTTACAAATAAAATCTAATCTGAACTGAACCAGCACTAAATCTGCTCTTTTGATTGCATATTTTTTCCATGGGCAGCAGTTGCTGATGATATTTTCTGTTATTTAGGTCAATACTGACATATTCTCGTATTGGTGGACATGTTAAAACACTCACTTTTTGCCAAGGATCACATTATTTAGCTGTCGCATCAGATAATGGCAACATTCAGCTACTTGGTATTGAAGCATCAAAACCTCCCAAATCTCCAAAAATACATCCGCTACAGAGCAGGTACAATTTAAACAATGAGTATTATGATGTCTTAATGTTTTTTCTTGTGTTTGTCCTATAAATGTTTTACTAACCATTGTTTTGTGCAGTTAAGAGGATGATGAATCGTTACAATTTTTATAACATTCTTGTTTAGATGTTTATGTATTATTTTTGTGTTGTATCTGCAGTTTTTTAAATGTTAAATTTCATCAGAAACAAAACATCTACTTTTACATGGGCTTCAATTTAGAGTACTAATTATTAAACATGTTAAAGGGCCATAAAAGTAAAAACATGACATGCTCCAATATGTTAGAGCATGTAATTTTAAGACTTTCGACCCTACACTCCTGTGTGTTTATACCCCTTAAAGGGGTTAAGCACGCGGAAGAAGTGCTACTCCGGACCTGCAGAACACTGCTGGTCTTGAGTGGAAACTGCAGCTGATCCAATAAACAGCTGTGCAACTAGTGCTACTAATGGGATCAGCAGCGGTTTCTGCTTAGGACCAACAGTGCTCTGTAGCAGCAGTGTAGGGTCGATTGACGTGCTTTAATAAATTAGAGCATATCAGTTTTTGAATATTATGGCCTTTTAAATGAAAGCTGTTTAAGTTGTCTTTGAAATCAGGAAGTACATGTGTGTGCACAACTCACCTCTTAAGATAACGTTCACAGCTCTGATGGTGAGAAATTGCAAGACACTAAAAAAATTCTATTTGTTGCACAAGAACATCCATTTTAAAAAAAAAAAAAAAAGCTTATATTTTGACTTGTGTCTTGTAGGCTCAGCAAAAAATGTACCTTTAATTTTCCTCAATAAGCACTATTGCATTTCTGTTTCATAAATTGTAGAACTAATGAGTATGGATAATGGCAGTTTTTACCTCTGTATTGATTGATTATTTGGTTATCGTGGAATATACTTTGAATTAAATAGACTAAAAATAATATGTTTCCGTCGATGAAAATAAAATAATAGTGCTTGTTTTACTGTTCTGTAGGTACTTGAACCCGCAGGAAGATGGCTGCGTGGTGGATATGCACCAGTTCAATTCAGGGTCGCAGTCTGTGCTGGCTTATGCTACTGTGAATGGCTCATTAGTCGGATGGGATTTGCGATGTTCGAGCAATGCCTGGACATTAAAACACGATCTGAGATTAGGACTTATAACCTCGTTTGCAGTGGATATTCACCAGTGCTGGCTGTGTATTGGTAAGGCTGCACGCATCACAGGCATCCAAGTCTCCCCACTTACTAGGTATTTTATCCATAATCAAAGACTTATTCTTAAAGGGACATAAAACCCAAAATTTGTATTTCATGATTCAGATAGAACATACAATTTTAAACAACTTTCCAATTTACTTCTATTATAATTTGTTTCCTCATTGTCTAGTTATCCTTTGTGGAAAAGCAGGAAGGTAAGTTCAGGAGCATGCACGTGTCTGCACTACAATATGGCAGCAGTTTTGCAACAATGTAATACATTAGTAAGAGCGCTAGATGGCAGCACACTTTCCTGCCATCTAGTGCTCCAGACATGCGCACGCTACCTATCTTGCTATCTCTTCAACAAAGAATAGAATATTAGAAGTAAATTGGAAAAAATATTTAAACTTGTATTCTCTATTTGAATCATGGAAGAAAAATTTTGGGTTTCATGTCCCTTTAAGCTTACAATGATCTGAGCGCTTAGTCACCTTGTTGTTGGACATAAAGAATGATTGTTAAAGTCAACTTCAGACTAGCAACGCACTACTGGTGTTTTTCTCACAATATATAGATGAAAGTGTATTTTGTAGAATTTTAAAAATCCGTAGAAACCATATAACTATTTGTAATCCCGTTTAGTGTAAATGGAATTTGTAAGTGCTTGTTACAAGATATCTAAAATATGAAGTCAGGGCACTAATAAATCATTAGAGTTTTATATAACAGTGTCATAAGATGAAGTTATTTGTCTTTAAGGTACCAGCAGTGGCACTATGGCATGCTGGGACATGAGGTTCCAGTTACCGATATCAAGTCATACTCACCCTGCCCGGGCACGCATCAGGCGCCTCCTCATGCATCCACTGAGTATGCACACAATGTACCAGTCTTGGGTAATAGCAGGTACCAGCTTTTGTTTTTTATGTGGGCCATATAAATATTTTTTAGAAAATAAAAAATGCCATATAAGTGAACTTTAATATCCATTTCATAGCAAAAACTGATCTTCTCTCCTAGCTGTGCAAGGCAACAATGAAGTATCCATGTGGGATATGGAGACTGGAGACCGAAGATTCACACTGTGGGCTAGTAATGCTCCTCCTCTTTCTGAGATGCAGGTTTGTACCCAATTTATAAGACATATTTTTATTTTTAACAGAAAACACTAAATTTGGGGGCGTTGGGGTGCTTGTTGGTAAAAATAATAATAATAAAAAAATTATATATATATATATATATATATATATATATATATATATATATATATATATATATATATATATATATATATATATATATATATATATATATATATATATATATATATATATATATATATATATATATATATATATATATCCCAGCAATGGGGTATAAATGTTGGCAAATTTTGTACCACTGATGATTCTCTTTTTTTTTTTTTTAATTACATTTTGTTTTTATTTTATTAAGATTCACACGCAGTTTACATATATCCGAGCACAATAAAATGACATATAACAATAAGAGAAATATACTTCTTGTAGTGCCAAAAAAAACCACCCATATATCCTAGGGTGTAGCCATCGATAGCATTTCCAATAAAAATCCTAGAAAAGACATATTGAGATTGAATTTCCATTTTTTTATATAACAGTGTCATGATGATGATCATTTAAAATAACTTTTAGTAATAAATATGATAAGGGACAGACTAGATAGGTCCTTTAAGTTGTGTTTTTTGACAAAGCTTGTGCCTCCATTTTTTTTTTAAAATAGACATATTAGCCACCCTAAAGCTAGTGTTAAAGGGACAGTAAAGTCATAATTAGACATTCATGATTTAGATAGAGCATACAATTTTAAACAACTTTCCAATTTACTTCTATTATTTCATT
This sequence comes from Bombina bombina, assembly GCF_027579735.1. Taxonomy (NCBI): domain Eukaryota; kingdom Metazoa; phylum Chordata; class Amphibia; order Anura; family Bombinatoridae; genus Bombina; species Bombina bombina. The sequence continues at coordinate 440,918,602 of NC_069503.1, forward strand.
TTCTTCCTTCTCTTGTTATCCTTTGCTGAAAGGTTTATCTAGGAAAGCTCAGGAGCAGCAAAGAACCTAGGTTCTAGCTGCTGATTGGTGGCTGCATAGATATACTGATTGTCATTGGCTCACCCATGTGCTCATTTAGAAACCAGTAGTGCATTGCTGTTTCTTCAAAAAATGACACAAAGAGAATGAAACAAATTTGATAATAGAAGTAAACTAGAAAGTTATTAAAAATTGTATGTTCTACCTAAATCATGAAAGAACATTTTTAGGTTTCATGTCTCTTTAAGTGAGTTAGGCACTAGGTTCTCTGTCAGGGAGAGTCATGTATTTAACAACTCCCATTTTTACTCTAGAATAGATTAAGAAGAGCCATTTTTACATTGACCATGTGAGGGGCCTTGTGGCCAATTAGGTTTCAGATGGCAGAATAAATTGTATTTTTTACTTCCCATCACCTGGATGAGACTCCATATATATATTCCAAGTCAGGGTGGGGGAGACGTACCCCCTCTTGCTCACCCTTGTAAATTTGGAAATTAGAGTAAGTGGTACATTGCACATTTCCATAAAACCTTTTTAGGCTATTTTGTTTTTATCTAGAATGTCTTACGTAGAAACATGAATTTAAGAATGTGCAAACATGACAATTAAATTTATTAAATGTGAAGTCTAAGGAAAGCAGCTTCGGCAAATCTCAGTAAATCAGAGATTGCACAATGCTTTTCAGAAATAATATTATCAAGACAACAAAAAATCTTATAGTTATATAGAACATTATGGGCTAGATTACAAGTGGAGTGCGTGCAAGCGATATTAGTGCTCCACTTTGTAATACCAGCGCACGATAATGCTAGGAAGCATTGCGCTCACAAAATCGTGATTCCATATATGTATATGAATATATACATATGTATTATGTGTTAATATGTGTATATACACATATTAACACATACATATATATGTATATAGTCATATACATATATATTTACATTGTGTTCTATGTTTTTTTCTAATTCCCCCACCAACTTTAAAGCCCCAAAACTGCTTAATGCACTTATTATATATATATATATATATATATATATATATATATATATATATATATATATATATATATATAAATAGTACTCCCTTTTTTTTTTTTTTTTTTTTATAAAAAACTATAATGCCCTCTATTTTTCAACTTTCTAATTTACTCCAATTATCAAATTTTCTTTGTTCTCTTGGTATCTTTATGTGAACAGCAAGAATGTAAGCTTAGGTGTCTGCCCATTTTTGGTTCAGCACCTAGGTAGCGCTTGCTGTTTGGTGGCTATATGTAGCCAGCAATCAGCAAGCCGCTACCCAGGTGCTGAACCAAAAATGAGCCGGCTCCTAAGCTTACATTCTTGTTTTTCAAATAAAGATAGCAAGAGAACAAAGAAAAAATGATAATAGGAGTAAATTAGAAAGTTGCTTAAAAATGCATGCTCTATCTAAATCATGAAAGAAAATATTTGGGTTTAGTATCCCTTTAAGTAGTAATATTGGTAATTACTTGCCTTTTGCTGTTTGTGGCCTGTTTGAATCAATGTTCTGCAATATCATATAGACACTGTCTAACACTGAGCATATACTGTTTCTTTTTTCTTTTAATAGCCTTCACCACATAGCGTTCATGGAATTTACTGTAGCCCAGCAGATGGGAACCCAATATTACTAACTGCAGGTTCTGACATGAAAATAAGGTATTCTGTTTTTTTTTTTGTTGCTTTGTTTGAAAGAAGCAAAATATAGTACCAAATAAAAAGCTCTCATGCTTATGACATGGCAGTTTTCTATTAGCTTAAAGGTGTCAGCAGCTGTTGTTTTTTTTATGATAGTGTATGCATGATGCATAATTATGTCCAACTATATTATACAAAAGTACACTTCAGACATTATTAACGTATGTATTGTAATGAACCCTATGGGGCCGAATTATCAAGCTCCGAATGGAGCTTGATGCCCCTGTTTCCGTGCGAACCTTCAGGCTCGCCGGAAACAGCAGTTATGCAGCACCTCCATAACTGGTCCGCCTGCTCTGAGGCCGCGGACTGATTGACTGATTGACACCCCCTTCTATTGGCCGATTGGCCGCGAATCTGCTGTCTGCATTTATCGATGTGCGGAAGACATAATACACTACATCGTATCATGTCCACTCGCACATTAAAGGGCCATAATACCCAAATGTTTAAACACTTGAAAGTGATGCAGCATAGCTGTAAAAAGCTGACTAGAAAATATCTCCTGAACATCTCTATGTAAAAAAGAAAGATATTTTACCTCAAAAATTCCTCAGTAGCCACCTCCCATTGTGAAGGATTTCTAAGCAGCATTTTAGTGTGTCTGTCCTAGGACAGCTTAGTGGATGAGCCTCGTGAACTCTCATATTATTTCACCAATCAGGTAAAGGAAGCTTACTATGAAATCTCATGAGAGTTAAGTCAAATCTCATGAGATCACAGTAAGAGTTCATGACCTCAGCACTGCTGATGCTGATTGGCTGCTGTTCATTTCTTTATTTTTTTTTTATTTTTAAACTGCAGCTGGGAGCAGGTGAAGTATAACTTTTTACACAGAACTAACTCTACTGAGCTGAGGAAATTGTGAGGTAAAATATCTTCCTTTTTTACATAGAGATGCTCTGGTGATATTTTCCTGTCAGCTTTTTACAGTTATACTGCATCAGTTTCAAGTGATTTAGCATATGAGTATTATGTCCCTTTAATAAATAGGCCCCTATGAATGTACTGAACTTTGCATAGCACTTCAGAATTTTTTATTGCTTTATAATAATATTAAAAAAATCTCGAAAACTGATTGCATCAGAAAGTCCACTTTTCCCCCAAAAATCAATTGCCTGCAGTCGACCCTTTAGTTCTTTATACTTTTCAGACATCTTATAAATGAGAATCCTAATTTTTTAACTTAGCCTATGAATTTTACAGTCTTTAAAAAAAAGAAAAAAAAAAGACGTATATGGCATAAACAAAACAATTTTTCTCAGCACTTTTGCTGTATAACTTCCATCATGTGCATATGATTTGTACCTTTATTTGCAGATTTTGGAATCTGGCTTGCCCTAAGAGATCCTACGTTATTGCAGGAAGCACAAATAACCTTTCCCCTGTATCATACTTCAGCAAGATAATAGAGGGGACTGAAGTTGTTCAGGTAATCACTTTTCTTAGTATTTAAAAGGATATTAAATGAAATGTTATTTCTCTACTAGTACAGCAGTCTGTCTACATTATACCATGTAGTGAAATCATCCGCTCATTTTATTGAGCACTATATTGTAATGTAAGTGTCTCTCCTTCACATACGGAACAATGGTAATCTCCTCTTGATGAGATATACAGAGCTCAAGGTATACTTTACCTTTAGAGCATTTACTGAGGGATATCTCCATACTGACAAAGCTTCTAATAGAATCTATAGGGAATCAGGCCCATTGCCTTACATCTACTGGTCTACCTGGGCAACACCACTTAAAGGGACATTAAACTGCTGGGTAGAAAGGCCCACCATGCTATTGTTTTCCCTGTTGTATGTGCAGCACTCTTATTCTAACTCACTACAGAATCCAGTTGATAAAGCTCTGCATTTTATTCTGGGCCCTGCCATCTTGTAGCGCTTGTATTGTAACATCCTGTAACAGAAGCAGTGCACTTTCACTTCAGTTTAAAGGGACATGCAACCCAAATTTTCTTTCACGATTTAGGTAGAACATACAATTTTCAACAACTTTCCATTTTTCTTCTATTATCAAATTTGCTTGATTCTCTTGGTATCATTTGTTGAAGGAGCAGCAATGCACTACTGGTTTCTAACTGAACACATGGGTGAGCCAATGACAATCAGTATATATATGCAGCCACCAATCATCAGCTAGAACCTAGGTTCTTTGCTGCTCCTGAGCTTACCTAGATAAACCTTTCAGCAAATGATAACAAGAGAAGGAAGCAAATTAAATAATAGAAGTAAATTGGAAAGTGGTTTAAAATGGTATGCTCTGTACCTTTAACTTTCATAAAGAGTGGAAGTGTTACATTTTTGTTGTTTTTGACAGTTTAATTATAATTCAAACTGTACAAACTTCTGTATAGATAAAATTGCAGAAGCAGACTCCATTAAAGGCACAATGCACTGTAAATGTATCTACCCTTTAATTTGTCCCCAATTATCCTTTTTAGCTGCTAAAGTGTATTGAATTGTTTACCCACTGCTCCTTTACCTTTATTGTAACATTTTAAATAGTTGTTTTTGCCCGTGGATGTGAAGAAGAGGCAGCTTTCATCAAACCTGCACAGATCCTTGTAAGCTGGTTATATCTTTGTGCTTATTTGCAACTGGAGATTTAGAGGGGAGACTTTGAGCAAAGCCCTATATAAAGAATGGGGGAGTTCAGAGGCTGTGGTCGCAATTAACACTCTAGTCAGATACCTGAGGATGGAACTAAATTTAGATCAGCACAAGCTTTTATGGGTTGAGGACAAATTACCAATAGCAGGTCAGCTCAGGTCACCCTCTCCTACATATATTTAAATATATATTGGACTCAGAACTCACTACCTCTCCAAGAAGTTTTGCTTTTTGAGATATTCGGTCCTGTGCAAGTGGTAGGGGTACTTGGTTGATATAGCGCCTCAGAAAACTGGTATGGTTTAGATATCTGCTACACTACTAGCAATGGTCCGTTAATTTTCAGTGTCATTTTGGGGCCCAGTCTATTTACTTGATCTGTTGTTACTAACACCCGTTTAATAATACTTTAACTGTTCCTAGATTTAATTTCTGTGTGTTTCAGTGATACTTTTTGTTTTTGGTTCGTACAACTATAACTTAGCTTATTGTTTGTTGACCATAAAGATGTTGGGAATATTTGACAGAGAGGAAAGGGGTACTGCTCATGTTATATATTTCATAGTTGCTAATATTAGCTTGTCTGTGTATACTTCATTACATTCATAGTAACCCTATAAGAGAAGGCCCATTTTGCTGAAATTTCCTTCCTTCAGATCCTCTATTGTAGGTTGATATATACTTAGACTATTGGGTGTGTGGTGCTGTCTGCGGTCAGGGGGGCACAACACATTTATATTTATTATGTGAGTGATATCTATCTAGATGGTGCATATTCAAAATCCACAACTAGATAATACCTCATTCTCAGACATAAGCTTGATATTATTACAGCTTATTTGGGGCATAGATCTTGCTTATAAAAGTGCCTGTTATCAGGGTTTGTGCAGAGTAGACTAGCCTATTAGGGCTTATGACAAATATACTTGATGATTAATAGGTAATTAATATATCAGTACGGTGAGCTCACTTTTACTAAAACCTACTATTAAATATTAGTCCTGACATCACACTATTGACTGGACCCAAGAGCTTATGTTAATATATTGCAGGTCAATATATGGAATCTGTCAGAGGTTTCTTTATTTCAGTATACCCTTCACAGTTTTTTTATGATTGATTACTATTTCTATATGGGGACTATTATGTACTACGGAAGGTTTTCAGCCCAGATAGTATATCATTTATGTTCATGCTTATTATATTACTACTGTATTTGACCATTATGATGGAGTAACGCATTTTGTTGACCATACTGTATGTTTTATGCAATTTATGTCTCTTGTCATTATACAATGTCTGTATGCCATCATAAAAGCTATGTAAACATATTCAACAGAAGAAATTCCACTCTCAATGGGGGTAGGAGATATAAGTAATAAAATGTTAATTTCTTTCCTATGGCATGGAGAGTCCACAATTACATTCCAATTACTAGTGGGATATTCAACTCCCGGCCAGCAGGAGGATGCAAAGAACACCCCAGCAGAGCTGTTAAGTGTCACTTCCCTTACCCATAATCCCCAGTCATGCTTTGCCTCTATCATCGGGAGGATGTGCGAAGATGGTGTCTGAAGATATTAATCCTTTAATGGGTACTTTTCCCTGCAAGAAAGGATTGGGGGCTATGCTGTGTCCATGTAAATCTCTTTAGTAAGAGTAATGGTGGCTTTTAGCAGTTAGAAGACGGCGAGGTGGTCTTTGCTTAACTTCTAACATTATTGCTACCCCTATTATAGAAAACCATGGTTGGCTACTCTGTTTTTTCTTCCTCTACAGGTCCCTGACAGATATGAGTTAATCTGTCACACCTAAGAAGTGTTCCTGCCCTGCAGCCGGAGCCACAGGTAAGTGCTTTTACCTTCTAGGTGGAAGGACAGCACTTTTAGGGGTTAATGCCTCTATGACAGGTTACTATTCACCTGGTGGTTCCTTGGGAAGGTCAAATACTCCCTGGTGGGCTTCATTGACTTATATATCCTTTCATATAGGGATTCATAAAGAGGCAGAACAGATAAGAAAGAATGTGCAGGCACTGTGGGACATAAGGGGTTAATGAGTTCCCCTTCAGAGACAACAATCTAGGCTGGTTGTGTGCATGACAACTGAGGAGTGGTATTTGTCCTTTATTAAATATTCGTGACATGTGTTAGTGTTTTTTTGTACAAAAATTTTAATTTTTGCGCTCACGTAACCTACGCTCTCCTGCTTTAGCCTTGCACAGTACGGCGTGGAGAGCGGAGTGTGGGAGTGCTATTGGCGGGCCACCTATTCCGTTCGTAGGACGGCAATCACAGTAGTCCTTAAGCATAGTCAGGGAAGGAGCTACATCATCTCAGCTCTACACCGGTGGAGAGTTCCAAATATTTTTACTAGTGGGATCTGTCTCCTGGTCGCAGGAGTGGTGAGTCACCTCAGACCAGAGGGTATTGAGGTATAGAGGTTGCTAATAAAGTTCTACCTTACTTTATGCTCTTACTTTATTTGTTTGTCTTGGGTTACATTAATACTACTAAAACAAACAAACAGTGGAATTGTTTTTCCTTTACTATGGACACTGATCCTGCCTTATCTGCCAATTTTGACAAATGTTTATTTTACTTGGAGGTCCCTATTGTTCCTCCTGTGCAATTTTGTACCACATGTTTAAATAAGACCTTGTTGTCAAGGGATAGGAATTCCCTTTCTGAGCCTGTTGTCTTTCAGGAGGATAATGTTGTCCAGGCCATGCCTCAACTTTCTCCTCAAACTTCCCAAGCGTTATCTGCTTCACATGCAGTGCCCTGCGGTTCCTCTCAACAAGTTCCTGGAGGTATTTTTTTTTTTTACCAGGAAATTTTGCTGAACAAATAACTTCTGCAGTTTATTCAGCCCTGTCAGCCTTTCTGGTAACTGGTAAGCAGAAGAGAAAGTCTAGGAAAGTTTCCCAGTCTAAAAGTTCTGACTCCGCTTAGTTTGCACTAGTTGCTCTAGCTCAGTTATCTGAGGAAGATTATTGCTCAGCAGATTCTGAGGGAGACGTTTTAGACTCTGAGTCTGTAGAGGATGACACTAGTCCTAGTGTAGCAGATCAAGAGGAGGTTAATTTTAGATTCAAATTGGAGCACCTCCAATTACTTTTAAAGGAGGTCCTTGCTACTTTGGATGACTCAGATTCTACTGCTGCTGAGACTCCTAAGAAATCTAATAAGCTTAACAGAGTGTTTGATGTTATTCCTTCATCTGTTGAGGTTTTTCCAGTTCCAGACTGGATGATGGACATTATTGCTCAGGAATGGGAAAAGCCGGAAATTCCTTTTTCCCCGTCCCCTGTTTTTAAGAAAATGTTTCCTGTTGCGGACTCGTGGCTATACCTATTGAGGATAGTGCGTCTTTAAGCATCCCATGGATAAGAAGCTGGAGGCTTATTTAAAGAAAATGTACATTCATCAGGGATTACAGCGGCAACCTGTCGCTACGGTTGCGGGTGCAGCATCTTATTGGTGCGATGTCTTGTCTGACTTAATTTCAGAAGAGACTACTATAAAGGAGATCCAGGATAGGATCAAGGCTCTAAAGCTGTATCTGTGATTCCAACATGAAATTGGTTAGACTGGGAGCCAAGATCTTTAGCCTTGCAGTTCTAGCTCGCAGAGCTCTCTGGTTAAAATCTTGGTCTGCAGATGTAACTTCAAAGCCCAAACTCCTATCATTACCTTTTAAGGGTAAGACATTATTTGGTCCTGGTTTGGCAGAAATAATTTCTGAAATTACTGGTGGGAAGGGTTCCTTCCTACCCCAGGACAAGAAGAATAGACCCAAGGGTAGCCAGAATTCTAATTTTCGTTCCTTTCGCAATTTCAAGGGACAAAAGTCTTCCTCTTCCAAGCCGGAGCAATCAAGAATTTCATAGAGGTCCAGTCAGCCTTGGAATAAAGGAAAACAAGCTAAGAAGAAGCCCTCAACTGATTCTAAGTCTGCATAAAGGGATCGCCCCCGATCCAGTGGTGGATCAAGTAGGGGGCAGACAGATAGTATCCCAGGGTTACAGAATGGGATTTAAGTCTTGCCCCCCCAGGGGCAGATTTATCCTGTCAAGGTTGTCCATAATCCAAGTAATGAGAGTGGCCTTCTTAAACTGCGTAAAGAACCTATGTTCCCTGAGGGTGATTGTTCCAGTTGCAGTAGAGGAACAGGATCAAGGATTCTACTCAAATCTTTTTGTAGTTCCCAAAAAAGAGGGAACTTTTCCATCCCATTTTGGATCTAAAGTGTCTCAACAAGTTCCTCAAGGTGCCATCCTTCAAAATGGAAACTATTCATTCCATTCTTCCATTAGTTCAGGAGGGTCAGTTCATAACAACCACGGACGCCTATCTCCATATTTCCATTCACATCAACAATTCCTGGGGTTTGCCTTTTTGGATAATCATTACCATTTTTTTCACTCTTCCCTTTGGCCTTGCTACGGCCCCTCAAATTTTTACAAAGGTTCTGGGGGCCGTTTTGGCAGTGGTCAAATCTTAAGGGATAGTGGTGGCACCTTACCTGGACGATATCTTGGTTCAAGCTCCATCTTTTCAACTAGCAGAATCGCATACCGCAATGTTGTTGTCTTTTCTGCGTTCCCATGGGTGGTAGGTTAATCTAGAAAAAGATTTCCCTAGTGCCAGACACCAGGGTATGCTTCTTGGGAACAATTATAGATTCTCTATCCATGAAGATTTTTCTGACGAATGTCAGAAAATCAAAACTTCTTGCTTCGTGATCACTGCAGGTTTCTGTCCGTCCGTCAGTGGCTCAGTGCATGGAAGTAATTGGTCTGATGGTTGCTTCCACGGACATCATTCCGTTTACTCAGTTCCATCTGAGACCCTACAACTATGCATGCTCAGTCAATGGAACGGAGACCACTCGGATCTCTCACAGAGGATAGCTCTGTGTCAAGAGTATGTCAAGGGAACTGAAATTTAAAGAGCTTGAATAAGAATGTAACATCAGGTGCTTTAGAACCACAACTGCTAGGATATGACACTATTAAATAGGGTGTATTGTATTAGTGAATAGTATGGGATACACATGGTGATCCTGCGCAACAATGTATTACTCAGTAATCACACAATACAATTTAATATACAGGTGCAGTTTCCCACTTATCCCCTATGGCTGCCACATGTGTCAGGGTTGAGACTGTGGAAGGAAAAAATAAAGCAGCAGGGGTAGTTGAAAACAATCCTGATATAAGAGTTGTATGCAGTTTAAAGTTTATAATATTCAGACTCTTGCAAGAGAAAACAAAATATGGCTGCCACACACTGAGAAAAACTTATGGAAGTGAGAGGATCAGAACAAATACAAATAATATTGGCACTCATATAAGTTTAGATTTCTTTTTAGGAGAGTAAGGCAAAGATACAATGTTCTGCGGTAGCTCAGAGGATCAAACTAGAGCAGTGCTTACCAAGCAGGAGCGCGAAGCAAAACTCGCCACAAGCTGAGGAAGTGAGCAGAGAATAGGAGCTGCTGCTATCAGCGGTAATGTGAAGCTGGCGGATGACGTCACCGCGTTCCCGTAGAACACTGCTGTGAGCTGACAGGCAAGGAGAGCGGTAGCTGGAACCGGAGTGCGGCAGAGAGATAAAGCAGAGTCCTCTCAACTTTAAATATAGAACACAGGAAAAACGATAAGTTGCCTTAAAATAATACAAGACAACAGAGATAGGAGTTTCAATGTTAAGTTTCTCAGGAGTTCAGAGGTTTGTGAACAGCGTTCACAGGATGGCATAGGTTCACAGAGGATCTAGGAAAGATTACTGCAATACTAAGCAATGAGATATCATGAGGAGGAGCCTTAAATAGGGAAAGGAGTGAGACTGCACTGGGTCTTAAAGGTATATTGGTTATGTGATACCTGACACTCTGGATCCCACAACGAGAGACTCTCTTTCGTGGTGGACTTCACAGGATCATCTGTCATAGGGGACATGCTTCCTGAGACCTTCCTGGGTGATTGTGACCACGGATGCCAGCCTGGTAGGCTGGAGAGCAGTTTGGGTCTCTCTAAGAACTCAGGGTCTTTGGACGCGGAAGGAGTCTTCTCTTCCCATAAACATTCTAGAGTTGAGGGCGATCTTCAATGCGTTGATGGTTTGGCCTCCACTAGCTTTAGTCCGGTTTAATCAGATTTCAATCAGACATCACCTCAGTGGCATACATCAACCACCAGGGAGGGACCCGGAGTTCGTTGGCAATGAAAGAGGTGTCCCGCATTATACAGTGGGTGGAGTCTCCTGTCTGCCATCCACATCCCAGGGGTGAACAACTGCGAAGCGGATTTTCTGAGCAGACAGACCTTTCATCCCAGGGAGTGGGCTCTCCATCTGGAGGTGTTCTCAATGATAACCCTCAGGTGGGGGGTTCCGGAATTTTATCCGATTGTGTTGCGCAGAAACAAAGGGTTTCTAAGGGTTTCTCTTGGAGTAGCTTACGAGTACCCCAAATTTTGTCCTTTCTTCAGGAAAGCCTGGAGAAGGGTTTATCAGTCAGCACTCTGAAGGGTCAGATTTTTGCACTGACTATTCTTTTGCACAAACATTTGGCAGATCTGCCTGATGTTCAGTCCTTTGTTCAGGCCTTGGTCAGAATCAGGACTGCGTTTAAACCTGTTGCTCCTCCTTGGAGCCTTAACCTTGTTCTAAAGGTTTTGCAGCAGGCTCCGTTTGAGCCAATGCATTCAGTCGATATTAAATTGTTATATTGGAAGGTTTTGTTTCTTCTTGCTATTTCGTCTGCTCACAGAGTTTCCGAGCTCTCGGTCCTGCAGTGTGATTCCCCTTACCTAATTTTTCATGCGGATAAGGCGGTCCTTCGTACTAAGCTGGGATTTCTCCCTAAGGTGGTATCAGATCGCAATATCAATCAGGAAATTGTTGTATAACCTGGATGTTGTGCGTGCTCTAAAATTTTACCTTCAAGCAACTAAAGATTTTAGGCAATCCTCTGCCTTGTTTGTCATTTTCTCTGGTAAGCGTAAGGGGCAGAAGGCTACTTATACTACTCTTTCTCTCTGGTTGAGAAGTGTTATCCAATTAGCTTATGAGACAGCTGGACAACAGCCTCCTGAGAGAATTACAGCTCATTCCACAAGGGCTGTTTCGTCTTCCTGGGCTTTCAAAAATGAAGCTTCTGTGGAACAAATTTGCAAGGCGGCTACATGGTCCTCATTGCATACTTTTTCCAAAATTCTACAAATTCAATACTTTTGCCTCTGCTGAGGCTTCCTTTGGGAGGAAAGTTCTTCAAGCGGTGGTGTCTTGTTTAGGTCCGCCTGTCTTGTTCTCCCTCCCTTTCATGCTGTGTCCTTTAGCTTGGGTATTGGTTCCCACTAGTAATTGGAATAAAATTGTGGTCTCTCCATGCCATAGGAAATAAAACAAAATGTATGCTTACCTGATAAATGTCTTTCTTTCCGGGCATGGAGAGTCCACGACCCACCCTTATTTAAATTTAAGACTGCAGTTTTTTTTATACAAACCTCAGGCACCTCTTGACCCTTGTCTTATCTTCTTTTTCCATTTTCCTTCAGCCGAATGACTGGGGATTATGGGTAAGGGAAGTGACACTTAACAGCTCTGCTGGGGTGCTCTTTGCCTCCTCCTGCTGGCCAGGAGTTGAATATCCCACTAGTAATTGGAATGAAATCGTGGACTGTCCATGCCCGGAAATAAATACATTTATCAGGTAAGCATAAATTTTGTTTTTTTAATTGTTCTCTCTAGGGCTGCAACTAACGATTATTTTCATAATCGATTAATCGGCCGATTATTTTTTCGATTAATCGACTAATCGGATTAAAAAAAGAATCAATAATGGTTTCCTATATTTTAAATAAAATCCACATACTGAGTGTTACAAATATAAACTTCTAGGGATGCACCGAAATTTCGGCCGCAGAAAGTTTCGGCCGAAAATTGCATTTTTGGCTGTTTCGGTTTTCGTTTTTTTTGCCTGTTATTTTCGGTAAAATTATTTTGTAGCATATTTCAAATTTGATGCTAGCCTATAGCTGCTGTTTAAGTTTATTACTTTACTTACTGTTCTGCATATAATGAGTTTTCTAGGACTATAATTGGTAAAAAAAAAACCCTGTTAAATATGATTATGTTACATAGAACTAAATGAAGAATAATACAGTATATTGATATTTATAATTGTTTTAAGTAGGGATGCACCAAAATTTTGGTCACAGAAACATTTTGGCCGAAAATGGTATTCTTTTTTGCCTGTTTTTTTTTTTTCTTGACTCTAATTATGCAAAAACAAAACAAAAAAAAAACACTAAAAAAAATAAATTTGAAAATAATTTGAAAAAATACATTTTCGGTATCAGTTTCGGTTTTCGGCCAAGTGCATCCTGGATTTTCGGATTCGGTTTCGGTCCAGAATTTCCATTTCGGTGCATCACTATAAACTTCAGACTAAAACTTTACATTAACACAACTGTTTGTCCAATTTTTAAGCATCAGAGAACAGTTTTATAATTAAACAAAACAAAACCTGTTTGAAAAGAGGTAGAACTAGAGACTATCACTGTTAATAACATTCTGTTATTCACTCTTTCAGAAACTTTGCATTGAAATGCAAAAATCTCAACATGTCCACATGCTTCTGACTAAGGCTGGTTCTCTGTTTGCAGCTATATTTCCTGCAGCAGAGAAAAGGCACTAAGATGGTGTTGAGGTGCTTGAGATGTATAAGTAGGGTTTTGCCAATTTCACCAAAGTGGGATATTTATCTTTGTTAGCTCTTCACAAATGCAAAGGGTTTTTCACCTTGGCAAGGGGCCTCTCAATAAAGTAACCCTTGACTTCATTCTTACATAAAAAATATCTTGAATATCTATATGCAATGGTAAATAACCAGCTATAATGTTAGGGGGAAATATCTAGTCCGCTCTAAAAATAAGATATATACATATAGATTGAATCTGGTACATATCACAATATATTAAAAATATAAAAAAACAATAAAAAACAAATCAAACGCGCTAAGGACTTTATATCAATAACAGGACAAAGCCTTACACATTTATTTATACAGTACATATAATCAGCAATAACAAGCAATACGCTAATAATTGTGCAAACAGATAATAGTGCACATCAATTTAAATAACTCCCATCAATCTAGGGGCTAGGTGTAAATAACAAGCTTGGCACTATATCATGAAAAGCATAGTTCCAAATCACCTGATTTAATATAAACAATCCAAATGATGACTATTATATCTGGGTTGCACATAAGCCAGGGGTAGTTGTAAACTTATACCGTCCTGAAAAAGTGAAAAGTAGACGTCTGTAGACGTCCTTTAGGCTAAGGACATAACCATAAAACACAATACCATGTGCAGGAGTTCATTGGAGTGAAGCAGCTGGTGTTGTGTACAGACCAACTAATTGCAAACCAACTAATCGATTAATCGATTATGAGATTCGTTGACAACTATTTTCATAATCGATTATTATCGATTATGACGATTAGTTGTTGCAGCTCTAGTTCTCTCTAAATATTAGGCTTTGGTATACAGACAGAGATAAGGTAAGGAAGCATGTGCATGTATAGAAAGTCATAAAAAGGGAGATATATAATTTCTTTGTTAGCTCAACCCATTTTAATGGGTTGTGGTGTCAAAGAACAAAAATGGCTATTTAATACACAAAACAATCCTAAATGAGCAATTTCTCACACATTTTATAATCTGCTACTGATATAAGAATTAATTTGAAACACCTTAAAGAGAAACAATTTTTAAAGTACACTGTCCCTTTAAATATAATCTATTGCCTGGAGTGCTGAAAAGCCCTGTAATTGGGTAGTGGTGTTTATGTATGTAGGTATGTATGTATTTGTTAGTTTTAGCTTCATTCTGTAAAATGTAGTGATTTCTATTTTGCATGCAGGAAATTCCAAGCAAACATACAATGGGACCCAGTGAGGATGCCCCACGTAGAGGACCAGAATCACTGCCTGCTGGGCACCATGATATAATTACTGACATGGCCACCTTCCAAACAACGCAAGGCTTCATAGTGACCGCCTCTATGGATGGTATTGTTAAAGTATGGAAATAACAATTGGATGTGGATTGAAACTTCCTGGAACTACACAGCCACACAAATATTGTCACAATCTGTTTAAATCGCAGACCTCTCGTGAATTGTGCCGGTGCTTTCAGAAGACATGCAACAGTTGCTTTTGAAACAGTTTTAAAGAATCTCTTTTTGTCTCCCCTGCACACCCAGTGCAGTGTAATTAAAAACGTTTGGAAAGGTTCTCTTTAAATATGTGATATGTATATATGTTAAAAAAGATGTGTAATCTCATTCCTTTAAGCTAAAGCTAAATTATATTTAAAACCTTTATTTGCATTTCAAAACTGCTTTACAATAGGTTTGTAAAAGCAATAATCTTGCACTAATGTTCTTGTGTGATGCTAATAAATACCTATATTAAAAAACCTGAGTTTTTTTATATCTTTATTGAAAAGCAGCTTTCCACGCCACAAAATACAACACTCAGAGATCCGACATAAAATAAAAAATATATATATCTACAGTGCAATAACATATTCCAGTATTCCAATATAAATTTATATCACAAAAAATATAAATTTAAAGGAGTTAAAGAGGGAGGACCGAGATAGAGATTGGGGGAAAAAAGGAATTTCTCAAATTCCCTTTCTCTTCTCTTAAAAAAAAAAGTGTTCAATTATGCATAGTATTACAGTATTGTGTATAAATATGAAATTGTAAATCTACATATAGTGAGAGACAATAAAAACAGAATTTATGTAAGAATTTACCTGATAAATTCATTTCATTCATATTGGCAAGAGTCCATGAGCTAGTGACGTATGGGATATACAATCCTACCAGGAGGGGCAAAGTTTCCCAAACCTCAAAAATGCCTATAAATACACCCCTCACCACACCCACAATTCAGTTTAACGAATAGCCAAGTAGTGGGGTGATAAAGAAAGGAGTAAAAAGCATTAACAAAGGAATTTGGAAATAATTGTGCTTTATACAAAAAAAACATAACCACCATAAAAAGGGTGGGCCTCATGGACTCTTGCCAATATGAAAGAAGTGAATTTATCAGGTAAATTCTTATATAAATTATGTTTTCTTTCATGTAATTGGCAAGAGTCCATGAGCTAGTGACGTATGGGATAGCAATACCCAAGATGTAGAACTCCACACAAGAGTCACTAGAGAGGGAGGGATAAAAATAAAAACAGCCATTTTCCACTGAAAAATTAATCCACAACCCAAAATATAAGTTTATTCTCATAATGAAAAGAAAAACTTAAAACATCAGCAGAAGAATCAAACTGAAACAGCTGCCTGAAGACCTTTTCTACCAAAAACTGCTTCTGAAGAAGCAAATACATCAAAACGGTAGAATTTAGTAAATGTATGCAAAGAAGACCAAGTTGCTGCTTTGCAAATCTGATCAACTGAAGCTTCATTCTTAAAAGCCCAAGAAGTGGAGACTGATCTAGTAGAATGAGCTGTAATTCTCTGAGGCTGGGTTTGACCCGACTCCAAATAAGCATGATGAATCAAAAGCTTAAAGGGACACTGAACCCAATTTTTTTCTTTTGTAATTCAGAAAGAGCATGCAATTTTAAGCAACTTTCTAATTTACTCCTATTATCATTTTTTCTTCGTTCTCTTGCTATCATTATTTGAAAAAGAAGGCATCTAAGCTTTGTTTTGGTTTCAGTACTCTGGACAGCACTTTTTTATTGTTGGATGAATTTATCCACCAATCAGCAAGGACAACCCAGGTTGTTCACCAAAAATGGGCCGGCATCTAAACTTACATTCTTGCATTTCAAATAAAGATACCAAGAGAATAAAAAAAAATTGATAATAGGAGTAAATTAGAAAGTTGCTTAAAATGTCATGCTCAATCTGAATCACAAAATAAAAATTTTGGGTACAGTGTCCCTTTAACCAAGAAGCCAAGGAAATAGCAGAGGCCTTCTGACCTTTCCTAGAACCAGAAAATATAACAAATAGACTAGAAGTCTTCCTGAAATCTTTAGTAGCTTCAATATAATATTTCAAAGCTATCACCACATCCAAAGAATGTAAGGATTTCTCCAAAGAATTCTTAGGATTAGGACACAAGGGGGTTAATAAATAAAAAGTAGGTGTTGGCGATGTTGGGGGCAGCAGATTGGGAGTTCATAGGGATAATGTAGGTGGCGGCGGTGTCCGGAGCGGCAGATTAGGGGTTAAAAATATAATGCAGATGTCAGGGACAGCAGATTAGGTGTTAATACGTGTAAGATTAGGGGTGTTTAGACTCGGGGTTCATGTTAGGGTGTTAGGTGTAAATATAAATGTTCTTTCCCCATAGGAATCAATGGGGCTGCGTTAGAAGCTGGACGCTGCTTTTTTGCAGGTGTTAGTTTTTTTTTCAGCCGGCTCTCCCCCATTGATTCCTATGGGGAAATCGTGCACAAGCACGTTTAGCCAGCTCACCGATACTGTAAGCAGCGCTGGTATTGAGGTGCGATGTGGAGCTAATTGCTCTCCGCTCATTTTTTTTTGGCTAACGCCGGGTTTAATAAAACCTGTAATACCAGCGTTGTCTTAAGTGAGCGGTGAGAAAAAACTGCTGGTTAGCAACGCACCCCTGTTACCGCAAAACTTGTAATCTCTGTGTTTATTAGCTAAAGGCACTCCTGTTTGTAGCCCTAAGGTGATTATATTACATTCTACCCATCAGAATCAGTAGATCTCAGTGGAAGCAAACAACTGGTAAAAAACAATGAATGAATGCTTAGTATCAGCATTTTGTAGCTATCTTTGAGAAAGCAGCAAGAGAAACGTGTCAGATGGCATGATGGCTTGGACACAGCGACATGTGACTGTGAGCGTGTTTACCACTTGGAAGTATAACTTTTAAACATATGATATAAAGATTTATTTATTTTAATAACTAAGTATCCGGATTTAAAAAGGGTTAACACTGTATTAATGAATAATCTTCAAACTGTGATGTTTTGATATTGGTCTGGACATGCTATTTGCAAGTGTTTGGTAATTTGAGTGGTTTAGGATTGGGCGACTGAAGAGATATTCAGTGAAATTGCACTGGAATTGATGTATGGGTGACTCTATTAAGTAATAATGATATATTATTTAATCTTTTTTTTAATATAATATATATATAAAATTATAATTTATTTGAAAGCACCACCATATTCTATAGTTGATCAATAGTGTATATATAAAACACACACATTTACACACACAGAGACTCCTAGAAACACCTACATACAAATAATGTGGTTACTACAAGCCAGCAATAAGGTGATGGGGGATAGTATCAACGTATTACTAAGCAATGTCATGCATTACTTCTTGTCAATCAAAGTAATAAAAGCACAATAGAATAGAAGGCACAGCAGATCCAGTTAATATACAGTTAGTGGGATAATTGAGGATGCTGTTTGAGGAAGGAATGGCAAGCAACTGCAGGTTCCATGCATCGGTAACCCTATGTATCACCCTTGTTGGTGCCTTAAAGTGACAGTGTACTGTAAAATAGTTTTATTTCCTCTAATGTGTTTCCAATGGCTTGTTATACCAGCTGTAGAGTATAAAATGCATGGGGTTGTTCCTTTGGTTTTATTTTTGTATATGAAATAACTGGTTTGGCGTGTGTTTTTTTTAAACCACAACCCATTAAATTGGCTGAACTTGCAGGGAGATCTACACTCAAATGCTTCTTTATTTTATTTCTGTCTGTATACCAGAGACCAATAGTTTAAGAAAACAATTGAAAATCAACAATGTAATACTTCTCTCCCACTGGAAGTTTAATTTCTTCTGCTGTCTGTGTTTACATAACTTTTCCATAGCCAATTACTCTAAGGGACATGAAATTTAAAATGTTTATTTCATGATTCAGATAGAGAATGCAATTTTAAACAACTTTCTAAGTTACTTCTTTTATCAAATTTCCTCAGGTGCATGTACTGTATTTAGAGCACTATATGGCAGCAGTTTTGCAAGAATGTTATCCATTTGTAAGAGCATTAGATGTCAGCACTATTTCCTGCCATGTAGTGCCACAGACAGCTACCTAGGCATCTATTCAATAAAGAATACTACGGGAATTAAGCAAATTTGATAATAGAAGTAACTTGGAAACTTTTTTAAATTGTATGCCCCTAATCACACAAGAAAATATTTGGGTTTCATGTCCCTTTAGGAATTGAAATTTTGAGTTTGAGAATCAAGAGGCAAAAGCAATTATGTCAAATGACTAAATAAAGGTACAGAAGCTGTTTGTAAACAAAACAATTTAATGCACTCCAGTTGTTAAAATGGATAATTGGAAACAACACTGACAGTACATTGTCCTCATCTTGGTTTCCCTTATAGTGGTTCTAGCTTTGCAACAGTAGCTGTTTTAACAGTTTCACCGCCACCTTTAACCTTATAGCCAGCTCTTCACAGATTTTGAATAACTACTTTTGATGGTTAAACTGTAATATGAAATTCATCCGAAAAGTAAAGGGAGCTCAGGGGTCAACTTTTAATTGAATACAGTGTGCATTTAGCAATCCCAAAAAGCACTAAGCAGAGCTGTATAACGACGCTTCTTCTTACTAATAAAGTTTACTTTAAAAAAAAAAAAAAAAAGTGCTCCACGGCCACGCAAGTAGGTGTGGCCTAAATGACATTTTCCGGCTCGGTTGCTAGGGAGCTGGGTGAGCGGCCTTGGTAACAGAAATCGAACATAACGTTTTAAGGTTCTATCCCATCCCGGTACTGTGCGTGAAGTCCCTGTATTGTTTGTTTTATCACGGACATGGCAGCATTACAAATCAAGGATGGGGAGTACACGGCTGGTGTATACAGGCTGGTGAGAAACAAATGATACCTGTGCCTGTTTAACTATTTGTTCTTGGAGATAGAAGATAAACATTTAACACATTTGATTAATAGTGAGGTGTATGAAAGGTTCATATCAAATGAGGAAAATAATTATTACCAGAGTTGCACAAAGAAAGCGACGGTGTAAAGGGATAAAGTAGTGTTTCACGGTAGTCACAGTTTTTGACTGTGGTTTTGGTGTATATATGAAATGATAATCGTTAATCTGACACATGTCACCAGCTTTGGAAGGGAGAGGAACATATACATCTCACTATATTAAAACTATAGACTGTTAATGGATTGTTTTGTTGTAATAGCTGTTAAGTGTACTTTAGATTAACAGCAGATAGCATATGCGGAGTGGGGGTGGTGGGTGACAAGGCAACTCAACTTCAATAAAGGTTTTGCATATATAAAGATAATTAAATAACGTTCAAAAGTAAATAATGAATAGTTCCCTATTACCTAAGATCCATTCATAGTCTAGAAGGCTGTCTGAAAGGTGTAGTCCATATAGTATACTAGTATGTAGTTAAACTGTATACAATTATTAGTAAAAACAAATGATGCACAATGATGCCGAACAATAAGAATCTCCCCCAGGACCTTTAACAGGCTGACATTATGGATAAAAGCTCATATATTTTGTTAATAGATAAAGAGGCATTAATCGCAAAATGTAATTATGCATAGTAAAAAAGGAAAGCCCAAAAACATTTTCTGTACCTCTAAAAATGACCATGGACTGCAAAACAATGCAAATTTTGCTACTAAAACCACAATTTATATTTTGAAACAAATATTTTGTATGCAGATCTTGTGCAATTTTTTGCTTAATTTCTGATTTCTACTGTGAGCAATATGAAAATGACTGAAATCGATTTAATGTTAATAGAAAGTACATTTAATGCACTACTGTGAGCTAGCTTGTGATTAGTGCTGTTCATATATATCTCTTGTAATTGGCTCAGAAATATACCAATGATAAACTGAGAATAAATTGGTGCACAACACAAAAATTTAACATTTGACAATTATTGCTAAAAATGCAAAAAATCACAAAAAAACTATATCACATAATAAGCAAGGTAGGTCC
This sequence comes from Bombina bombina, assembly GCF_027579735.1. Taxonomy (NCBI): domain Eukaryota; kingdom Metazoa; phylum Chordata; class Amphibia; order Anura; family Bombinatoridae; genus Bombina; species Bombina bombina. The sequence goes on from NC_069503.1 coordinate 440,939,029, forward strand.
CTAAGATTTAGTATAGAAGCTCAAAGTTAGCTTTTTTTGGCACTTGGCTTGTTATCTTGGAAAAAATATTGTTACAGTAATTATCAAATATTCTGTACATTAATTTAAAACTAAAGTTGCTGTTGCTGATCTGATTGCTATCACTATAAGTTTTGCATGGATTCTTTAAAATATGGTAGAAATGGCAACCATAATAATGAAGAATTATTTCATATAACTCACTCTATAATGAATACAAAATGACACAATGAGTTGGAAAACAGGCTTTTAGGTGACATGGAGATATGGAGAAATAAAATATTAATGATAACCATTTAAAGTACCTTTAAAAAAATGTGCTTTTTATTTTCTGTCTCACAGATAAAAGAAGGAAGATATGGAGATGCTGTACAAATCCTTACTGAATTACAGAAACCACACAGGGTAATGAAGTCTTATAAAACCATAGTATGGTATGGATAGTATTTTTTAAGTAAATTGTCACTTCCTAAAGAAAATGAACATATTGTCTTTAACCTTAATTTTTTATTATTGACGTTTACTTCTTTTTCAATTTATTTTTCCCTACAATTTATGCATAGTATGCATTATACCAACAGCAAAATACGTCAGGAGTCATGGAAATATTTTTTTTTTTATGAATAATTTTTATTGAGGTATATGAAACATACCGATATCAACAGTTGTAAGACATATTTAGGTACTTATTTTCACATTACATAGTATTACAGAATCAGGAGGGGAGATGTCTTACTAGTGTCCCTCTCCGACCTTTAGGGGGGCGTCTAGGAAGAAGACAAAAAAGGAGAATACCTCAGTTTTCTAAGTTAGCATATGTGAGTGAGGGCATGATAGTCCATGTTTTCCATTGCAGTCCAAGTACATGGTTTTTATTAGGTCCTCTTATTCAAACAGTTCGCTAGTGCAAAGTCAAACTTGGTAAAACATAAAGTCTTGAGAGCTTAGGTAATATAGCTCTATCTATTATTTATAAATAACAAAGTGCATAAGCAATAAACATGTATAAACTTGGATGTATATGATTCTAAGGAAAAAGGGGGAGGAGGGTTGGAAGAAAAAAAAGGGGGGGGGGATTAATTCAGGCTGCTATGGTTGTGGAGTGTGCGAGAAAGCTTTCCAGGGGGCCCAGATTTCTGAGTGGAGATCTAATATTCCTCTGTTTAGAAATACTGCCTCTTCCGTTGTTTTAATGTAAAAGAGCATCCCAGTGATTTTGAGTATCGAGGGGGCTGTCTGCTGCTTCCAGTGTCTCGCTATTACTAACTTGGTTGCCGTCAGTAGGTATATAAAAAGATGTTTCTTTCATGTAATTAGCAAGAGTCCATGAGCTAGTGACGTATGGGATATACATTCCTACCAGGAGGGGCAAAGTTTCCCAAACCTCAAAATGCCTATAAATACACCCCTCACCACACCCACAAATCAGTTTTACAAACTTTGCCTCCTATGGAGGTGGTGAAGTTAGTTTGTGCTAGATTCTACATTGATATGCACTCCGCAGCAGGTTGGAGCCCGGTTTTCCTCTCAGCGTGCAATGAATGTCAGAGGGATGTGAGGAGAGTATTGCCTGTTTGAATTCAATGATCTCCTTCTACGGGGTCTATTTCATGGGTTCTCTGTTATCGGTCGTAGAGATTCATCTCTTACCTCCCTTTTCAGATTGACGATATACTCTTATATTTATACCATTACCTCTGCTGATTTTCGTTTCAGTACTGGTTTGGCTTTCTACAACATGTAGATGAGTGTCCTGGGGTAAGTAAGTCTTATTTTCTGTGACACTCTAAGCTATGGTTGGGCACTTTTTTTATAAAGTTCTAAATATATGTATTCAAACATTTATTTGCCTTGACTCAGGATGTTCAACATTTCCTTATTTCAGACAGTCAGTTTCATATTTGGGATAATGCATTTGAATATATCATTTTTATCTTACCTTAAAAATTGACTTTTTCCCTGTGGGCTGTTAGGCTCGCGGGGGCTGAAAATGCTTCATTTTATTGCGTCATTCTTGGCGCGGACTTTCTTGGCGCGAATTTTTTTTTCTATTTCCGGCGTCATACATGTCGCCGGAAGTTGCGTAATTTTTGACGTTTTTCGCGCCAAAAATGTCGGCGTTCCGGATGTGGCGTCATTTTTGGCGCTAATAGCATTTAGGCGCCAAATAATGTGGGCGTCAATTTTGTCTCACTTTATTTAAGTCTCATCATTTGTTGCTTCTGGTTGCTAGAAGCTTGTTCACTGGCATTTTTTCCCATTCCTGAAACTGTCATTTAAGGAATTTGATCAATTTTGCTTTATATGTTGTTTCTTCTATTACATATTGCAAGATGTCCCACGTTGCAACTGAGTCAGAAGATACTACTGGAAAATCGCTGCCTGGTGCTGGAACTACCAAAGCTAAGTGTATCTGCTGTAAACTTTTGGTAGTTGTTCCTCCAGCTGTTGTTTGTATTAAATGTCATGACAAACTTGTTAATGCAGAAAATATTTCCTTTAGTAAAGTACCATTACCTGTTGCAGTTCCATCAACATCTAATGTTCAGAGTGTTCCTGATAACATAAGAGATTTTGTTTCTGAATCCATTAAGAAGGCTATGTCTGTTATTCCTCCTTCTGGTAAACATAAAAAGGCTTTTAAAACTTCTCTTTATACAGATGATTTTTTAAATGAACATCATCATTCTGATTCTAATGATTCTTCTGATACAGAGGATTCTGTCTCAGAGGTTGATGCTGATAAATCGTCATATTTATTTAAAATGGAATTTATCCGTTCTTTACTTAAAGAAGTCCTAATTGCATTAGAAATTGAGGATTCTGGTCCTCTTGATACTAAATCTAAACGTTTAGACAAGGTCTTTAGATCTCCTGTGGTTATTCCAGAAGTTTTTCCTGTTCCTGTTGCTATTTCTGAAGTAATTTCCAGAGAATGGAATAATTTGGGTAATTCATTTACTCCTTCTAAACGTTTTAAGCAATTATATCCTGTACCGTCCGACAGATTAGAGTTTTGGGACAAAATCCCTAAAGTTGATGGGGCTATTTCTACCCTTGCTAAACGTACTACTATTCCTACGGCAGATGGTACTTAGATAGGAAAATTGAATCCTTTCTAAGAAAAGCTTATCTGTGTTCAGGTAATCTTCTTAGACCTGCTATATCATTGGCTGATGTTGCTGCAGCTTCAACTTTTTGGTTGGAAACTTTAGCGCAACAAGTAACAGATCATGATTCTCATAATATTATTATTCTTCTTCAACATGCTAATAATTTTATCTGTGATGCCATTTTTGATATTATCAGAGTTGATGTCAGGTTTATGTCTCTAGCTATTTTAGCTAGAAGAGCTTTATGGCTTAAAACTTGGAATGCTGATATGTCTTCTAAATCGACTCTACTTTCCCTTTCTTTCCAGGGTAATAAATTATTTGGTTCTCAGTTGGATTCTATTATCTCAACTGTTACTGGTGGGAAAGGAACTTTTTTACCACAGGATAAAAAATCTAAAGGTAAAAACAGGGCTAATAATCGTTTTCGTTCCTTTCGTTTCAACAAAGAACAAAAGCCTGATCCTTCATCCTCAGGAGCAGTTTCAGTTTGGAAACCATCTCCAGTCTGGAATAAATCCAAGCCTTCTAGAAAAGCAAAGCCAGCTTCTAAGTCCACATGAAGGTGCGGCCCTCATTCCAGCTCAGCTGGTAGGGGGCAGATTACGTTTTTTCAAAGAAATTTGGATCAATTCTGTTCACAATCTTTGGATTCAGAACATTGTTTCAGAAGGGTACAGAATTGGTTTCAAGATAAGACCTCCTGCAAAGAGATTTTTTCTTTCCCGTGTCCCAGTAAACCCAGTGAAAGCTCAAGCATTTCTGAAATGTGTTTCAGATCTAGAGTTGGCTGGAGTAATTATGCCAGTTCCAGTTCTGGAACAGGGGCTGGGGTTTTATTCGAATCTCTTCATTGTACCAAAGAAGGAGAATTCCTTCAGACCAGTTCTGGATCTAAAAATATTGAATCGTTATGTAAGGATACCAACATTCAAAATGGTAACTGTAAGGACTATCTTGCCTTTTGTTCAGCAAGGGCATTATATGTCTACAATAGATTTACAGGATGCATATCTGCATATTCCGATTCATCCAGCTCACTATCAGTTCCTGAGATTCTCTTTCCTGGACAAGCATTACCAGTTTGTGGCTCTGCCGTTTGGCCTAGCTACAGCTCCAAGAATTTTTACAAAGGTTCTCGGTGCCCTTCTGTCTGTAATCAGAGAACAGGGTATTGTGGTATTTCCTTATTTGGACGATATCTTGGTACTTGCTCAGTCTTCACATTTAGCAGAATCTCATACGAATCGACTTGTGTTGTTTCTTCAAGATCATGGTTGGAGGATCAATTCACTAAAAAGTTCATTGAGTCCTCAGACAAGGGTAACCTTTTTGGGTTTCCAGATAGATTCAGTGTCCATGACTCTGTCTTTGACAGACAAGAGACGTTTAAAATTGATTTCAGCTTGTCGAAACCTTCAGTCACAATCATTCCCTTCGGTAGCCTTATGCATGGAAATTCTAGGTCTTATGACTGCTGCATCGGACGCGATCCCCTTTGCTCGTTTTCACATGCGACCTCTTCAGCTCTGTATGCTGAACCAATGGTGCAGAGATTACACAAAGATATCTCAATTAATATCTTTAAAACCGATTGTCCGACATTCTCTGACGTGGTGGACAGATCACCATCGTTTAATTCAGGGGGCTTCTTTTGTTCTTCCGACCTGGACTATAATCTCAACAGATGCAAGTCTTACAGGTTGGGGAGCTGTGTGGGGGTCTCTGACGGCCCAAGGGGTTTGGGAATCTCAGGAGGTGAGATTACTGATCAATATTTTGGAACTCTGTGCAATTTTCAGAGCTCTTCAGTCTTGGCCTCTTCTGAAGAGAGAGTCGTTCATTTGTTTTCAGACAGACAATGTCACAACTGTGGCATACATCAATCATCAAGGAGGGACTCACAGTCCTCTGGCTATGAAAGAAGTATCTCGAATTCTGGTTTGGGCGGAATCCAGCTCCTGTCTAATCTCTGCGGTTCATATCCCAGGTATAGACAATTGGGAAGCGGATTATCTCAGTCGCCAAACGTTGCATCCGGGCTAATGGTCTCTTTACCCAGAGGTATTTCTTCAGATTGTTCAAATGTGGGAACTCCCAGAAATAGATCTGATGGCTTCTCATCTAAACAAGAAACTTCCCAGGTATCTGTCCAGATCCCGGGATCCTCAGGCGGAGGCAGTGGATGCATTATCACTCCCTTGGAAGTATCATCCTGCCTATATCTTTCCGCCTCTAGTTCTTCTTCCAAGAGTAATCTCCAAGATTCTGAAGGAATGCTCGTTTGTTCTGCTGGTAGCTCCAGCATGGCCTCACAGGTTTTGGTATGCGGATCTTGTCCGGATGGCCTCTTGCCAGCCGTGGACTCTTCCGTTAAGACCAGACCTTCTGTCGCAAGGTCCTTTCTTCTTCCATCAGGATCTCAAATCCTTAAATTTAAAGGTATGGAGATTGAACGCTTGATTCTTGGTCAAAGAGGTTTCTCTGACTCTGTGATTAATACTATGTTACAGGCTCGTAAATCTGTATCTAGAGAGATATATTATAGAGTCTGGAAGACTTATATTTCTTGGTGTCTTTCTCATCATTTTTCCTGGCATTCTTTTAGAATTCCGAGAATTTTACAGTTTCTTCAGGATGGTTTAGATAAAGGTTTGTCCGCAAGTTCCTTGAAAGGACAAATCTCTGCTCTTTCTGTTCTTTTTCACAGAAAGATTGCTAATCTTCCTGATATTCATTGTTTTGTACAAGCTTTGGTTCGTATAAAACCTGTCATTAAGTCTATTTCTCCTCCTTGGAGTTTGAATTTGGTTCTGAGGGCTCTTCAAGCTCCTCCTTTTGAACCCATGCATTCATTGGACATTAAATTACTTTCTTGGAAAGTTTTGTTCCTTTTGGCCATCTCTTCTGCCAGAAGAGTCTCTGAATTATCTGCTCTTTCTTGTGAGTCTCCTTTTCTGATTTTTCATCAGGATAAGGCGGTGTTGCGAACTTCTTTTGAATTTTTACCTAAGGTTGTGAATTCCAACAACATTAGTAAAGAAATTGTGGTTCCTTCATTATGTCCTAAGAATTATAAGGAGAAATCGTTGCATTCTTTGGATGTTGTTAGAGCTTTGAAATATTATGTTGAGGCTACTAAGTCTTTCCGAAAGACTTCTAGTCTATTTGTCATCTTTTCCGGTTCTAGAAAAGGTCAGAAAGCTTCTGCCATTTCTTTGGCATCTTGGTTGAAATCCTTAATTCACCATGCTTATGTCGAGTCGGGTAAAACTCCGCCTCAAAGGATTACAGCTCATTCTACTAGGTCAGTTTCTACTTCCTGGGCGTTTAGGAATGAGGCTTCGGTTGATCAGATTTGCAAAGCAGCAACTTGGTCCTCTTTGCATACTTTTACTAAATTCTACCATTTTGATGTGTTTTCTTCTTCTGAAGCAGTTTTTGGTAGAAAAGTACTTCAGGCAGCGGTTTCAGTTTGAATCTTCTGCTTATGTTTTCATTAAACTTTATTTTGGGTGTGGATTATTTTCAGCAGGAATTGGCTGTCTTTATTTTATCCCTCCCTCTCTAGTGACTCTTGCGTGGAAAGATCCACATCTTGGGTAGTCATTATCCCATACGTCACTAGCTCATGGACTCTTGCTAATTACATGAAAGAAAACATAATTTATGTAAGAACTTACCTGATAAATTCATTTCTTTCATATTAGCAAGAGTCCATGAGGCCTACCCTTTTTTGGTGGTTATGATTTTTTTGTATAAAGCACAACTATTCCAATTCCTTATTTTATATGCTTTCGCACTTTTTTTATCACCCCACTTCTTGGCTATTCGTTAAACTGATTTGTGGGTGCGGTGAGGGGTGTATTTATAGGCATTTTGAGGTTTGGAAAACTTTGCCCCTCCTGGTAGGAATGTATATCCCATACGTCACTAGCTCATGGACTCTTGCTAATATGAAAGAAATGAATTTATCAGGTAAGTTCTTACATAAATTATGTTTTCTGAGCCTTAGGTATTTTAGGGATGTTGAGATGTAGTAGGTAAGTCTCAGGATCTTTGTCTGTTGGGAGTGAGAGTTTTGTGCATAGGCGTAGTACTTCCGACCATAGTTGTCTTATAGTTGGGCAGCTCCACCAAATGTGGATATCGTCACCTCTGTCCCCACAGTTTCTCCAGCATGTCACTGGGTGATCAGGAGATATTCTATGGAGTCTACTTGGGTGTAATGAGTGGTGTGGGATTGGATCTATTTTGCAGAGTAAGAAGAGGGAAAATATTATAGTAATGGTTTTAATTATTTGCATTTGTAATCATTTGTAATTGTTGCTGAGCACAGTCTCAGAAATAGAATGTTTATTTATTCTGAGAGATGAAATAGCTTTTTGATGTAAGATATAAACATTAAAGGATTCTCTGTACAGGAGATGTGAAATAAGATCTCAGTAAAATAGAAGATATCAATATATATATCAAAAGATTTGTACAGCAGAATATCTATAAGCTATTTTTAATTGTTAGGACATATATGTTTAGGCTTTTCCCAAAATTAAGTACATTTACAGATGACTGGAGTAGAGGTATGTAAGGTAACTACAGGACGAAATTAAGTACAAGCTTGGGATGGTTATGGCATATCAAATAAGAATAATCCACACTTAGTAGTTACAGAAGGAGGTTCAAGGATTGCGGAGGTAAGTAAAGTCGGTCGATTCCAGCTGGAGCTGAAGGAAGGTAACGGCTTCTAACTCTTGCGGATGGCGTCCTTGCCGAATGCGGAAATGAGGTATTGCCGAGAAACAGCTGAGCAGTTCAACAGCTGATGCACAGCACTTAGGAAAAAATGAACTAAATCGGCAGTTAGTAAGTTTGAAAATCATACACTGTGAGCGTTTGCAAAAAGAAGTAAAAATTACACACCTATGTACATAAGGGAAAAAAAAGGGAAAAAATACTGTCAGAAGGATTACTTCAGAATTCTCCAATATACGAAGAAAAGCTTGTGCAGGAACAGCGTAGGAATACACACTGCTTGTAAAATATCAAGCAATGAGAGACAGCTGCTAAGGCCTTTTATGGAGAGTAGAGTGAATAGTTTCTGTCCCAACTTAAAGGTACAGATACATGACATTGGTACCCAATGCCACCTTGTTAATAATTTATAATAAGGTTAAAGAATGTTATGCAGTGTATGGATCGTTTAGTGTCAGTGATGGCTTTCATCCATTGTTTGGGTAGTATCTCTTTCTGAAGGTCCATTTCCCACGCAATAATATTGTGTGTTTTTGGCATGGAAGGGCAATTAAGCAAGCACTGATAGTGTATCGTCAAGGGTTTTTAACCTTGTAGACCTGTCTCCCACCTATATTCCCAGAGGGTAAGAGGTTGTGGGTCTGTTTTGAAGAATACCCAGCTATTAAGGAGGGCTATAAAACGTATTTTTCAAAACGTAGTTTGGGGGGATAGCATATTTAGATATCAGTTCCGAGTGGGAAGACCACGTCGACCTATTGTATAAGCTACTTACTGTTTTAATGTCGAGTTTGGTCCAACTGTTAGGGTTCGAGTCGGGCAAACCATGCAATAGTCCTCTAATTCCATGTATTGGGGGCAGATGAGGGGCAGCTAGGGGAGAATGTCTCCGCCTATGCCACATGGATAAGCAGTTTTGGGTAATCAGGTTTGGGAGGGGTATGGAGGAAAGACTGTAATGTGGGATCCAGATAAGATCTGGTAGGAGGATGGCGTGTGGTAAGGAAGCCTGTTCTAGATCGTACCAGTCAGGGTGTTCTTTGGATGTGCCCTATCCCGAGATGTGAGTAAGCATAGCTGCCTCGTAATATAATTTAAAGTTAGAAAGTCTTAAGCTGCCCTTATCATTCGGGGATTGTAGTATATACTACGCGTGATGTGCGGGCAACAGCCCGCCCAGACGTATGTGTTTAGGATTGCATTGCCGGGATCTTTAAGGGGAGACGTCTAAATAGGTATGGGAGTTTTGGCAGGAGTAGGGGAGTTTTGGCAGGAGCTATTCTGCTAAGCCAAGAGATCTTTATATCTGGGGAGCGTCAATGTTTGTTTTAAGTATTAGGGAATTGTGATTAGTCAAAATTACGCTATTTAAGTCATGATATAGATGGACACCTAAGTGTTTAATCCCTGTCAAATTCCATTTGAACTTGTACTTGCTTTGTAGATTGTGGACCTGTGAGTCTGAAAGATTTAGGGGATATGCCTCGGTTTTGTCCACATTTAATTTGTAGTAAGAGAGGGCACAGAACGTGCAAAATAGCTGTAGGAGGTGCGGTAGGTATGAGTCCGGGTCAGTTAAGAATACCGTTAGATTGTCTGCAAAGAGGCTAAGCTTCCGATAGGTGCCGTGTATGTATGTATATATATATATATATATATATATATATATATATATATATATATATATATATCCAAATACCAGATCTTGCCCTCAGTAAGGAAACCGCCTGGGTGCAGCTTTGTAATAATATATCAGCCAAAAAGAAGTGCACTCTCAGGTCTTTCACAACAAACAAGGTTACTTTTATAACGTTTTCTGAAACCGTTACAAATAAAGTAATCTCGTTTGTTGTGAAAGACCTGAGAGTGCACTTCATTTTGATATATATATATATATATATATATATATACCGTATTTTTCGCTCCATAAGACGCACCTGACCATAAGACGCACCTAGTTTTTAGAGGAGGAAAACTAGAAAAAATATTCTGAATCAAATGGTATACTACCCCCATAGGTGACAAGGAGGCAATGCCAGTAAGGGGAACTTTAAGTCTTTAATTACTCAAATGCCAGAGGGGTAACCTTAACCCTTTTGGTGCTTAGGTGAAACTAACTTAAGAGTCTGCTTCTCCTCAGGGCAGGACGCCAGACATCTACAGGTGTCTCATGTGTGTCCCTCGGGTCGATTAAGTAGTGCAGGACAACATACCTGCAGGGCAGGTAAATCTGTGATTCCCAGCTTAGGCAGTGCCAATTTTTAAAACATTAAGGGCCAGATACAATAACACCTATGACCGGGAGACCCTTTAGTGCACTTGTCCCTTATATGTGAAAGCTTAGGAACTTCGCGCCAAATGCACCAAACATACCGGTAGTTCAACAAGGAAAAGTGTGATCCCAAAAGTCCCCACTATTGCTCATCCTTGTCTGGAACAAACTTACCCTCTCTTCAGGGCACTGTCCTAAAGCCCGGTGTGTTTAAGAGCCGTAAGGGAGATCCTCTCTCCTAGGCTCAAAGCAATCCGCCTTCCGTAGCTTGGAGCTACACCGCTCCCACAAGCCGTCAGCTGCCGTTTGCAGCACTGGTGATAGCTTCACACTCAATGGCCCCGGTGATGACGTCAAAGGACGCGGCCGACTTACGAGGGGGAACGACTCCTGCCGATACACTTCCAATCACAGTAGTGGGTAAATGGAAATCCTTGTGGCTTGCTTACACCATTAGATACTTGACAACCTCCAGGGGCACACCAACTGCAAGTGCTCCAAGGAAATGGCCCACAGATATAATAAACACAAAGTCCAGAGCTGCAGTTAAAAATTCTTTGTTCTTTTATTCATTTAAGAGCGGTTACATGTACAGGTACAAAACATGCCCTTAGTGTCCAAAGCTATGGACACTAAGGGCATGTTTTGTACCTGTACATGTAACTGCTCTTAAATGAATAAAAAAACAAAGAATTTTTAACTGCAGCTCCGGACTTTGTGTTTATTGTTCACTGTCCTATAGTCTGCACATTGCGCAGCGCGAAGTGGAACTCAGTAAGACAGTGCCCTAAGGTGGCTACCTAGCCTAAATATGCAAGCACCGGGCCTGCATTCGCTCCATAAGACGCACAGACATTTCCCCTTACTTTTGAAGGGGAAAAAAGTGCGTCTTATGGAGCGAAAAATACGGTATATACAGGGAGTGCAGAATTATTAGGCAAGTTGTATTTTTGAGGATTAATTTTATTATTGAACAACAACCATGTTCTCAATGAACCCAAAAAACTCATTAATATCAAAGCTGAATAGTTTTGGAAGTAGTTTTTAGTTTGCTTTTAGTTATAGCTATTTTAGGGGGATATCTGTGTGTGCAGGTGACTATTACTGTGCATAATTATTAGGCAACTTAACAAAAAACAAATATATACCCATTTCAATTATTTATTTTTACCAGTGAAACCAATATAACATCTCAACATTCACAAATATACATTTCTGACATTCAAAAACAAAACAAAACAAATCAGTGACCAATATAGCCACCTTTCTTTGCAAGCACACTCAAAAGCCTGCCATCCATGGATTCTGTCAGTGTTTTGATCTGTTCACCATCAACATTGCGTGCAGCAGCAACCACAGCCTCCCAGACACTGTTCAGAGAGGTGTACTGTTTTCCCTCCTTGTAAATCTCACATTTGATGATGGACCACAGGTTCTCAATCGGGTTCAGATCAGGTGAACAAGGAGACCATGTCATTAGATTTTCTTCTTTTATACCCTTTCTTGCCAGCCACGCTGTGGAGTACTTGGACGTGTGTGATGGAGCATTGTCCTGCATGAAAATCATGTTTTTCTTGAAGGATGCAGACTTCTTCCTGTACCACTGCTTGAAGAAGGTGTCTTCCAGAAACTGGCAGTAGGACTGGGAGTTGAGCTTGACTCCATCCTCAACCCGAAAAGGCCCCACAAGCTCATCTTTGATGATACCAGCCCAAACCAGTACTCCACCTCCACCTTGCTGGCGTCTGAGTCGGACTGGAGCTCTCTGCCCTTTACCAATCCAGCCACGGGCCCATCCATCTGGCCCATCAAGACTCACTCTCATTTCATCAGTCCATAAAACCTTAGAAAAATCAGTCTTGAAATATTTCTTGGCCCAGTCTTGACGTTTCAGCTTGTGTGTCTTGTTCAGTGATGGTCGTCTTTCAGCCTTTCTTACCTTGGCCATGTCTCTGAGTATTGCACACCTTGTGCTTTTGGGCACTCCAGTGATGTTGCAGCTCTGAAATATGGCCAAACTGGTGGCAAGTGGCATCTTGGCAGCTGCACGCTTGACTTTTCTCAGTTCATGGGCAGTTATTTTGCGCCTTGGTTTTTCCACACGCTTCTTGCGACCCTGTTGACTACTTTGAATGAAACGCTTGATTGTTCGATGATCACGCTTCAGAAGCTTTGCAATTTTAAGAGTGCTGCATCCCTCTGCTAGATATCTCACTATTTTTGACTTTTCTGAGCCTGTCAAGTCCTTCTTTTGACCCATTTTGCCAAAGGAAAGGAAGTTGCCTAATAATTATGCACACCTGATATAGGGTGTTGATGTCATTAGACCACACCCCTTCTCATTACAGAGATGCACATCACCTAATATGCTTAATTGGTAGTAGGCTTTCGAGCCTATACAGCTTGAAGTAAGACAACATGCATAAAGAGGATGATGTGGTCAAAATACTCATTTGCCTAATAATTCTGCACTCCCTGTATATATATATATATATATATATATATATATATATATATATATATATATATATATATATTCTTTGTGTTATCTAATGGCCGCTGCTAAGGGATCAATTGCTAACATGAAGAGTAATGGGGAGAGAGGGCAGCCTTGATGTGTGTCATTTTGGAGGGAAAATGGTTGGATGTAGAATCCCATTCCCTATACTCTGGTGGTGGGGTTGGAATAAAGGGCTCCTACCGCTTCTCTGAAGAGTTTGGGTAGCCCTACTGTCTCTAGGACCGCTGTCATGTAATCCCAGTGCACCCTGTCAAATGCTTTCTCAGAGTCAAACGACAGGGTGAGGAGGGTCTTTTTCAGTCTCTCAGTCTCTGTGAATATGTTTAGCAGTCGTCTTGTACTGTCAGTGCCCTGCCGGTTGGTTACAAATCTTACTTGGTCTCTATGGATCACGTCTGGGAGGAAGGCGCTTATAAGAAAAAAAGAGGATCCCCCAGTAACCTCTGGGAAAGGTGGGATAAATTTAACCAAACCTATAACCTCCAAACGCAATCCTAGGTGTGTATAGGAGGTAGTGCCTAATGCTTTATAAAATAGTTTACAAAGGACAATAACAAAAAGAAGGGCAGAAGCATAAGTGTGGCACACTTAAGGTAGATTAAATGAACATTATATAGGTAGTGCGGTAAAGTAGTATTAGATTAAGATATAACCATTATTAATTTGTTTTAAAAAGTAATCATTGTGGACCATGCCACCATTTAAAAACTGTGTATGTATGTAAAAATAAAAGACACATATCAGAGCGCTGCTACCTCTCCTAAAAAGTAAGGTAAGCCTATAATTATAGTGGTTCTGTATATACAAGTAGTGTGAAGGACACTCTGCTAAGATACACATATGTTAAAGCTATATTAAGGAAATACTAATTGGCATATTAAATCCTGGGTATAAAATCCCTGAGCAACAATAAATGAGTATCTGTATTAAATTATTTTAAGGGTAAAGCCCCTGACCTTAACTATACAGTGCCAACCACAAACTACAAATTGGCAATAAAGGCCAACAGGTTAGACTGAATTATACCCAAAGGAGAGGAGCAGTGCGCACGGGGCTTAGTCTGTTTGCTAAAATATTGGCAAATATTGGTAATATCTGTGTTTATTAACGAGATAAGGCGATAACTTTGACAATAGGAGGGATCTTTACTTTCTTTTGGGATTGTCAATATTGTCGCTTCTAGGAACTCATATAACAGGGAACTTGTCTCAAGTGTCCTAGAAAATAGTCTCTGTAGGTATGGGATTAGTATATTGGCATAGGTTTTAAAAAATAGGGGCGTGTATCCGTCTGGGACAGGGGCTTTATGAAGTTTATGGAAATATTTTTTAATTTGGAGACCAACATTCTATGATTTCTTGTAAGGGGCCACATTCCAATCCATAATATTTTGCGGTGTAATCCTATGGCTCTTTCAATTAGTTAAAGGGCCATAATAGTTGAAAAATTACATGATCTAATTTTTTGCGGTATGTGGTTTTAAGAATATTGACCCTACACTACTTTGTGTTTAACCTCTGCTACTGGGAATTTCAGATAAAAACTTTCCCAAAGTACCAGAAATGATTTATCATTTTTTCTATCACTCTGTTTAAAACAACTTAGAGACTCTGTTTTATTTTTTATTTACCTATGAAAACTATAATTTTTTGGCATAAAAAGAGATTTAAGTGGATTTCAACTAGCTATTTATTTAAAGATTTAAAGACATAAATGTAAAATTACCAACAAAACAGTAGAAAAAAATACATATAAAAGATTATCATATTCTACAAAATCCTGTAGCTTTAAAACTATAGAAAAAAAATCTCAAAATGTGTTCATTGTCATCCTCTGATTCAGCTAAGAACAAACATATACTGTGTGTATGTATGTATATATACTATGTATGTGTATATCTATCTATCTATCTATCTATATCTATATATATATATATATATATATATATATATATATATATATATATATATATATATATATATATATATAGTATATAAGAAAAAAGTAACTCTTAAACCAGCACAATGGGATTGACTAAATTAAAGAGCCAGATTCCTAACCTTCCCCAAAGACACAGGCAGACATCAGATGCAATTTATATCATTTTATCATCAATCAAAATATAGCAATAATAAGTGTACAAAATATATAAATCCTATGTGGCAACAAAAATTATATTTGTGTACAGCTGAAAGTCCCATATAATTTAAAGAGTCATACAGAGTTAACTCTTATAGAGGCCTCTATCCCAGGGTATTTGTTTTACAACTTATTCCTGGTATCCAGATTGAAACATCAAATGTAACATAAGTAGGTCTCCAAAAGCGGGAATCCTGCAGCTATTAGAGGTGTGTATATATATAGGCAAAATCTTGTGCGGATTCAATTGAAGTTAAACAGGTGTATTGAGCAATTCCGCTGTATCACAACAGCTATATCGGCATCTCTAGAAAGTTACCTAAGATCGACTTAGGGGCAAGCCTACCAATTCCGCTGTATCTCTGCTCCTTGTTAAAAGTCAGTAATTTACCTGCTCCATATGTTCCGTCTGTCACAGATACTACCAATGTTTAAGGCACTTAGTGGTAAATTCCACGCCTTACTTGTTTGCAGGACGTCTCTATGCTTACTCCTTTCGACTCCATTTAGTATTAGAGCTTCAGCGTTCAAGCGGCAGGGATCAGCTGTTACCCCACCGACATCCAACAACAGCTACGCACGTTTCACCCACAAATCATCGGGCTTATTCCGGCTGAGTTTGTAATTGTTTGCAGACCTGTGTCAGCTTAAGTCTGCCTGAAAACTCCTCCTTTTCCTTACTTTAACTCCCATGTGTGAAATTGTGTCTATAAAGTAAATACTTTGTTGCCACAGCCATTACTTAGTTGCTATATTATGCATAATAACTCAAGAATTTCTGAAACATGGCTATTCTTCACATACAAGTTTATATACAGTATATACATATAATCATGCTTTACTCTGCATTAACCCCTTAGTGACCAGAGCACTTTTCCATTTTCTGTCCGTTTGGGACCAAGGCTATTTTTACATTTTTGCAGTGTTTGTGTTTAGCTGTAATTTTCTTCTTACTCATTTACTGTACCCACACATATTATATACCGTTTTTCTCGCCATTAAATGGACTTTCTAAAGATACCATTATTTTCATCATATCTTATAATTTACTATAAAAAAAATTATAAAATATGAGGAAAAAATGGAAAAAAACACACTTTTTCTAACTTTGACCCCCAAAATCTGTTACATATCTAAAACCACCAAAAAACACCCATGCTAAATAGTTTCTAAATTTTGTCCTGAGTTTAGAAATACCCAATGTTTACATGTTCTTTGCTTTTTTTGCAAGTTATAGGGCCATAAATACAAGTAGCACTTTGCTATTTCCAAACCATTTTTTTCCAAAATTAGCGCTAGTTACATTAGAACACTGATATCTTTCAGGAATCCCTGAATATCCCTTGACATGTATATATTTTTTTTTAGTAGACATCCCAAAGTATTGATCTAGGCCAATTTTGGTATATTTCATACCACCATTTCACCGCCAAATGCGATCAAATACAAAAAATTGTTCACTTTTTCACGAATTTTTTCACAAACTTTAGGTTTCTCACTGAAATCATTTACAAACAGCTTGTGCAATTATGGCATAAATGGTTGTAAATTCTTCTCTGGGATCCCCTTTGTTCAGAAATAGCACACATATATGGCTTTGGCGTTGCTTTTTGGTAATTAGAAGGCCGCTAAATGCCACTGCGCACCACAAGTGTATCATGCCCAGCAGTTAAGGGGTTAATTAGGGAGCTTTTAGGGAGCTTGTAGGGTTAATTTTAGCTTTAGTGTAGTGTAGTAGACAACCCCAAGTATTGATCTAGGCACATTTTGGTATATTTCATGCCACCATTTCACCGCCAAATGCGATCAAATTAAAAAAAACGTAAAATTTTTCACAATTTTAGGTTTCTCACTGAAATCATTTACAAACAGCTTGTGCAATTATGGCACAAATGGTTGTAAATGCTTGTCTGGGATCCCCTTTGTTCAGAAATAGCAGACATATATGACTTTGGCGTTGCTTTCTGGTAATTAGAAGGCCACTAAATCCTGTTGCGCCTCACACGTGTATTATGGCTAGCAGTGAAAGGGTTAATTAGGGAGTTTGTAGTGAGCTTGCAGGGTTAATTTTAGCTTTAGTGTAGAGATCAGCCTCCCATCTGACACATCCCACCCCCTGATCCCTCCCAAACAGCTCCCTTCCCTCCCCCACCCCACAATTGTCCCCGCCATCTTAAGTACTGGCAGAAAGTCTGCCAGTACTAAAATAAAAGAGTTTTTAAAAAAAAATGAATTTTTTTTTTAGCATATTTACATATGCTACTGTGTAGGATCCCCCCCTTAGCCCCCAACCTCCCTGATCCCCCCCAAAACCGCTCTCTAACCCTCCCCTCTGCCTTATTGGGGGCCATCTTGGGTACTGGCAGCTGTCTGCCAGTACCCAGTTTACAATAAAAAGTGCTTTTTTTTGGGGTTTTTTGTTTTTTTCTGTAGTGTAGCTTCCCCCAACCCCCCACCCCCCACAAACAAACCCCCACCACCTTGCTCATTGTATATATTTTATTTTGATTATATTTTTTATTTCCCCATTTTCTGCAGTGTAGCGGTTCCCACCCGCTCCCTCCCCGTGCACGCGCCCGCCCCCACCCTCCCGTGCACGCGCGCGCGCCCGTGCGCGCCCCCAGCCACCCCCGCCCACGATCCCGCCCCCCTTCAGATCCACATGGCCATCGATGGCCGCCACCCGCCTCCCGGTCCGGCTCCCACCCACCAACGCCGGTAGCCACCGATCTCCGGTGCAGAGAGGGCCACAGAGTGGCTCTCTCTGCACCGGATGGCTTACAAACGTTATTGCAGGATGCCTCCATATCGAGGCATCACTGCAATAACCGGAAAGCAGCTGGAAGCGAGCAGGATCGCTTCCAGCTGCTTTCCACACTGAGGACGTGCAGGGTACGTTCTCAGGCATTAACTGCCTTTTTTCTGAGGACGTACCCTGCACGTCCTCAGTCGTTAAGGGGTTAAAGGTTTTAAGCCTATTTTTCTGGGACATGTGTGCTAAATTAATAATACTGATAGTAATGGAAAATCAATCCACAATTTACATAATATCTATAAATAATTAGTTAATAGACTCAACGAGTTAGATTGTTAGAGCAAATTCTAAGGTTATTATAGTCATATTTTACAATTTTATGTTCACATTTAGTTTGTACCTATTGTCAAACATCATAATTAGCCTAGACGTACATGATGGTTCTAATTCTATTTTAACAGTACTCACAAAAATGGAGCATAATTAATTTCTTCATTTAATCCCAGAGGTTTGAGTGATTTTAAATTGAAAATCCATTTACATTCCAACTGTAAAAGTTTTTTTATCCAAGTCACCCCCTCTACCCTTTAAAAAAAGGGATATCAAAAATGTGAATATAAAAATAAGTGCGGTAGCAAGACACTTTCTAGAATGCCATCAAAGTGATAAAAATGTGTTGAGATTTAGAGGCTTATAGAAGCAGTGGATTTTAAGGGTAGAGGGGGTGACTTGGATAAAAAACTTTTACAGTTGGAATGTAAATGGATTTTTAATTTAAATTCACTCAAACCTCTGGGATTAAATGAAGAAATTAATTATGCTCCATTTTTGTGAGTGCTGATATTATTTGGGTGCCAAAAGCGATCATATGAAAAACCTTTTTTGCAAACATTGGGTCTTTCACTGAAATTATTTACACACAACTACTGCAGTCATAAGACAACTGGTTGTAAAGGTTTCTCTGGGATCCCCTTTATTCAGAAACAGCAGACATGCATGACTTTGCAATTGGATTTTGGCAATTAGAAGGCCACTAATTGCAGCTGCGCACCACACTTCTGAAATTCTCTGTAGTGAAGGGGTTAATCAGTTACCTTTTACAGTTAATATTTGCTGTAGTGTAAGGATTACCCTCCTACCTGACCCCTCCCACCCCCTAATCCCTACTTGATTCCTCCCAAAGAGCTCTACCCCCCACCACTTGTCAGCACCATTTTAGTTACTGGCAGACAGTTTTCCAGAATGCAGTTTAGGACTATATGATTTTTATTTTTTAATTTCTGTAGTTTAGGGATCCCTCCTCACCCTCTCACCTCCATTATCCCCCCAAACAGCTTTCTAGCCCTCCCCCTCCCATGGTTCCCTGCCATGTTTTTTACTGGTAACCAGCTAGTAACAAATTATTATTTTTTAATTTTATTTTATACTATTTATTAATTATATATTTTTTTCTGTGGTGTAGGTATCTCCCTCACACTCCCCACCTCCAAGCAAACACTTTTTTCTGTAGTGAAGTAAACCACCTCTCCCTTCCAAACAATATTTTTCTGTAGTGTATAGACCCATCCCTCCCTCTTCCTTCCAACCATTTGCCATAGTGCTCCTCCCTCCCTCCCCCCTCCTGCACTGGGCTGCCAACCCGCCTCCCTCCTTTCCTCCCATTGTTACCACTGGCACCAATAGAAGATCATAATTCAGACAGTTTCACTGTATTTTCTGAAAAAATGGCAAAACCAGGTTTGCCCTGTGCAATGTCGTATTCGAGAGCACATCTCATATATAGAAAATGATATATCATGCTCTGCTCTTGCATCCCACTTTATAGAGGAACATGATCAGGATTTAAGTACCTTCAGTTGGTCAGCCATTGAACACATTCAAAAGTCACACAGAGGTGGTGACAGGCTGAATACTCTAAAAAAACAAGAGGCATATTGGATTTTTGTATTTAAGACATTAGTCCCAGAGGGATTTAACTCAGAACATGACATCATTAATTGCTGGAGTAATAAATAGTTAAATTTAAGAGTAGTATAATCTAGCAATATTTGGCCTATCAACCCCAATTTATGTTAGTTTTATATATGGGAAGTTTAAAGCTAAAATTGAGTCAATAATAGTATACATATATAAACAAACGAGACTGCATGAAAGTAGCTTTTTAAATATCTAGCTGTTATAAGGAAACTAATGCTAAATAAAGGCTATATAGCTATATTAAATGTACCATAATAGCTATGGGGTTGCTGTGGCATAGTGCTTAAGTCTAATGCCTCTGAACCCAATGGTTGTGAGTTTAAACCCGGCCTCAACTGTATATGATTTTTCTATATGTGTCTTTAATAGATGTGTTAGAAGTTGGCGTTGTAAATGACTAAAAATAAGTACCTTCTTTTACGTTGAATTTGCAATTCAACACTAGCTGTGTCTTTCTATAAAATGCTACATAAAGACACTCATAGGTTTAAGATTAACCTATGTAAGTTAATAGAATTTTTTTCCAAGCTGTCAAGCCGATTGAGGCTAAATCCTATTGTATACATTTGATTGGAGTAAATGTTTGAGGGCGTATACCTGTACACAGGTAAAAAGGCTACAGGTGTAGAGGTTCAGGTATGGTCTATGATTAAGGTGGTCAGGATCCGCCGAAACATGTAAGACTGAAACCGAACCTCACATCAGCTCCTATGGTTTTAAGTGTGTGTCTCTGAAGTTTTTTGCAACAATTGTTTGTGAAAGAAAATTGCTACAATAAATTCACAGTGTTTTGGAAATATTGGATGGATCCGCCTCTTCTTTTCAGTTTCACTGTATGTAACGGTTGGCGCTCTGACTTCATTTGGTAAGGGAGCACGATCAGTGCTCCCTTACCATATGAAGGCAGATACATTCTGCTTCTCTGGTTGCAACTTCCCCTGTCTAACATTCGCCTGTGTATTGGATGTAGGTACTATATCAACACAGTACACTGGGCAAAGTACTGTCTGACGTGATACCTATATCCATTAGGTGCAGGGGGTTTATCTATTTGAAGGGGTTAAACACACAGTAGAAGTGCTGCTCGGGACCTGCAGAACACTGCTGGTTCAGAGTGGAAACTGCTGCTGGTCCAATCAGCAGCGCTAGTTACACAATAAAGTTGTGCAACTAGCACTGCTAATTGGGTCAGTGGCAGGTTCCGCAGACATGGACTGTACTCTCAAACCTGACTAGATACACATCCCATGTCATAGTAAAACTCACAGCCGAGGTGCCCACCAGCACTCACAGACAGCTGCACAGCTCATAGTAACTCCGGCAGTTAACCCTAGACCAGCCTGGGTGCAAAGCCCATAGAGAAATTACATAACAAACATATTAACACAACATATAGAAAGCCTGGCACTCTCTTGCAAGCACACAGGTTAACGGCAAACTGAAAGCATTAGTTACAGCATTTGGACAAATGCTGATAGACCCAGGATTAAGGTCTCTTCATCCCTGTGTCCTTAACCTATATACAGTGTATGATAAATCCAGAACATTTATTTTTCTTACATACTGATCTGGTACGCATGCAAAACCTATAAGACAGGGGTTTACAAATGTATTTCTAGCATAGGAGCCAATAGGATTTGTTTTTGTGTATAAATATATGTCGGTCATTTAAAAAGTTAGTACATGTAAATGTAAAAGTTTAGGAACCATGGCAAAGTTGTTCATGAGATATTCTCATTCTGGGCACTATTCTCTAATTTTCTCTGGTCTGGAGAGATTATCTAAGAAAGCCATATTTTAGATTGAGAGCGGTTTATCTTACTATCGCCTAGATTACAAGTCGCTCACTGATTGCAGCGCACGTGCAATATATTTTTTCTTTAGGCTTCCTCGAGCGTCTTCAGCCTCGCTAGCCTCATCAGTCCTTATGTTATTAAATACTATTAAATAACATAAGGACTGGTGAGGCTAGCGAGGCTGAAGACGCTCAAGGGAGCCTAAAGAAAAAATATATTGCACGTGCGCTGCAGTCAGCGAGCAACTTGTAATCTAGGCGTATGAAGGTTTCAGGATGTGATGGGAATACACATTCATTACAATAAAACATTTAACAAAAACATTTTTGCATGAGTTCTTTCAGTGGTGGTGAATATTTGATATTCAGGCCCTCCTATACAGAAGCACAATAAGTACATACAAAAACATACAGCTAGATTACGAGTTATGTGCGCTATAGGGAAAAAAAGTTGCGTTATTCAACCCCCTATAGCGCAACCATTACAAGTTTCTAAACAGCCGGCTTGTGCATGCGATTTGATTGCGTTGAGCTCCATACCGCACAAAATACAAGCACTGTTTTGACGTGCTCGTGCACGCTTTCTCCATAGACATCAATGGGGAGAGCGGGTCAGAGAAAGCCTAACACCTGCGATCGCGGAATGAAAATGCAGCCCCATTGATGTCTGTGGGGAAAATAAAAGTTACGTTTAAACCTAACACCCTGACATCGCCGCCACCTACCTACAGTTATTAACCCTTAATCTGCCGCACCTGATATCGCCGCCACCTTAAAAAGTTATTAACCCCTAATCTGCCGCTCCCGATATCGCTGCCACTATATTAACGTTATTAACCCTTATTCTGCTGCACCCCAACATCGCCGCCACTATATTAAAGTTATTAACCCCTATTCCTCCGCTCCCCGACATTGCCACCACTAAATAAAGCTATTAACCCCTAAACCTCTGGCCTCCCACATCACTACCACTAAATAAACCTATTAACCCCTAAATCGCCAGTCCCCCACATCGCAACAACCTAAATTAAACTATATTAACCCCTAACCCTAACACCCCCTAACTTTAACACGATTAAAATAGAGCTAAATTAAAGTTACAATTATTAACTAAATAATACCTATTTAAAACTAAATACATACTTACCTGTGAAATAAAACCTAAGCTATCTACAATATAACTAATAGTTATATTGTAGCTAGCTTAGGTTTTATTTTTATTTCACAGGTAGGTTTGTATTTATTTTAACTAGGTAGACTAGTTAGTAAATAGTTATTAACTATTTACTAACTACCTAGTTAAAATAAATACAAACTTACCTGTGAAATAAAACCTAAGCTGCCTTACACTAAAACCTAACATTACAAAAAATAAAAAACATTAAAATTACAAAAAATAAAAAACCTACCATTACAAAAAATAACAAACGAAATTATACAAAACAATAAAAATTATTCCTATTCTAATACCCTTTAAAAAAAAAACAAAAAAAAAACAACACCCCAAAATAAAAAAAAAACAACTAATCTATAATAAACTACCAAGGGCCCTTAAAAGGCCTTTTGTAGGGCATTGCCCTAAAGTGAACAGCTCTTTTGCTACAAAACATCACAAACACCCTCAAACAGTATACAAAACCCCCACCCCCCAAACCCACAAAATAAAAATAAAGTAAAACCTAATCTACCCATTGCTCTGAAAAGGTAATTTGTATGGGCATTGCCCTTGAAAGGGCATTTAGCTCTTTGCTGCCCAAGCCCTAATCTAAAAACAAAAACCCACCCCAAAACGAAAAAAATACATTTCACAAAATAACAAATTACCCATTTAAAAAAACCTCACCCCAAAATAAAAAAAATAATCTAGAATAAACTACCAATAGCCCTTAAAAGGGCCTTTTGTAGGGCATTTCCCTAAGTTAAACAGCTCTGAATTTGTTTTTTACAAAGACCCACTAGCATTACAAACCCCCACCCCCCCAAACCCACAAAATATAAAAAACTATCTAAAAAAACTAATCTACCCATTGCCCTGAAAAGGGCATTTGTATGGGCATTGCCCTTTAAAAGGGCATTTAGCTCTTTTGCTGCCCAAACCCTAATCTAAAAAAAAAAAAAAACTATCTTCATCCAGGAGCATCCTCTTCATACGGTCGCCGCCGTACACTGAATCTTCAATGCAAGGGAGCAGTTTCAAAATGGCGTCCCTTGCATTGTTAATGGCTAAGAAATTTGAATTAGCCAATAGGAATTAGAGCTGCTAAAATCCTATTGGCTGTTCAAATCAGCCAATAGGATTGAAGCAGCTCTCATTCTATTGGATGGTGAGTTTTACTGTTGGGGGGGTCTTTGTATTTTTTTTTCAGGGAAAAGACCTAATATCTTTGGGGCAATGCCCCAAGAAAGGCCCTTTTAAGGGCTATTGGTAGTTTATTGTAGGCTAGAGTTTTTCTTTTATTTTGGGTGGGCATTTTATTTTTATAGGGCTATTAGATTAGGTGTAATTCTATTTTATTTTGGATAATTTAGTTTGATATTTTTTGTAATTTATTTTGTTGCGTAAAACTCATAACTACTGCTTTTAG